>NC_092756.1:22378047-22978047 GCF_047496795.1 Chiloscyllium punctatum
GAGGGAGGGAGAGGGTGTGAGAGATAGAGAGGGAGGGGTGTGAGAGAGAGAGGAGGGGCCGAGTAAGAGAGGGAGGGGGCAAGAGAGAGAGAGGAAAGGGGGCATGAGAGAGAGAGGAAGGCGGCTATAAAAGAGGGTGGGGGGTGAGGGAGAGAGGGGGGCGCGAGACAGATCGGGAGCGGGGCGAGAGTGAGAGAGGGAGGCGATGGAGAGAGGAAATGGAGAGATAGCGGGGGACTAGAGGGAGAGAGGGAGGGGGCGAGAGAGAGGGAGGGGCGAGAGAGAGGGAGGGGGCGAGAGAGAGGGAGGGGGTGAGAGAGAGGGAGGGGCGAGAGAGAGGGAGATGGATGGGGTTGAGAGAGAGAGAGAGGGGAGGGGCGAGAGAGTGAGGGAAGGGGTGAGCGAGAGAGGGAGGGGGCGAGAGAGAGGGGGAGTGCGAGAGAAATAGAGGGGGAGGGCGAGGAGAGAGGAGGGGACGAGAGAGAGAGTGTGAGGGGGCAAGAGTGAGAGGGCAAGGTGTTCAAGAGAGAGAGAGGGAGGGGGTGCGAGAGCGAGAGGGATGGGGGCGAGACAGAGAGGTGGAGGAGGTGAGAAAGAGCGGGAGGGCGTGTGAGAGTGTGAGAGAGAGGATGTGAGAGAGAGAGGGGAAGGGGTGAGAGGGAGAGAGGGCGAGAGGGAGAGGGAGGGGGCGAGAGGGAGCGGGCGGGAGAAAGAGGGAGTGGGTGAGAGAGAGAGAGGGAGGGAGTATAGAGAGAGAGGGAGGAAGAGGACGAGACAGAGAGGGAGGGGACGAGAGACGAAGTGGCGAGAGAGAGAGGGAGGGGGACTAGAGAGAGAGAGGGAGGGAGTGGGCTCGACAGAAACAGCGAGGGAGGGGACGAGAGAGAGAGGGGGAGGGGTGCGAGAGAGGGGATGTGAGCGAGAGAGGGAGGGGGCGAGAGAGAGGGGGAGTGCGAAAGAAATAGAGGGGGAGGGCAGGGAGAGAGAGGGGGTGAGAGAGAGAGGGGGCAAGAGGGGGGGGCGAGAGAGAGAGGAGGGGGCGAAAGAGAGAGGGAGGGGAGAGAGAGAGAGGAAGGGGGACGAGAGAGGGAGGGGGCGAGAGAGAGAGGCAGAGGTGGGCAAAAGAGGGAGTGGCGAGATAGAGGGAGGGGAGGCGAGAGAGAGGGAGGGGGCGAGAGAGGGAGGGACGGGCGAGAGAGAGAGGGGGGCGAGAGAGAGAGAGAGAGGGGGGGGGACGAGAGAGAGAGGGAGGGGTCGAGAGAGAAAGAGAAAGGGAAGCGAGAGAGAGAGAGAGAGGGAGGGTGGGGGCGAGATAGAGGGAGCGGGGCGATACAGATGAGGGGGAGAGAGAGAGGAAGGGGGGCGAGAGAGAGAAAGGGAGGGGGCGACAGAGAAAGAGGGAGGGGCGAGATAGAGACGGAGGGGGCGAGAGACAGAGGTTGGGGGCGAGAGAGAGGGGATGGGGAGAGAGAAAGGGAGGGAGGGGGGTGAGAGAGAGAGGGAGGGCGCATGAGAGAGAGGGATGGGGGCGAGAGAGACAGGTGGAAGAGGCGAGAGAGAGGCAGGTCGTGAGAGCGTGTGAGAGAAAGGAGGTGAGAGGGAGAGGGGAAGGGGTGAGAGAGAGAGGGGGCGAGAGAGAGAGGGAGGGGGCAAGAGGGAGAGGGCAGGAGAGAGAGGGAGTTGGTGAGAGAGAGGGAGGGAGGGGGCGAGAGAGAGAGTGAGGGAGGGGGGCGAGAGAGAGAGTGGGAGGGGATCGAGACACAGAGTGGGAGTTGGTCGAGAGAGAGGGAGGAAGGGGACGAAACAGAGGAAGGGGGCAAGAGAGGGAGTGGCGAGACAGAGAGGGAGGGGGACTAGAGAGAGAGGGAGGGAGTGGGCGAGACAGAAAGAGTGAGGGAGGGGGAGAGAGAGAGAGGGAAGGAGTGGGCGAGACAGAAAGAGTGAGGGAGGGGATGAGAGAGGGAGGGGTAGAGAGATAGGGGTGGAGTGCGAGAGAAATACAGGGGGAGTGCGAGAAGAGATAGGGGGCGAGAGAGAGAGAAACGGCACGAGAGAGAGAGGGAGGGGGCGAGAGAGAGCGGGAGGGAGAGAGAGAGAGGAAGGGGACGAGAGAGGGAGGGGGTGCGAGAGAGAGGCAGAGGTGGGCGAAAGAGGGAGGGCGAGAGAGAGGGATGGGAGGCGAGAGAGATAGAGGGGGATGATAGAGAGAGAGGGAAAGGGGCAAGAGAGGGGGGTTCGAGAGAGAGAGAGAGTTGGGGACGAGATAGGGAGAGGGAGGGGTCGACAGAGAAAGAGAAAGGGGAGCGAGAGAGAGAGGGAGGGTGGGGGCGTGATAGAGGGAGTGGGGCGATACAGATGAGGGAGTGAGAGAGAGAGGGAGGGTGCGAGAGATAGAGAGGGAGGGGGCGAGAGAGAAAGAGGGAGGGGCGAGATAGAGAGGGAGGCGGCCAGAGAGAGAGGGAGGGGGCGAGAGAGAGAGGGACAAGCGATATAGAGAGGGAGGGGGCCAAAGAGAGAGGGAGGGGGCGAGAGAGAGAGGGACAGGCGAGATAGAGAGGGAGGGGCGAGAGAAAGGGAGGGAGAGTGAGTGAGACAGAGACGGAGGGCACACGAGAGAGAGGGAGGGGGTGTGAGAGAGAGGGAGTGGTGTGAGAGAGAGGGAGGGGGTGAGAGAGAGAGGGAGGGGGCGAGAGAGAGAGAGGGAGGGGGAAGAGAGTGAAAGGGGTGAGAGAGAGAGGGAGGGGGTGAAAGAGTGAGAGGGAGGGGGTGAGTGAGAGAGAGGCGGGGTGAGGGAGAGAGAGGGGGCAAGAGAGAGAGAGGGAAGAGAGGGTGGTGAGAGAAAGAGAGGGAGGGGGAAAGAGGGAGGCGGCGAGGGAGGGAGTGATGGGGTGAGAGTGCATGACTTAGGATGTGTAGCATGACTTAGGATGTGTGGATTGGAAAAGTAGATTCCAAGGCAAGAGCGTAATTGATATGTGGAACTTGTTCAAGGAGCAACTATTGAGTGTCCTTGATAAGTACGTACCTATCAGGCAGGGAGGAAAGGGTCGTGTGAGGGAGCCGTGGTTTAATAAGGAGATGGAATCCATTGTTAAATGGAAGAGGACCTTTGGAAAGATGAGGTGTGAAGGTTCAATAGGGGCGATTGAGAGTTATAAGGTAGCCCGGAAGGACCTGAAGGGAGAGCTAAGAGCAGCAAGGAGGGGGCATGAAAGGTCCTTAGTTGGTAGGATTAGGGAAAACCCTAAGGCTTTCTATAGGTATGTTAGGAATAAAAGAATGACGAGGGTAGGAATAGGTCCAATCAAGGATAGTAATGGGAAGTTGCGTGTGGAGGCTGAAGAGATTGGGGAGGCGCTGAATGAATACTTTTCGTCAGTAGTCACTCAGGAACAGGACATTGTAGTCGATATGAATACTGAGGCACGAATAAGTAGAATGGATAGCTTTGAGATATGTGGAGAAGAGGTGTTGGAAATCCTGGCAAGAGTGAAAATAGATAAGTCCCCTGGGCCTGATGGCATTTATCCTAGGATTCTCCGGGAAGCAAGGGAGGAGATTGCAGAGCCATTGGCCTTGATTTTTGTGTCCTCTTTGTCTACAGGTGTAGTGCCAGAGGACTGGAGGCTAGCAAACGTGATTCCCTTGTTCAAGAAGGGGAGTAGGGATAATCCTAGTAACTATAGGCCAGTGAGTCTCACTTCTGTTGTGGGCAAAGTCTTAGAGAGAATTGTAAGGGATAGGATTTATGCACATCTGGATAAGAATGATGTGATCAAGGATAGTCAGCATGGTTTTGTGAAGGGCAGGTCGTGCCTCACAAACGTTATTGAATTCTTTGAGAAGGTGACTAAGGAGGTAGATGAGGGGAAAGCGGTAGATGTGGTATATATGGATTTTAGTAATGCATTTGATAAGGTCCCCCATGGTAGGCTACTGCAGAAAATACAGAGATATGGCATTGAGGGGGAGATGGAGGTTTGGATTATGAATTGGCTGGCTGGAAGAAGACAGAGGGTAGTAGTTGATGGCAAAGGTTCATCTTGGAGTGCCGTCACTAGCGGTGTTCCACAAGGATCTGTTTTGGGGACCATTGCTGTTTGTCATTTTTATAAATGACCTGGAGGAAGGGTTAGAAGGTTGGGTGAGCAAGTTTGCGGATGATACGAAAGTCGGGAGGAGTTGTAGACAGTGAGGAAGGATATGGCAGGTTACAGCGGGATATAGAGAAGCTGCAGAGCTGGGCAGAAAGGTGGCAAATGGAGTTCAATGTAGCTAAGTGTGAGGTGATTCACTTTGGTAAGAGTAATAAAAAGATGGATTACTGGGCTAATGGTAGACGACTTGGTAGTGTGGATGAGCAGAGGGATCTTGGTGTCCATGTACACAGATCTCTGAAAGTTGCCACCCAGCGAAATAGTGCAGTGAAGAAGGCATATGGCGTACTGGCTTTTATTGGTAGAGGAATTGAGTTCCGGAGTCCTGAGGTCATGCTGCAGTTGTATAAGACTCTGCTGCGGCCGCATCTGGAATATTGTGTGCAGTTTTGGTCGCCATACTATAGGAAGGATGTGGAGGCACTGGAACGGGTGCAGAGGAAGTTTACCAGGATGTTGCCTGGTATGGTAGGAAGATCCTATGAGGAAAGGCTGAGGCACTTGGGGTTGTTTTCATTGGAGAAAAGAAGGTTTAGGGGTGACTTGATAGAGGTGTACAAGATGATTAGGGGGTGAGATAGGGTTGACAGTGAGAACCTTTTTCCACGTATGGAGTCAGCGATTACAAGGGGGCATAGCTTTAAATTAAGGGGGGGGTAGATATAGGACTGATGTTAGGGGTAGGTTCTTCACTCAGCGAGTCGTAAATTCATGGAATGCCCTGCCAGTAGCAGTCGTGGACTCTCCCTCTTTATGGGTACTTAAGCGGGCATTGGATAGGTATATGGAGGATAGTGGGTTATTGTAGGTTAGTGGGCTTTGATCGGCGCAACATCGAGGGCCGAAGGGCCTGTACTGCGCTGTATTCTTCTATGTTCTATGTTCTATGAGAGAGAGGGAGGGGGCGAGTGAGAGGGAGGGAGAGGGCAAGAGAGAGAGGGAGTGTGAGAGAGAGAGAGTGCGAGGGGGCGACAGAGAGACGGAGGAGGCCGTGAGAGGGAGGGAGGGGGGGCGAGAGAGAGAGAGAGGGAGGGGCCGAGAGAGAGAGGGCGTGGGCGAGAGAGAGAGAGAGGGAGTTGGGTGAGAGGGAGAGGGAGGTTGTGAGAGAGAGAGCGAGGGGGCGGCTGTGAGAGAGAGGGAGCAGGGTGAGAGAGTGGGTGGTTGGCGAGTGAGCTTGGGAGCGGGTCGAGAGAGAGATGGTGGTCGAGAGAGAGAGGGGGGCAGGCGAGAGAGAGATAGAGGGACGGGGTGAGATAGAGAGGGAGGAGGCGAGAGGGAGAGAGGGGTGAGTGAGAGGGGGAGGGGTCGAGACAGGGAGTGGTGAGAGAGAGAGGGAGGGGGCGAGAGAGAGAGAGGGAGGGGGATGAGAGGGAGAGGGAGGGGTCGAGAGAGAGAGGGAGGCGGTCGAGAGAGAGGGAGGGGGTGAGAGAGAGGAGGCGAGGGAGAGAGAGAGGGGGCGAGAGAGAGCGAGGGAGGGGATGAGAGAGAGGGAGTGGGGTGAGGGGGAGAGGGAGCGTGTGAGAGACAGAGCGAGGGGGGCGGCTGCGAGAGAGAGGGAGGGGGTGAGAGAGTGGGGGTGGTTAGAGAGGGAGGGAGGGGTTCGAGAGAGAGAGAGGCAGGGGGACGAGAGACAAAGGGAGTGGGATGAGAGAGAGAGCGAGAGAGGGGGGCGAGAGAGAGAGGTAGGGGGCGAGGGAGAGGGGAGGGGAGAGGGGGAGAGAGAGATGGAGTGGGAGAGAGAGAGTGCAAGGGGGGGCGACAGAGAGAGGGGGGCGAGAGAGAGAGGGAGGGGGCGCGAGAGAGAGGAGAGGGGGTGAGAGAGAGTGGGGGGGGTCGAGAGAGAGAGAGTGGGAGGTGGAGAGAGAGAGAGAGGGAGAGGGGCTAGAGAGAGAGGGAAGGGGACGAGAGAGAGAGGGGAGCGGGCAGGAGAGAGGAGGTGTTAAGAGAGTGTGGGAGGGTGCAAGAGAGATAGGGAGGTCTCTCTTGTCCCCAGTTTCTCTCACACACCCGGTCTCCCTTATCACTCCCAGCCTCTCTCATCACCCTCGGTCTCTCTCGCCCCCATTCTCTGTTACCCCCCCGGTCTCTCATCGCCCCCGGTCTCTCTCGCCCCAAGTCTCTCTCGTCACCCCCGGTCTCTCATCGCCTCTGGTGTCTCATCACATGCAGTCTCTCGCCGCCGGTCTCTCTCGCGCCCAGTTTCTCTCGCCGCCCCCGGTCTCTCTCTCGCCCCCTGTCTCTCTTTTGCCACGGTCTCTTTCGCCATGGTCTCTCTTGTTGGCCCCGGTCTGTCTCGTCGCTCCTCCGTCTCTCTCTTCACCTCCCGTCTCTCTCTTCACCCCATGTCTCTCTCGCCCCCAGTCTCTCTCTCTCGCCCCGGTCTTTCTCGTCACCACCAGTCTTTCCCGTCGCCCCCGGTCGCTCTCGTCGCTCCCGGTCTCTCTCACCTCCGATTTTTCTCGCTCTCTGGACTCTCACATCCCGGTCTCTTACGTCGCCCCCCCCCCCCCGGTACCTCTCGTTGCCCATGGTCTCTCTCGTCACCCCCGGTCTCTCTCGCGCCACCAGGTCTCTCTCGCCCCACGGTGTCTCTCGCCCTGTAATCTCTCGTTGCCCCCGGTCTCTTTCACCCTCCGGTCTCTAATCGGCCCCGGTCTCATATCACCCCCAGTCTCTCGCCCCCGATCTCTCTCGCCCCCGGGTCTCTCTCATCGCTCCCTCTCTCTCGTCCCCAGTCTTTCTTGCCCCCGGTCTCTCTCGCCCCCAGTCTCTCTCATCCCGGTGTCTCTTGTCATCCCCTTTCTCTTGCCCCCGGTCTCTCTTGTTGCCACTGGTCTCTTGTCACCCCTGGTGTCTCGCCCCCAGTCTGTCTCGCATCTGGTCTCTCTCGCCTTCGGTCTCCTATCCCTCCCGGTCTCTGTCGTCACACCCAGCCACTCTCGTCACCCCCAGTCTCTCTCGTCCTCGGTCTCTCTCATTGCCGCCGGACTCTTGTCACTCCCTCTCTCTCTCTCTCGCCCCTTGTCTCTCTTGTCGTTCCCAGTCTCTCGCTCCCGGTCTCTCTCGCCCCCAATATCTCTCGTCGCCCCGGTCTCTCTCGCCTCGGTCTCTCACGTTGCCCCCGGTCTCTGTCTTGGCTCTAGTCTCTCACATCCCCCCCGTAGGTACTTCTCATTGCCCACGGTCTGTATCGTCACCCCTGGTCTCTCTAATCTCCACCGGTCTCTCTCGTCCCCTGTCTCTCGTCCCCACCGGTCTCTAGTGACCCTTGGCTCTCTCACCCCCAGGTCTCTCATCGCCCCCCCGGTCTCTCGTCACCCCTGGTCTCTCGGCACAGCTGGTTTCTCTCGCCGCCGGTCTCTCTTGTCTCCCCCGGTCTCTCGTCACCCCCGGTCTCTCATCCCGGTCTCTCTCAATCCGGTATTTATCGCCCCCGGTCTCTCTCACCATCCCCAGTTTCGCTTTCACCTCCCGCTCTCTCTCTCACCCCCGGTCTCTTTCGGCCCCTGGTCTCTCTCGCCCTTTGGTCTCCGTCTCGCCACGGTCTCTCTCTCGCTCCCAGTCTGTCTTGTTGCCAACAGTCTCTCTTCTCAATCTCTCTCTCTTTTGTCAATCTCTCTCTCTCTCGACACCCCCGGTCTCTCTCGTCCCCGGTCTTTCTCGACGCCCCAGGTGCCTCTCATCGCCAGTCTCTCTCTCCTCACCGGTCTCTTGTCGGCCCCGGTCTCTCGGCACCCCTGGTCACTTCGCACCCCCCCGGTGTCTCTTCGTCACACCCTTTCTCACGCCACCCAGTCTCTCTTGTCCCCGGTCTCTCTCGCCGCCCCTGGTCTCTCTCACCCCGCGTCTCTAGTGCCACCGGGGTCTCAACTCGCGCCCGGTCTCTCTCGCCCCCCGGTCTTTCTCGTCGCCGGTCTCTCTCCCCGACTAGTCTCTCGGCACCCCTGGTCTCTCTCACCCCCAGTGTCTCTTGTCACCCCCTTTCTCTCGCCAACCCGGTCTCTCTCTCTCACTTCCTGGTCTCGGTCGCCACCCCGGTTTCTCTCACCCCCAGTCTCTCTCGCCCCGGTCTCTCTCGCCCCGGTCTCTCTCGCCCCCGGTCTCTCTCTGCCTCGCCCCTCGGTCCCCTCGTCCCGGGCTGACTCGCACCAGGTCTCTCGCCCCCTCCCCCCAGTCTCTCTCTCCCATGGTCGCTTTCACCCCCTGGTCTCTCTCGCCCCGGGTCTCTCTTGTCGCCCCCTGTCTCCCGTCACCCCGGTGTCTCACCCTCCCCCTGTCTTTCTCGCCCCCGTGCTCTCTCGCTCCACTCTCTCGCGTCACTCCCTCTCTCTCGTCCCCCAGTTTCTCTAGAACCAGGTCTCTCTCTCACACCCCGGTCTGTCTCGCCCCAATCTCTCTCGGCCCCCCCCCCCCCACTCTCTCTCCCCAAGGGTCTCTCACCCCCGGTCTTCCTTGCCCCCCTCTCCCCCCCCCGGTCTCTCTGGTCCCCCCCGGTGTCTCTCGATCCCGTTCTCTCTCGTCCCTGGACTCTCTCATCACCCCGTTTCTCTTGCCCCCAGTCTCTCTTGCCCCCGGTCTCTTTCGTAAACCCGTCTCTCTAGCCCCTGGATCTCGCCCCCGGTCTCTCTCGCCCCTGACCTCTTACATCCCCCTGTCTCTCACTCCCCGTCTCTCTCGTCCCCGGTCTCTCTCGCCCTGTCCCAGTCTCTCTTGCCTGCCCCGGTCTCTCTCGCCCCGGTCTCTCTCGCCCCCCCCCGGTCTCCCCCTCCCACGGTCTCTGTCACCCCTGGTGTCTTACTCCCCCATGCTCTCTCTCATCTCCGGTCTCCCTCGTCACCCCAGGTGTCTCTCGTTGCCAGTCTCTCTCGACTCCCAGTCTCTCGTCGGTCACTGTCTCTCGCGTGTGGTCTGCCTCGCTCCCATCTCTCTCTCCCAGTCTCTCGTCACTTCTGTCTCTCGCCCGTGGTCTCTCTCACCCCCCCGGACTCTCTCGCCCCCAGTCTCTTGCCCCTGGATTCTCTCACCCCAGTCTCTCTCGTCACCCTCTCTCTCTCACCTCCCTGGTCTATTTCTGCCCCCTGCCCCAGTCTCTCTCGCACCGTCCGGTCTCGCTCGCCCCCGGTCTCTCGCCCCCGATCTCTCGCCCCTGGTCTCTCGTCTGTGATCTCTTTCATCACCCCATTTCTCTCGCTCCCAGTCTCTCCGCCCCCGATCTCTTTCGGCTCCCCCGCTGGCCTCTAGCTCCCCCCAGTCTCTCTCGCCCCCTGGTCTCGCTCACCCCTGGTCTCTTGCCCCCAGTCTCTCTTGCCCCCGGTCTGTCTTGTCGTCCCCAGTCTCTCTTGTCAACCTTATCTCTCGCCCCCCCTCCCCGGGTCTCTCTCACCCCGGGTCTCTTTCACCCCTGCTGTCATGTCGCCCCCTGCCATCTCTCGTTGCCCACGGTCTCTCTCGTTGCCGCCGGTCTCTTCTCACCCCCTTTCTCTCACCCACAGTCTCTCTCGCCCTCAGCCTCTTTCGCCAACCGGTCTCTCTCGCCCCCCCCCCCCACCAAGTGTCTCTCGACCTCGTTCTCTCTCGTCCCTGGTCTCTGCCGTCACCCCGTTCTCTCGCCCCCGATCTCTAGCCCCCCCCGGTCTCTCACCCCCAGTCTCTCTTTGGCCCCTGATCTCTCACCCTCCCCCCCAGTCTCACTTGCCCAGTCTCCCCCCCCCCCCCGGTCTCTCTCACCACTGGTCTCTCGCCCCCGGTCTCTCTCTCGTCACCCCCTTTCTCTCGCCCCCGGTCTCTCTTGCCCCCGGTCTGTCTTGTCGTCCCCAGTCTCTCTTGTCAACCTTATCTCTCGCCCCCCCTCCCCGGTCTCTCTCACCCTGGGTCTCTTTCACCCCTGCTGTCATGTCGCCCCCTGCCATCTCTCGTTGCCCACGGTCTCTCTCGTTGCCGCCGGTCTCTTCTCACCCCCTTTCTCTCACCCACAGTCTCTCTCGCCCTCAGCCTCTTTCGCCAACCGGTCTCTCTCGCCCCCCCCCCCCCAAGTGTCTCTCGACCTCGTTCTCTCTCGTCCCTGGTCTCTGCCGTCACCCCGTTTCTCTCGCCCCCGATCTCTAGCCCCCGGTCTCTCACCCCCAGTCTCTCTTTGGCCCCTGATCTCTCACCCTCCCCCCCAGTCTCTCTTGCCCTGTCTCCCCCCCCCCCCCGGTCTCTCTCACCACTGGTCTCTCGCCCCCGGTCTCTCTCTCGTCACCCCCTTTCTCTCGCCCCCGGTCTCTCTCGCCCCCGGTCTCTCTCACCCCCGGTCTCTCTTGCCCCCGGTCTCTTTTGTTGCCCCCGGTCTCTTGTCACCCCTGATGTCTTGCCCGCTGTCTCCCTTCTCCCTTGGTCTGTATCACCACCGGTCTCTCTTGCCACTGGTCTCTCTCGTCCCCTGTCTCTCTTGTCACCCTCACTCTCACCCCCCCGTCTCTGTCGCCCCCAGTCTATCTCACCCCCCGGTCTCACTCGCCGCTGGTCTCTCTCATCCTTGGTCTCTGTCACCTCTAACCCCCTGGTGTCTGATCGCCCTCAGTCTCCCATCGACCCGGTCTCTCGTCACACACAGTCTCACGCATCCTGTCTCTCAACCCGGTCTTTCTCACCCCCGGTCTCTCTCTCTCACTGCCCCTGGTCTTTATCTCACCCCCCGGTCTCTCTCTCGCAACCTGCCCCCCCACCTGTCTCTCTCTCTCTTTCTCTCTCTCTCGCTCCCGGTCTGTCTCATCACCACGGTCTCTCTTGTGAACACCTCTCTCTCACCCCCGGTCTTTCTCGCCATCGGTCTCGCTCCCCCCCCCCACCCCAGTCACTCTCTCGCCCCCGGTCTCTCTCCTACCCCCCCCCCACCATCCCGGTCACTCTCTCGCCCCCGGTCTGTCTCCTCCACACCCCACCCCGGTCGCTCTCTCGCCCCTGGTCTCTATCACCCCGGTCTTTATCGCCCCGGTCTCTCTCTCGCCACAGTCTCTCTCTCGCCCCCGGTTTGTCTCATTGCCCCGGTCTCTCTTGTGAACCCCTCTCTCGCCCCTGTCACTCTCACCCCCGGACTCTCTCTCTCGTGTCCCCGGTCTCTCTTTCACCTCCCCCACCCCCACCGATCTCACTCTTGCACCTGGTCTCTCTCGCCTCCGGTCTCTCTTGCTGCCCTGGGACTCTCTCTTTCTCGCCCCTGGTCTCTCTCTCTCATCCCCCAGTCTCTCTCTCGCTCCCTGTCTCTCATCGCCCCCGCTCTCCCATTTCCTCCGGTCTTTTTTGCTGCCCCCGGCAATGAGAGCATTGCCCCAGTCTCTCTTGCCCCCAATCTCTCACTTCCGTGGTCTCTCTCGTTGCCCCCGGTCTCTCGTTACCCCCAGTCTCTCTTCAACCCCGGTCTCTCTCGTACCCGGTCCGTCTTTTCACCCTCCCTCTTTCGCCCCGGTCTCTCTTGCCCCCGGTGTCTCTCACACCGCAGTCTCTCTTGTCACCCCAGGTCGCCCCACCCTCCCCAGTCTCTCTCACCCCCGGTCTCTCTCATTCCCCCCGGTCTGTCATTGCCCCCGGTTTCTCTTGACCCGGTCTTTCTTGCCACCCCCGTCTCTCTTGCCCCCGGTGTCTCTCATACCCCAGTCTCCCATCAACCCGGTCTTTCATCACATGCAGTCTCTCGCCCTCGGTCTCTCTTGACCCGGTCTTTCTTGCCACTCCCGTCTCTCTCACCTCCCGTTCTCCCTTACCGCCCCTGGTGTAATGCCCCCGATCTCTCTTCACCCCTGGTCTCTCTCAGCCCCAGTCTCTCTTGTCACCCCCGGACTCTCTCGCGCCCCCTCCCCCCGTCTCTCTCGCCCCCGGTCTGTCTTGTCACCCTGGTGTCTCTCATGAACCCCTCTCTCTCACCCCCAGTCTTCCTCACCCTCAGTCTCTCTCTCACCCCGCGATCTCTCTCTCGTCCCCGGTCTCTATTACCGCGGGTCTTTATCACCCCGGACTCTCTCTCTTGCCATGGTCTCCATCTCACCACGGTCTCTCTCTCCAGCCCCGGTCTCTCTCTCGCCCCCGGTCTGTCTCGTTGCCCCGGTCTCTTTTTCGCCCCTTGGTCTCTCTCGCCCCCAGTCACCCTCTCACCACTGTCTCTCACTCTCGATCCCGGTCTGTCTTGTCGCCAACAGTCTCTCTTGTCAACCCTTCTCACATCACACCTGCTCTCTCTCTTGTCCCCGGTCTCTCTGGCACTCAGACTCTTGTCAAACCCGGTCTCTCTCATTCCACCCCCTCCCCGTCTCTCATTGCCCCTGGTCTCTCTCTAGCCCCTCGGGCTCTCTCACCCCCTGTCTCGCCCCCCAGTCTCTCTCGCTGCCCCAGGACTCTCTTTCGCACCCCCGGTCTCTCTCTCTCGCATCCCCCACGCCCCGCCCACCTCCCCCCCCCCCCCGTGCTCTCTCTCATCCCTAGTCTCTTTCACCCCCTGGTCTCTCTCGCCCCGGGTCTCTCTCACTCCCAGTCTCACTCTCACCACGGTCTCACTCTCGCTCCTGGTCTGTCTTGTCACCAACTGTCTCTCTTGTCAATCTCTCTCTTGACACCCCTGTCTCTCTCGCTCCTGGTCTCTCTCCTTCCCGGTCTCTCGTTGGCCCCGGTCTCTCGTCACCCCCAGTGTCTCTCGTCACTCCCGGTCTCCCACCCCCGGTCTCTCATCAACCCCGGCCTCTCTCTTCCCGGTCTGTCTCATAACCCCCTCTCTCTCGCCCCCGAACTCTCTCGCCCCCAGTCTCTCTCGCCCGTGGTCTCTCTCTCGCCCCTGGTGTATCTAGTCGCCCCGGTCTCTCTCACCCCGGTCTCTCTAGCCCCCCAGTCTGTATCGACACCCCTTGTCTCCCTCGCGCCCGGTCTCCCTCTTCACTCCTGGTCTCTCTCGTCCCGGTCTCTCTCGCCCCTGGTCTCTCTCTCGCCCCCACAGGGAGAGAGGGAGGAGTGGAGGCAGGTGGAGAAACCGGGATTGGGGGTGTGTGTGATAGAGACGGGGGAATGAGTGAGAGTGAAAAGGAGAGGTGTTGAGAAGGAAAGAGTACGCAGAGATAGAGAGGGAGACCAACGAGGAGAAAGGGTAGGGGAGAGGAAATGGGGAATACAGGTTGGAGTGGGCGGACAGAGGGAGTTAAACCCAGCTCCTGAGCTCAGGGCGCGGTGCCCTCACCTTCCCTGAGGACCAGGACTTGGGGCTGAGTCTGTCTCTCTCCAGCTCAGCTTCTCCAACAGAAAGACACACAACAACATCAGTCACTGTGCTGCTCGGCACGCTTTAATCAACATTTTTATTGGTTACAAATGGAAGTGATGGATACAGTCAGTGGGATGGTGCCTTTTCTCATTGGCCCCTGAGTTGTGAGAAACATTGAAATGTTTCCCTGTAACCCCGCGGTGGGATAAGGATGGACAAACCAGCGCTACCCTCAGTCTGTGACCATAGTGACAGGCTGCTCCATCGCTGAAACGCTGAACTGAAATGAGAAAATCCCGGATGGTGTGATTAATGAGGGAATTTGATGGATGGATGGATTTGGGTGAAGGGATATTTCAGCACATTCTTCAGCTGCTGCCTGAATTTAGTCTGGGTCACGGCATAAATCGCGGTGTTTGTGCAGCAACTGAGGAGCTGCAGCATGAAGCCCAATTCCTGCACAAAGGAATGGAGATACAGAGGGGTATTCACAATATACCACATCCGTCTCCATATCGAATACAGCATGAACGTTGACCATAACAGGATGAAATTGGCCGAGATCACAAACAGTAAAATGATGGATTTTTTTCGGTTTCTCATTTCAGTGTCAGACTGAGCGTCCCCATTGGTGTGTGTGCGGAGTCTCCTGCGCGCTCTGCTGGTCACTAAAATGTTTCTGACGGTGAGAACATTGAGCAGCAGAATCAGGAGAAATGGGACACACGGGGTTAGAATGTGGTGGAGGGACTCCATTGTGACCCAGACAGTGGAGAATCGAACAACGCCTGGTAAATCACAAAACCAGGGGCGGTTCTCCAGCCAATACCAAGCCCCGAGCATAAAATACCAGGGAATGTTCTTTAAACAGCTCAGCACAGTCACTGCTCCCAGAACCACAGCCGCCGTTTTCGCACTGCAATATTTAGTTTTCAGCTTCTGGCAACAAATGGCCACAAACTGATCAAAGGTGAAAGTGACGGTGAACCAGATAGAGCAGTCAGTGGCTGCATAAAGCAGGACGGTGTGGATATTACATACGGGGATGGCGACCATCATGAAATAAAACTGTTCCCAAAAAACAATGGGAATTTGTCTCAGGATCAGGTCGAGGATAATGACCAGGAGATCCGCCGCTGCCATAGCCCCCAGGTAACGTCTGACACATGGAGACAATCCACAATCTTTATAAAGCAGAACGTAGATGGTCACTACGTTAACTGTGAGGAAGGAAAACAAACCCATTATCCATCAGCCTGGAGGCAAAGGGACCCGTTTGATCGGGGACCCAGTGAGATTTTCAAATGTGTCCCTGTATTCAGGGATTTAATAAAATAATTGGAGCTGGAATAACAAATAGGAAGGTTGGAAGTACTGACAAAAATATGACATAAGCCACAAGAAACCCTCCCTCCCCAAACACACAGAGAAACATCCATAAGGACAGATGGTTTCGAGAACATTCCCACACACTCGATCACTCGACAGCAGACACAGGTCACTCCTTCCCAGTTCCTAATACGGAGGCTGAAAACCTTGCTGTCCTGAAGGATTCTCTTGCAGTTTCCTGAAGACAAACGGAGTTTGGGAATTTCTGAGTTTTGGTCTAAATTGTGGTCGATCCTGTGTCGTGAAGAAATGTGAACACAGGGAAATTGTATTCCCCCCTTTAACTGCCTGATGGGCCTTCGGACCAGTGTCTCCTTCTCCCTGGAACGGGATCTCTTCCCTCGGGATCTTATCGTTTGTTCAATTCACTGACGTCCGGCCGTTCACAAACAACGTCTGGGACAGAACGTTCCGGGGAATGTCAGTTATAGAATATCGGGGACAGAACTTTCCGGGGAATGTCAGTTATAGAATGTCAGAGATATAACGTTCCGGGGAATGTCAGTTATAGAATGTTGGGGACAGAAAGTTCTGGGGAATGTCAGTTATGGAATGTTGGGGACAGAACATTCCGGGGAATGTCGATGATAGAATGTTGGGGACAGAACATTCCGGGGAATGTCAGTTATAGAATGTCGGGGACAGATCGTTCCGGGTAACCCCTTGTCCTCTCCATCACATTTCCCCCCTACCCACCCCACCAACATGATGTCCTGTGCCTGGACACACTGTAACATTAATGGGGTGAGAGACGGAGGGTCCAATCACAGGAATGGGAACTAAAGGCATTGCCAGATCAGCTGAAAAGGTGAGATACACCACATTCTCAATCCACCTCACAGAACCAGCCCAGACACCATACACCCAGAGGAGATATCTGTTCACCGTGGAACACTGTGCAGACCAGGCCAGTGTATTGCTCACTATAAACCGGCAATCTCTCCATATTCATCCATTGCACTGGTCAGTGCAATCCTGCAATCTGGCCAGGGTGAAACACTGCATAGATCATGTCACATCACTTATCTTCAAACGCAGGCTAGATATCTGTCCAGTTTGGGAAGCTGTGATAGAGACAGAAAAGCTGCAGATGCTGCAGTCCAGAGTAAACAGGCAGGAAGCGGTGAGAACACAGCAATCCTGACAGCATCAGGGGGTGGAGAAGTCGACATTTCGGGTGTTACCGTTCTGTAAGAGTCCTGAAGGAGGGCTACACCTGAAACATCAAATTCTGCCCCTCCTGATGCTGCCTGGATTGCTGTGTTCCTCCAGCAAATATTAAGCATGGGAAGCAACGCAGACCACAGCAGTGCATTGATCTATAAGCCCAGACTAGATATCTGTCCAGAGCTGAAAATGTGTTGCTGGAAAAGCGCAGCAGGTCAGGCTGCATCCAAGGAGCAGGAGAATCGACGTTTCGGGCATCTGCCCTTCTTCAGCAACCGGCTATCTGTCCAGCACGGGGAGCTGTGCAGACCACAGCAGGACACTAATGTGTAAACCTGAAACAAATATCCATCCAGCATGCAGAGCTGCACTGACTACATCATTGTATTATCTATAAACCTCAACTAGATAGTCTGACCAGCACAGCGATCTGTGCAGTGATCACCCAAGAATTCATCTGTAAACCGGGAGCAGCTTCCCTCCCAGAATGTAGGATTATGTACACCTTCGCATTGCATTAATCTGTAACCCAGGAGCAGTTACCCTCCCAGCATGTAGCGCTGTGTACACCACGCCAATGCATTAATTTGTAACCCAGGAGCAGTTACCCTCCCATCGTGGAGAGCTGTGTACACCACCCCAGTGCATTGATCTGTAAACCAGGAACAGTTACCCTCCCAGCATGCAGGACTGTGTACACCACCCCAGTGCATTCCTCAGTAACACTGTGTTAGATCCCTGCCCAGTGTGGGGAAACTTACAGCCCATGCTGGAAGTGACGGGATGTGCAGCTCCCACCCATTTATAGCTCCATATCTCCATTGTGCACTGACAAGGGGGTGCTGTGGGTGTGAGCATCACTGCCAGAGAGAGATGGCAGGGGAATCAGTTTAAGTATCACCAAACGGGAAGAGTTTGTGGTATAGACAAAGATGGGGAGACTGAGAAACAGTGTCATGGAAGGATGTGTTCGCAGGTTGCAGAATACTGAAATGTTGACACTTCGATAGCATCCTGTCACATGAGCCAGTCTTCCCAGGAAAGTTCGGACAAAGGGATTTTGGTGTGAGGTCAGATGAAACTACAGCTGCTGCACGGTTTTGAAATTACGTTTATGTAATTGCTGTAGAGTTGGAGTGGGGTAATAAGCAGTTAAGAGAAATGGGGTCTCAGAGTTATGAATAGTTGATGTAAAATGTTCACTTTCAGATTTAAAAAATAAATTGATATTTTTGTTTAAACAGTGGAATTTGGGAGTTCTCTGTCACTCATATTATAACATTTTACAAGACAAATTGAGCATTTATTTATGTTTAGTTTAAATTACCAGCTGAGCTCAATGTTGTGTCCTAACAATTGCTGTGTGTGGATCTGTGTGTCTCTGTGGGGCAGGTCTGGCAGTCTCTGTGGTGTTTAACGTGATGCAATGCCACTCTCTGCTGGCCTCCCCACGCCACTGCACAGGCATTGGCAGAGGGTAAAAACCAACAGGATAGTGGAGTATTCAGAGTATTCAGAGTATTCAGAGTAGGGGAGGGGGAAGGCAGCTGCTCACAGCACCATCCAAACTGATGTCTTATCCATGGACTGATCTAAATATCCTTTAACGTTGTAATTGTCCCTGCTTTCACCGCTTCTTCTGTAAGTTCATTCCACACCAAAGCCAGATTCTGTCTAACATAATTCCCTCTCATGACTTTTGTAAATCTTTTTCCTCGTACCTTAAAATATCCCTCAGTTTTGAAACCCCAACTCGAGGGAAAAGATATCAGCCCTTGTGTAAAGTTACCGCAGAATCTCATATTCTTCAGTGAAAACAGTCCCAGCCTACCCAGCCTCTCCTTATAGCTCACTCCATCCTTTCTCAGCAACATCCAGGTGAATCTCTTCTGAACCCTCTCCAGTTTAATAATATCAAGGTCAATAATATTAAAGTGAAGAGTCAAGGTGTTTACTTAGGGCACGGGGAGTCCAAAGCTAGAGGACATAGACTTAAGGTGAGAGGAGAAACATTTAAAAGTGACCTATGGGGCAGCTTTTTCACCCAGAGGGTGTTGTGCCTATGGAATGAGTGAGCAGTATGACCAGACTGGACACAGTCTTCCAGAAGAGGTCTCACCAATGTCCTGTACAACCACAAGATGACGTCCCAATTCCGATACTCAAAGGTCTGACCAATGAAGACAAGTGTGTTAAATACCTTCTTAACCACACTATCTATATGAGATGCAAATTTTAAAGAATTATACCTGACGGCCTAGGTCTCTGTTCTACAATACTGCCAAAGACCCTACTTTTAATAGTATAGGTCTTGTTCTTGTTTGATTTTACAAATCCAGTGCCTAGCATTAATCCAAACTAAACTCCACCAGCCACGCCTCAGACCAGTGTGTGATATTACTGCCACTTCACCCTCCCCCTTCAATTTTGAAATGCCCATCCCTCTCCAGGAGGCCTGCACACCCCGGCCTTGATTTTTACAAAGACCCTGAGCTTGGTTTGCCTTGTGTGGTTAGGGGGAGGAGGCAAAGATTGCAGACACAGTCAGTGGGGAGGAGAGGCTGGACAGTAATCAGCGGCTTGGTATCATTTCATGGTTTTAGGAAGAGGGCTGTTGCACGTTAGAGGTGGGTAAGAATGATCGGTGTTTTGGAGTCGGAAATTAAGCACTTCCTTCGTCTCTGGTGTTCAGTAATAAATATCTATTTAAGACTCTTCATTGGGCAGAGTGTGTCTGCAGGATTTCTTTCCATTATATTGCAGACTACAGATAATTGCAATTAAAGATGTTTATAGTTAATTTTGATAGCATAGAAAGTATACTCAGCATCCTACAGTTGAGACAAATATCGTGCACTTGTTTAACAATACAAAGTGTCTTGTGTAGTTCAGTAATGGAAACCTGATTATGATAAATCCACACCGAGATGAAAGTGGGCACTAAAATATGACTCAAAATCTGGGTATGGTCGTGTGGTGGGTAGTGTCCCTGTCTCTGAGCCATAGCTCTGGATTTGATTCCAATTCCTGAACCTGTGTGGTAGTGTTCCTAGCTCTAGACTAGAAGGCCTGGATTCAAGTCCTGCATGTTGCAGAGGTATGTCCCAGCATGTAAGGACAGGCTAATGAACAAACACACAGGAGAATACTGTTACAGCTTTATGGGTATTGCTGAGTGCTGCTCGCGTCCCTTTCTCTGGGCACAAAGGTCTAGGTGTAAAGCCCACAGACGTGTCTCAGGATGCATCTGAACAAACTGATTAAAATGGGTATAGAATTGTGACTTGATGGAGAAGGAAGAGGTGTCAGTATTGCATTTCAGAATTTAGGCCCAGGATGAGTGAAAATACAGCCATTCGTGTTGATTGAAGTCACAATTCGCAGCAGTAAAGGTTTATAAAATCAGAATGGTCATGGATAGTTTGAGTAGTCAGGATTTTTCCCCAGGTTAGGGGCGTCCAAAACTAGAGGGCATTGGTGGACAGTGAGTGGGGAAAGGTTTTGATGAGGCCGAAAGGGCACTTTTTCACACAGAGGGTGGTGTGCGTATGGAATGATCTGCCAGAGGAAGTGGTGGAGGCTGGTACAACTACAGCATCTGGGTACTGAGAGACCTGGCGAGCTTTTCCAGCAATTTCTGTATTTCTTTTAAAAATGCATTCAGTTTAACACAGGTACTCTGAATAAATTAAACAGTTTTAATTTTTTAATGACACAGGGACTTATAAACATATCTTCAAATCGACCAAGACCATTTTCTACTATGGGTATGTCTCTGTACATGACAGCAGCAATGATGCACCTACATGGAACAGGGAATGTGATGGAGACATTGTTTGGACAATGTACAAGGAGACCTCACATGGTCCAGTTTGGGAGAAGATGACATTACTGTGTGATTCAGCTCAGAGAGGGAAAAAATGTAATCTACCTGAGAAGGAATGACCTATTGCACTCTCTCTCCTTCATTGTTCCTCATCACAGCAATGTCTGCGAGCTAACAAAAAAACTCTAAACTCATCGTTACCATTCTTATTTTTATGGAATCCCTGCAGTGTTGAAACAGGTCCTTCGGCCCAACAAGTCCATGTTAACCTTCCCAAAAAATTCCCCTATATTTACCCCTGACTAATGCACCTAATCTAGAAACCCCTGAACACTACAAACAATTTAGCTTGACCAATCAACCTAACCTACACACTTTGAGCTGTGGTCGGAAACTGGAGCACCTCTGAGAAGCTCACTCAGACACGGGGTGAACTTACAAACTCCACACACACAGGCTAGAGTCGAACTAAAGTCCCTGGTGTTGTGAGGCAGCACTGCTAACCACCGTGCTACCCTTTGGGTGCTCCCTGACCAGAATTCATTGTGTGTGTGTGTGTGTGTGTGTGTGTGTGTGTGTGTGTGTGTGTGTGTGTGTGTGTGTGTGTGTGTGTGTGTGTGTGTGTGTGTGTGTGTGTGTGTGTGTGTGTGTGTGTGTGTGTGTGTGTCCGTGTTTTGAGAAACAAAATACTGATTATATTATTGCAATACACAAACGGTTTACCATTCACCTTTCCACCATAGTTTGAGTAACATTGCTCTGGATCAGAAACGTGCTTTTTGAGCAGATTAAATAAACTAGCCTGACTTGTTCCTAAAACTGACCCTGACCCAGTCTGAGACCGATATCATCTGCCATATCACAAACCTGGTTACATTTAACATTTATGATGAGCATTGGAGGAGTGGGACTAGAAAAGGAAACAGTGACCCCAAAAGCCGGGGAACTATAGACCGGTGATCATGAAGTCAGTGGTGGGTCAGTTGTCGGAGGAGATTCTGAGGGATAGCATTTACATATATTTGGGAAGGCATGCGCTGATCGGCGTAGACAACTTGGCTTTCTGCATGGGAAATCATGTCTCATTAATTTGGTTGAGTTTTTTGAAGAGCTGACAAAGAAGATTGATGAAGGTAGTTTGGTAGACATTGTCTATGTAGACTTCAGAAAGGTGTTCATTTAAAGAACAAAGAGCAAAGAAAATTTACAGCCCAGGAACAGGCCTTTCGCCCTCCAAACCTGAGCCGATCAAAATGTACTGTCTAAGTCTGTCGGTCAATTCCTAAGCATCTGTATCCCTCTGCTCCCCATCTACTCATGCATCTGTCCAGACGCATCTTAAGGGAATCTGCCGTGCCTGCCTCTACCACCTCTGTTGGCAACACGTTCCAAATGGCCACCATCCCTGTGTGTGAAGTACTTGCCACATGTATCCCCTTAAACTTTCCACCTCTCACCTTGAAAGCATGACCTCTCGTTATTGAATGCTTCAACCTGGGAAAAAAGCTTGTCTCTATCCACCCTGTCTATCTCTTCATGATTTTATAAGCCACAATCAGGTCCCCCCTCAATCTCCTTTTTTTGAGGTGAAAATAAACATAATCTCCTCAGCCTGTCTTCATAGCTAGTATTTCCTTCTGATTGGTTGTCAGATTAGTAAATTTCAGTCACATGGGATACAGAAGAAGCTAGTCACAATTGGCTTGAAGGAAGAGGGATATTTTTCAGCCTGGAGGCTTGTGAGCAGCAGTGTGCTGTAAGAATCAGTACTGAGTTCACTGCATTTCATCATTTATGTAAAGGATTTGGATGTGAATATTGGGGCCATAGTTAGTAGGTTTACAGATTACATCATAAAGGTGGTGTAGTAGATTATCTCAGAATACAACGAGACCGCAATTAAATGGGACAAAGAGGCAAAGAGTAACACATGAAGTTTAATTGAGATAAATATGAAGCTTTGCATTTTGGGAAGGCAACTCAGGGCAGACATTACATACTTCATGGTCAGGTCCAGGGCATGGCAGGTCGACAGAGTGTTGCAGAACACATTTGGCACATTTGCCTTAATCAATCAGAGCATTGAGTATAGGAGTTGCGGTGGTATGTTGCATCTATACAGGATGTTGGTGAGGCCACTTTAAGAATGCTGTGTACAACTTGGTCTTCTGCAGAAATGACTTACACGGATGTTCCAGCACTGGAAGTTTGAGCTGTAGGGAGAGGTTGATGAGGTTCAGGTGTTTCCCCCTGAAGTGTCAGAGGCAGAAGGGTGACATTATAGAGGTTTATAAAATCATCAGAGGCATGGATATTCTGAACAGCCACGTTCTGCTCCACCAGGATAGGGGGTTCCAAAACAAGAGGGCATAGATTGAAGGGGAGATGGCAAATGATTTAGAAGCGACCTGAAGGTAAATGTTTCACACAGAGAGTGGTGTGTGTACAGAAAGTGCTGTCAGAGGAAGTGGTCAAGGCGGGTACAATCACACATTTAACAAGTATCTGAACGGGGAGGGATATTGGCCAAATGCTGGCAAATGGGACTAAATCAGATTTGATATCTGATCGGAATGAACAGATTGGACTAACGGGTCTGCTTCCGTTCTGCATGACTCTCTGATTCTATAGGAGGGATGCTGAAAAATTCTGAAAGTATCTTTCAAGTCGGAATTCTCTTCAGTGGAAGTTTATCGTGCCTGTAAGTTCACATTTGTTGAAAACTGCGTGAGGTAAATATTTGACAGGGAAGTGAGTCATGCATAATGGGATGGAGACAGGAAAGTGTGGCCGAGTCCACAACCTGATCAGCTACAATCTTAGTGCCTGGTGGAGAAGGCTCAAAGTATCTAATGACCCACTCCTGCTCCTCAGTCCCATGTTTCTGTGTTCCATTTAGAAACTTAAACCTGCTAGACAGGAACAGTTGGAGTCCACTTACTCCTATAACTTGGTGCACAGAAACAGAGGAGACCATTCAACCTTTCAAGACTGTCGCACACGCTTTGAAGTGATTTGGGAAATGTAATTGGAAAAGCCAGGCTGGGTATGAAAGAGGCCCCTCATCTCGCTTTAGAAAGCGTCCCCTATCTGCAGCTTGTGCTTCATTTGTTGGTCAGATTCACTGTGAATACAGCCACATACCTCACCCAGAGATGGCTCACAAAATCATCTGGTCTCCATGATTGCAATATGCAATACCAGAACATTCAAAAAAATTAAACCCACTAACTTTCCAATGACAGAATGTGAGAACATCAGAAACAAGGGCATGTCATTCACTCCGCAAACCTGCCTTGCCCTTCACTAAAATCATGGCTGATCTGCTCCTGGCCACAAATCCTCTTTCATACCAATTTCCTCATGGCCCTCAACTCTCTGACAGGTCAATATCCATCTATTTCTTCTTCAAATACTTTCAGTCATCCAGCTCCCCGAACACTCTTGAGAAGAGAAATCCTGACATTCAATAGCACCTGTTTGAAAGAAACACTTGCTGCTCCTATATCATGGCCTATTGATCTGAACAAAAGAGGTTGAGACAAGGATTCAGGTAAAAATGACTGTCCCTGATATCAAGACAATGGTTGACTTCTGTTGACATCAAGGAGCTGGACTTAATGGGAATCAGAGTAAACTCTCCAGTGTTTGGTGTCAAACATGGCACAAAGGAAGATGTTCATCATCTCAGTCCTGGGTCATCTCTGTGGTAGGTCCTCAGGGTAGCCCCTGTGGGACTTTAACATGGTTTTCTAGAGGTGGGCAGGGAAGCCATATGTCTTGTGTGAAGTCTCAAGAGGGCATCTTTCATCTCCGAGAAGCCAGTCTGGTGTTCTCTATATAGGGCGGAAGCTGGTGGGAATGGCTACCTGTTTCAGAGGGAAGGTATTGTGGCTGCTGTTGGGGATTGTGAACAACATGGCGTTCACTACGGGTTCACACGCCGACTGCACAATAACGTGGCGCGAGTTAATTTAGGTATATAAACTATTAGGAAAGTCATGTTAGACTGATGAATGGACTCTCTATGTTCAAATAATGGTGGTCTTGTTCATGTTGACCTTGTATTGTGCATGGCCTGTTCAGTGTAACCTGTATGCCTTACTCTGTTCAAATCTATTTCCAACCTATGATCTGTCTGGCCATGCTTACTGTGATCTTCCTCCACTGCTCATAAACAAAGTGTTTCCCTGTACTGAGGTACACGTGGCAATAAATCAAACCAATCAACCCTGCTTAAAGTATGGAATTTCTCACCCTATCAATGTCTCTTTTGGGAATAAGTGATCGCTGCCACTCCTCGTGTTTCACTGTAGAGAGTGCCCCTAATGCTCTCTCAGCAAGCCTCGACAACAGCAGGAAGATGGCTTTACTTATGTCCTCGAATCATCTTACAATGAAGGACAGCATACCATTGACTGCACCCATTACTTACACATGGTTTGATTCGGAGCAGTCAACATAGACTTGTGAGTGAGAGATCATGCTTCCCAAATTTCTTAGAGTCCTTTGATGAAGTTACCAGGACGTTTGATGAGCGCAAAGTGATAGACGTAGTCTCTATGGAGTTCAGTAAGGCCTTTGATGTGGTTCCACATGGCAGGCTGCTCTGGAAGGTTCCATCACATAGAATGCGTGGGGAACTGGCCAATTGGATACTCAGTTGGCTTGTTATTAGGAAGCAGAGCATTTCGTGGAAGGTTGCTTGTCAGACTGGAGGCTGGGTCCATTGCTGTTTGTTATCCATGCTTTGGTTGAGAATGTACAGGGCATGATTTGTAAGTTTGCAGATGACACTAAAATAAGTGGGAGCACAATCAGCGAGGACGTTTATCAGACATTGCAGCAGGACATTAATCAGGTGGGGAAGTGGGCTGAGAAATGGCAAATGGAATTTAATATCGATGTGTGAGGTCTTGCAGTTTGGAATCTCAAATCAAGGTAGGAATGTCACAGTGAATGGGCGGGCCTTAAGGGTTGTAGTGGGCAGAGAGACCTTGGTGTTCAGGTGCACGGTTCCCTGAGAGTGGAGTGACAGGTAGGCAGGGCAGTGAAGAAGGCTTTTGGCACACTGGCCTTCGTCAGGCAGAGCATTGAGTATAGAAGTTGGGAATTTATGTTGCAATTACACAGGAATTTGGTAAGGCCGCACTTGGAGTATTGTGTTCCGTTTTGTCAACTTGTTATAGGGAGGATATAATGAAATTAGAAAAGTGCAGAAGAAATTTACAAGGACATTGCCAGGACCCAATGGTCTGAGTTATAGAGAGAGGTTGGACAAGCTTGGAACTTTTCTTTAGAGTGTAGGAGACTGAGCGGGGACCTTATAGAGCTGTATAAGATCATGAGGGATATGGATAGGGTGAATGTTCTCAGTCTTTTCCAAAGTTTAGAGAATCGAGGACGAGAGGGGACCAGTTTAAGGTTAAAGGGGAAGGAATAAAAGGGAACCTGAGAGAGAACTTATTTACATAAATGTCTGGTACGTGGATGAGCTGCCAGAAGATGTGGCTAAGGGGGGGTACATTAACAACATTTCTAAAGCATTTGGATAAATATGTGGGGAGGAAAGGACTGGAAGGATATGGGCCAACTGCAGGGAAATGGGGTTAGCGTGGATGGATATTTACAAGGTAGAGTCGAACCACTTTGTTAATTAAAACCAAACACCCAGAAAAGCTCGCATCACGTCATAATCTGTTAACATATGAGTGACACAGATCTCCTACATTCCATTATTTAAACAAAAATTAGCATGTTAGTTTCTTAACTTTAATAATGAACACTAAACAAAAACTATTCACAAATACAAGCCCCTCTTTTCTTGGCGACTTACTATCTGACTCCAACTCTGTAAAAATATGCTGTTCCAACAACCCACATATTAAACGTTACAATCTCAAGACCATACAGTCTCTATCTTCCCCGCTGTGTTCACTCTTGCAGCTGCTGATTTCCCTGGGTCATGTTTTTTTTAACTGCAAGTAGGTTTACACGAACACGTGTCTTTGACAGAGAGTGTTTGAGATGGTCAGTTAAAACCCCTGCTCTACAGCAGTTACTCTACTGTTGGATGGCAGCGGCTCTCCCTCTAGTGTTCAAAATTCTGGGATTATATACTTCCCATGATACAATAATTCTCATAATTTGATTGCTTTCCAGGTGTACGAACAGTAACATTCAAATTGCATTGGATTCTGATATTCTGAGCATTATTTAAAGTCTTTGATTGCATTCGAATTGCTGTCAAAGCAGCAACCAAAACTCAGGCTTCCATTTCCCAGTTAATTGTTACATTTGGAACAGTCTGACCTTTAGCTGGCATCTGTGGCTGTACTTTCGATTCAGCAAAACCCATCTTATCTTAAAGTGAACAGACATTGATTAGATTCCAGGCAGTAACACATCCTGGGCTATCTGTTATTCTGTATAATAACCTCCTTGAACCCCTCGATTGGATTCCAGGCCGTAACCCATTCTGGGCTATCTGTTATTCTGTATATAAACAACCCTGAACACCTCGATTTGATTCCAGGCTGTAACTCACTCCGGGGTATTCGTTATTCTGTATATAAACAACCTTGAACCACTCGATTATATTCCAGGCTGTAACTCAGTCCGGGGTATCTGTTATTCTGTATATAAACCACCCTGAACCCCTCGATTGGATAGCAGGCTGTAACTCTCTTCAGGCTATCTGTTATTCTGTATATAACCCACCCTGAACCCCTCGATTAGATAGCAGGCTGTAACTCTCTTCAGGCTATCTGTTATTCTGTATATAACCCACCCTGAACCCCTCGATTCGATTCCAGGCTGTAAACCACTCTGGGCTATCTGTTATTCTGTATATAACCCACCCTGAACCCCTCGATTCGATTCCAGCCTGTAACTCACTCCGGGCTATCTGTTATTCTGTATATAAACCACCCTGAACCCCACGATTAGATTCCAGGCAGTAACTTCCTGTCAGGGTTAAAAGGGAAGGCTGGTAGTTATAGGGAATGCTGGCTGACTAAAGAAATTGAGGGTTTCATTCAGAAAAAGAAGGAAGCATATGTCAGGTATAGAAAGGATAGATCGAGGGAATCCTTAGAAGAGTACAAAGGAAGTTGGAGTACACTTTCGAGGGAAATCAGGAAGACAAAACGTGAACATGAGATAGCTTTGGCAAATAGAATTTAGGAGAATCCAAAGTGCTTTTACAAATATATTAAGGACAAAGGGTAACTAAGGAGAGAAAAGGGCCCCTCAAAGATCAGCAAGGTGGCCTTTGTGTGGAGCGACAGAAAATGGGGGAGATATTAAATGAATATTTTGCATCAGTATTTACTGTGGAAAAGGATATGGAAGATATAGACTGCAGGGAAATCGATGGTGACATCTTGTAAAATGTTGCAGATATACACAGGAGGAAGTGCTGGATGTCTTGAAATTGTTAAAGGTGGATAAGTCCCCAGGACCTGATCAGGTGTACCTGAGAACTCTGTGGGAAGCTAGAGAAGTGATTGCTGGGCCTCTTGCTGAGATATTTGTATCATCGATAGTCACAGGTGAGATGCTGGAAGACTGGAGGTTGGCAGACGTGGTGCCAAAGTTTATGAAGGGTGGTAAAGACAAGCCAGGGAACTATAGACCGGTCAGCCTGACCTCAGCGGTGGGTAAGTTGTTGGAGGGAATCCTGAGGGACAGGATGTACATGCAGTTGGAAATGCAAGGACTGATTCAGGATAATCAACCTGGCTTTGTACGTGGGAAATCATGTCTCCCAAACTTGATTGAGTTTTTTGAAGAAGTAACAAAGAAGATTGATGAGGGCAGAACAGTAGATGTGATCCATATGGACTTCAGTAAGGCGTTCGACAAGGTTCCCCATGGGAGACTGATTAGCAGGTTAGATCTCATGGAATACAGGGAGAACTAGTCATTTAGATACAGAACTGGTTCAAAGGGAGAAGACAGAGGGTGGTGGTGGAGGGTTGTTTTTCAGAGTGGAGGCCTGTGACCAGTGGAGTGCCACAAGGATCAGTGTGGGCCCTCTACTTTTTGTCATTTATATAAATGATTTGGATGCGAGCATAAGAGGTACAGTAAGTAAGTTTGCAGATGACACCAAAATTGCAGGTGTAGTAGACAGCGAAGAGGGTTTCCTCAGATCACAACAGGATCTGGACCAGATGGGCAAATGGGCTGAGAAGTGGCAGATGGAGTTTAATTCAGCTACATGCGAGGTGCTGCATTTTGGGAAAGCAAATCTTAGCAGGATTTCGACATTTAATGGTAAGGTCCTAGGGTGTGTTGCTGAACAAAGAGACCTTGGAATGCTGGTTCATAGCTCCTTGAAAGTGGAGTCGCAGATAGATAGGACAGTGAAGAAGGCATTGGGTATGCTTTCCTTTATTGGTCAGAGTACTGAGTACAGGAGTTGGGAGGTCATGTTGCGGCTGTACAGGACATTGGTTAGGCCACTCTTGGAATATTGCGTGCAATTCTGGTCTCCTTCCTATCGGAAAGATGTTGTGAAACTTGAAAGGGTTCAGAAAAGATTTACAAGGAGGTTGCCAGGGTTGGAGGATTTGAGCTACAGGGAGAGGCTGAACAGTCTGGGACTGTTTTCCCTGGAGTGTCGGAGGCTGAGGGGTGACCGTATAGAGGTTTGCCCTTGGGTAAGGGAGTCCAGAACTCGAGGGCATAGGTTTAGTTTGAGAGGGGAAAGATATGAAAGAGACCTAAGGGACAACATTTTCACGCAGAAGGTGGTACGTGTATGGAGTGAGCTGCCAGAGAAGTGGTGGAGACAGGTACAATTGCATCATTTAAGAGGAATTTGGATGGGTATATGAATAGGAAGGGTTTGGAGGGCTATGGGCCGGGTGCTGGAAGGTGGGACTAGATTGGATTGGGATATCTGGTCGGCATGGACAGGTTGGACTGAAGGGTCTGTTCCATGCTGTACAGCTCTATGATTCTATGACTCTATAACTCACTCCGGGCTACCTGTTATTCTGCATATAAACCACCCTGAAACCCTCGATTAGATTCCAGTCTGTAACTCACTCTGGGTATCGGTTATTGTTCACATCATCGTCCCGAATCCCCTTGATAAAATTCCAATCTGTAACTGACATCCAATTTTAAGGTGCTCTGCACATTAGCCACCTCAATCCTTTGATTAGATTCCAGTCTGTATCACACTCCTGGGTATCTGTTAGTCTGTATATTAACGATCCAATCCAAACCCTGTAAAAATTGTCCAGAGTGTTCAGGGATGTGTATGTGAGGTGCATTAGTCAGGGGTAAATGTGGGGAAATGGGTCTGGATGGGTTTTTCTTCTGAGGGTCAGTGTGGTCTTGTTGGGCTGAAGGGCTTGGTTTCCCCACTGACGGGATTATATGAATCACCCGGAACCCTCTCGATTGGATTCCAACGTGTAACTCACTTCCATGTATGTGTGATTCGCATGTTTCAAAAACACCCCAAAACCTTCAATTATATTCCACTTGATGGAGTTCAATTTAGATAAATATGATGTGCTGCATTTTGGGAAAGCAAATTTGAGCAGGATTTATATACTTAATGGTAAGGTCCGAGGGAGAGTTGCTGAACAAAGAGACTTTCAAGTGCAGGTTCGTAGCTCCTTGAAAGTAGAGTGGCAGGTGGATAAGATAATGTAGGCAGTGTTTGGTATGCTTTCCTTTATTGGTCAGAGTTTTCAGTACAGGCATTGGGAGGTCATGTTGTGGCTGGACTGGACGTGGGTTAAGCCACTGTTGGAATATGGCATGCAATTCTGGTCTCCTTCCTATCGGAAGGATGTTGTTAAACTTGGAAGGGTTCAGAAAAGATTTACAAGGAGGATGCCAGGGTTAGAGGATTTGAGCTACAGGTAGAGGGTGAATAGGCTGGGGTTGTTTTCCCTGGGGTATCAGAGACTGAGGGGTGACCTTATCAAGGTTAATAAAATCATGAAGGGCATGGATAGGATAAATAGACAAAGTCTTTTCCTTGGGGTGGGGATTCCAGAACTAGAGGGCATAGGTTTACTGTGAGAGGTAATATGAAAGAGACCTAAGGGGCAACTTGTTCACTCAGAGGGTGGTACATGAATGGAATGAACTGTCGGAGGAAGTGGTGGTAGCTGGTAGAATTGCAACATTTAAAATGCAGCTCAATGGGTATATGAATGGGAAGGTTTGGAGGGAGATGGGCCAAGTGCTTGAAAAAGAGACTAGAGTAGGTTAGGATATCTGGTCTGCATAGACGCGTTGGACCAAAGGGTCTGTTTCCATGCTGTACATCTCTATGACTGTATAACTCTGCGATTTTGTGACTCACGACTTGATATCTGTTATTCCGTATGTAAACCACGCTGAACCCCTCGATTAGATTTCATTCTGTCCCTCACCTATGGATATCTCATATGCAGTATGTAAACCCTAAACCCCTCAATTAGATTCCAGTCTGGAAATCACTCCTGGGGATCTGTTATTGGATCTGTGAAGTGATCCTTGTTGGATGTCAGATCGAAGACAAGATAAACTAAATGGTCAAGTGTAACATTGGGAGCAGGAACACAGAAAGCTGATGTACATTTCTGTCCTGTTACATATCTCAAAGTTTGAGATTGGGGCTGAATTCCTGTCACAATGTGGAAAGTCTCAAAAGCTGTTTCTTGTCCTGCATGAATGCATCATTATAACATGAATTCCCTTGTAAGGTAGGAAATGGAGACAGCTCCTGAAAGGTGTCTGTATCTGTGTGTGTGTGATTCTGTTTTTCTGGGTATGCAGGTTTATGTGTGATTCCGTGTGCGTGTTCAATGTTTTATATATTTTCGAACTGTATTGATGTTGCCAGTCTCTCTTGCTTTTCCTTATTTATAAGCTCAATGTCATCGTTTTGCTGATATAAAATGGTGGCAGTGGCCAAATCTAAACTGTCTGCCTGAATGATTTGTGTCAGGAATAGTTTCAGCAAGGGAGAGGGGGCAATGTATCAAAAGTCATTTCCATTCATTGATGCCAGCAGAGATAGGAAATGGAGACAGCTCTCTGAAGGTGCTTAAAATGCAAATCCCAGAACCTGTTTACAGTGAATGCGGAGAGACAATGTGACATTCCAGTAAGGTCTGCCTTACTTTCCAAGCTCCTAATATATGAAGAAACATAATATACAAAACCTGATAGAGCTCAGTCACTGAATTGTAGATTTGCAGCGTTGGATCAAATCCTGCCTGGCGAGGCCTCATCCCAAATTGAAGGGTTTTTCAAATGCCACACTGACTTTGTGTGGGTTCAAATTGTGTGTTGTCTACAAATAAAAGAAAGTAATGCACCCGCAATTGAACAAAACTCTTTCTGGAACTTTGTGTGTCTGTTGGTTTAAGTATCTTTCAACAGGATTGAAGATAAATGAGATAGTGAGAGATAGGTAGCACTGTAACCAGAATGACAGTGCAGTATAAAAGGTATATTAATACTTTCAATGAAAGGGGAAAAAGGAGGAGGATAGTCCTCAAACTAGGAAAGTTGGAAGTCACTAACGTTGTGTAGTTTGTGACTGCATTATGTTTATTTGAGTCAAGATTTGCAACCAGTTGGCCAATAGTGCACTTTGTGACTCACTCCCAGTTACAAGTTATTTCACATAAAAAGGTTAACATAACCCTCGATTTGATTCCAGGCTGTAACTCACTCTGGGCTATCTGTTATTCTGCATATAAACCACTCTGAAACCCGAGATTAGATTCTAGGCTGTAACTCACTCCGAAATATCTGTTATTCGTATATAAACCACCCTGTACCCCTTGATTAGATTCTAGACTGTAACTCACTCCGGGGTATCTGGTATTCTGTGTATTATTCACCTGAACCCCTCGATTAGATTCCAGTCTGTAAATCACTCCGGGCTATCTGTTAATTTGTATATTAACTACCCTGAACCCATTGATTTGATTTCACTTCCTGACATGTTAAGCTCATGTTCCCAACACAATCTAATCTCAATGATGATCAATGTATCCACTGGTCCTCCTATCTGCTGGCACTACCATCATGTTAACTTTCTGACGTTTACGTACATGATTACCTGGAGCAGTGAGTCGCAGGTAGACAGAGTGGTGCTGAACACATTTGGCACATTTGCCGTAATCAGTCAGAGCACTGAGTATAGGAGTTGTGGTGGCATGTTGCATCTGTACAGGATGTTGGTGAGGCCACTTTAAGCATACTGCGTACAACTCGGTTTTCTGCAGAAATGACTTACACGTATGTTCCAGGACTCGAGGCTTGAACTATAGGGAGAGGCTGATTACGTTGAGGTGTTTCCCCCTGGAGTGTCAGAGGTTGAGAGGCAACATTATAGAGGTTTATAAAATCATCAGGGGCCAGGATATTCTGAACAGCCATGTTCAGCTCCCAAGGATAGGGGAGTCCAGAACAAGACAGCATAGGTTGAAGGGGAAAGGGTGAATGATTTCGAAGGGACCTGAAGGTAAATATTTCACACAGAGAGTGGTACAGAAAGTGCAGTCAGAGGAAGTGGTCAAGGTGGGTACAATCACAGGAGGATTATTGGCCAAATGCTGGCAAATGGGACTAAATCAGATTTGATATCTGATCGGAGTGAACAGACTGGACGAACGGGTCTGTTTCCATTCTGCATGACTCTCTGATTCTATAAGACGGATGACGAACAATTCTGAAAGGAATTCTTTTCAAGTCGAATTCTTTTCAGTGGAAGGTTATCGTGTCTCTATGCTCACATTGATTGAAAGCTGCGTTAGTTAAATATTTGACAGAGAAATGAGTCATGCATAATGGGATATAGACAGGAAAGTGGGGCTGAGACCACAACCTGATCAGCTACAATTTTAGTGCCTGGTGGAGAAGGCTCAAAGTATCTAATGACCCACTCCTGCTCCTCACTCCCATGTTCCTGTGTTTCATTCAGCCGCTCAAACCTCCTAGACAGGAGCAGTTGGAGGCTACTTAATCCTATAACGTGTTGCACAGAAACACAGGAGACATTTCAGCCCTCAGTACTGTCCCACACGGTTTGAAGTGAATTGGGAAATGTAATTGGAAAACCCAGGCTGGGTACGAAAGAGGCCCCTCATCTCTCTTCACAGAGCTTCCCCTCTCTGCAACTTGTCCTTCATTTGTTGGTCATGTTGTACACCCAGATTCAGTGTGAATACAGCCCCCATACCTCACTCAGGGATGGCTCACAAAATCCTCTGGTCTCCCTATCTGCAACATTCAATAACAGAACATTCATGAAAATAACACCCACTAACTTTCCAATAACAGAATGGGAGATCATCAGAAACAGGGGCATGTTGTTCACGCCCCAAGCCTGCCTTGCCCTTCTTTAAGATCATGACTGATCTGCTCTTCGTCTCAAATCCTCTTTCATATCCAATTCTTCATCGCCCTCAACTCTCTGACAGGTCAATTTCCATCTACCTCATCTTCAGATACGTTCAGTCATCTAGCTTCCCGAAAACCCTTGAGGAGAGAGATCCTGACATTCAATACTACCTGTTTGAAGAAAACACTTGCTGCTCCTATATCATGGCCTATTGATGTGAACAAAAGAGGTTGAGACAAGGGTTCAGGTCAAAATGACTGGCCCTGATATCAAGGCAGTGGTTGACTTCTGTTGACATCAAGGAGCATAACAAAACTGAACTTAATGGGAATCAGAGTAAACTCTCCAGTGTTTGGGGTCAAACCTGGCACAAAGGAAGATGTTCATCATCTCAGTCCTGGGTCACCTCTGTGCGAGATCCTCAGGGTAGCTTCCTCTTCACAAACATCTTCAGCTGCTTCATCAATGTCTCCCCGGCCCCACTCTCCCCACCATAAGATCAGAAGTGTGGATGGTCGCTGAAGATTCCACAATGTTCAGGACATTTGGCCCCCGTCAATTCCTGAACTGGTCTTTGTCCGTAATTAGCAGGATCCAGACTCCATTGAGACTTGTGTTGTTAAAGTGTCCGTCACATTCATGTAACAGCACTGGCGGGCACTGCACATTGCCACAGTAAAACAAGAGTTCATTTATCACCTCACGCTGCTTTCGCAGGAATATGAGGAAGTCGTTCAGCCCATTGACACTGTTGGAGAAGAACAGGGACAGCCCATTCAGTGCCCCCAGCCAATTCCTCAGGAAGAGAAGGAGTCTAGTCTGATGGACCTTACCAGAGCCCCTCGAAAATATTTGAAGGTAGTAGCCTAGATTCTAATGTTTTCTTATTTTAAACGAAATGTAAAGTGTCTGTTCCAGATGCAATGTGACTGGTCAAACTACTCGGTGTGAAGCAAAACACCATCTACTTAAACATGAAAGATAAAATGAAACCAAAAAAAGAGGAATTTAGAATAACGTAATTCTATTGGATAAGTTAACAGAATAATAGATCTGGGAACTATTCCTAATGAACTGTTCCAATATAGGGAAATCCCATAAACACAGCCCTTGGCAAAAAGTAATATTCAGACACAGATTGTCACAAACATTTCTCCAATCCAAAAATTAAAAACAGTATCAAGAGAAATTTCAGAGAGGAGCAACCAGGCAACATTCACTGAAGCTTCCAACTCTGTGGAGACACCAAGAGTTTCTGATGTTCCTGAGAAACCAAAACCCAGAGATCCTAATCTGTGAGAGCTGGCCACACTCATTCAGCCTGCATTAAAATTAACTGAAGGCCTCCCTAGCTGTTACTTAAGTGGTCTTAACTGGCAAGCTTGGTAACAATCGTTCAATCTCTCTCATAAAATAAACCAGGACAAAACAACCTCTTAAAGCTGCAACATTGTCACACGAGTCAGTACAATGAGCTGTCAAACAGGAACCAGGGGTAACCAGTCAGGCCCTTGGCCCTGTCCAATCGGACGAGGTTGAAGCCAATCACTCCCTTGAGTCACATACACAGGAACAGCAGGAGGCCATTCCCACCTCAATACACTTACACGGGGGCAGAATGGGGTAATTTTTGCTGATTCCTGATGAATGTCTTATGCCCAAAACGTCGATTCTCCTGGTCCTCGGATGCTGCTTGACCCGCTGTGCTTTTCCAGCAATTGATGCTCTCCTCTGATCTCCAGCATTGACAGTCCTCATTGCCTCCTAATTGATGCTCTAACATGATGAACAAGTGGCGCAGAAGCTGCACAGAAAGACTGTTCCACGTTATTCCTCGTGGCTCCGTTATTTATGATAAACATGTGGGACTGTAACATGGTTTTCTAGAGGTGGGCAGGGAAGCGATATGTCTTGTGTGAATTCTCAAGAAGGCATCTTCCATCTCCAAGGTGACAGCCTGGTGTTCTCTATGTCGGGCGGAAGCTGGTGGGAATGGCTACCTGTTTGAGATGGAAGGTATTGTGGCTGCTGTTGGGGATTGTGAATAACCTGATATTCAGCACAGGGTTCACACGCCGACTGCACACTAACATGGGGAGAGTTAATTTAGGCAAATAAACTATTAGGAAAGTCACGTTAGACTGATGAATGGACTCTCTAAGTTCAAATAATGCTGATCTTGTTCATGTTGATCATGTCGAGTGCATGTCCAATGCAGTTTAATCTGTATGCCTTACTCTGTCCAAGTCTATTTCCACCCTATGATCTGTCTGGCCATGCTTACTATGATCTTCCTCCACTGCTCATAAATAAAGTGTTTCCCTGTACTGAGATACACGTGACAATAAATCAAACCAATCAATGCTGAGTAAAGTATGGAATTTCTCTCCCTGCCAATGTCTTTTTGGAAATAGGTGATCGCTGCCACTCCTCGTGTTTCAGCATCACCATTTCTTCGTCTCTCACAGCTCTACAGATTAAACAATCAGCTTATTCACTCTATCCGCATGTTACCATCACCGGTGTCTGTGGTAAGGGAATCATTCCTTACAAAGGAGATCAAATCTGTCGAGAGTGCCCCAAATGCTCTCTCAGCAAGGCTCCACAACAGCAGGAAGATGGCTTTACTTATGTACTCGAATCATCTTACAATGAAGGACGGCATACCATTGACTGCACACATTACATACACAGGGTTTGATTCGGAGCTGTCAGCATAGACTTGTGAGTGAGAGATCATGCTTCCCAAATTTCTTAGAGTCCTTTAATGAAGTTACCAGGACGTTTGATGAGCGTCGAGTGATAGACGTAGTCTCTATGGAGTTCAGTAAGGCCTTTGATAAGGTTCCACATGACAGGCTGCTCAGGAAGGTTACATCTCGGAGAATGCGGGGGGAACTGGCCAGTTGGATACACAGTTGGCTTGATGGTAGGAAGAAGAGGTTGAGTGGAAGGATGTTTCTCAGACCGGAGGCTTGGTCCATTGCTGTTTGTTATCTATGATTTGGTTGAGAATGTAGAAGTTATGATTAGTAAGTTGCAGATGACACTAAAGTAATTGGGAGCATGATCAGTGAGAATGTTTATCAAAAATTGCAGCAGGACCGTCATCAGGTGGGAAATGGACCAAGAAATGGCAAATGGAATTTAATATAGAAGCGTGAGTTCTTGCATTTTGGAAACTCAAATCAGGGTAGGAGTTTCATGGTGAATGGGAGGGTCTTACGTGGTGCAGTGGGCAGAGGGACCTTGGTGTTCAGGTGCACGGTTCTCTAAGAGTGGAGTCACAGGTATACAGTGCAGTGAAGAAGGCTTTTGGCAAATTGGCCTTCATCAGGCAGGATATTGAGTATAGAAGATGGGACCTTATGTTGCAGTTACATAGGACTTTGGTAAGGCCGCACTTGGAGTATTGTGTTCAGTTTTGTCACCTTGTTATGGGGAGGATGTTATTAAATTAGAAAGAGTGCAGAAGAAATTTACAAGGACATTGCCAGGACCCAATGGTCTGAGTTACAGGGAGAGGTTGGACAAGCTCGGACCTTTTCTTTAGCGTGTAAGAGACTGAGGGAGTCCTTATAGAGTTGTATAAAATCAGGATGGGTACGGATAGGGTTAATGCTATCAGTCTTTTTCCAAGGTGTAGAGAATGGAGGATTAGAGGGGATCAATTTAACGTTAAAGGGAAAGGAATAAAAGGGAACCCGAGGGGCCACTTCTTTACACAGAAGGCTGGTACGTGGATGAGTTGCCAGCAGATGTAGCTGAGGGTGGTACATTAACAACGTTTCAAAAACATTTGGATAAATATGTGGATAAGAAAGGACTGGAAGCATATGGGCCAACAACAGGGAAATGGGGTTAGCGTGGATGGATATTTACAAGGTGGACTCGAACGCCTCTGTTAATTAAAACCAATCACCCAGAAAAGCTCGCCTCACCTCGTAATCTGTTAATTTATGAGTCACAAAGATCTCCTACATTCCACTATTTAAACAAACATTATCAAGTTAGTTTCTTAACTTTAATAGTGAACACTAAACAACAACTATTCGCAAATACAAGCCCCTCTTTTCTTAGCGACTTACTATCTGACACCAACTCTGTAAAAATATGCTGTTCCAACAACCCACATAGGAAACATTACAATCTCAGGACCACACAGTCTCTATCTTCCCCGCTGTGCTCACTCTTCCAGCTGCTGATCTCCCTGGGTCGTTTTTTTATTGCAAATAGGTTTGCATGAACATGTGTCTTTGATAAAGAGTGTTTGAGATGGCCAGTTAGCACTCCTGCTCTACAGCAGTTGCTCTGCTGTTGGATGGCAGTAGCTCTCCCACCAGTGTTCAAAATGCTGGGTTTATATACTCCCCATGATATAATAATTCTCATAATTTGATTGCTGTCCAGGTGTCCAAACAATAATATTCAAATTCTGTTGGCATATGGTGTCCTGAGCGTTATTTAAACTCTTTGGTTACATTTGAATGGCTGTCAAAACAACAACCAAAACTCACGAATCCATTCCTCAGCTAATGGTGACATGTGGAACAGTGGCATCTGTGGCTTTAATTTCTATTCAACAAAACCCGATCTGTCTTAAAGTGCCCATACATGTTTTTGGCTTCATAACATCTTCCTGCTTCAGAAAATAAAATGAACCAGCAGAATGAAAAGATGGCTACATTTCTTTTCCTCTAATTCTTAATCCCAATTATATGAAATACAAAAGTATTAATCTCAGTTATATCATTCATAGTAATTCTGCACACCAATACAACACTGTAATAAGTCAAATCTTATCTCCACTGTTTCCTTTAAATCCGCGAAAACCCATCTGCTATCACATTGTAGGAGCCACAGCCTGTACATTTTGTGAGTTTAAATTCAGTAAGGTAAGACTCCAATTAAATAGTCTCATATTCTGGTCTTTAAATATTCCAAAAAATGCGAGAGATTTGTCGTTGTCCACAAACATCTCTGACAATTTGTTTGTTATATAAACATTAAGATATTGTCAGGCCAGTGTGGAACATAATCCTTCTTGTTCAATAATGGAGATTTTGTATTTTTTATTCTGGTGGATATAGAGTTTTTTCGTAAAGTAGCCAATTAGCCATTCAATTCCATCATCATCTTTCTGTATCAATACATCTCCGGCCCCGATATCCCGAGCATCAAACACAATTTTCAAAGGGTTTCAGAATATTTGGTGTGGCTAAAACTGGCGTGGTGATTAATCCTGCTTTAAAATTCTCAAATGCCTCCTGGCATTGTTCTGTCCACCACAATTCTGTGTCCTTCTTCAGTAAATCCATCAGTGGTGCCAAGACGCTGCTGAAGTTTTGAACAAACATTCAATAGAATCCACTCAGTTCCATAAACCAAAGCACCTCTTTCTTCGAGGATGGTTGTGGAAATTCCTCAAAGCCCTTCGTCTTTGTGTTCCATGGGGTCAACCTTCCATGTCCAATGTAATGTCCCAAGAACGTCACCTCTGCCTTCGCGAATTCTTTTTTAAAAATTTATTACCAAGTTTGCTTCTTGTAATCGTTCAACATGCCCTGGCAACGGTAATATGTGAGCTTTCAATCATTTGCTAAAGATCTCTACATCATACAGATAAGCTGCACAATTTGTTCATATGGCCACACCTCTGTTCTTGAGTCTTAAAAGTGGCTGGTGCATTATTCATCCATATGAAATACTCGATAAAGGTTTTTGTCATCTCCGGTATCTTTACCAGGTAGTTTAACTGAATCCACACTTTTATTTTAATTTGAAAGGGGCCACTAAACCTGGCTTTGAAGGGATTTCCTACCACTGGTGGCGATACTAATACGCCATCCCCACGGGAAATCGTCAAAGTTTCAGAGATTTTTATCTGCCACCTGCAACAATCTATACTTTGCCCTCTTCAGGTGCTGTTTAGCTAACTCACCTACTCCATCCAATCTCTCCCTCAACCCACATACATAATCCAAGTGTGAGATATCCGACTTTGGTCCTGTAAGTTTATACTTAATTAATTTCAAAGGACCTCTCACTTCATGTACTAATATTAAATCAAAGGAAATAAAGTGAGTAGATTTATTTGGGGCATCTCTAATGGCAAACAATTTAATGTGACACCTTTATCCCAACCATTCGGGTAATCCTGACAGTACGCTGTTAACATGGTCCTCAGTGTCTGATGCTAACTTTCCAAGGCTCCCTGGGATTCAGGATGGGACGCCTTTGATTTGAAGTGCTGTGTGCCTAAGCTATCCATGACTTCCTTAAACAGCTGAGCGGTAAAATGAGACTCTTGGTCTGACTGAATCTCTCTGGGCAGTCCACAGCGAGTAAAGAAAGCTACCAACTCCTCCACCTCCCTTTTTGCCTTAACACTCCAATAGTGGAATTGCCTCTGGAAATCTGATAGACACATCCATTATGGTCAGCAAATATTGGTTTCCACTTTTACTTTAGAAAGGGGAGCTACACAATTAATCATAACCCACGTGCAAGGTTCTTCGAATGCAGGAATTGGCAAGAAAGGTGCTGGTTTTATTACTGCCTGTTACTTACCTACCATTTGGGATGTATGTCATGTACAAGAAAAATTAACAGTGTGCTTGTGCATTCCAGGCCAATGGAAATGCTTCTGTACCTTAGCCTGAGTTATCTGTACACGTGGTGAATGCCTGCAGTTAGTTTATGAGCTACCCGGAACACTGTACGTTACTGCTAACACAATCTGGTGCACTTTGGCACATTTCCCTTCTGCAGTAATCTATCGGGGTCTCCATTTTAATTTTACGATTCTATCTTTAAGTTAATAACGTTCAACCATATATTCTGATTCCTTTTCTGTGTGTGTCCATGTGTATGTGTGTGTGTATGTGTGAGTATATATCTGTTGTAAGTCCATTAGCCTTTCTGGACTAAACCCCCCTGCCTGATCCTCTGCCTGTTCAGGTTTTTCCTGCACCGTTACATCAAACAGGGGGTCAGTTCACTGAGCGTCAATTCATTTGTCTTTTTCGTTCGTTTTTCCTTCCTGCTGTAACTTATGACAGTGGGATCTTGTTACTACACAGTCTGGAAAAAATCCTGGGTAATTTTCTTTTAACTCACCAATTCCCTAGTCTTCCTTTGGCTTCTCCACCACAAGGGGTGCCTTTCCCACCTCGCCTCCTGCTAAATCGTACCTAAGAACAAACTGTATTCCTGGAACTGACACTCTGTTATTCACTGTCACTGTTACTTCCCTAATCTTGATTTGGTATTCCATCCTGATGTTACACAAGGGAATGCTTAATTTCTGTCCCCATTCCACAAACTAACACGCTCTTGATTAACATGCCAGAAAGTGTGAAAAAATCTTTCGTCTCTTACTATGAGAGGGTGAGATAAGTGAGGGCTGCAGATGCTAGAGATTAGAGTTGAAAAGTGTGGGGCTGGAAAAGCACAGCACGTCGGCAGCATCCGAGGGGCAGGAGCGTTAACGTTTCAGGCATAAATCCTTCATCAGGAAAGTGGGAGGTAAGGGAGGGGGAAGGAGTTTGCGAAATAAATGGGAGGGTGGGGGTGGAGCTGAGGTGGAAGGGAGCTTGGAAGGCGATAGGTAGATGCAAGTGGGTGTGATGGTGATAGGTTGGACAGGAGGGTGATAGGACTCCTAACAGTGGTAGGACAGCTGGAACCCTCAAACAGTATAACATCGAAGTTGACTTCACCAAATTCCAAATCTCCCCTCCACCAACCTCTCCCAGATCCAACCGTTCAATCTAGCACTGCCCTCTTGGACTGCCCTAACTCGCCATCTTCCTTTCCCCCTATCAACTCCACTCTCCCCTCCGACATATAACTATCACTCCCACCTACATCTTCTTATTGCCTTCCCAGTGAACTTCCCACCAGCTCTGCTACTGCCCTCATATTTGTCTTTCTGCCCCCTTATCCCCCCACCACATTCCTGACGATGGGTGTCTGCCTGATATTCGATTGTCCTGCTGTTTGGATGCTGCCTGATCTGTTGTGCTTTTCCGGCGCCTCACTTCTCAACTATTAGGGACTGAGCAGATACCATATCTCACAAAATTATAACTTCTTGTCCTTCTCCCCCTGTTCTTTCTGAGTAAACTTTATCTACAGAGGTGAATTCTTTAGAGAGATCAGGCACTGTCTCCATACCCAGCCCTGGCCTAGGCTGTGCAATTTCCTGCAGCTCCTCGGCTCCACTTGGGGTCTCCTTTACCAGTGTCACTAATGCCACTGGGCTCAGCCTCGTCTACCACATATTTACCCAAAGTGTCTTCCATTAACGCCCAGCACGGTGTGTCTTAGCTTAGTGCAGTGAAAACACCTTTTTCCCTGTGCCCTTCTTAAACCACTAACACTGTAATATTATGTGTTTCACTCCCTTATAGTGAGAGCACCTGAGGCCTTTCACCACCTTTCAACCCCCTTGGGCTTCTTTCTTCACCTGTGGTAAACTATTGTGAGCTACAGTTCGCTTTGTAATGTGTGATCGTCCCTTCTCCCAATTTCTATCCCCCACAGGATGAAATTCCTGCCAGAAGCTAAATTTCATCACATGCCACAATGCATATTTATCTGCCATTTCTGCAGCGCTTCTCACTTCTTGAACTTTCTATTCATTCACATGAATTCTTACTATCTCTGGAAGTAAGTCTTTTAACTTCTCCAGCAGATTAATCTCCCTTCAAGCCTCATAGGTCTTATCCATTTTTAAGGCCAGCACCCGTCTATCAAAATGACTCTGGTTAATTCTTTCAAACTCAATATAAGTCTGATCTGGTTCCTTCTCTATTTTTCTGAACTTCTGTCTATATGCTTCTAGTACCAATTCCTAACCAGTCAAAATAGCCAATTTAACATCTTGATAATCTCTTGATCCCTCATCTGACAACGCTGCACATACCTCACCAGCTGTGCCCACCAGCTTAGTCTGAACTAGCATTACCCACAAGTTCACTGGACACGTCATCTGCCTAGCCATTGTTTCAAATGAAACAAAAAAGGTTTTGACAATTTTCTCACCAAAATATTGCAAATACTAATCTAGTTGTATACATCCCTACGTTCTCCCTTCATCTCCATCCTGTTAATTTAACTTTCTTGTCTAATTCCCAACTTCTGAATTTCAAATTCCCTCTCTGTTTCTTTTTCCTCTCTTTCTCTTTCGTCTCTCTCTGTTTCCGTCCCTTTATTTATCATCTAACTCCAGTTGCCACATTTGCAATTAATGTTTTTTATAACTCTACTGCAGTTGCCTATTTCTCTGATATATCAAAATGCCTAACTAACTCCATTACAATTTCAGCTTCTCTCTTCTCCCTGGATAAACCCAATTCCAACCTATTTGCTAATTCTAAAAAATGTCCTCCTTCTGTCTTTCTAAACTTCCTTGGAAAATTTGGGAACCTCTTCAGTAATGTCAAAAGCCATTTCCCTCACTTTTCATTTAACCAATCATAACGAACAAAATTAAACGAATTTTCCCACTGGTTTTATTTGAAGATCAAAGTCACTAATTGCAATGAGTTTAAATTTGCTGGGACCTGTTGTATCTCAAATCTGTTCGAGTCAGTCCAAGTGCCACACGGCAAGGCCCCAAACTGTAATGACATCAATGTCGAATCCCTCTGTTAATTAAAACCACACACCCAGAAAAGCTCACCTCACTTCATAATCTGTCAGAACGTGAGCGACAGAGAACTCCTAAATTCCACAAATAAACAAAAAATAACAATTTATATGTGTGCAGGTTAGCTCGCTGTGCTTGAATGTTGCTTTCAAAAGTTTCATCACCATGTCTAGGTGACATCATCAGTCAGAGTATCTGCTGAAGCTCTGGTGGTATGTCCCGCCTCTCTATTCATTAGGTCTTGGATTCTTAAAGTGGGTGATGTCATTTCCGGTTATATTAACAAGAGAATGTAGACAGGATCTAAATTGATGCGTTTATTGATGGAATTCTGGTTAGAATACCATTCCTCTCAGAAGGTCCTTGCGTGTCTTAGTATGTGTGTGTGCTTTGTCCCAGTCAAAGTGGTGCTCTTCTTTGTCTGTATGTATGGAACAGAGTGATAGTGCGTCATGTCTTTTGGTGGCTAGTTGGTGTTCATGTCTCCTCGTAACACGACAACAGGACAGTTTCAATGGTCGACAAGTGATTTTATATACACTGTTTAATCAATGTGTGTGTGCAGATAAGTCGCATTTTTCATATGTGCCCAACATATTGTAAATGAACAACAGAGACACAGTTAATGAAAAATGATGCATATGACGTATAAAATTGATTAAACATTAAAACATGATTTGATCCTCTCAACGTTCCCTCCTTTTCTGGGATTCCCAACTCTAATCTCTCATTCTTAACAGGATGTGTGCTCCAAAATCTTGATTCTGGTGTCCCAACCTATTTCAGTTAATCCCCTACCGGGACTTCAATATGTTGGCCTTCTGGGTTCTTTCAAAAGCTATTGTCAGTCACATTATTGGAGATAAATATTCTGGCATCAGACTCAGCATTTGAACATATTACTCTGTTGTACATGCACTGTACCAAGGACCACAGCACACAGACATTGCCAAAACATTGGAGCATGTTCATCTACTTCTTTCGATAATGTAGTTTTCTCATTTTCCACATCTCCATATCTATATCCCATCTCTCGTTCTCCCTTTGTATCAAGTTAAGAAATCCACCAATTATTCTTCGTGTCCCATCTCACAAAACTCCTTCTTTCAGTTTATATCTAACGCTCTCTTCAAGATGCAATGTGGTTATAATTAAGCAATGTAACTACAAAGATATCCGGGCAAAGCTGTCCCGAGTTAATTGGAAGGGGAGCTGAGCAGGAAAGACCATGGAGTAGCAATGGGAGGAGGTTCTGGGGATAATTCGGAAGATAATACCAGAAATGCAACTCCAAGAAGATGAAACATACTCATGAGAGAACAAGACAGCCATGAGTGATAAGGCATCAAACCAAAAGAGAAAACATACAATGTGGTGAAGATGATTGTGAATCCAGAGAATTCATTGGCTCTGAAACTACATAAGGCTGGCATCACTGACACTACAGAGTTCTTAATCATGGTCAGGGTAAGAAACAGAGGAAACACATTGACTTTAGAAAGTATTTCTCAAGGAAAAAGATTCAGGTGAATTAAACATTTGCATTAAATCTGTTAAATTCTTTTGCGGAATGTGTCAGATTGGAAGCAAGACCCGGGGAGACTGACCCTCAGCAGAATGAAAGTATGAAAATGGAAGTCCTTCCACATCAGAAACCAGGTTAGGTCACTGAGTGCAGGGCTGATGGGTGAATGGGTCTCAGTGAGAATTGGGGAACAGACAGCAGAATTGCATTACAGATATTGCAGCTCGAAACTGCGTATTCATGTAGTGCTGTAGACCACAGCAGCAGGAGAAGCAGACATGCATTAAACCACAACCTGTATCTTTTTATTAGGGAAACACCTCAGTCTGTCATTACCATCAACACCATCTATGGCTCAGTGACGAGTGTGGGTGAGCATGTCAGAGTCAGAATCACATGAACTTTATCCTGATGCTAACTCATTAAAGTTACCGGACTTGACCAACAGATCTGATCGAAGCCCTGCACTCCTGTCACATTCAGTCATAAATGATGATGGACGATTAAACAAATGACTGGAGGAGAGGGCTCCACAAACATTCCCATCCTAAATAATGGAACAGACCTGCACATCAGTGTAAAAGAGAAGGATGTTTTATCTGCACCATCTTCTGCCAGAAGTGTTGAGTCGATGATACACCTCACCCTCATCATGATGCCCACAAAATCACAGATGCCAGTCTTCAACCAATTCGATTCGCTGTACGTGACATGAAGAAACGGTAAACACAGTAGATACGACAAAGGCAATGAGTCCTGTCTATATTCCTGCAATAGGACTGAAGACTTGTGCTGCACAACAAGCCGTGTCCCTGGGGAAGCTTTTTCATTCCAGCTTCAACTTTCACATCTCCCTGGCAATGTGGAAAATTACTCCGCTAAGTCCCGTCGCCTAAAACGGGAATAATTTCAGTCTGACCATTTACCACCCTCTCAGTCCCATCACGACAGTCAAATTGGTGGGAGTTCTTTTTGACAGAGCTGTCAAGCAGCACAGAAATAACCTGCTCAGTGTGGTTTCCGATAGGTCCCCATGTGGAGATGGTGCTGTTGTGGTAATGTTACTGGATCACTAATCCAGACCAGGCTAATGATCTGGCAGCGGGTGGAAGTTCAAGACAATTAATAAAATATCGAGATCTAAAATCTGGGGTCAGTAACAGTGACCTTGAAGCCAATATCGATTGTAAACAGAATTTCCTCCTCAAATGTACTTTTAGGGAGTGAATCTCCCATGGTTTCCTGGGCTGGCCAAAGAGTGACTCCAAACACCCTGACATGTGATAAACATTTCAATGGTCTCTGAACCCCAAGCAAGGGCACTCATTTGTATCAAACTACTCCGAGGTCTGAAAGGAAGAAACTGGACAGAACACCCGGCCTCAGCATCAAAGTCGGAAAAGGGAATGGGAACACAGTCCTGTCGACCCTGCAGAAACCTCCTTCCTAATATCTGAGAGCTTGTGACAGAGCTTTCCCACACACTGCACAGAAACATCGGGAATGGAAAACACATTTAGCCTCCTCATTCTAGTTCATGGAAAAAATCTCCTCAACGCATTTACCCCACACGATATACATATCCGTTAATGTGACTAACCTTGGGAAGTTATAAAATAGGCGGTGCAGTTGTACGTTTAGTCCATCGAGTTTGCTACCCAATTCAACATAATGATGGTTGGCCGTTCATGTTCACACCGTACTCCTACTCTCCCACCATCCCTTTACTGTCTCTAAATCCTTATCTATAATCCGTGTCTCGGTTTCCCGGTGCGAGCGAATTCCCCAGGTTCCCCAGTCTGTGAGCAGACATTTATTATCATCTCAATGCAGAGAGACTGCCTGTACCTAACAATGTTGCCCCTTGTTTTACATGTCCCAGCCAGGGGAATTATCATTCCTGCTTCCAATCTGTCTCACCCTGTCAGAGTTTTGTATATTTCACTGAGATCTCCACTCATTTTCCTAAACCCCATGGAATACTGGCCCAGTCACCCCAAACTCTGCTCCCACAACAGGCCTGTCATCCTAGAGGTCAGTCTGGTCATCCTTCACTGCTCTCCATCAATGTCAGGTTTGTCCTTTATTAGGTAAGGAGACCAAAACTGCACACAAAACTGCACAATGTTTGAGATGATATCTGACCAACGCCCTGTATATCTGCAGTAAGACACCTTTTCTCCTGGACTCACATCCCCCTGAAATGAAGGTCCACACACCATTTATCTTCCTCACTGCTTTCTGTTTCTGCAATATTACTTTCAGCGACTGGTGTACAAGGAGATGCAGGTCCTTTTCAATGTTGCAGCTCCCCACTTGGTGAGTCTGTGTACACTGGGCAGCGTGCCAATGCCATGGCCAGTATTGACTTCTGGTTGCAGAACTCACTGCAGAGGTTTATGCAGAAGGAAACAACAAAAAGGAGCATACGTCCCTTTGTAGATCAACATGTTTCAACCAATCCTTTCCAAATGGTAGGCTGCCAATTTATCGTTTCCACCAAAGGACACACCATCACGTGTATCCACATTGTTCTCCATCTGTCACGTATTCACCCATTCACTCCACTTGTCTTCGTCTTCTCTGTGCTTTTTGACATCCTCCACACCCACTCACAATCCCACATCCGTAAGTGCTGTCAGCAGGCTGGGATATATTGTATCTGATTCCAGCAACCAACTGTTTAAAGGGCACTGTGAACAGCTGGGGCCCAAGCGCTGATCCCTGTGACACCTCAGCAACCGTCTTCTGTTAATTTATATTTATTTATTTCGTGAATCTCGGAGTCACTGGCTGGGCCAGCATTTAATCCTTGCCCCTAGTTGCCCTTGAGAAGGTGGTGGTGAGCTGCCTTGTTGAACCGCTGCAGTCCACCTGCTGTGGTTGACCTCCAATGCCATTAGGAAGGGAATCCCAGGATTCTGACCTACTGACTGTGAAGGAGCTGTGATATATTTCCAAGTCAGGATGGTGAATGGCTTGGAGGGAATCTGAAGATAATGGTATTCCCATGCATCTGTCGCCCTTGTCCTTCTAGACAGCCGTATTCGTGAGTTGGGAAGATGGTCTCTGAGGATCTTTGGTGAATCATTTCATTGCAGCATGTAGATAGTAAAACACTGCTGCTGCTGCTGAGCGTTGATGGTGGAGCATTGTGGATGAAGGGACAGTCAAACTGGCTGCTTTGTCCTGGATGATATAAAGCTTCTTGAATGTTGTTGGGGCTGCACTCATCTAGGCAAATTGGGAGTCTCCTATTACACTTCTGATTTATGCATTGTCGATGATGGACAGACATTTGGAAGTCAGGATGTGAGTTACTCGCTGCAGTATTCCTAGCTTCTGACCTCCTCTTGTAGTTACTGTGTTTTTGTGGCGAGACCAGTGAGTGTCTGAGCAATGATTACCCACCAGGACTTTGATACTGGGGGATTCAGTGATAGTAACACCATTGAATGCCAAGGGCCAGGTTAGATTATATTTTATTGGTGATGGTCATGGTCTTGCATTTGTGTGGCCTGAATAATACTTGCCACTTGCCAGCCTGGATACTGTCCAGATCTTGTCGCATTTGGACATAGACTGCTTCAGTATCTGAGGAGCCACAAATGTTGCAGAACATTGTACAATCATTGGCGAACATCCCCACTTCTGACCTTAAAATGGAGGGAAGGTCATTGATGGAGCAGCCCTGAAGAAGTTTTCGGTCACTGCTCGAGGGACTCTGACAGACTTGGAGCTGAGTTGACTGACCTTCATCAAACATGACCATCTTCCTACGTGTCAGGTATGAATCTAACCAGCTGGAAGTTTGCCTCTGATACCCATTGATTCCAGTGTTGCTGAAGCCCCATGATACCACACTTGGTCGAATGCAGCCTTGACTTAAAGGGCTGTCACTCTCACCCCACCTCTGGAATTGAGCTCTTTTGTCCATGTTTGAACCACGGTAAAGATGTCAGGAGCTGAGTAGCCCTGGTGGAGCTGAAAACTGGGCGTCATTGACCAGGGTATTGATGAGCAGGTTGCTGCTTCAAAGCACTGAGGCCTTCCACCACTTTACTGATGATCGAGAGTAGACTGATGGGGTGGCAATTGGCCGGATTGGATTTGTTTTGCTTTTTTATTAGCAGGAGATACTTGGGGTAATTTTCCACATAATCAGGAAAAGCCATTGTTGTAAATGTATTGAAACAGTTTGGCTAGGGGAGCGGCAAGTTATGGAGCACAAGTTATCAGTATTATTATGATTATGGACCCTATGGTCTATCCAGTGTCTCCAAATGTTTCTGTATATCGCGTGGACTGAATCGAATTTACTGATGACTGGTAACTGAATTGCTGACGACCACTGGAGGGGGCTGAAAGGGATCATCCACTCAGCATTTCCGACTAAAGATTGTTGCATATGCGTCAGCCTTATCTTATACACTGAACTGCTGGGCTCTTCCATCGTGGAGGAAGGGGTTATTTGTGGAATTGTTTAATTGTCCCCAACGTTTCTCGACTAGATGTGGAAGGACTGCAGAGCTTAGATCGGAACCGTTGCTTGTGGGATCACATAGCTCTGTCTATCACTTACTGCTTATGCTGTTTGGCGCACAAGTAGTCCTGATTGGTGGCTTCACCAGGCTGACACCTCATTATCAGGTATGCCTGGTCGTGCTCCTGCCATCCTGTACACTCCACTGAACCAGTGTTGATCTTCTAGATTGAAGGCAATTGTTGCGAGGGGGATATGCCGGGCCATGAGGTTATGCGGGAGTACAATTCTGCGCTATTGATGACCCACAACACCTTATGAACATCCAGATTTGAGCTGCTAGATCTGTTCGAGGTCTGGCCTACTAAGCACCGTGATAATCTCACCCAAAATGGTGGAGGTTATTCTCATCGTGCAGGTGTGACTTTGTCTCCACAATGACTATGCGGTGGTCACTCTTACCGATACTGTCATTGACAGATACTTCTGTAACTGGCAGGTTAGTAAGGCGGTGGTCAAGTATGTATTTTCCTCTTGTTGGTTCCTTCACCACCTGCTGCAGAACCAGTCTAGCAGTTATATCCTTGAGGGCCCGGCCAGCTCAATCAGTAATGCTATAGCTGAGATACTGTTGGTGGTGAACATTGAAATCCCCCACCCAGAGTACATCTTGCGCCCGTGCTACCCTCAGTGATTCCTCCAAGTGTTGGTCAGCATGGGGGAGTACTGATTCATCAGTTGAGAGAGGTTGGTACGTGGTAATCAGCAGGAGGTTTCCTTTCCCATGTGCAAACTAATGCCATGAGACTTCATGGGATACGGAGTCACTGTTGAGGACTCCAAGAGCAATTTCCTTTCAACTGTATCCCACTGTAACGCCACTTCTGCTGTTTCCGTCCTGCTGATGAGACAGGAGCTATCTGAGGAAGGTAATGGGGAGTCTGGGACATAGTCATACTCACAAAATCATACCTTTCAGAAAATGTCAGGCTATAACTTGACGAGTCTTTTTATTTCTATTCACTGAGGACTGCAGATGCTGGAGATCAGAGCATAAAAAATGTATTGCTGGAAAAGCGCAGCAGGTCAGGCAGCATCAAAGGAGCAGCAGAATCAACGTTTCGGGCATAAGCCTTCTTCAGGAATCTGCCCGAAACGTCGATTCCCCCGCTCCTTTGATGTTGCCTGACCTGCTGCGCTTTTCCAGCAACACATTTTTAAGCATGAACCTGTCCAGTCACATTCAGGGATGTGTGGAGAAGCACAATCTGACCTTCTTAGTGTGCTGCCATTCATTGAGTCCTCCCCTGCCTGGTTCCTTCTCCCAAAGTGCATCACCTCATCTTTATCAGGGTTACATTCTATATGCCATTGATCTGCTCATCTGACCATTCCATCTGCATCTGCCTGTAACTTAAGGCCTACCTCCTCACTGCCAATCACCCAGCCAATCTTTATGTCAAACATACACTTACTTATCACACCTTCCCCACTCTCCACCTAGACCCCTCCACATTCGCATCTATATTTTGTTATGAATAACACAAACAATAAGGGACACAACACTGATCTCTGTGGTACACCAGGGGACACTGGTCTCCAGTCACACAAACAGCCATCTCCCACCACCTTCTGCCTCCTGCCACTAAGACAATTTTCGTTGCAACTTGTCAAGTTATCCATCATATTGTGAGATTTTACTTTATTTTTCAGTTTCCCAGCTGGAAATTTGTCAAAGGCCTTCCTGCAAAACTAAATAATCGACCTTCTCAAACTAATTCAATCAAACCCATTGGATGTGACTTCCTCCTGATAAAGTCATGATGATTATCCCTGATTAAACGTGCGACTCTGATTGGAGTTAGATATTCTCCTTCCCTATTTTCTCCAGTAGTTTCCTTAACAGTGATCTGATACTCACTCGTCTCTCGTTACCTGGTCTATCTCTCCCACCCTTACTGTGAAGTGGAATCTTATTAGCAGTTCTCCAGTTCTCTGGCACCTCCCCTACGGTCAGATTCTAATTAAAATATTCAGTCAGGGTCTTTCCTCCCTTGACCCCAACAGCCACCTGTGATACAACTCATTCATACATGGAGATTGGTCCAAATTTATACCGAACAAACCTCAAATCCCTGCTCGTATTTTACATCAGTCTGTTCAAGAGTTGTCCAGTCCATCTTTTTGAATTCTGTACCTGCCTCCTCCTTCTCCCAAGTAAAATAGATGTGAAGGTCTCATGTTACAATCCATCAATGTTCTCCAGCTTGACACAGAGATTGTCCCTTTGCTTTCTAATGGACACTAACTGTTTGTTGATTATTCTGTTCTACTTGTCCGTGTAGAATATCGTGGGATTCTCCCAGATCTCGCCTACTTGTACTTCTTCATGTCCCTGTTATTCAGACCTTTCAATGTTTCTAAGATTCACTGCAATTACCTCTCATGTTTTGAAACTTGAGGTTACAGGCTGAGTTTCCCCATCAGACAAGTTTGCCAACTTAGGGATTAATTTGTAGAATACCTTTTGCAGTTCCTCTGTAGTCAGTATACTCTTTCTTAGATTGGGATTCCGAATGATACAAAATAGACTAAGTTTACGCTTACCAACATTCGATGCAACTGGTGCACGACATCCTCTATCTTCCAATTACATTCACATGAATGTAAACCTAATTTTTACATTTCCATTTGCATATGTTCTTCCCAATACCTGTCGATTTAACTTTTTTTAAGAGCTTACTGTGCAAAAAAAGCTCATGAATATCCCACTATACGCTATCTATTAGTTCTTCATTCCTTATGTCTCCAAGAATCATCTTCAAACCATTCCAAAAAATGTTTGCCACTTCCGGTTTTCCATTTATCGGTACATTCTCACATTCCCCAGTTATGTTATTACCTACTAAATATCTAGTAGCATGTTCTTTGTAATCGAGTCTAGCAGATATCCGACTGCGGATGACAAGTTAACTGGTCTGTAGTTCACCATTTTCCAAATTCATCCTTTTTTAAGCTGTTGGATAATATATATAACCTTTGCCTTATCCAGATTGGCTAAACGACTTTCGGGAATGTGTCAGAAAATAAAGTGAAAATCCGCGATGCAATCAACATGTCTATTGCTGCTTCCACTGAAATTCTTGTATGATGTGCATCTTGCCTGTCAGATTTATAAATACTCAATTTAGCTTTCTTTTCAAAGATGACCTCAACATTGATAAGAATGATCTTAGACTTTACTTACACAAGTCATATGGTCACATGGAATTTCTGGACATTCTTCCATGAAGATAGGGACAAACAAAATGTTTCTTTTCCCTGCGATTTTTCTGTTATCTGCAATGAATTATCCTGAACGCACACCAACTGTATCACATTTGACCTTGTTTTTATTTTTTTCATATACTGATAGACGCTTTTTATCAATCTTTATGTTTTACTTTCATTTGCACGCTTTTTCTCTTTATGATTTTCTTCTCAGTTTCTTGGTCATCCTTTGCTGGTCCTACATTTCTCTGAATCCACTGTCTTATAGCAGCACTTGGCATTTTAATAAGTTGCCTCCGTTCATCTAATAGGTAGATGAAGGTGGGGTTGAAAGTGATAGTCGGAGAGGAAGGAGGATGGACCAGATTGATAGGAAGGTTCAAAAGGGTGGTGCTGACTTGGAAGGTTGGAGTGAGATAAGGTGGGATTAGGGGAAATGGGGAAATGAGGAAATCCATTATGATAGCCTGTGATTGGATGGTCCCAAGGCAGAAGATGAGGCTTTCTTCCTCCAAGCTTCTGATGGCTCGGGTTTGGCGATGGAGCAGGCCCAGGCCCCTCATGTCCTTGGCAGAGTGGGAAGGGAAGTTAAAGTGCTCAGCTACAAGGCGATTGAGTTGTTCAATATGGCTGTCCCAGAGATGTTCTCTGAAATGATCCACAGGTTGACCTCCTGCCTCACCAATGTAGAGAAGACCACATTGGGTTAATGGATGCAGTAGCTGAGGCGTTCTGTCTCCCTTCATCACCTATCGCTTTCAACCCCACCTTCATCTTCCTACCGCAATCCCTGCTAACCTTCCTCCTGCCGCACCCCCTTCTCATTTATCTCTCAGCCCCCTTGGCCCATAAGCTTCATTACTGATGAAGGGCTTATGCCCGAAACATCGATTCATCTGCTCTTAGTATGCTGCCTGACAGTGCTTTTCCAGCACCACATTCTTCGACTCTAATCTCCAGCATCTGTCGTCCCCATTTTCTGCTCACACCTTCAGGGCTTGCATGACTCAGATTTATAACGGTTACTTCAAATAAAACAAAAACTGTCGTGTACTCAACCAACATAAAAGAAAACCAATACATTGTGGTCACTGTTCCCAAAAGATCTTTCACAGCAAAATTTTCAATTAGCTCTTGTGATCACTCAACACCAATTCCTAAATAACCTGATCTCGAGTTCAGTGCTCGACATAATGTTAATGAAAACCATCTCACACGTGGTCATGAAATCCATTTTTCCCAGCATCAGCATTCAATTGGGTGAACACAGTTTAGATATAATTTAAACAGTACATTATTACTGAAGTACCCACAAATGTGTATATCTCATTTCCTGTTTTATAACATGTCCAGCGTTTGTATTGCAGCTTTCACTTTGATATATAACTCCCATCAATGTTTGCTCCTCCTTGCTGTTTTTGCGCTGCACCTAACGAGATTCTATGGAATCTGAGCGACTTGGGCTCTGAGGAGATTAATGGCAGAGATCATCTCGGAACATCATTTATGATCTTCTCCAACTTTAATTTCTCCAGATCTCCCGTTATGCTGATGGAGTAGAGAAGAACAATGATCTTCCAACAATGCTCTGTATTCCCCCAGAGAGCTGAGACAGCTCTAACCTGGGTGGGAACTTTACAGCAGGCTGGTAAATTGTTGCTGCTGCTGTACAGGGAGATCACATCTGGAGTAGTGTGTACAGATTTAGCCTCTTCTCTGAAGAAAGGATGTTGTTATATTGGAAGCAGCTCAGAGATGGTTCTCTCAACTGATTCCTGCAATGAAGGTGCTAACTTATAACGAAAGGATGATCAGGTTGACCCAGTTGCCATTGGAGTTTACAAAAATAAAAGAAGATCTGATTTGAACACAGATGACAGAAGGAGTTAACAAGTCAAGTGAATTACACAGATAGTGGAGGAATCTATTCCATTCTCCAGCCTATTACACAGGAACAACAGGAGGATATTCTGGCCTTCGAACCTATTATACCAAAACAGGACGAGGCCATTCAACCCCTGGAGCCTGATATACATTTACAGAAGGAGGCCGATCAGCCACTCGAGCCTATAACAATAAGCCATGCTACACCAGTATCCTGTTAAACAGCAACAGGATCAGTCCATTCACGCTCCTCAATTCTGTAACATAGGAACTGGAAGAGGTCACACAGTAACTGGAGATTGTTACACTGGGATAACAGGAGGCCATTCAGACCCACCGAGCCTATTGCAAGGGAATTGGATAAGGATAAAAACTATCTGAGACTTCTTTCATGAGAAAGGAAGAGGTAATTTAGACACGTGTCTGTTGTATGGGAACAAGAGAAGATCAATCAATCCCTCGGTCCCATCTCTGGGATACATGAGGAGACCGTTCAGTATCTCCACTTGTTATGGAGAAGTATGAGAAGACCCATCAGCCCCTCAAAATTTTCGACAGCAACACGAAGATTCCATAATCTCCCAATCGTCGAAAGCATCAACAGGAGGAGGTAATTCTGGCCTTGGAGATGGCAACATGGGAACAACAGAAAGACGTCAGCCCACTGGGTTTGTATACCAGCAGGATGATGAGCACATTCAGCCAGACATGACTGTTACGCAGCGATTGAAGCAGATCTCTTAAAGCCTTGTGCCCATTAAACAGGAATTCAAAGAAAACGTGAAGGTTTTCGAAAGGGAAGAACTTGCAACAATGATATACATTCAGGACTAAAGTGTAACAATACACTATTGTAATTTAAGGCAAATTGTTGGAGTCCATTGTTCAGGACATTTCTAGTTTCAAACCACAATTCGTCAGAGTCAACATGGTTTTACGAAGGCGAAAACGTGTTTGAATTGTTTGCTTGAGTTATTCGAAGATGTTACAAACAAGGTGGAGAGTGGGAATCCTGGAGATGGAACATATCTGGTCTTCCTGAAGGCATCGGATATGTCACTTCTCAAAAGAGTAAATGGTAAGATCAGACAACATGGGTTTAGGAGTAATTTATTAGCTTGGATGGAGGATTGGTTAACCAACAAATTGTAGTTAGAAGGAATAAATGTGTCATTTTCTTTTGGTAAATGCAATTTGTGGGGTGCCATTGATATCAGTACTCATGCCTTAACCATTTGCAATCATTGGTATTACTGTACTCAGTCGACGGGATAGAAAATACAATGTCACATTTTCAGATGACACTAGCATCGATGGGAAATTACTTCGGAATGACGATGCAAGAGATTTTAAAACATATGGATAGGTTGGGTGAATGGGTCAACATTTGGCAAGGAAAGTAAAAGTGAATAAATATGGGGCTATTCAAGTTGGCCAGTATAATAGAAAGGCAAATTGTTATCTAAATGGAGAGAAAGATCAAAGTGTTTAGGTGCAGAGGGATCTGGGTATCTGCTTGCATATCACAGAAAACCTGCCTGAGGGTACTGCAAGTAATGAGAAATGCAAGCATAAATTCAGTGTTTATTTATAAAAGGATAGAGTAGAAAGGTAGGGAGTGTTGCTGTAGCTATGCAAGGTATTAGTGAGGCTGCAAATGGAGTACAGTTTGGGTGTCCTGCAGAATGAGGTATTTCCATTGGAGGCAATTCAGAAGAGCTTCATTAGATTAATTCCATATTTAAAGTGTTTGTCTTATGAAGAGAAATTGAGCAGTTTAGGCCTAGACTCTCTAGTTTATAAGAATGAAAGGAGATCTCATTGAGGTCTGTAAAATGTTAAAAGTAATTGAAAGTGTAGATGCGGAGTGGATTTTTTTCATGTGGCGCAATCTACAACAAGAGACTAGAATTTTAGGATGGAGAGATGGCATTAAAGTGGAACAGAGGCCGCATTGACATCAGCCTCATCGAGGGGGTTGATACCTCACAGATGCTCCTTATTCTTATTCAACTCTTCGACTATGTTGCCGAGGAATAGGGAAGGACATGGTTTTACGAAGGCGAAAACGTGTTTGAATTGTTTGCTTGAGATATTCGAAGATGTTACAAACAAGGTGGATCGTGGGAATCCTGGAGATGGAACATATCTGGTCTTCCTGAAGGCATCGGAGGTATCATACAGGAAGTAGGCACTCAGGATAAATCAGTTAGAGAGAACGTAGCCAGTAGTTTCACACAGTGACCAGCGCTGGGTTCTCAACTATTTATAATCTATATTAATGATCAGGAGGATGGAACCGATATACAGAGGCTGCGTTTGGTGATGTCCATAAGACCATAAGAACATAAGACATAGGAGTTGAAGTAAGGCCATTCGGCCCATCAATTCCACTCCGCCATTTAATCATGGCTGATGGGCATTTCAACTCCACTTACCGCATTCTCCCCATGGCACTTAATTCCTTGTGACATCAAGAATTTATCAATCTCTGCCTTGAAGACTTTTAGCGTCCCAGCCTCCACTGCACTCCACGGCAATGAATTCCACAGGCTCACCATTCTCTGGCTGAAGAAATGTCTCTGCATTCCTATTCTGAATTGACCCTCTCCAATTCGTAGGCTGTGCCACGTGTCCTAGTCTCCTCGCCTAATGGAAACAACTTCCTGGCGTCCACCCTTTCCAAGCCATGTATTATCTTGTAAGTTTCTATTAGATCTCCCCCTAACCTTCTAAACTCCAATGAATACAATCCCAGGATCCTCAGCCGTTCCTCGTATGTTAGACCTACCATTCCAGGGATCATCCGTGTGAATCTCTGCTGGATACACTCCAGTGACAGTATGTCTTTCCTGAGGTGTGGGGCCCACAACTGGACACAGCACTCCAAATGGGGCCTAACCAGAGCTTTATAAAGTCTCAGTAGCACATCGCTGTTTTTATATTCCAACCTTCTTGAGATAAATGACAACATTGCATTCGCTTTTTTAATCACGGACTCAACCTGCATGTGTACCTTTAGAGAATCCTCGTCTAGAACTCTCAGATACCTTTGTACTTCGGCTTTATAAATTTTATCACCGTTTAGAAAGTAGTCCATGATTGTATTCATTTTTCCAAAGTGCAAGACCTCGCATTTGCTCGCAGTGAATTCCATTCGCCATTTCCTGGACCACTCTCCCAAACTGTCTAGATTCGTCTGTAGCCTTCCACTTCATCACTACTACCTGCCTGTCCACCTGACTTCGTATCATCGGCAAGCTTCGCTAGAATGCCCCCAGTCCCTTCATCCACATCATTAATATATAACGTGAACAGCTGTGGCCCCAACATTGAACCCTTCGGGACAACGCTTGTTACTGGCTGCCATTGTGAAAAATAACCTTTTATCCCAACTCTCTGCCTTCTGTCAGACAGCCAATCCTCAATCCATACCAGTAGCTCACCTCGAACTCCATGGGCCCTCACCTTACTCAGCAGCCTCCCGTCTGGCACCTTATCAAAAGCCTTTTGGAAGTCTAGATAGACCATAAACATTGGGTTTCCCAGGTCTAACATACTTTTGACCTCTTCAAAGAATTCCTATGTCGCTGTGATAAGCAAGAGATTAAATTATCAAAAGAGGGTGGAGAGTCTGCAAATAGATTCAGAGAGGTAAAGACAATAGATAATAATTTATCAGTTGGAATTTAACATGATATAACCTGTCATTCCATTTACAGGAATAATGGAAGACAGTATGTTACTGAAATGGAGAGGGATTACAGGACTTAATAATACTGTGTACTGGGGGGTTCACTCAGAGCCACTTAGACATGGGAGGCTTTACTCCATCCCTGATCATGAGCTCCCAGACACTCCAAGTAACCCCATTGCTCTCTATACACATGGAGTACTTTGATGTGGTTGATTCGTGGTGGGGATGGTGTTTTGAAAAGTGCATCAAGGGGACAGACGTTATCCAAGATATATTCATTTCTTTCTACGTGGAGACCCAATGACGATGGGAATGGCTGACTGCTTCTGAGTGAAGAAGCTGTGACTGATTCCAGGACAGTGAGTCTTCACCAACATGATGTACTGTGCATGGGTACACTGTAACATTAATAGAGAGAGAGAGTTCCTTCAGTTCCTCTACCTCTCCCCATTTATATGGCACTCTGCAGATGCAATATTCACTATCAGGAATCCCATTCTACTGGATACACCCGGCAGCTCCCTGCTGAGGGAGAAACAATCTGGTTACCTCATCCATCAAATATATCCTCCATCACCGAATGGTAACATTGATGTTGAGATACTGGGAGATGATGGATATGTCACCTAGTCCGGCCTGAAAAGTTCTGGACCATAGAAGCTGAATGAAACAGTGACCCTCACAGCCACTGACAGCACCATCCTCCCCCTTGTGTGAAGCTGCAGGTCGTGTTAAAGGAGGTGACATCACTCTGTGACCAGCTCCTTGTTCAGTCAGGGTCCCCTCACAATCTGCTCCTGGGTTAAGTGGAGCTTGGGAAGCTGTTCCTGGAAAACCCGATGTGGATACAACAGATCCCTTTCCCCACACACACTCACTGCATGGTTTCAGAGCTTCCCCTCTCTGCAGCCTCTGCTCCATTTGTGGTTCATGTTACACACCCAGATGCTGTAACTACAGTTCCCCATGCTCCATTCAGAGTTGGGTCTCCAAATCCTCAGATCTCCCTGAATTTCTGAGGCAGCTTACAGCACAACCTCCAGAAAACCATCCCCAGCCCCACCACTAAATTTTCAATTACAGGAGTCAGTCAGAACCCCTCGGTACAAGTGTTGTGGACCAAACCAGATCCCCCAGAATGTTTTAAGAAGGTCGCTTAGACCCAAACCTTTCCTTATTTAAAATATAGATGTGAAGTGTGCGTTCCAGATATGTTGTTACTGGTCAAACCACTCGACATTGAGCAAAATATAATCTATTAAAATGCTTTAGTTAAAATACAATCGAAGAAAAGAACATTTTGGGATAGCTTATATGTTGGAACACTTGCACAAACATTACATACCGTACCTTCTTGGTTTACACCACTTGGCACAAAGATATATTCAAATTCAAATCCTTACAGCAGTTTTCCAATCCAGGAGGAAACAACATCAACAGAGATCTCAAAGAGAAAAGCAGCTGGGGATCATGTAATGAAACTTCCAACCCTTTTGGGATTCCCAGCAGCTTCAGAATGCTTCAGCTAAAAACTAATTGAGAAACCCTGGTCTGGGAGAGCTGGCCACTGCCCTTCCCTTGTTGTCACCGTTTTAATGAAAACTAAAGGCTTTCTTAGTTACTTACTTAAACTGTTTTCAAACAGCAGTTCTGCGCCTCTACCTTTAAAACCTCTCTCCAAAAATAAACCCAAGGGAAAATAACCTTTTTACAGTGATAGTATCCTCACAATTTCATATTTAATAAAATCATCTATCAATACACAAAGGTGGATTCATTTTAGACCTCCTAATCTTCCTCTATTAGTAGACTGAAATGCATATACATTACATTGACTGTAAGCATAGAAATGTTCACAACTAGTTTCGATTTCAGGCATTTTACTCCTGCCACAGAATGCCTTTGTCTTTCTTCATCCAAGTCTCCATAACGTGTCAAAATGTAGGTTTTCTCGCCCTGTCACCTGTATAATTTCAAACTGAATGGCAGCAATAATAAGCTCAGTCGAAACAGATTTGTATTTTTCTCCCAAACGTCTCCAAAACCTTTCACGGGTCACGATCAGTGATCAAGATTTGTCTCAGGTATGTTATTCACATTTTCAATGCTGAAATATTGTAACGCCAACGTCAAGTTCAAGGCCCCCCTTCCCCATTGTGGAATAAATCTGTTGATGTTTCCACTGGACACTCCAACCACACGTTACGTAATGGAGCACTTCTCATCTCTCCAATAATCCCTCTGAATGACACATCTCCTCATGTCTCAGCATAAAAGAATTACATACTTCTGTACCTCTTAATGCTCTAATCTCTTTACCTGCTACTCCTGGCCTATGCCAGTAAAACTTACTCTCACGGGTATATGTTTTAAGAAGATCTCGCACATTCATCTCAATCTCTTACAGAAAACAAATTTTGATTTCAGAACTCAATCATCATCATCAGCCATTTCAGCTTCTAATCTTGCCGTTGTTACTCTTTGCTCTTCCACATGAGTTCTCACGACTGCAGGAAGTGAATTGTTGAACTTCTCCAAAATAAGAATCTCTCTAAGAGTGTCATAGGTTTGCACTGATATAATACCCTTACCCACCTTTCAAAATTACTTTGTTTGATCCTTTCAAACTCAATGTGCGTTTAACCAGCGACTCTTCTTTAGATTCCTGAAATGCTGTCTGTCGGCTTCTGGCCGAAGCTAATATGCACTTCAGATGGCTTTCTTCACCACCCCATACTGGCCAGATACCGTCTCCAATAGGGATGCAAATACCTATCAGCTTTGTTTGGATCAACTAAATCCACATGATCACTTGCCACTGCATTAGCCACTTTCTCAAATGAAATTCAAAAGGCTTCTCCATCCTTCTCATCAAATTTAGATAATGCCTGGATGTATTTAAACAGAACCCCATTAGGGAATTGGTTACAATAGGGTTCCTCAACCTCACTATCCTGTTCATCCCGCCGTTCGTCTACCTTCAACTCCGCTTTCTGTGTCAACTTTCCTCTCTAACTGCTAACTGTTTAAATTGAAACTCTCTGCTTTTCTTCTCTCCCTTTCTCTCTTTCTTCTTCATTTCCTTTCCTTTTATTTCTACTTTTCATCATAATACAAACTGTTTGAATTCCTTCTCATGTTCAAAGTGCCTCATTTGAAATTGATTTCTCACCATTTCCAAAGAGTCTGATGGCGTTTCCACAAAACGCAATTGCCGAGCTATTGCTGTAATTGTCTTCCATTTTCTCATAGACAAACACAACCCCAACTCCAGATTGTCTGTCAATTGCTACAGCTTTGCCTTCATTACCTTTTGTAAAAACCCCAATTTCACTTCATCCACACCCAGAGAACTCTTAGTGACTGAAAGAATCTTTATACACAAAACACTGTTTAAACCAACCAAATTCAACATCTGGAACAAAAGACAAGAAGAGCTACCATACGTGACCTTTGAACCCAATAGCCTCCCGATGCATACTCTCCAGTGTCTGCATGAGCTTATTCTGGATTATCTGGTTTGCTCCCACAACCCAATGATATGCATGTCAGGTGAATTGGCCATGCTAAATTGTTTGTAGTTTTCAGGGATGTGTGAGTGAGGAGCCTTTGTTAGGGTAAATGTGTAATAATAGGGTAGAGGAATGGGTCTGGGTAGGTTACTCCTCAGAGGGTCAGTGTGGACTTGTTGGGTCAAATAGCCTGTTTGCACACTTTAGGGATTGTAATTCTGAACACAATTTGTAATTATCGAGTTAAAACCAGGCAAGAGTCCCCAGTTTGCTATAGACCAACTAGACTGCCTCAAACTATTTTAAGAGGGTAGCTTGGATGCCAAACTTTCCTTATTTTAAAGGTTGATGTGAAGTGGGCGTTCCAGATGTGATGCTACTTGTCACACCACTCACCATTAGCAAAACACAACATACTCAAACATTCTAATGAAAATCCATACAAAATGAAGAGGAATTTAGAATAATTTAACTATTGGAAACCATGACGAATAATGGATACACTACCTTCTACAAATTAACTGTTCTAATACACCAACATCCCATAAGCACATCCCTTGGAAAAATGGAACATTCAGACATACATTCTTGCATACAGTTCTCCAATCCAGGAGGAACAGCATCAAGTCAGGTTTCAGAGAGTCGCAACTATGGATAAGTTATAGGCCGTTGTTACTACTATTTATGAAAAACCGTAAAAGCGTCGTAAGTTATTTACTTGAGCCGTTTTCAGTCAGCAGTTTGGCCTTTAAGATCTCTCATATGAAAAAAAAGAGAAATTAATCTTTTTTTTAAAGTGACAGCATTGTCACACACTTTAGATGGCTGGTCCTTTACTTAAGGGGCTACCTCGATCACAAGATCACCTGAGAGGGACAAATACAGGAACAGACCAAGTTACAAGGATGTGTCTCATAACTTCTGAAACACGCATGTCCATGGACCATCACATGGGACATACCGGGAAGTGAGCAACAGCCTGACACACCCATGTCACTGTTTTTGAGCTTTTGAGATTCACTCGATACACTAGGGAGCCAAAAACAAATGCCAGGGAAAGATACAGAGGGACAGAAAGAGTCACATTAAAGAAAGAAAGAGACAGTTAATTAACTGAAAAGATGTTGTGGAAATATGGGGAAAAAGACAGGGCAGTGGGACTAGCTTCGAGAGTAAAATGACAAGAATGAGAACATTGAACAAAGGCATTGTCAGATTAGCTGAAATGGTTTGTTGCATCAAATTATGAATCTGCTTGACAGAAAAAAAACATAAATAACATAAACTGGGACAAGATGACAGCCCAGCATGGAGAGCTGTGCAGAGCATGCTAGTGTGTTGCTCAGTAAACTGCACTATCTGACCAGCATAGAGAGTATTGCAAACTTTACTCTCATATGCAAACTATACTCACACTCACTCCTTCACCGTCACCATGACCCCCTCACACTCACACCATCACCGTCACCATGACCCTCTCTCAATCACTCCATCACATCACTCTGACCCCCTCACACTCACTCCATCACCGTCACTCTGACCCCCTCACACTCACTCCGTCACAGTCACCCTGACCCCCACACCCTCACTGTCAGAGGGTCAGTTCTGCGGGAGTGCTGGACTGTCAGAGGGTCAGTCCCGAGGGAATGCTGCCCTGTCAGAGAGTCAGCACTACGGGAGCGCTGCACTATCCAAGGGTCAGTAATGAGGGAGCATCAGATTACTATAATGTTTACAATGAGAAGATTTGCTGTGTGCGTGTTCATCAAAGACTGAGAGAGAGTCCATTTGTGCGCGCAATAGGCGTGGTTGAATGCGAAACTCATTGTTTGAGAAGGAACGCACAGGGAGGAAACTATTTTAATTATGAACAACTGGCAGGCTTTTGGATAATCGACAGAGAGAGAACGAGGGAAGTTTCATGGACAGATGAGGTAAAGTGTTTGAGAATGTTAAAATAAAGGCATTGCCAGACACAATAGCAATATACATGGGCGTGCACATGAATGACAGATGGATGGGAGTTTGGTGTGAGTTCGAATCAGATTTTCTTCGGCAGGTTTGAAGCGGGTAGTGTCAGCAGCAGATTATTAACTTCATTCAGTCTGTACTTCATAGCTCAAGGTTCAAACAGCAGATGGAATAAACCAGTGAGATATATTCGGGAGTGGTGAGAATTTCAAGTTAGAAATAGTCAGGGCATGGTGTCAAGAATCAGCTCATGGTCAAAGGGATCCCCCACAGTTGTGACTTGTCTGCTTCAGTCACAGATATTTGCCAGAGATGAGATGGAAACAGAGAGGGGAGTGGATTTTGTAACCAGAACAGTAGAGAGTGACCTCCCTGCACTTAATATTTAAATATCAAATAATATTTAAAGGCAATGATACATTAAATGTAGGTCTCCGCTAGAACTGAGTAGGTCAACATAGAGAGTAACAATGCCAGCTCAGAGAGGGAGACAGTCATTGAACGCATTCATTGATGTAGTTAGTAGTGGTCTGTCGAGTGAATATCTGGAATGAGAGTTTCAACAGAAAAATAATAGTGACAAGAAGTGTAGGCTATATAAAAGAACAGTAATACAATCAGAACTGGTTTATAGAACAAAAAAATCTGGACGTTGGCACTTGCCAGGAACACCAACGATAACCAGGAAAGGATAATAAAAATATTGAATAACGAGAAGAGCGTAATAAATCCGCAATGATAATGACAACCAAGATTCAGAAAGATACCAAACATAAATGGATATCTCCTGTCTATTGTTGGAACATTCCAGTCTAATGTTCTCAAATTCTGATCCATTGTTGGAACATTCCACTCTAATGTTCTCAGATTCTGATCTCTCCTCCCCCTCTCTCTAGGTCTGCTGTTCCCTGTCAGTGCTGTCGGTGATGCTCCCGCTCATGTTATGGGATAATACATTGAACGGCGCCCATTTATCATTAAAAGATGGAAACTCTCCACTGAGATAATTAGAATCCTTGGAGATTGGCATTAAGCACAGTCACTGAACAAACACTGGGAAAATTAGCAAAGGCTACGACAACGGATGAATGGGCACTGCAAAAGAATCAACAGACAGGAGGGTTCCCTCCCAGTTGGGGAACACTTCAGTGGTCCTGGACATTCAACCTCGGACCTTCTGGTGACCATCCTCCAAGGCGGACTTCAGGACTGGCAGCAGCGAAAAGTGGCCGAGCAGAGGCTGATTACAAATTTCGGTTCCCATAGGGAGGGCCTCAACTGGGGCCTTGGATTCATGTCACATTGCAGGTGACCACCATTGCACTACACACACACACAGAGACACGCACATAGACATACACACACACTTACAGACACACACACTCTCACAGGCATCCGCTCAGAGATTTAGACCACTCTACACTCATGCACACGCATATACACCCTCTCTCACTGATACTCAAACCCCCCACCCCAGACACGCACACACACTCCCACACTCACACATGCACCCCCTCACAAACTTAAGACACTCTTAATCACTACACACACATATACACCCCCTCTGACACTCACAACCCCCAACCAAGACAAATACACACACAAACAGACAAAGACCCACATGCACACATATATTTTGTGGGGTGAATTTGTACTTGCAGGATTACATTGTACTTTGCTCAAAAACTGCATGCATTCATGTAGAACTCTGAGCTCAAAAACTGCATGAATTCATGTAAACCTCTGTTTTCTCACCTTTCAGATTAGAATCAATCTAAACATTATGGTATAGACAGAGAACACAGGGGCTAACACCTTCAACAAATTGGCTAACCAACACTCGTTGTTACTGCTAACCTGTCAATAAAACTTTAAAAGAAAAAGGCTTTTTAATTTACACATGAAAGAAATGAAACTATCATGATATTCGAACAGACGAAAGACTCAACAGACAATCAAGGTATCTTTCAATGTACAATTTGAGTTACATCACACTGTAAATTTTTGCGATAAATTCTGTGCCTTAGAAGTGTGCCCTCCACTATCACCTGATGAAGGAGTGGCGTTCTGAAAGCTAGTGTGCTTCCAATTAAACCTGTTGAATGAAAACCTGGTGTTGTGTGCTTTTTAACTTTGTACACCCCAGTCCAACACCGGCATCTCCAAATCATGACTAAACAAACAGGCTCAGTTAACCAGTTCCACACAACATTTTTCATATCACTATAAAAGGGAACATTTACCGGGTTTGGATGGAATGGATGAAGGTTGCTGAGGGATGGAGCAAAAATCTTTAAATCTTTTGAATCCTTTTTTAAACTAGTATATGAGAGTATTAAAAGGCACTGCAGATTTCTATATGTGTTCCACTCTGTTTATGAAATGAGGCAGTTATAAAATAATAGATCGGTTGCATAAAAAAGTCGGATGGGTACGTTTCTAGATACCTTACCCCAAAGTATAATACTTATTCACCAGTGTGAGGCTACTCCTGGTTTTAAGTGCCCTTTTATCAAATCCTATCATAACCTTGAAACAGAGCATTGAGACTGCTGTTCAGCAACAGACCGAAGCAATTCTGTCACATGGGCCTGTTATAGAGGGATAAGAGAAGGCCATTCAGCCCATATTAGTCTGTTGCTATTTGAAAAGGTGGAAATCTAAAATATTAGCACATTTTGCCAACAGAATCATTCAAAACGAAGAGATGTGTCGGTGCAGCTGTATGAGGTGTCACTGAGAGGGCACGTGGAGTACATTGTGTTGTTTGTGCTTCTGTAACTGAGAAGGGATGGACCTCCAGCAGATACAGTTTAACGGCTGCTCGTTATCCACGGTTTGCTGTCTCATTTAATATCTCGAGTCTGTTACACAAGGACAGGAGGAGGCCATTCATGCTTTCCAGTCTATTACAGAGGGACAGGAGGAGCCCATTTAGCCTCTCGAGCCTGTTACAGAGGGGCAGGATGTGTTTATTTAACTTCCAAGTCTGTCACGCATAAATATTAGTTTTAAAATAGTTTCGGAATAAGAATGTCCTGATGTAAGCATTAAAATTCTAACTTTGAACAAGGCCAATTTTGAAAGTGTTAGGCGAGCCCTGTGAAAGGCTGATTGGAATACCCTATTCACAGGTAAAGGGATGGTTGGAAAATGCAAGGCCATCAAAACTTGGTTTCAGAGAGTCCAGAGTCAACGTGTTCCCATTAGTGAGAGGGGCAAGGCCGGTGCGTGCAGGGAGTGCTGGATGGCTAGATATATTGATGCTCTGATCAAGGTAAGGAAGGAGGCATATGTCAGGTAAACAGAGCTGAGATCAAGTGAATCCCGAGAGGTGTGTAAGGGCAGCAAGTGTACAGTCAATGGGGAAATCCGGCCAGAAAAATGTGGACAAGAGATGGCTTTTGAAATCAGGTTAACGAGGCATTGAAGAAATTGTGCAAATCATTTAATGACAAAATATTTACTGGGGAGAGGATAGGGCCCCTTAAAGATAAGTAAGGCTACCTATGTGTGGAACCACAGGGGTTTTGAGGGAGACTAAACAAGTATTTCTTCTCAGTATTTAATGTGGAGGAGGTTACAAGAGCAAGAGAATGAATAAATATACAGTGAAACCTTTAAAGTTTCTATATTGCAAGGAGGTGTTGAACATTTTAAAACACGTAAAGGTGAACTAATCCCTGGGAACTGAGCAGTTGTATCCCAGATGTTTATGGAAAGCTAAGAAAGAGATTGCTCAGAATTTTGCTGATATATTTGTAACATTGATTTCCACACGTGAGGTGTCAAAAGACTGGAGGGCTGCTAACATAGTGTCATTATTTAAGAAATTAAGGAAAAAACAGGTAACCATAGGTCGGGTGAGCCTGACGTCAATGGCGACTAAATTGTTGGAGGGGATTTTGAGGAAAAAGATCGATATGCATTTGGAAAGACAAGGACTGAAGTGGGCTTTGTACATTGGAGATCAAATCCCACTGACTTGGTGGATTTTTTTGAGGAAGTGATGAAGATGATTGATGAAGGCAGGAGAGTGGATGTTGTCTTTATGGAATTCAGTAAGAAAACCAAAATGTTCTACATGGTAGACTGTTTAGCAAGGTTAGACTACCTGGAACCCAGGGAGAGCTCGCCTGTTAGATTCAAAATTTTCTTGAATATTGGAAACAGGGCGTGATAGTGGACATTTGTTCATTAAAATTGGAGACCTGTGACCAGTGGCGTGGTGCAAAGATCAATAGTGGGTCCACTGCCTTTTGTTACTTATACAAATCATTTACATTTGAGTATATGAAGTATAGTCAGTAAGTTGGTAGATAATTCCAAATTTGGTGGTGTAGTCGACAGTGAAGAATGATCCCTCAGACTGTAATGGGACTTTGCTTAGGTGAACCGAGGAGTGGCAGATGGAGTTTATTTTAGTTAAATGTGAGGTGCTGCATTTTGGCAAGACAAATCAAGGCAAGACATGAAGTTAGGGTCCTGTCGAAAGCTGCCAATCAAGGAGAATCCATAGAAATTATCGAATCCCTACAGTGAGGAAACAGCCTGTTCGGGCCATCGAGGCCACACCGAACCTCTGAACAGTATCCCACTGGACAAACCCTTACTCTATCACTCTGAACCTGCATTTCCCACGGCTAATCCACCTCGCCTACACATTCCTGAGTACTTTACGCAATTTAGCATGGCCAACCTACCCTTATCTGTATATCTTTATACAGTCGGAGGAAAACATAACATCCGGAGGAAACTCATGCAGACACGGGGAGAATGTGCAAACTCCCCACAGGCTGTCATTCAAGGATGGAATTAAACCCAGATCGCTGTGCTCTGAGGTAGCAATTCTACTCACTGAGCTGCTGTGTCGCCTTGTGGTGCAGGTTCTCCGTTCCTCGAAAGTGCCGTCACAGGTAGACAGCGCAGTGAAGAAGGCACTTGGTGATCTTCCCTTTTTGGTCCGTCCTTTGAGTTTAAACATTTTCACGACATGTTGCATCTGTACAGGACATTGGTTTGGCCACTTTTGTAATACTGCCTTTAATTCTGGTCTCCCTGCTGTCGGAAAGACGTTGTCAAATTGAAAGGGTACAGAAGAGACTTAAAAGAAGGTTGCAGGTGTTGGATCGTTAGAGCTGCAGGGAGAGTTTGAATAGGCTGGGATAATTTTCAAGTGTTGAGGTTGAGGGGTGACATTAAAGAGTTTTATAAAATCATGAGGGGCATAGATAAGGTAAACAGTCAACATCTTTTACCCAGGATAGGCGAGTCCAGAATTAGAAGACAAAGGTTTCAGGTGAGAGGAGAAAGATTTAAAAAGGAACATGAGGGACAACATTTTAACACAGAGATTGCTGTGTGTATGGATTGAACAGCCAAAAGAGGTGGTGGAGGCAGGTAGACGTACACCGTTTAAAATGCATTTGGATGGATACATGCATGGGAAGTGTTTAGAGGGAGATGGGCCAAGTGCTGGCAAGGCGGACGAGATTTATTTAGGATGTTTGGCCGGTATGGGCGATCAGACCGAAAGGTATTTTTCTGTGCTGTACATCTCTGAGACTCTATTGCCTCTTGAGTTTGTAACACAGGAACAGGAGGAGGCTATTCAGCTTCTGAATTCTGTCAGTCAGCTTGTTTGTTCAATTACTGAGAGTAAAATATAAAAATACATCATTCAGATTCTGATGGTGTTTTACAAAAACAGGAGAAAGGCTTTTAGTCAAGAGAAGCTGTAAGGAATGTGAAGAGGTCATCAGGCCCTCGACTCCATTCCACAGGAGCAGCAGGTGAGCACAGAGCTATTGGAACCTGTCAGTCAGTAGCAGGAGGGGGACAGCTACTTTTGCAAACCTTGGATCAGGAGGCAGTTACACAGCTGCTCAAGACTGGGACACAGGAACAGGACGCAGTCATTCAACTGCTTGAGACTGTGACACAGGGACAGGAGGGAGTCACTCAGAGCTTGAAACTGGGGCACAGGGAAATCTGGAGGTTAGTGAGGCCCCAAGCATCCTGTTATGCAAGGACAGCAGGAGGTGACTTACTACCCACCAGTATGAGACACTCTAAGAGAAGGGGAGTTTGCGTGGAACAAGTAGAAATATATGAATAGGTTGCATTAATGGTCCATTCAATCCTGCCCCTACATTCACTAAGACCACGGCTGATCTGATTGTGGTTCCCTCATTCCATTTTACGGAGACTCCCCTCTCTGCAGCTCCATTTGTTGGTCATGTTGCAGGCTCAGATGCTGCAACAACACTCACCATGACTCATCCAGAAGGATAGGTCTAACAGGATAAGTCAGGATTTGAGGGATCCAATGACAAGAATGAAAACACAACATAAAGGTATTGTCAGATGTTTCGTTCTCTCACATTCGCAATCCAACTCACATAACCAGTCCATCCATTATATATTCAGGATGGAGAACTGTGTAGGTCCAGCTAGTGTACAGCTGTATGTAACGCAGCAATGTCCAGAGTGAAACTCTGTGCAGCCCACACCAATACTTGATCTATAACCTGTGCTAAATGTCTAGCGTAAGGTGCTGTGCAGTCTGCACTGGTTCATTCATATATAAACCCAGGCTGTTGCATTGTTCGGTAACACTGTGTTAGATCACTGCCCAGTGTGGGGAAAAATGTAACCAATGCTGGAAGTGACAGAATGTGCAGTTCCCATCCATTTACAGCTCCATATCTGCACTGTATCTTGACAAGGGTTGCTGCGAATGTGAAAATCAATGTGAGGAAGAGATATAAATGGAAACAATTTAAATGCCAATAGTTCTGATTAATGCGCATATCACTCTAGTATTTAAAGTTGAAATAACTGAAATAATATCCAATGAGGTTTTGTGAACGGTGCAAAGAATTAAGAGGGGGATGGTGATGTTATAGTGGTTGAACGATAAGCCTCCAAATAATCAATGGGAATTAGAGGAACAAATATTCAGGGAGACTGGCGAGACTTGCAGGAGCAATAGGGTTGTCAAAATAGGTGATTTTAATTTTCCTAACATAGACTGGGACTTCCAGATGGTTAAGAACTTAGATGGAACGTAATTTGTTAAGTGTGTTCAGGAAAGCTTCTACAAGCAATATTGAGAGGTTCCTATTGGGGAAGGGACAAACTCGACCTACTGTTGGGAAAAAAGGTCGGATAGGTGACGGAGGTAAAGTGACCGAGCATTTTCGGAATAGTGACTAGAGCTGTATTTTTTTTAACATAGAAATGGTAGGGACAAAATTCGTCCACAGAATCAAGTTCTAAATTGTGGCAAGGCGTATATTGTTGTAACTAGACAGGGGATTGCAGGGGATGATTGGAGTAGTTTGTTTCGAGGTAAAATGATCCCAGGCAAATGGGAGGGCTTCAAAAGTGAGATAGCTCGAGTTCAAGGTCTATATGTTCCTGTGAGGGTGAAGGGGAAGTGAGGCTGGAAGAGAGAACCCTGGATAACAAGAGTTATTGAGGCTCTGACCCGAGAAAAATGCTGCGTGGTTCAGGTACAGGCAGCTGGGACCAAGGGAATCTCTGGAGGTACACAGGGGATACAGGAGTTTACTGAAGAAGGAAATCAGCAGGGCTAAAGTGGGGTATGAGATAGCCTTTCTGAGCAGATCAGGGTGAATCCAAATTTTCAATATAGGAAAGAAAAAGAACAACTAGAGAGAGAATACGATGCCTTAAAATCCAAAATGGGCACGCATGTGTAAAACCTCAAGAAATGGGTGAGGTCCTCAATTTCCCCTGTGTGTTTACCATGAAGACCTGTGACCTTTGGGAGGTTAGTTGTGATATCTTGGTTCGGTCCATATCACAGTAGCAGTGCTGATGGACATATTAGAGTGCACAAAGTCAGATTAATCTCTTGGTCCTGACCAGATATATCCAAGACCACTGCAGTTGGCGAGAGAAGACAGTTCAGGGGCCAAGGACCCGGAAGACTGGGCCATAACAAATGTGCCCTTATTCAAGAAGGGCTACAAAGAAAAGCCTGGGAAAGATAGCTTCATATCTGTTTTCGGTAAACCGCTTGAGAAGGTTCTGAGATATAAGATATGCATGCATTTGGAAAAGCACAGTTTGACTTGGAGCAGTCAGCATAGCTTTGTGCGTGGCAGATCATGCCTTAGAATTTTTGTTAGAGTTTTTGAGGAAGTGACCATAAAGGTTGACATGGGCAGAGTGGTGGACACATTCTATATGGATTTCAGTAAGGCCTTTGATAAGGTTCCACATGGTAGGCCGTTCTGGAAGGTTAGATCGCATGGACTCCAATGTAAACTGGCAAATTGGTCACACAATTCTCTTGACGATATCAAGCAAATGGCTATGGTGGAGGTATGCTTGTCGGACTGGAGGTCTGCGACTAATGGAGTGCCTCAGTGTTCGGTCCTGGGCCCATTGCTGTTCGTTGTCTTATACCAATGATTTGGACCAGAGTGCACAACGCAAGGTTAGTAAGTTTGCACATGACTCGAAATTAGGGGGCATCATTTACAATGAGAAACATTATCAGAAATTGCAGCAGTACCTTCGTCAGCTGAGGAGGTGGGCTCAGATATAGCAATTTGAGTTTAATACAGATAAGTGTGACGTCTTACATTTTGGAAAGTCAATTCCAGGTAGAAGTTTAAAGATGAATGAGAGGGTCTTAAGGAGTGTAGTGGAACAAAAGGACTTTGGAGATCAGGTGTACGGATGTCTGAAATTTGAGTCTCAGATACACAGGACAGTGAAGAAAACTGTTGGCATACTGGCCTTCATCAGCGCATTGAGTATAGACGTTGGGACGTTAGGTTGCAGTTGTACAGGATGTTGGTAAGGCTGCCGTTGGAGTATTGTGTTCAGTTTTGTTCATCTTGCTCTACAAAGGATATTATTGAACAAGAAAGAGCATAGAACAAATTTCCAAAGATGTTTCCTGGGCTAAAGGCTCTAAGTTATAGGCAGAGGTTGGACAGGTTAGAACTTATTTCTTTACAGCGTAGGATACCGAGGGGGTTTTTATTGAAGTGTAACTCTTATAAAATTATGAGAGGCGTGCATGGGTTGAATACTTCAATGTTTTTCGCCAAGGTTGGGGAATCGAGGGCTAGAGGACATCCATTAATGTTTGGAAATGAAAAAAAGGATATAAAAAGGAACCTGAGGGGCAACGTTTTTACATAGAGTGTGGTATGTCTACATACTGAGCTGCGAGTGGACGTGATTGAGGTGGGGACAATAACAACATTGAAAAGGCATTTGGACAAATACACAGATCGGTAAGGATAAGAGGGATACAGAACAAGGGCAGGGGAATGGGGTGAGTCTGGATGGACATTCTGGTTGCCATGGTCCAGTCATACTGGGAGTATCGTGCAATATGACTGTAAATGAGTGTGTTTTGGAGTGGTAACAGAGTGGGAGAGACTGAGAAAAATGTCATTGAAGGATATGTTCGCAGGATTCAGAATGCTGAAATGAAGACATTTCGATAGTATCATGCAACACGGGTCAGTACTTTGAAGAATGATGAGTGAAAGGGATATTGCTGTGAGTTCAGGCAATGGAGAGTTTTGGATGAGCATTTGTTCTGCAGCTTTGTAACTAGGAGTGAGGACAGCAGAGTCTTCGCCTCACTGGGCTGAATCTAACAACAAACTGTCTCAGTGACATTTTTATTAAGTGTGACAGGGATTGTCTGCACGAGGCTGAATTACTTTCCTGGTGCTATCTTACCAAACCCATCTCATTAACTACCTACCCCACTCCATTGTGTCCCTCTCATACAATGCCAGACAGATTCTCCCACCCATCATGATTGGAGGTACTCAAAATCGCCCGGATGCCCCTGGATATTCCATGACCCCTGACACTGGGGCCATCTTTAAAAGGCCAAGGGGCACACGGTTGAGCTTTCTCAGTTTGCAGCTGCCCTGCACAGTTTACCCTGAGCGTGGCAGATAAGGGAAAATTATATCACGTTTTTCGACAGGGGCACGGAGGTCCTGGTGGATGGGTTAGTACAAAAGGGGACCATTCTCTTCCCAGAGGGATCACACCACCAGACCCTCCGAGCCTGGTCTGAGCTCACCACCCAGCTCAGTGCAGTATCTGCAGTCTGAGTAAATGTCCAGCAAAACAAGACAAGCTTCAATAACCTTCCCCACTCTGTTAGGATAAGGGTCACCATATTCTCTCTGCTCCCTCACACTCACTGTATGTCTGTTACAGCACCGGTTCCCGAACAAGGCTCATGCTCTCCCACTCTCACTACTGCATACAGCAGCATCCCTCTCTTTCTCTCTGCATCTCTAATGCCCCCCCCCCCCCCCCCCACAGAGTTATAGAATATTCTGGAGAATGCCAATTATGGAATTTTCCAGATCATGTTCCAACTTATTCCCAGTTGCAAGAAAGCGGTTGTGCCCCAATGTGTAACATGTAAGAGGATGGAGAAGAGATGTACGTTTTTCAAATCACACACAATTGAAATCCATCGTGAGGCCATTCAGTATTTCAAACATGCCCCAACATTCAATACGTTTGGAGGTGAAATGATGGTTTTCTCAGCTCCACCTGACAGGAACTTTCAGTCATTGAACCCCCAGCTTCGTGTTACTGAGCAGACGATTCTCAGAAACTTTTTACCCAGGGTTTCTTCTTGCATGTGTTTCGAAGGCATTTCCCATGGGGACAGACACTCCAAACAATATATTTCATCTGCTTTCTAAATTCATACAATAGTCAGCATGCTTTCCACAGACCAATCAAAAACATGCACTTATTTTACGGTTATCGATATCCAATCACAATTAGTCATTCTGGTTATTTCACTTGTCTCACCTTATTGTATTCTGCCAAAGGCAGCTTCCAAACACTTGAGTCATTGTAAAATACAATTTCTGGCAGAGAACGTTTTTATTCTCAGCCGTTATCATGACGATTATCTCAAATATACCTTTATCCTTGTCATGAAAGTTTTTCTTGACCTTTGTCTGTGACTGATTCTGTGTGTAACAGTTACAGAGTCTCCCACTCAGTTGGCTGGATGGTTGGTTTGTGATGCAGAGGGAGGCCACCAGCGCAGGTTCAATTCCCCACACTGACTGAGGTTACCATGAAGGGGATGCTCTCTCAACCTCACCCCATTACACGAAGTGTGATGACATTCATCATAAACCACCATGAGTGGTCTATCTAATGAGAGCTCTTTGGGACTCTATTCTATCAATGTTAGCAATTTAATTTTTTAACAAATTTTTTATACTGAAAAATGGATTTTTATTATTATATTAAACCAATAACAAAACAACTCAGATAACAGAAGAATATTTCACCCATGTGCATGTACAAAAAATAACAAGTTAAAGTCTATAAACGGAAAGAAGAAAAACAAAAATAAACAATAAATAATAAAAAAACGGCTCAGAATAACAAAGCGATTGCTTTTGTTCTTCGAGAGCATTAACTGATACACAATCATATGTTCACAATTTTTCAAATAAGATTCATTCGACAATATCGTCATTGCTATATAAAAGCCCTTTTTAGAGTGGCAGATAAGCCTAATCGTGGTAATCCAAAAAAGGTTCCTACATCTTATATAAATCTCTGCTTTCTGCCACACCATACAGGTGAAAACGGCCAAAGGGATATTCTCCATGATGAGCTTACGATGAGCCAACAGACCCGGGGTGGGGGAGGGGGGGGGGGTGGGGTTGGTGTTGGCGGGGGAGGTGTTTCAGACATCCAACACAACAGACTATTTTTCCGAGCACAGGAAGACAGGAAGTGTGGGGACGATACTAAGCAAGTATTTTGCATCAGTATTTACTGTGGAAAAGGATATTGAAGATATAAAATGTAGGGAAATAGATGGTGACACGTTGCAAAATGTCCATATTACAGAGGAGGACGTGCTGGGTATCTTAAAACGGCTAAAGGTGGATAAATCCCCAGGACCTGATTAGGTGTACCCTAGAACTCTGTGGGAAGCTAGAGAAGTGTTTGCTGGGCTTCTTGCTGGGATAGTTGTAATATGGATAGTCACACGTGAGGTGCCGGAAGACTGGAGGTGGCTAACGTGGTGCCACTGCTTAAGAAGGGTGGTAAGGACAAGCAAGGGAACTATACACCAATGAGCCTGATGTTGGTGGTGGCCAAGTTGTTGGAGGGAATCCTGAGGGACAGGATGTGCATGTATTTGGAAAGGCAAGGACTGATTAGCGATAGTCAACATGGCTTTTTGTGTGGGCAATCATGTCTCACAAACTTGATTGAGTTTTTTGAGGAAGTATCAAAGAGGATTGATGAGGGCAGAGGGATAGATTGATCCATATGGACTTCAGTAAGGCGTTCAACAAGGTTCCCCATGGGAGACTGAATAGCAAGGTTAGATCTCATGGAATACACGGAGAACTAGCCATTTGGATACAGAACTGTGTCAAAGGTAGAAGACAGAGGGTGGTGGTGGGCGGTTGTTTTTTAGACTGGAGGCCTCTGACCAGTGGAGTGTCACAAGGAACGGTGCTGGATTGACGACTTTTTGTCATTGACATAAATGACTTGGATGCGAGCATAAGAGGTACAGTATGTTTGCAGATGACAACAAAATTGGAGGTCGAGTGAACAGCGAAGAGGTCACCTCAGATTACAACAGGATCTTGACAAGATGGGCCAATGGGCTGAGAAGTGGCAGATGGAGTTTATTTCAGCTAAATGCGAGGTGCTGCATTTTGGGAAAGCAAATCATAGCAGGACTTATACACTTAATGGTAAGGTCCCAGGGAGTTTTGCTGAACAAAGAGACCTTGGACTGCAGGTTCATAGCTCCTTGAAAGTGGAGTCGCAAGTAGATAGGATAGTGAAGAAGGCGTTTGGTATGCTTCCCTTTATTGGTCAGAGTATTGAGTACAGAAGTTGGGAGGTCATGTTGCAGCCGTACAGGATATTGGTTAGGCCACTGTTGGAATATTGCGTGCAATTCTGCTCTCCTTCCTATCGGAAAAATGTTGAGAAACTTGAAAGGGTTCAGAAAAGATTTATAAGGATTGGAGGATTTGACCTATAGAGAGAGGCTGAATAGGCTGGGTCTGTTTTTGCTGGAGCTTCGGATGCTGAGGGATGACATTATAGATGTTTTCAAAAGTATAAGGGACATGGATAGGGTAGATAGGGAAAGTCTTTTCCCTGGGGTCAGGGAGTCCAGAGTGGCGGGCATAATTTAAGCTGAGAGGGGTAAGATATAAAAGACACCTACAGGGCAACTATTTCACACAGAGGGTGGTATGTGTATGTAATGAGCTACCAGGTGAAGTGGGGGAGGCTGGAACAAGTGCAACATTTAAGAGGCATTTGGATGAGTATATTGAATAGGAATGGTTTGGGGGGTTATGGGCCGGGTGCTGGCAGGTGGGACTAGATTGTATTAAGATATGAGTTCAGGCATGTACGGGTTGGGCCGAAGGGTCTGTTTCCATGCTGTACATCTCTATGATTCTATGACTTATATTAATCTCTGTTTTTTGATGCACCATGCTGGTGAGAAAGTCTGAAGTGATATTCTCCATGATCAGCTTACAAAGACCCAACACATCCTGGGAGTTTCAGACATCCAATACCACAGAATATTAGTTCCTAGCACAGAAAGTAAGGATATATTTTTCCCATACGCATCTGCGTAAGATACTCTACGCAGGCGCAGGAAAAGAGAAAGCATGTCCATCTCCAATTCGGTCCCCAAGACCCACTCCACTACACCTAACACAGTGCTCCAATATATACAAAGCCTGCAGCAGGACCACATGGAATTAGTAAGAGTGCCTGTAGTCATTCTGCATTTAGGACATGCTGACGATTATCCCACACTAAATTTTGAGAGAACATCTGGTGTCAGATAGACCCGATGAAGAATTTGCAACTACATGGAATGGGTCCTATTACAGATCAAAATCCTTCGAGCATTTTCACAAATATCCTCCCATGTCTCCAAAGAGATCTAAACCCCCCAACTCTCTCGCACAGACATCACAAAGCTGCACAGTCTTCTCTGAGGGGACACTGACCAACAAATGATACAGGGAAATGACAGAGAGTGTATTCTTTACAATAATCACCTGCTTCTCTGTATCGGATCTATAAGTGTTTGTGAAAATTGTGTTTTTTAATCAAATCTCTAATCTGGAACAAAAACAGAAGTGGTCTCTACTAGATAGTCCATATTTACGAGTTATTTGATCAAATGATATCATTGTTTCTCCCCCAAGTAACATGTGGTGGCTCAGTGGTTTGCACTGCTGACTCAGTGCACCAGGGTCACGGGTTTGGTTCCAGTCTTGGGTGATCGCCTGTGTGGAGTTAGTATGTTCTCAATTGTGTGTGCGTTGGTTTCCTCCTACGGTCACAAAGATGTGCAGGTTAGATGAATTGGCCAATTGTAAATCACTCAAAGTGTTCCAGGATCTGTAAGTTCAGACATTAGTGAGGATAAATATAGGATGGTAGGGGAATGGGTCTGGGTGGGTTACTCTTCAGAGGGTCGAAGTGGACATGCTGGGCCCAATGGCTTGTATCCACACTTTAGGGATTCTACTAATTCTAAATCACCCAAGCAAGGTACCCCCCTCGCTGCCTATAGTTTAAACCTGGAATCCATTATCCTCGGTTGACAACCTGGTATAGCAATTAAAGGGGTAAGAAATATGGTTTGGCTGTGTTGCCCTCGATCTGAGGGCAGGTTCTTCAAGTTTTAACAGTTTTGATAATCATTATTGTATGACAATACTCCATGCATGTCGTCATTTTATCTAAGAACAACAGACCGTTGAGGGTTCACTTTGTCTGAGATGGCTCAATGTCTAGCCGTATTGACGCCGAGTCCTCAGCGGCCCAGGCACTAACACAGGATGATAAAAGAGCTGAATTGATTGCTTTTAATCTGGGAGATCTACCACCCACTATCTGTGGGGCAGTTGCAATGTTGTTAGCTTGATAAGGAATCGGTTATTGTGCCAAATAAAAGAGCTAAACCAGCCATTATGTTTCCGAAATATTTGTCTGGGGAACATCAAAGGAAGAATTCACATGGTGTCTAGGAAAGAAGGAAGGACATTCATTTTAATAACAGCTATCCGATCTAGCCAGGATATTTGAAATGCCTCCCATCTTTGAAGGTATTGTTTAATTTTGTCAAACAAATGGACACAGTTCACGTTAAATAAATGATCAAAGACAGATGTAGTGAATATACTAAAATAGGGAACCACCACAGTGACCATATAAAAGGAAACCAGGATTTGCCCTCAGTATCAGGTATTTCCCTAAGATCTCCCATATGCATGGCCTCCAACTTTGTAAAATTAATCTTATCACTCAGAAAGGCAACAAGCGAATTAATGCATTGCATCATATAATCTACCGAAATTACGGGATTTGACAAAAAACATAAGACCCTCATCTGCATACAATGTAACCTTACGAGACTTCTATTCCACTTCTGGGGCAGATATGTTGTCATCCCTATGGATGGCCTCCGCCAGTGGCTCAATCACCAACTTAAACAACAATGGCAAAAGGTATCAACCTTGTCGGCTGCATTGAGAAATATGAATATTACTGGTGGCCTCACCATTAGTGAGAACTGCAGCCAGAGGATCACGGTAAATGACCCTCCCCCACTTGATAAAAACTTTACGTAGACCAACCCGTTCTAATGTACAGAAGAGATCCGGCCACTCAACCCAATCAAATGCCGTCTCTCATCTAAAGAGATCAATAATCCCTGGACAGATTGTTGTTGACACTCTTGGATCATATTGACTAAACTCTTCACATTGTAGGAAGATCTGTGGCCCTTTATAAAGCCTGTCTGGTCGCCTTTGGCAACGGAAGGCAGCAAAGTTTCCAGCCTGAATGCACGAGTCTCAGACAGGATTTTGAAACCAACATTTTAAAGTGAGATTGGAGGGTAAGAAGCATAATCTTCCAGGGTCTTCCTTTCTGCAGCATCAGAGGGGTATGAGCTTCTCTTAAGGATGGAGGGAGGGGTTACTGACTGTATGAGTGACAGAACATTTTAAACATCAGCCCTGACAATAGGTTTATAAATTATTTATAAAATTCGCGAGGAAATCTGTCAGGAACGTGCACCTTTGCATTCTGAAGTTGCTTCACACCCTCCTGCGCAGACAATGGTGTATTAAGGCACACCACTTATTCGGGGGTTACTCCTGGAAAATGAAAAATGACTCCATCTTAATCCATCTATCCACATAATGCTCAGTCTGAAATAATTTGGAGAACAATCTCGGACAGGAGGCATTAATCTTTTTGGAATTGAAGGTAAGAATCCCAGTACTTTCCTAATTGAATAATGGCTGAGTGGGGCGCTCGTTTTCCTGGCAAGATAGAATAAATACCTGCCTGGCTTATCACCATGTTCAAACAGCCTTTGTTTAGCAAAAGTAAGTTCCTTCTTGGCTGTCTGTGTGAGCGTGGAATTCACTGTAGACCGATCCTCTGCAGCTTAGCCACTGAGGGTCTATTACAGTATGCCCTCTCGGCTGCCCTCAGCTGTGCCTCAAACCAGCGCTCCTGATCCCCCTTCTGCTGCATCCTAAGGGATAATTATTCCCTTGGCATAAGCCTTAACAATTTCCCATAGAATGGATGGGTTACTGGTTGAATCTGAATTAATGGCTAAGAAAGATCTGATTTCATTACAGAAATACTCAATGAACTAACTAGTCTTAACAATAAAGGGATACATTCGCCAGTGTCTCGAATCTGTTATATTTCCCTAAATCTTTCTCAATAAGTATGGTCAGAAATGGTAATATTCCCAATTGTGCAGGATGCCACCGAATCTAAGATTGTTGCAGGGATGGGGAAGAAATCAAACCTGGTGTGGCATTTCTGCGGGTAAAAGAAGATATTAAAAGCACTACTTGTGAGGTAGGTGTGTCTCCAGACATCCACCAGCTCGAGTTCTGCACACAAATCCACCAATTACTTACATTATAACGAGGGTATTGAGGGACCTTCGAACATTCTGTCCACCGTGGGTTCCATAAGACAGTTGAAATTGCATTTTACGATAATGTGCCATGATGCAAGGTAACTGAATTTGGAAAATGCATCTACCAGGATTTTAAGACGGTGCGCCGTGGTGGGGGTGGAGGGTCGCAATTACTTTTCAAAATATTTGATTATTTACCATAGTTCAAGGCTTTGGGGATTATGATCCTTCCGTAATCTAGTAATTTAAATGGAAGATTCTTCTTATCAAGTACGGCTTCTCCCCTACTTCTAGTATTAAAAGACAAAAATAAAAACCCGTTCAAACCCGCCCTGCTATAACGTCAAATGTTCCTTGTCATTGAGGTGCATCTTCTGCAATAGGATAAAATCCCCCCTCTCTTTTTTAACACTTTAAAGTAAGTTTTTCCTCTTGACTGGGCAATGGCTCCCCTGAATGTTCCAGATGCACCATTTAAGCATATCATTTTCCAGAACAGACTGTAGCAGCATTTGAACTCGAGAGAGGAAGAACTCGAATTACTGATCATTAATAAACAAAGTCTCATAGAGCTTAAAAACTACACAATCTAAAACTATTACAACTGACAAGCTCTCAAAACTTTCCAAAACTAAACATATAAAAAAAACCAAAAAACTAAAAAAATCGAGAGGGGAATTTAAAATTTCCACAAAGTTTTCGCTTTCTCTGCAGAGTCAGACGAGTTCATGGATCCATTAAATGCAATACGGAGAATTGTTAGGTACCAGAGGGAATACTGATTCCCGAGTTCCCTTACTCTTCTCTTGAGAGTTGTTAGACTTGGAAACAGGTGAGCACTTTGGTGATAGCGATCACAATGCTGTGATGTTTACTTTAGTTATATCAAGAGATAGGTGTATACCACTGGGCAAGAGTTACATCTGGGGGAAAGGCAATTACGATGCGATTAGGCACGATTTAGGAAGCATGGGAGGGAGAAGGAAACTGAAGGGGATTGGCACATAAGAAATGTGGAGCTTATTCAAGGAAAAGCTACCGTGTGTCCTAGATAGGTATGTACCTGTCAGGCAGGGAGGAAGCTGTAGAGCGCGGGAACCGTGGTTTATGAAGGAAATGGAATCTCTGGTCAAGAGGAAGAAGAAGGCTTATTTTAGGATGAGATGTGAAGGCTCAGTTAGGGCGCTTGAGGTTTACAAGGTAGCCAGGAAAGACCTAAAGGGAGAGCTCAGAAGAGCCAGGAGAAGACATGAGAAGTTGTTGGCGGATAGAATCAGGATAAACCCTAAGGCTTTCTATAGGTATTCAAGGAATAAAAGAATGACAAGAGTAAGATTAGAGCCAATCAAGGATAGTAGTGGTAAGTTGTGTGTGGAGTCAGAGGGGATACGGAAGCACTAAATGAATTTTTTTCAACAATATTCACTTTAGAAAATGACAATGTTGTCGAGGAGATTACTGAGATACAGGCTATTCGACTAGTTGGGATTGAGGTTCACAAGGAGGAAATATTAGAAATCCTGCAGAGTGTGAAAGTCCGTAAGTCCCCTGGGCCGCATGGGATTTATCCTCGGATCCTCTGGGAGATTGCCGAGCCTTTGGCATTGATCTTTAAATTGTCACTGTCTACTGGAATAGTGCCAGAAGACTGGAGGATAGCAAATGTGGTTCCCCTGATCAAGAAGGGGAGTAGAGACAACCTTGGTAATTATAGACCAGTGAGCCTTACTTTAGTTGTTAGTAAAGTGTTGGAAAAGAGTATAAGAGATAGGATTTATACTCACGTAGGAAAGAATAAATTGATTAGGGATAGTCAGCACGGTTTTGTGAAGGGTAGGTCGTGCCTCACGAACCTTATTGAGTTCTTTGAGAAGGTGACCAAACAGGTGGATGAGAGTAAACGGGTTGATGTGGTGTATATGGATTTCAGCAAGGACTTCGATAAGGTTCCCCATAGTAGGCTATTATACAAAAGGCGGAGTAATGGGATTGTGGGAGATATAGCAGTTCGGATCAGTAATTAGCTTGCTGAAAGAAGACAGAGGGTCGTGGTTCATGATAAATGTTCATCCTGGAGTCAAGTTAGTAGTGGGTTGGTGTTGGGTCCACTGCTGTTCGTCATTTTCATAATCGACATGGATGTGTGTAGAAGGGTGGGTTAGTAAATTTGCAGATGGCACTAAGGTCGGTGGAGTTGTGGATAGTGATGAAGGATGTTATAGGTTACAGAGAGACATAGATAAGCTGCAGAGCTGGGCTGAGAGGTGGCATAGGGCGTTTAATGTGGACAAGTTGGGTGGTGATTCACCTTGGTCGGAGTAACTGGAATGCAAATTACTGGGCTAATGGTAAGATCCTTGGTATTGTAGATGAGCAGAGAGATCTCGGTTTCCAGGCACACAGATGCTTGAAAGTTGCCACCCAGGTTGACAGGGTTGTTAAGAAGGCATACAGGTTTTATTAATAGAGGGAACAAGTTCAGGAACCATGAAGTTATGCTATAGCTGTACAAAACTCTAGTGTGACCGCACTTGGAGTATTATGTACAGTTCTGGTCACCACACTGTAAGAAGGATGTGGAAGCTTTGGAATCGGTGCAGAGGAGATTTACTAGGATGTTGCCTGGTATGGAGGGAAGGTTTTACGAGGACAGGCTGAGGGACGTGAGGCTGTTTACGTTAGTGAGCAGAAGGTTGGGACGTGACTTAATAGAGACATATAAGATAATCAGAGGGTTAGATAGGGTGAGCCTTTGTCCAAGAATGGTGACGGCGAGCATGAGGGAGCATAGCTTTAAATTGAGGGGCAATAGATGTAAGAGGTAGTTTATTTACTCAGAGAGTAGTAAGGGTATGGAACGCTTTGCCTGCAACGGTAGTAGATTCACCAACTTTAAGTACATTTAAGTCGTCATTGGACAAGCAAATGGACATACATGGAATAGTGAGGGTTAGATGGGTTTCAGATTGGTATGACAGGTTGGCGCAACATCGAGGGCCAAAGGGCCTGTAATGTTTTATGTTCTATATCATCAAAAGATTTTTTTCTGAATCACTGCCGCCGAAACGTTCCGAAAGGACATAATCCTGGAGCCCGTGAATTAAAGGCATTGGATCTTTCTGCTGGGTTCTGGAAGCTTCCATTAGTCTTTATTTATCCCCATAACTACGTAACTGCACGAGGACAGGGCGAGAGAGCTGGTCTGAGCCTGACCTGTGTACCGTAACCCGATGAACTGCCTCAGTCTTCACCCGTCTCTCTTCAGTTTCGAAGTGAAGGAATCGATGCAGTCAGTTCTCGAAAAATACTCACTGGCTGACCACGTGCTGTCTGGGCCAGCAGACCAACCATGTGAACATTCTTCATCCTGTCCCTGTTCTCTAGGTCGTCAATGTTCAATTAAGATACGGATCTGTTTTTCAATGATGAGGACCCTCTCTTGTGAGGAATTTAGAGCACACTCTGTCATGCAGTTCGGCGTTTGACATCGTCCATTTTGTTTCTAAGGCTGCCAAAGTTGCTGCTCATGTTTTCGGAGCGCGTCTGAGAGTGATAGTGTGTCTAGAGTCTGCTGAACCCTTCTTCAATCATGGCTTCAATCATTTCACAGAATTTGATTAACTCAGTGACCAAGGCCTGGTGAGTAACTGGGTCCATCGAACGAGCAGATTAGGTTGCGGCTACAGCCTCAGGCATGCTCGATGCTTCTGGCGGGTGCACTGTGTGTTGGGACTGACTCAATCCCTTCCCATGTTTTGTTATTTCCACTTGACAAAATGGGATCAGTAAAGATTCTATCACTCTTTTAGGGTTGAATTTTAAGTAAGTTGCTGGGATGGAGTGAGTTAGGGAACCACTTTGCCCGTGCTGTGATGCAGAGCCCAACAAAGCAGACTTTCCGGATCGCCACTATCTTGGATTCCCCCTTAACATTTTATCAATATTATCATTTTGGTTTGCATTATGTTCCTGGATGTTCTGGAACAGTATGATTTTGTCACACTGTCTGCATTTTCCCCTACACTGCAAATTGCTGCCCATTCCTCGATAATCCTTGACTCTGTTGTTATTTATGAACCTTCTGTTGTGCCTCAAAAATATTCAATATCTCTTCCTCCAAAGCTCTGTGGGGATGAGAGTTCCAAATACTCTCACCACTGAGAAAACAGAAGTTAACCTCAACTGTGTGTGAGATCATTTTTGTCTCCTTACCTGAGAAAGGATATAATTAATTTGGAAGCAGTTCGGAGATCTTTCACTTCATGTATTCCAGGGATGAGGGTCTTATAATATGAAGGCTTTAACAGGTTACTCTTGGAATCGAGAGGTGATATTATTGAAACATACAAAACCTAGAGGAGAGTGGATCAGATAGATACCCATAGGGTGTTTGTATCATCCAAACTTCTTGTTGTTTTTTATAGAATCTCTACAGTGTCGAAGCAGGACATTCCGTCCATCATGCCCACATTGACCCTCAGAACTGTATCCCCCCCGGCCCTGCCCCCCCTACTCTATCCATGTAACACTGCATTTCCCATCACTAACCTATCTAACCTACACACCCCTGGGCAGTGTGGACAATTTAGCATGGCTAATCCACTCTAAGCTGCATATCTTTGGACTGTGGGAGGAAACTGGAACACTGGTAGGAAATCCACACAGACATGGGGAGAATGTTCAAAATCCAAATGGAGGGTTGCCCGAGGTTGAAATTGAACGCAGCTTCTTGGCGATGGGAGGTAGCAGTGCTAACCACAGATCCACTATGTGCATCCATTAGTTATATTAATTACTTTTGGCTGACTAAAGAAATCTGCCTGACTTGTTCCGGTCACTGAACCTCACCCAGTCTGAGACCTTCATCATCGGCCATATTACCAACCTGGTTCCATTTAAAATTTGTTGTGAGCAGTGGAAGTGTGGGACTAGAAAAGGAAAGAGTGACACCCTCCATCCTCAGTCACAACTGGAGTGAGCAAAAAAAAATCACAAAGTGGTATTTCATTCCAGTGGGAATTATCTTTCTCAGAAGTTTGGGATGGCCAGATATTTATATTATACCGAGGCTGGCTTTGTCTATAGACAGGTGAATCAGAGATAATGGTGCATGGAGAGCAAAGTGCAACTGGGAGCACAATGAGATGAGCCACGACCTTATTTACTGGTGAAGAAGTGTCAAAGGGCCGAATGGCCCTCTCGTGTTCCTCAGCCCTGTGTTCTGATGTTCCATTCAGACCTTCAGACCTGCTACACAGGGGCAGATCGAGGCCACTCCGATGGTGAGGTGCAGTTGCGGAAATTTACTTGTAAAATGCAGGCTTGGCCAGAAAGTGCCCCCCACTAACCCGCAATCCCTGTTTCCAGGATTCCCATCATTGTAACTTCTGCTCCAGACGAGGAACATATTGCAGCCCCATACCCCACGCAAGGTTAAAACAACAAATCCTCTGCCCTCCCTGAATGCAACATTGTACAACACGATTTCCATGAAAATAATCCGTTACTATCCAAAAGCGTAACATGTGAAATTAATAAATAGGAACAGGAGTAGGTCAATCGGCCCCTCAAGCTAACCCTGTCATTTAATAAGAACATGGCTGATATACTCAAGGGCTCAACTCCACACTCTTCCCGACTCCTTGTATCCCTCCACACCTCTCTGGGTTACGGAATTCCAGACATTCACTACCTTCTGAGAGAAGACATCGGTTTGCATCTCAGATTGAAATTGATGTTCCTTATTCGGTATCTATGTCCTCGAGTTCGACACTTTGCCCAAGAATGGAAACAACTTCTCAACATCTAATTTCTCAAGCTCCTGCTGTGTCTTGTGTGTTTCAGCAGGATCACTCCTCATTCATTTAAATCCCAATGAATGATCGCATCACCTTTTTCGAGATTCTCTATAACTAAACCCTTTCATCGCAGGAAAATTCCTAATGTACCAACATAGTTACTTGCTGCATCAACATGCTGACTTTATGTTTCATACAGAGGAAGACTTCAAACCCTTTGTACTGTTCCTTTTCTGAAAGTCCTCTCCATTAAATAACAGCCTGTCTTTTGATTCTCAGTGTCATCCTCAAACTCGGATGTATATTGCACTCACTCCCTCCTTAAGGCTATCAGTATAGATTGTAAATAACTGATGCCATCAGACTGATATCTGTGGTAATCCAGGACAGATACACCATTATCATAAAGATCCATTAATCCTAACTCTCTGATTTCTGTATTAACCAATCATCATCCCATGTTAATACAGTATCCGACGTCCTGGAGCTTCTGTTTTGTGTCAGAACTTTCATTTTGTAATACCTTGTGGAAAATCTCTGGACAGTTTTGCATCTACCAGATCCCCTTTCTCAAGTCCACTTGTTACATTTACAGGCATCTCCAGAAGTACTTTGCATGATTTTACAGAGCAAAATATAATTTCCCTTTCACAGACCCACACTGAATTTGCGTGAAGCTTTTCTAAATGTCCATGATGGGCAGGTTTTCCAAACTATACTAGTCCCAACTGTTTTCCTTTGACCCATATGCCTCTAAGTGTTTCCCAGTCATATATTTATCCAAATGATGTTTCAGCTGTACACGCATCTACCACTGTTCCTCTGGCAGCCTATTCCATGCCCACACCACACTCTGCGTAGAAACGTTGTCCCTTCGTCCGTTTTAAATATTCCCTCTAACACCTTAAACCAATTCTCTCTATGCTTGAACCCCCCAGCCTGTGGAAAAGTCTTGGCTATTCACCCTATCCATTCCTCTCATGAATTTATAAGCTTCTACAATGTCAGCCCGCAACCTTCTACACTCCGTCTGATACTAACTTCAAAAACAAGTATTTAAAGATAAGCACTGCTAATTTGAAATGATATTAAACATCACAGGTAACCAATACTCAGCCCAATCTTCATACTGTTATTTGTTTTTCTCCATGTTACAATATTAAGGCGACATGAAACGCTTACTAGTGCCAATAAGAAGTTAAGCATCTGAATTCCTTTGTCTAAAGGGGATGATGATCACTACAGTGAAAACGTATCTATGGCCAGATCTATTTTATATCACATGGTCAACATGCTCCCTCCTGCCCTCCCTGTGACCGTGTGTGGTTGTGTCTTCTTTATCTTGCAATCAATAGAGAGAAACACTTTCCCCCATTTTCACCTTAATTTAAACCCCTTTTACAGAATCTTCTCATTCACTACTGCTAAAAGCCCGTTTATCTTTTGCCACACCCTCCTTTCCCTGCCACCCATCCCACATTTCTGGCAAGGGATGAAAGGACCATTTTGCAATTGTATTCAGTTTTGAAGAAGTATCACACTGGAAACGCTAACTCTCTTTCTAGTCTCTGCAGATGCTGACAGAGCTGCTGAGTTTCACCAGCAATGAATAGACACAGAAAAAATTTTCAATTAAACAAATAACTATCGATACTGAAAATGAGAGTACAAAAAATGCTGGAGATACTGGGAGCTTTATAGAAGATTCACTGGACCTGAAAGTTTAACTCTGCATTCACTCCAGGAAATGCTGCAAAACCTTTAGCAATTTCTTCAGCAATTTCTGTTTTTGAACAATTTCCAATGACGTATGTCAAAGATGCCCAAACATCCTGTCCAACATGAAGCGCCATATATTGGGGACTGAACAATAACCCATGGTGCAGAAGTTCATTGACTCTGAAATTGCGTAAGGTTGGCATCACTGACGCTCCAGCACTCAGAGTCATGGTCAGGGAGAAAAACAGAGGGAAACACATTCACTTCGAACACAGAAGGTGGCATTATGGAAAGGAGAAGATTCAGATTAGTAACTTAAATGGATTGAGTTTGTGCAACAAATTGGAAGCGAGGCACCAAGGAAAGATTTCCAGCAGAATGACAGCATGAAAATAGAAGTATTTCTGCATCAGAAACCAGAGTATGTCACTGAGTACAGGGCTGATTGGTGAATGGGTCTCGGTGTGAAATGGGGAACAGTCAGTAGAATTGAATTGTAAATATTGAGGCTAAAATTGAGTTATCATCTGATGCTGTCGATCACAGCAGCAGAAGAGGCAGAATTGTTTTCAATGACAATCTGTAACTTTTTTTTAAGAATAATCCATCAGTCCACCATTACCATCAAGCCAGTCCACGGTTCAGTGACGAGTGTGGGTGAACATGCCAGGGTCGGAATCACGTGCACCTAAGCCTGATGATAACCCATTAATGCGACCACACTTGACTGGTTACACTCCAAACAGCAGGACTAACATCTGATACAGAGGGAGAAATGATACCAAGACTAACAGTTCAGATCTCAGCTCTGTCGACCTGTCAAATCCATGCATAAGTCTCGATGGACCATTAAACAACTTACTGGAAAAGAGGACTCCACAAATATCCGCACCCTAAATAATGGAACAACCCTGTGCTTCAGTGTATAAGATGCCGTATCTGTACCATCCTTAGCCAGAAGTGTTGAGTCGATTATCCACCTCACCTTCGCCATGATGCCCACAGAATCACAGATGGCAGTCTTTAACCAATTCAATTCAATGCACGTGACATGAAAAACAGCTCGACGCTGTAGATAAGGCAGTGGGTCCTGACAGCATTCCTGTAATAGCACTGAAGACTTGTGCTGCACAACAAGCCGCGTCTCTGGGGAAGCTGTTTCATTCCAGCTCCAACTCTGACATCTCCCTGGCAATGTGGAAAATTACTCAACTATGTCCAATCCGCGAAGAGGAGGATTACAGCAATGTGAGTACTTACTAGTCCTTCAGACCCATCACGACAGTTAAATTGTTGGGAGTTCTGTTTGACAGAGATGCCAAGCAACACAGAAATAATTTGCTCAGTGTGGTTTCCGATAGGTCCCCATGTGGAGATGGTGCTGTTGTGGAAATGTCACTGGATTACTAACCTAGACCAGGCTAATGCTCTGGCAGCTGGTACAAATTAAAAACAATTAATAAAATATCAAGATCTAAAATCTGGTGTCTGTAATAGTGATCTTGTGTTCAATACAAACTTCGATTTCCTTCCCCAATGTACTTTCAGGAAGTGAATCTCTCATGCTTTCCTGGCCTGGCCAAAAAGTGACTCCAGACACACAGACATGTGATAAACTCTTCAATGGTCTCTGAATCGGCGAAGCAAGACACTCAATTATATCAAACTGCACTAAGGTCTTAAATGATAAACCCGTACCGAACACTAAGTTCCAGCCTCGTTATTAGAAAAGGGAATGGGAAACACAATCCTGTCGACCCTGCAGAGACCTCTTTCCTAACATCTGAGTGCTTGTGACAATATTTTCAGAGCTTTCCCACACACTGCACAGAAACATTGTGACAAGGAGAAGGTCATACAACACATTGAGCTTTCCCTGTGCTAGTTAATGGCCGAACATCTACTCAGTGCAGTTTAACCCATACAATAGTCATATCCCTTAATATATTTAAACTTTGTGAAATATAAAATGAGAACTGCTGTCGTGCCTTCAGCCCATCAGTTTTGCTCCTCCATTCAATATACAGGCAGGTCTCCGATAACACGTGTTGATTAAATACAATTTGGCTGCAATGTGATTCGTGAATCTTTTTCTATAAAGTGAATTCCCATTCACTGTGTCGCGATTCCTTGCCGGGAACCAGCTGAACAGCAAAACCCTGCCTCAGGGTCCTCTCTTCTGCAAAATATACAAACAATGTGGTCCGCTAAAACAGGAATGAAACTAAGCCTGAAGCTGGAAATTGTAGACTATATTTAGAAAGAATGGAGAGAATATTGAGGAGACCTGGAATGCCCCATCGGCATCACGTGGTCAGTCAGTCCCCACGTGCTTTCTGGTGAAATGTACAGTGTTCCAGTGAGTGACTGTAGTGTGAAAGTGTTACATTTACGGCACTGTTCCATTACAACATGTGATTTAAAGATTTATTTAGACTGTCCGAGTGTGTGTGCAAGACCAAATTTAGTTTTTGGTTATTACTGATATTTTTGGGGCTTAGCCCCTTAACCTCTTTTTTGCATAGACCCCATTATTAATATTGCACGATTTTCTATTGCACAGTGTTGCACAGAAACACAGCTACCGCGTTATTGGAGAACAACCTGAAATGATAGCTGATCTTCTATCTTCACACCATACTCCTGCTCTCTCCCTATCCCTTTAGTTTCAAGAAATCCTTATTTATCTTCAGCGCCATGTCTTCCACAGCCTGATCTGGGAGAGAGTACTCCTGGTTCACCAGTCTCAGAGTCCAAACATTTATTCTCACCTCAATGCAAAGTGGCCTGTCTGTACCTGATACTGTGGCCCCTTACTTGAGACATCCGAGCCAGGGGAATTACCACCCCTGCTTCCATTCTGTCTCGCCCAATCAGAGTGTTATATATTTCACTGAGATCTCCACTCATTTTCCTAAACCGCATGGAACACAAGTTCAGTCCCTCCCAAAACTCAGATCCCATAACAAGTCTGTCACCCCAGAGATCAGTCTGGTCATCCTTGACTGCTCTCTCTCAATGTCAGGTTTGTCCTCTATTAGGAACAGAGACCAAAACTGCACACAATGCTGCACAATGTTCGAGATGACAATGTTCGAGATGATTTGAGTAAGATACTCTTACTCAAATCTCCCTGAAATGAAGGTAAATACAGCATTTATCTTCCTACTTGCTTACTACTCCTGCAATATTGCTTTCAGTGACTGGTGTACAGGGAGATCCAGATTCCTTTCAATGTTACAGCTCCCCACTTGCTGGGTCTATATACGCTGGTTAGCATGTCAATGCCATTCCCTGTATTGACTCCTGGATTCAGAACTCACTGCAGTACATGGACTCGGAGGGCTGCACAGAAATAAACAAAACTGCAGTTTACGTTGCTTTATACAGCAACATTTTTCAACCACTCCGTTTTCATATGATCGGCTGCCATTCTATTGTTCCCATCAATGTACACAACATCTCATCTCTCCGATTGCTCTCCATTCCCACATATTTGCCCAGTCATTTCACTTGTTGCAGTCACCTTGGAGCTTTTTTACATCCTCCTCACCCACTCACAAGCTGAGATTGTTTAGTGCATGCAGCAAACTTGGGAATATTGCATTTGAGACACCCAACCAAATATATGATGTGTATTAGGAATAGTTGGGAACCAAGCCACGATCCTTGCTATATCATCCTAGCCTACCATTAAAAAAAACATTGTTTTATTCCTACTCACTCTTTCCTGCCAGCTCTGCCCTTCGAAAACCATGTCCATGTATTAGCCCCATTCCCACAGGATTTGAATTTGCACAATAGGCTTGGGGCTTTATCAAAAATCTTTCTGAGATTCCACTCGTATTGCATTGATACCTTCTGCATAATTTTGCTAAAAGCCGCTTTCTCAAATATGATTCCTATTTTAAATCTCTGTTGCCCATTAATTTCAGTCCGATACTTTCTCTAAACTGTTTAGTTGCTAATTTCATTCTATTCCCCTTTTCTCACCAGACTAAAGTTCACTAGTATTGCTAGGAAGTTTTCTTTTTGTTTTGTTTTCTTCTGTGAAGGCATAACTGAAGTATTTGCTCCATAGTTGTGCTATTTCCCGGTCCTCAATTATCTGGTATCAAACTCTAGGAAAGCTGCACATTTTTTTCGCTTAATTTTGCCATTGACATATTTTCAGAAAATATTACAAGTTCTGTCTTATAAATTTTGTTAAGACATTCTTCAGAAACCTATCAATTTCTATTTTAAGGTACTCAGTGATTGACCTTCCACAGCCATACAATCGCAGAAGCAAAGATACTGTACCATCAGAAATACAGCACGGTCTACATTAGTCCCACTTTCCGACACAATACCCGTAGCCGTGAATCTTAAGGCATTTCAAGTGCACTACCATGTATTTTCTCATGGTTTTGAGGTTACCATGACAACTCGCCTCTCAAGAAAAGCATTTCAGACCCCAACACACTCTGGGTGAAAATAAATCCTCAAATCCTCGCTAAACCCCAAACCCTTCACTTTAAAAGTGTGGCCCTTTGACTAAAAGGAACAGCTGCTGTCCATCCACACTGTCCATGCTCCTCGTAATCCTATCCTGTCCCCCTCAGCCTCCTCTCCTCCAAACTAAGCAACTCAAGCTTATCCAGCCTCTCTCCATAGCTGATATGCTCCATCCCAGGGAACATCCTAGTGAATCTCCTTTGCACCCCCTCCAGTGCAGTCACATCCTTCCTGTAATGTGATTCCCAGAACTACACACAGTATTCCATCTTGGCATCATCAAATGTCTGCATAGCTCTTATAATCTGTGCCTCAATGAATCAAGGTTATGTTTACAGTCCCCTATGCTTTCCCAAATTGTGTATTAACCTGTGCATAACATTTAGGGATGTGTGGAGAAGCACCCTCTGACCTTCCTAGTGTGCTGCCATTTATTGAGTCCTTCACTGTCAGGTTCCTTCTTCCAAAGTGTATCAACTCATATTTATCAGGGTGACATTCCATCTGCCATTGATCTTCCGAGCTGACCATTCTATCTGTATCTTCCCATAAGTTAAGGCCTTCCTCCTCACTGCCAACCAACCGGCCAATTTATGTATCAAACATAAACTTACTTATCACACTCCCCACACCTCGTCCATATTCACAGCTACATCATTTATGAGTACCACAAATATTAAAGTTGAAAATCACACAACATCAAGGGAGAGTCCAACAGGTTTGTTCGGAGGCACTAACTTTCGAAGCGCTGCTTCTTCATCAAGTGATTGTGCGCTTTGATGAAGAAACAGCACTTTGAAAGGTAGTGCCGCCGAATAAACATGTTGAACTATAATCTGGTGTTATGCGATTTTTAGCATTGTCCACCTAGTCCAACACCAGCACCTCCGAATCACAAATAATAAGGTACATAGCACTGATCCCTGTAGTATACCATTGGACACTGGCCTCCAGTCACACAAGGAGTCAACCACCACTTGTGTCTCCTCCCACTAAACTTCATTTGGATGCAATTTGGCAAGTCACGAATAAGTCCTACCTGTTCCCTGGTTATTCTGTTCCGCTGGACACACTTGTAGAATATCTGGGAATTCTCCCAAATCTTCCCCGGCCAGCAGGTTTCCATGCCCCTCTGTTAGTTAGCCCCCTACGCGTGCAGAATTTCCTCCTTATTGCAGTCTTAAATGGTCTGTCCTTTATCTTGCCATCATTTCCCTTGAATGTGGATTAGGCAGCCGGAGAAACATCCTGTTAATTTCCAACTTGACACATGTTTTGTGAATTTTATACATTACAGAGTGACCCATCTCTCATTTTTTGAAACTCTAGAGAACACAGGCAGAGTTTCCTCATCACGCAATCTCGCCAATTGAGGGATTAATCTGTGGAATGTCCATTGAACTTCCTCTGTGGTCAGTATTTGCTTTCTCAGATTTGGTCACCAAAACTGTACTCAATATTCCAGGTACAGTACTCATCAACACGCTGTTAAACTGCTTCAACATGTCTTTACATCTATATTCTGACTCCCTTAAAGGAAGGCAATCCAAACTTTAACTTACCACTTGCATATATTCCTCCAAATACCCTTCACATTCATTGCATTTACGAACTCATTGTGTGAGTTCTTATAGAAAGCCTTCTGATAATCTAAAATGTGCCAATTGTCCTGGTTCCCCATTATCTATGCTGTAAGGATTAACTTCAAACAATTCCAAAGCTTGTCAAGTATGATTTCCCTTTCATAAATACATACTGATTCTCTCCAATGTTGCCGTTAATTTCTAAATAACGAATATCACATCCTATATAATAGACTCCAACAGTTACCCCACAAATGTCAAGTTAATTGGTCTGCAGTTCTCCACACTATCTCTTCTTCCCTTTGCAGATGCTTGGATCACTACCGGACATCTATAGAGCTTGGATCCAGACTATGCAGAATGCACTGAGTAATAGAATACAGTCATCAACAGTACAACTAATATTTCTATTAGTGGTTAATTTCTGAAGATTTTGGTATGAAGTACATCTGGTTTGACAAGGTTATCAATGCTCAATCCAGCTGTATGTTCAAGTAGAGCCTTGTTACTGACATAAATTGACTTTCTGTCTTTCGATCCACAAGTCCAATATGATGACATCGAATTTCTGTGTGATTTTCTGGATCTTTCTCCATGAAGACAGATGCAAAGTAATTGGTTGTTTGCTTGGCCATTTCCCTGTTATCCATAAAAGCTCGTCTCTCCTGATTGCAGATTTTCACAATTGACTATGCTTTTCTCTTTCCTTTGAAATAGAGACCATGGATATATGTAGTCTTTGTGTTCATGTTTGTTTGCACGCATGTTCCCTTTTTGATTTCCTTACCCGTTTCATGGCGCTCCTTTACTGGATCATAAATTTCTGAGAATTCTCAGGATTCCACAGTGTCTGGAAGTCTTCTGAAGTCACTTCCTGTGATTAATATAATCTTTAATTTATTATGCTAATCATTGTTAACTCACTTTCTCACTCTTGGGTGTTTTACCAGAAATAAATAGACATATTTTTCAGACTTTGTAGTATTCCTGTAAATCTCCTGGTCCTGGCCATATATATTCAGGAACACTGCAGGAGGACAGGAAAGAAATAGCGGGAGCCCGGGTTGGTACTTTTGCATCATCGGTAGCCAATGGGTGAAGTCTTGGAGGACTGGAGGATAGTGAATGCTGTGCCGTTATTGACGAAGGGCTACAAATAAAAACCGGGGAACTATAGACCTGTAAACCTAAAATCTGTAGCAGTAAAGTTATTTGAGAAGGTTCTGAGGGACAAGATAAACATGCATTTGGAAAGACAGGGCCTTGTGAATGGGGGATTATGGCTCACAAATTTGTTAGACTGCTTTGATGAAGTGACTAGTAACTTTGGCAAGGGCATGGTCGCATATATAGTCTATATGGATGACAGTAAGGCCTTCAATAAGGTTCCACATGGTACGCTGCTCTGGCAGGTTAGATCACATGGAATTTAGGGGGAGCTTGCAAATGAGGTCCAAAATTGGATTGATGATAGGAAGAAGAGGGTAATCGTGAAAGGATGCTTGTTGGACTGGAGGCCTGTGATGAGTGGAATGCCTCAGGGGTCGGTGCTGGGACCATATATTCATATATTACACATATCTATGATTTAGATGAGAATATACAGGCTTGATTTGTAAGTTTCAAGGTGACACTAAAATAAGTGGTATAGTGGACAGTGAGGAAGGTTTTCAGAAATTTCAGGAATTACAGCAGTACCTTGATCAGGTGGGGAAGTGGGCCTAGAAATGGCAAATGGAGTTTAATTCAGATAAGTGTAAGTTCTTGCATTTTAGAAAGTCAAATCAAGGCAGGAGTTTCATGGTGAATGGCAGGGCCTTAAGGTGTGCAGTGGAACAGAGTGACCTTGGAATTCAGGTGCACGGTTTTCTGTAAGTGGAGTCCCAGGTAGACAAGGCACTGAAAAAAGGCTTTTGATCACTGGCCTTCATCAGTTAGAGCACTGAATATCGAAATTACGGAGTTATGTTGTAGTTATACAAGATGTTGGCGAGTCCATACTTGTAGCGTCATGTTCAGTTTTGTTCACTTTGCGCGAGGAAGGATGTTATTAAACTGGAAAGAGTGCAGAATAAATTTACAAGGACGTTGCAAGACTCAATGGTCTGAGTTACAGTGAGAGGTTGAACAAGCTAGGGGTTTTAATTTAGAATGTATGAGGCTGAGGGGGATCTGATAGCAGTGTATAAGATCATGGGAGGCATGGATAGAGTCAATGCACTCAGCCTTTTTTTCCCCAGGATTGGGCAATCACGGGCTAGAGGGAATCAATTTCAGGTCAGAGGGGAAAGAGTAAAAGGGAACCTGAGGGGAAATTTCTTTTTCACACAGGGTGGTCTGCATATGGGATGAGCTGACAGCAGAAGTAGTTGAGGCGGGTACATTCACAAAATTTAAAATGCATTTGGAGAAATGCACAGGTCGGAAAGGATTAGAAGGATACAGGGAAATGGAAGGGTCATGGGGTTAGTGTGAATGGACATTTTGTTCGGAATGGACCAGTTTGGGCCGAATGGCCTGTCTCCGTGCTGTAAGACTATATGGGTCTAACAACCATTGCTCTCCTACGGAATGTTACATTGTATTTTCCCAATTCACTGGAGTGAACTTGACACTCTAAACTCTGGGCTTCCATGATGTTTGATCAGAATGTTCAAACATTCCACATTGAATGCAGACGCCGTGTAAAATATAAGATATTAATGTCACTATTCCTCCAAAGATGCTTCAGAGCAAGGTTAGTAATTAGTGCTTCCGACCACACAATAGACAATAGACAATAGGTGCAGGAGTAGGCCATTGTGCCCTTCGAGCCTGCACCACCATTCAATATGATCATGACTGATCATCCTTAATCAGTATCACACAACACCAAATCCGAAATAATCCGCTCTCTAGTTTGATTCACAACATACTCTTTAACTTACCTGATATACACTAAAGGAATTTATTTTTCACAACATTAGCAGTCACTTAGTTAACTCAGTTTCGATGCAACTTGACACCATCCATTATTACTTCAGAACCCACGAGTATTTGTTACTCATTCACAGGATGAGGGCTTAGCTGGATAACGAGCATTTACTGGCCATGCCAGACGGCAGTTAAGAGTCAACAGCGTTGCCTTGGATCTGGAGTGACATGCAGGCCAGACCAGATAAGAACAACCGTTTCCTTCCCTAAAGGACATTAGTGAACCAGATGAGTTTTTCCAACAATATGGAATGGATTCCTGATCATCATAAACCCTTGATTCCAGATACTTATTGAATTCAAATTCCACAATCTGCCATGGCAGGATTTGAGACCATGTCCCCAGAACATTACCTGGGTCTCTGGGTTAAGAGCCCAGCGATAATATCAGTACGTCATGGCCTCCATTTGCATATAGTTGCATATATAATTTCCAGAGCATATGATGCAAAATATTTGCGCGATTGTTTTGGTTCAGATATATACACAAGTTTGTTTCTCCTTGCTATTTGTAAGACCCACCCAATCTCATTCTGTGGAATCTGAGGGTCAGAGCCTGTGTCGTTATTTGTGATAGACCTGGATAAGACATCAGGGGAGGCTCACATCGATGCTGAGATGATCTGAAGACATGTCCAGGAATACAGGACAAGTATCAATATCCATTCCGCTCTGTCAGGATAAGTGTCACCGTATATTCTCACTGCTCCCTCACACTCATTGTATGTCTCTTATAGCACCTACCATCGACCAAGGCTCACGCTCTAACTCCAATAAGGCTCAAGGACGACCACTGTCACTGTTGAATTCAGCACCTTCCCTCCCCCACATTTTCTGTCCCTGATGTAATAGCCCCGCAGACTAATAGCACTACATGGATACAACACTATGGACAGACTCCTTCCGGACATCTCACCATGTCGCACCTCACCTAGTCCAACACTAACAGAAGGGCAATCCACTCCAACCCTCACTCATTCCTTCCCTTTCTCCCATTCCCGGAGAAACATCCTGGAATAGGACAGAAAGGGCCAAGCCGGGTGGTGGAGTGACGGATATCCGTTCCCTCATCCCCCTACCCTGATATGTGGGGAGGATCCTGGAGAGCTCCGGAGAGGACCAGGTGGCCGTGTGTGTGGATTCTGAAACAAAACACCTCCCACCAACCGAATAAGGGGCATTCATTAAAGAGCAATTCTCAATTCAAACCTACTGTCATTTCCAACCTCATCTCTCTCACTAGCAGAAGAACAGATACCCCATTGCACAGAGATGCAGACATTGACCTACACAGACGGATTGGTAAATACCCCAATATACTAACATACACAATGCACACAAGGAGATAAAAGTGCACACACGTAGAAGCACACAAAGACATAAACAGTTACACACAAATGGACACAAACACAGATAGAAACACACAGGCTGATACAAAGACAGACAGACACAGTCACACAAATACAAAAGTAACAAGCACATGAACACACACACTTAAATGCACATTAAGACACAGACGCGAGTGCCATTAGGACACAAATAAATAATTTTTTGATTTATAAGGAGATCAAGGATTCTGGGAGAAGGTAGGAGAATAATATTGAGGAACATATGAGAAATGACTGAATGGTATATCAGACTCAATGGACCAAATGGTCTAATTCTGCTCCTTTTTTAATGCTCGTGTGGTGTTATGCTATCCGGTATTCTCTTCCTGAGACAGCAGCAGCAACATATTAGATTGGAAACAGTCAGTGGTAATGTGGGAAACGATTGGAGGGCAGAATGGTTAATGCCTCTTCCTAGTTATTGTATCACTATATGCGAAAAGGGGCAGTGATTTGATGTGAGGTTAACATAGTTATTGAAAAAACGTGACCCACAATGAAAGAAGGAGTCCCTTTCCCTTTACTGTTGTGCTATCTGTGGTGTCCTCATCCTCAGGGAGCAGTGAAGACTCGGTTAATTAAGGTATTTTAGTTTGAGCTTGACTGATCTTTGCCAGACAGGAGAGTCAATGTTTATTGGGAACAGACAGGAAACGGATGGTCAGACACACTCGGATCAGCCATGAGCATTCTGAATGGTGCCACTAAATGGCCTACAGCTGCCCCTTTCCAATGTGTTGTGCCGTCAATCCACCCTCCCGGCCGTTACAGGAATATACTGCAGCCCCTTTCCAATGCGTTGTTCTGTCAATCCACTCTCCCGGCCGTTACAGGAATATACTGCTGCCACTATTCCATGTGTTGTTCCCTCAATCCACGCTCCCGGTCGTTAAAGGAATATACTGCTGTCCCTAGCCTTTCTGTTGTTCCCTCAATCCACCCCTCGATGCTGTTACAGAGATATCCTGCTGCTCCTACCTCCTGTGTTGTTCCCTCAATCTAGCCCTCGAGGCTGTTACAGAGATATACTGCTGCCCCTAACCCTTATGTTGTGCCCTCAATCCACCCCTCAATGCTGTTACAGGGATATACTGCTGCCCCTACCCCTTATGTTGTGCCCTCAATCCACCCCTCAATGCTGTTACAGAGATACACTGCTGCCCTACCCCTTATTTTGTGCCGTCAATCCACTCCTCGATGCTGTTACAGAGATATACTGCTGTCCCTACCCCATGTGTTGCTCCCTAAATCCACCCCTCGAGGCTGTTACAGAGATATACTGCTGTCCCTAGCCCATGTGTTGTTTCCTCAATCCACCTCTCAATGCTATTACAGGGTAGACGACCATCCCATTCAGCCAGACTGGATCGTTACAATGAGACGGGAGGAGACCATTCTGCCCCTCCAAAGAATTACACAGGAATATAGGATGAAGTAATTCAGCTCGTTGAGTACATTACACAGCCCAGGACGAGGCTATTCAACCCGCCTGAACGGCTGCACAGGAACAGGGATGCTGTCACTAACAGGGAGTAGATAGTAGTGATATATGATCTTTTTAAACAAAACTGTAACTAGTTTTGACTCAGCGATCGCTGTAGGGTCATCAATGATCAATAATCTATGTAAAATATCTGAATGAAGGGACGGAATGGATCAAAGCTGAACTACCTTGTACACAAAAATGATCATTCAATAGATCTTCAAAGAGAGATAGTGAATCTGCGTTATGATGTAGGCAGGGAAGGTTAGTGAGAATACCCACAACAGAAATAATATAATGTGAGTTGTCTATTGCAGTCGGGAACAATTTAAATGGAGAGAGATTGCAGATGTTTTTCATGTTCTTGGTACATGAATCATATGAAGTCTGTCTGCAGATGCAGCAAGTGATTCGGAAAGTAAGTGGAATGATGCTGTTTGTGGCAATGGGTATTGGGTTTAATTAGGAATATTTCACTGTATCTGTACAGGGCATTGCTGAGACCATATCAGATACACTGGGTGCAGTTCTGGTCCTCTAAACTGAAAAAAAAACCGGATACAATTCCTTTCAAAGATGTTCAAAGATGCTTTTCTTTACTCGTTCCTGAAATGAAGGCATTCTGTTATCTGTTTGGATCTTAGATGAGAAATCTTATTGAACCACGATTTTCAAAGAAGTCTTTCAGCTGGATACATATTTTTTCTTGTTAAGAAGTCTAAAGATAGATAATAATTTTTTGAATGAGATGCATCGGTATTAACACAAATCTTATGAAGATATCAACCCATTTTTTAAAAATACGCAAATGCATATAAACAACTTATCAAAACATAAAACGAGCACATTATTTTCTTTTGCTAATGAAAGGCACTGTGCACAACAACAGCAATGATTCTGCAAACAGCATACAGTCTATATCACCCATTCCAGAGAATGTACATGGAGAGTGCACATGGTCCAGTTTGGTGTTCAGTTGTATTTTGTATTTTTCTTGTATTTTTCCACACAGAGACGGAGAAAAATATTACTTGCTTCAGAAGCAGCAGCCAATTGGTCTCTCTATTTTACTTTGTTCTGTCTGAAAACAAGGCGTGAGAGCAGAAACATCCTGCGTCATCTTTACCACTCGTGGAGGATTCCTGATGAGGATTCATAGGAATCACTGTACAGCTCAAAGCAAAGAGAATTCAGCCAAATCCAACTGTTCCGGGAAGAAATCCGCATTCCCAGACATTTGTGTGAGCAAAATAAGTCAAAAGCCAGAAAAATATTTGCGACACCCTGTCATTTTACCATTTGTTCACAGTTCAACTGTCTGTGTCTCAGATTTTTCTAGAAAATTACCCAGTCCGATACCTATATCATTGGACACAGCACTCAACTGGTTACATTTAAAATTTGCTTTCACCAATAGAGGAGTGGGAAAAGACAAGAGTGACCCTCCAACATTGGTCAGAACACGAACAAGAGATTCTCAAAGGGTTGTTAAGGTGTGAATTCCCTTCCACAGAAAATTGTGATGTCTGGACATTTCCATTTGTTCAAAATTATCTATGTAAGACACTTGAAAGACAAATGAATGTCGGGAAATGGTACACTGACAGAAAAGTGCTGCTGAGACCTTAATCAAATCATACTGCATGGTAGAGCCATGACAAAGTGTCTGATGACCCACTCTTGCTCCACATTCCCGGGTTACTGTGGTGCATTCAGCCTCTCACAGCTCCTGCAAGGTGCAGATGGGGGCCACTTGCTCCAAATACCTGGTCCACAGTAACACAGGATCTCAAATAATCCCTCACAACTGTCACACAAAGATTGGAAAATGTTATTTGGAAATCCAGGTTGGATTTGAAATACGCCTCTGGTCTGTTTACAGAGTGCCCCCTCTCTGCAACTTGTGCTTCATTTGTTGGTCTTTGTCTAGACCAGGATTCGTTATGAATAAATCTCCATACCTCACTCATAAAAATGCTTTGCTCTCTCTGATTACAACATATAATAACAGTACATCCAGGAAAATTACAGCCGTTTACTTTGAAATTACAGAAAATTAAAACATAAGGAACAGGAATAGGTAATTCGGACGGTCAAGCCATTTATACGATCATGGCTGATCTACTGTGAGCATTAACTCCTCCTTAATGCCCAGTTCTTCACACTCCTCAGCTCTCTGACAGGTCAAAGATTCATGTACCACCTCTTTAAATACTTTCAGTGATGTAGCTCCCTAATTCTCCCGTCCAGATAATTCCTGACATTGATTACCCTCTGTGAGATGAAAACACTCTCTACACATACACCGTTACCTATTGATTTGAACAAGAGGTGAACACAGGACTCAGGAAAGAATGAATGGCCTTGATATCAAGGCAGTAGTTGACTGAGGCTGTCAACAGGAGAACCTACTTATTTGAGCTTAATGAGAATCAGATCTAACCTCCTCACCGGTTGGGGTCTTTCAGAGCACAAAGGAAGATGTTTGTAGTCGGTGGCCGACAATCCTCTCAGTCCCGGGACATCTCTTCAGGAGATCCGCAGATTAACTTCCTCAGCACAAACATCTTCAGCTCCTTCGTCAACGTCTATGTGCCCCCATTCCTGACGCCCCCCATCTGTCCCGAGATCAGAAGTGGAGTGATCACTGAAGATCACACAATATTCAGAACATTTTGTCCCCACTCAGCTCCTGAACCGGTCTGTGTCCATATTCAGCAAGACCCAGACAACATTCACGTTTGTGCTGCTAAAATGTCAGTAACATTCATGTAACAGAACGGCCAGGCACTGCACGTTTCCACAGTTAAAAGAGGAGCTCATTCAGCATCTCAAGCTGGTTACACCCGGATATGTGGAAACCATTCAGCCCATAGAAATGACTGAACAAGAAGAGGGACAGCCCATTCAATCCTCCTGCCTGTTCCACAGGAAGAGGAGGCGTCTGGTCAGTACATTCAGCTGTTAAACAGGAACAGGCAGAGTCCAGTAAGACCCCTAAACCTGTTCTTTGGAACCAGGAGGAGACCATTCACCCCTCGAGACACTTATACAGGAATAGAAGGGTGTCATTGATGCTCCAACCTGGAAAACGAATGGAGCAGAGACTGCACTCATAGACTGCTCACAATGTTCCTCGTGACTCCATTGCCTGTGGAACAAATTATTCTTTAACGTGTTTTGCCGGCAGTGAGGAAGGAAGCCAAATGTTTTGTGCCAAGACTCATGGAGACATCTTCCATCTCCAAGAAGACAGACCCATGTTCTCCGTGAGGGTCAGAAGCTGGTGGGGATAGTTAATTGTTTTAGAATGATGGTATTGTGGCTCCTGTCGTGATGGTGGATAACGTGAATTTCTATGTATGATCACACACCAAATGCACTGTATTAATGTTGGAAGAGTTTAGTTAAAGACTGGCTCTCTCTCTCTCTCAATCGAAATGGGGAGTGGCGTGGAATGAGAGGAACGTTCTCAGAGTCATTTAAGCCACCGAGAATCATGTAAACCAAGTGAAAAAACATGGAATTTATCACCGTATGAGTTCTGTTTGGAATATAATGAGTGACTGTCCATCACCTTAAGTTTCAATGCAATCACCACTTATTCTTCAAAGCGCAACAGATTAATCCTCATGCACTCCCGATGGTACAATCATCCCAACAATTAGTATGGTGAGATTCCTTTATACTCTTTCTGCCAAGAGGATTATTCCTTGTAAAGGAGAGATAATCTGTGCACAATACTCCAAATACAATCTCAACAACACTCTAGTGTTGATCACAATAATTCTCTTCCCTCACTTAGCTGTCTCAGCTTCTTTGCTGTGGTATAGAAAACCATTCCTTCTCTCTGCACTGCGAATGATGTGGAATTTTGAAGTTTCTTCCATCTGTGCGTCAGTCATCACCAGAGGTGCAGATGGAGATGTATATCACGTTCAGAGGGAGACTCAATCAGAAAGAATTCACTTGAAACAGGGAATGGTCACCGACCTGAATGGAAATGACTTGCAGTAACATGGAAATCAGACAGAGGAAGGGAGCTATCTTTCCTTTTGTTCTTCCCTCACGGGATGTGTGCAGCCCTGGTCAAGCCAGCATGTTATGCTGATCTTGAACTGAGTGGCTGATTCAGCTGTTGCACAGGATAATAAAGAGTAAACCACATTACTGTGAGTTTGCAGTCACACGGAGATCTGAACATGAAAGGATAACCCATTGCCTTCGATAGAGGACATGAGGCAAGCAGATATGCTTCTGTTGAAAACGAGTGGTGATGATTTCATTTGCATTCCAGCAACTTCCTTCATGAGACACCAAAAGATTATTAATCTGTGCCGTTTGATTATGACTTGACCACCATGCACTGTCTGTCCATCTGACAGATTCTGTGGAGAGGACAAATTAACCATCTCAAGTGCGAATATTTTGTGACTCAAGCATAGTTAGAAGGGACTTGAAACGGTTATATCTGGATTTACCAATGGCGCAAACGATGGTTTATTCAGCAGCTGCATTGAGGCTGAGAAGGTGACGGAAATATCCTGATAGTGGCCTTGGGCAGGATTGGTGAGCGGGGAGAATATGTAGAAATGAAAGTATGAATGAAGAAAAAATATCTTGGAGATTAGGAACAGTCTGGTTTCTCCTCACGTATTGTTGAGTAAGCTGTGAATAGTAATTTGTTAGCTTTAATCAGGAAGGAATAAAATTTTTGACTGGATCTGAAAATTATGACTTCCAAATTTTAAAATTTGAATATGAACAACAATTCAGTTCAACTCAGCTTAATGGTCTGATGGAATGACTTACCAGGAACACCAACTATAGCGAGGATGGGATAGTAACCACCTTGAATAATCCAAAGGATATCTTCGATCCGTGATGCTAATGATATCCAAGGCTGAGAAAGGTAGTAAAGACCCAAGGATAAACTCCTGTCTGTTGTCATATTCCAGTCTAATGTTCTCAGATTCTCATCTATTATTGGAAAATTCCAGTCTAATGTTCTCAGATTCTGATCTCTCCTCCCCCTGTCTCTCGAGCTACTGATCCCTGTTCGTCCAGTCATTGATACTGGGATAACACATTGAACCAAGTCCTTAATTAATAGAAGAGGCAAATCCTCCAGTGACACATCTCGGATCCACGGAGACTGACATCAATCACATTCACTGAACACATAGCTCCAGCCAACGCCTGTCAATTCAATATTGTTTTATTCAAATTCAAAACAATGATTCAAACTGTCATTTTCTGGATGGGCTATGTGAGGGTGACTGATGGAACAAATCTTGAGGCCGGTAGATCAATTGAGTGTAACCATACAATCTGTCTTGGATGCAGGACTAATGCCATAAGTTTATCAGAATGTAAACATGCGTCTCTGATTATAAATGGAAACATACATCCTGGAACTATTGATCAAACATCATAATTTCAATTAAACATTGAGACAATTTTTATAATTCATGATCTGAGGCGAATGCGTGTCGGAGAAACGTGGGGTTATAACAGACAAATGGCATGGATAAGTTAACAGAGAATTGAACGTGACAAATGCAATTCAGAATGTTATTCCAGGTTCAGAGAGAGGCAGATGAGGTCTGTGCTATTGATGTTGTCGATGTTAGTGAACTGTGATGAAATGTCATTTACTGGACTTCAATTACAGTGTGATTATGGCATTGTGGAGGAGACAGGAAACAGAGAGAATTGTGTGACATGGCAGTTCAGACAGGAGGGAGGGACAATAATATTCCCCAGTCATCAGTATTTGAATGTTACCCTTTATAACTCATATGAAGAACAGAGTAAAGGATATATCTAAAGTGAGGAATAAGGAGTAAAATTTGTTTATTGAACACAAAATACGGGGACAAAATGATATTCCGTCCGTTCTAAACTATGGGAAGTACAAAGAAATAAGATACACTAATGATATTGAGCTACATAAAATGAAATGTGTATCACAACACCATGGAAGTGGTGTGTAATCTTTATCAATCATTATTTGGCTCCCAGCTGAGACGCTGATTTCCCCTCTGTCAATGATCCACCTCATTGAGATTCTCTGGCGCAGTATCTCAGTATTGAGGGGGTTCTCCGTTCCTGCTGCTGTTCACCCAGTCTATTTAAATTAAATCACCTTCTCACTGTAGAGAAAGAAAATCACTTGGCCTTTCGGACTCTGTTTAACTGTCAGGAACTCAGCTCTGTGATATTATTGGCGATAAATGCTCTGGGACCACAGCCAGTATCCGCATAGTGCTCACAGGGTATGGCACTAGATAAAGACCTTGCCGTACGTGAGAATTTCTAAACAAAACTTCGATTTTCTGTCCGTTCCTGTCTATCTCCCCTCATGCTGTCTTCTGATCTATCCAACTCACCCTCGTTTAACATCTCTGTTTCCAAATTGTGCAGTTGTACAGCTTGATGTTTTGGCCATTTTGGAGAAATGGATAGAGCAGGGACAGGACTGATTGTTGTAGGGTCCGGGGTTTAGATGCTTCAATAAGAAAAAGGAAGGTACTAAAAGTGAGGCGGGGGTGGGGGAGGGTGGGGTGGCATTGAAAACCAAAGACAGCATTATGTTGGTAGAAAGGATGCCTGATAAGGACTTGTCTACTGAGGTCGTATGGGAAGAGGTTACAAACAAAAATGGAGAGGACACCCTGTTGAAAGTTCTGTATTGCCGTCTGAAAAGTTCCAGAGATGTAGAGGAAAGGATTGCAAAGATGATACTGGATAGGAGCGAAAATAACAGAGTAGTTGTTATGGAATAATTTAACTTTCCAAATATTGACTGGAATTGCTGCAGTTCAATTACTTTATATGGATCAGTTTTTGTCCAATGTGTGCAGAATGGTTTCCCGACACAGTATGTAGATAGGCCATCAAGGGTCGAGGCCAAATTGGATTTGGTACTGAGTAATGAACCAGACCAGGTGTTAGATTTGGAGGTAGGTGAACACTTTGCTGATAGTGACCACAATTCAGTTATGTTTACCTTAGCGATGGAAAGGGAGAGGTGTATACCGAAGGACAAGAGTTATAGCTGGGGCAAAGGCAAATATGATGCGTTTAGGAAAGGTTTTAGGATGCATAGGATGGGGAAGGAAACGGTAGACCATGGGTACAATTTACGTGTGGAACTTTTTCAAACAACAGCTACTGTGTGTCCTTTTTCAGTTTATACATGTCAGGAAAGGAGAAGGCTGCTGTGGTTTACTGAAGCAGTTGAATCTCTTGTCTAGAGGAAGAAGGAGGCTTATGTAAAGATGAAACGTGAAGGTTCAGTTCGGATGCTTGAAAGTTACAAGTTAGCCTGATCAATGACTTCAGAAAGAAATGAGGAGAACATGCACTCATCTGCATCAATGGAACTGAAGTTGAAAGAGTGGAAAGCATTAAGTTGCTTGGAGTGACGATAACAGACCTCCCATGTAGATATGACAGCCGCGATAGCACAGCAACGCCTCTTCATTCTCTGGAAGCTCAGAACATTTGACATGTCCACAAGCACTCTCATCCAATGTCTACAAATGCATCACTGACAGCAAACTATCTGGGTGCATAATGACCGGGTGTGGCCACAGCCCTGCCCAGGGCTGTAAGAGAAATGACAGAAGGTTGTGTGCACAGCCCATGCCATCACGGAAACCAACGTCCTATCCATTGTCTCCATTTACACAGCTCACTGCCGCAGAAAGGCTGATAACATGATCAAAGACTCATCGCACCCTGGATCTTCTACAATCTCTTCCATCATGCAGACAATACAGAAGCTTGAACACACAAACCAGCGGCTCATGAACAGCATCTTCCCAGCCAGCATTAAACTGAGGAATGGACTCTCTAACTTCAAATAATGCTGATCTTGCTCACGTTGATATTGCCTATTGCATGCCATTTCTTGTGTAGCCTTTATGTCTCAGTCTGCTTTTCCTTTACCCTATGATGTGTATGTCCTTGCTTATTGTAGGAGCGAGATTCCCCAGCTAGGGTCAAAGACTCTGGAGGCAGACAGGGCACAGGCACGGAATGGACTTTAATTCAAGCAAAACCTGGTTAATGCTGGGAGAATACCAAAGGATCTTCCTCGCATCTGGCTTTGACATGAGAAGGCAATCGTTTCCTTAATCTTTAGCTCAGATCAGACGGCAAATCAATGACACACTTCGAGTTTACAGTAAAAATACAGTATTTTATACGTTCTGTGTTGCAATGATCGTACACAACCTTGTTAGTGTACCCTCCACTCCCCTTCTGCAGAACCAATCTTGTAAAACAACTGATCAATGATGGACACTCCCATGGACAGCCCGAGGTTCTTATTTGTTTCGGATGTTTAACCATTGTTGTTATCTCTAGGCCTTGGGATTTTTCTATCAAGATAGTGGCTGTGCTCCTTTTAGTCATACTCCTCATTGTTTATTTTGAAGGATTGCATGAATTCTATTCTCCATTGAGCAGGCTATCTCTTATCAAATTCCGTGATCACATTTTACATTAAAAAGTTGATTCTGATATAAAATTCGAAATATTATTATTATTTCTACTGTTAACCTTTTCTTAGTGAATTAGACAAGACAAGCCAGGCATCTCTTTAAGCTTTTAGAATTACGTTGAAATCTGTGTCCATGGTTCTTTACCAAATATTTAACTAGAACTGATTACTATTGTAAATAGTTTCAAAGGCGCAGCTAGATTCTGAAAGATAACTTGAGTTGCTGTTTTTGTGGATGAAAAGAATCCTTACTGAGATCAGACGAAGTTACCCTTTGTAGTGATTCGTCAGAGTTTTTGTGCTACACTTTCATTATTTCATCTGTGTTCTGTGACAAATCATCATTTTTTAAAAACAGAACATTCTTTATCATTATGTTGGCATGTTTCACAATCTTGCGAATCAGATTATCCTTTCTTTGACCTTGGAATTATTTCCTTCTCAAAGACACTTTTTTCACTAATGCTGAAGCAATCTATTTTAATTTCTTGCTATTTTGTGTTTTTTTAAAAAAACAGACAGCTGAAGTAGACATTTAAATTTCGGCCGCTCCATATCTCTAAAAAAAGGCAGCTCCAACTCTCACTATGGTCTGCCAGAACTGTGTATAAACAAAGAGTTTCACTCTACTTAGATACATGTGACAATGAATCTATCAAATCAAATGAAACCAAATCATATGTTTGAGAGAGAGAAATTGTCACAAGGTCAATCCACCCAGATGAAACCTCTGCAGCCTGCCACATCCGACCAAAACTCGTGATAGACGATTAAACAACTAACTGGTGGAGTGGGCTCCACAATTATTCCCATTCTATCAATGGATCAGCTCTGCACATCAGTGTTAAAAACAAGGAAATAGTATCTGTACCATCCCAGCCAGGGGAGTTGAGTCGATGATTCAACTCACCGTAATCATGATGCCCACAGAATCACTTCTTTAACCAATTCGATGACATGACGAAACAGCTGAACACAGTAGATACGACAAAGGCAATGGGACTTGACCCCATTCCTGCAATAGGACTGAAGACTTGTGATGCACAACAAGCCGTGTCCCTGGGGAAGCTGTTTCCTTCCAGCTCTAACTCTGACATCTCCCTGGCAATGTGGAAAATGACTCAGCTATGTCCAGTTCCTAAGCGGGGAATAATTACAATCTGCCCAATTACAACCCCATCAGACTCATCATGATAGTCAAATTGGGAGTTCTTTTTGACAGAACTGTCAAGCAGCACAGACGTAACTTGCTCAGTGTGGTTTCAAATAGGTCCCCATGTGGAGATGATGCTGTTTTGGAAAAGTCACTGGATTAATAGTCCAGACCAGGTTAATGCTTTGGCAGCTCCTGGAAGTTAAAAACAATTAATAAAATATTGAGATCTTAAATGTGGTTTCAGTAACAGTGACCTTGAAGTCAATGTCTTTTGGAAACACCAGTTTGCTTTTCCAATGTACTTTCAGGAAGTGAATCTCGTGTGCTTAAATGGTCTGGCCTAAATGTGATACCAGACACACAAAGATGTGATAAACTCTTAAATGGTCTCTGAAAAGGCCAACCAAGACACTCTATCGTATCAAACTGCTCCGAGGTCTTAAAGGTTAAAACCGGACAGAACATCCAGCCCCAGCCTCAAGATTGAAAAGGGAGCTGGAAACACAGTCCTGTTGACCCTGCAGAGACCTCTTTCCTAACATCTGCGAACTTGTGACAACATTTACAGAGCTTTCACACAGACCGCTCAGAAACATCGAGAATGGAATAGGCCATACAGCACATTGAGCCTGCCCCATTCTAGTTAATTTCTGAACATCTCCTCAATGCACTTTCCCCACACACTGTACACATCCCTTAATGTGATTAACCTTGTGAAGCTATAAAATAGGAACTGCGGTAGTCCCTTTGGTCTGTCGAGTTTGCTATCCAATTCAATATAATGATGGCTGACCCTTTATTTCTACACCATACTCCTGCTTTCTCCCCCATCCTTTCGGTGTCTGGACATCCTTATTAGTCTTTAGTGCCTTGTCTTCCACAGCCATATGTGAGAGAGAATTCCCACTTTCACCAGTCTCCGAATGCAGACAGTTATCCTTATCTAAATGCAATGTGACCTGTCTGTACCTGATACTGTGGCTCATTATTTTAGGCGTCCCAGCCAGGGGAATTATCATCACTGTTTCCAATCGATCGAACCCTGTCATTGTTTTATATATTCCTCTGAGATCTCACCTCATTTTCCTAAACCCCATGGAATACAGGCTCAGTCGCCCCAAACCCTGCTCCCACAAAAAGTCTGCCATGCCACAGATCAGCCTGTTCATCCTTCGTTGCACTCCCTCAATGTCAGGTTTGTCCTTTATTAGGTACGGAGTCCAAAACTGCACACAACACTGCACAATGTTCGAGTTGAGGTCTCACCAAGGGCCTGTACAGATGCACTGAGACACACTTACTCCTGAACTCAAGTCCACCTGAAATGAGGGTCAACACCCCATTTATCTTCCTGACTGCTTTCTGCTCCTGCAATCTTTCAGTGACTGGTGGACAGGGAGATCACAAATCATTTTCAATGTTACAGTTCTCCACTTGGTGGGTCTGCGTAAACTGGTCTGTGTGCCAATGTATTCCCTGTATTGGCTTCTGTCTTCAGAACTCACTCCCCTGCATGGAACTCAGAGGTCTGTCTAAACAATAACAGAAGAAAAGTGCAGTTAACTTCATAGATCGACATTTCTCAACCACTCCCTTTTCCAATGGTTGGCTGAGGTTTTAGTGTTTCCCAACATAGTAGACAACATCACATCCATCCACACTGCTCTTCATCTGTCACATGTTTACTCATTCACTCCATTTCTTTCAATCACCTTGAAGTTTTTTCACATCTCCTTACATTTCAAAATCCTAGTTCCATCAGCAGACTTGGAAATTTTGCATTTGATTCCCTCAACGAGATGTTTGAGATGTATTGTGAATATCTGGTGCCCCAGCACCAATCATTGCGATGCCTCATGAGCCTTCCAAACTGAAAACCATCCATTTATTCCTACTCATTGTTTCCTGTCAACACTCCTATTTTAACACCATGTTCATATATTACCCCCTGTCCCATGTGCTTTAACTTTGCACACTAGGCTTGGGACTCTATTAAAATTCTTGCTGAAAGTCCAAGTTCAGTGCCTCTACTGTTTTTTTCTGTTATTAATCTACCAGTCAGTTTCTCAAATATGTTTCTCATTTCATCAATGTGTGTTGATTTTTTTCTATGCCCATTATTTTCGGTTCCAATAATTTCACCAAATTAGTTGATTTACTAATTTCATTCAATATCATTTTATCCTCAGACTCAGGTTTTCTCCTATTGCTGGGAAGGCTTTGGTTATGTATTTTTCTGTGAAGGCAGAAGTGAAGTAGTTGTGTTATGTTTCTCTGTTCTCCATTCTCCATTTCCTGGTTTCAGACTGTAAGGAAGCTGAAACTTTGACTAAAAAGAACAGCTGTTGTCTATTCACGCTGTCCATGCCCCTTGTAATCTTTAACCTGAATTACTTTCCCACTCAACTTCCTCTGCTCCAAAATAAATAACTCGATCTTACCCAGCCTCTCTCCACAACTCATATGCTCCATCCCAGAGAACATCCTGGTGAAACTCCTCTGCACCTCATCCAGTGCAATCACATCCTTCCTGTGGCTCCCAGAACTGCACACAATATTTCATTTGGCCCAACCAAAGTGCCATATAAACTTCGTATACACTTTGGGTCAATGAATAAAGGCTTTATCTACAGTCATGCTGAACTCATCAATTATCACTTCCAGTCACATTCAGGGATGTGTGGAGAAGCACGCTCTGAGCTTCCTGGTGTGATGTCATTCATTGAGTACTCCCCTGTCTGGTTCCTTCTTCCAAAGTGTATCACCTCATATTTATCAGGGTTACATTCCATCTGCCATTGATCTGACCATTCCATCTGTATCTTTCTGTAACATAAGACCTTCCTCCTCACTGCCAACCACCCGGCCAATCTTTGTGTCAAACACAAACTTACTGATCACACTCCCCCTACAAACTTCAAATTCACATCACTTGTGAAGACCACAAATGATAAGGGACACAGCACTGATCTCTGCGGTACACCAGGGGAAATTGGGCTCCAGTCACACAAACACCCTTCTACCATGAAGTTGAGTTTGGATGCAACTTGGCAAGTCACTAATAGGCCCGACATGTTCCCTGGTTGTTATGTTGCACTTGATATACGTGAAGAATAGCTGGGGATTCTCCTTAATCTTGCCCTGCCAACAGGCTTCCATGCCCCTGTGTTAGTCAGTCCCCTCTGAGGGAAGAACTTCCTCCTTATTACGGTCTTAAATGGCATATCCCTTATCCTGTCATTATTTGCCTTAAATATAGAGTAGACAGCTAGAGAAACATCCTATTTATCTCCACCTCATCACATGTATCATAGATTTTTGAAATTTCACTGTGATCATCTCTCATGCTAAGAAACTGGAGAGGTCGCAAGACAAATCTCGCCATCAGAAAATCTTGTCATCTCAGGAATTAATCTGGAGAATGTCCATTGAATGTCCTCTATGATCAATGTACTATTTCTAGATTAGGTCACCAACACTGCACTCAATAACTCACGTACATTCTCACCAACACTCTATGCAACTGCTTCATGATGTCTTTACCTCTATATTCTGATACTCTTAAACAAAATCAAACCTAACTTTAACTTTCCAATTATATGTATTCCTCCAAATACCATTCAAACTAATTGCATTTACGAACTCACTGTGTGAGTTATAGAGTCATAGAGATGTACAGTATGGAAACAGACCCTTCAGTCCAATCCGTCCATGTCTAGCAGATATTCCAACCCAATCTAGTCCCACCTGCCCGCACCCGGCCTATATTTCTCCAAACTCTTCCTATTCATATAAATGCCTTTTAAATGCTACAATTGTACCAGCCTCCACCACATCCTCTGGCAGCTCATTCCATACACGTTCCACTGTCTGTGTGAAAATGTTGCCCCTTAGGTCTATTTTACATTTATAACAGATTACTTACAATGTGGAGACAAATCCACACCGACCCGCTGAAGCGCAACCCACCCAGACCCATTCCCTTTCACCTAACTCTATGGGCAAATTAGCAAAGCCAATTTACCTAACCTGCACATTTTTGGATTGTGGGAGGAAACCCATGAAGAAATGGAGAAAATGTGCAAACTCGACACAGAGAGTCGCCTGTGGCAGGAATTGTGAAGCAGCAGTGCAATCCACTGTGCCACCATGCCACCCTGCATCTTTCTCCTCTCACCCTAAACCTATGCCGTTTAGTTCTGGACTCCCCGAACCCAGGGAAAAAAACTTTGTCTATTTACCCTGTCCATGCCCCTCATATTTGTGTACATCTTGAGAAGGTCACTCCTCAGCCTCCGACGCTCAAGGGAAACCAGTCCCAGCATGGACAGCCTCTCCCTAAACCCCAAATCCTCTCACCCTGGCCAAAATTCTTGTAAATCCTTCCTGAACCCTTTCAAGTTTCACAACATATTTCCAATAGGAAGGAGACCAGAATTGCACGCAATATTCCAACAGTGGCCTAACCAGTGGGCCGTACAGCCGCAACATGACCTCCTAACTCCAATACTCAATACTCTAAACAATAAAGGAAAGCATAACAAATGCCGCCTTACCTATCCTATCTACCTGCGACTCCACTTTCAAGTAGCTATGAGCTTGCACTCCAAGGTCTCTTTGTTCAGCAACACTCCCCAGGACCTTACCATTAAGTGCATAAGTCCTGCTAAAATTTGCTGTCCCAAAATGCAGCATCTCGCATTTATCTGAATTAAACTCGATCTGCCACTTCTCAGCCCATCTGGTCAAGAACCTGTTGTAATCTGAGGTAACCTTCTTCGCTCTCCACTACACCTCCAATTTTGGCGTCATCTGCAAACTTAATAATGATACCTCTTACGCTCGCAGTCAAATCATTTATGTAAATGACAAAAAAAAGAGACCCCAGCACTGATCCTTATGGTACTCCACTGTCCACAGGCCTCCAATCTGAAAAACAACCCTCCACCTCCACCCTCTGTCTTCAAACTTTGAGCCAGTTCTGTATCCAAATGGCTACTTCTCCCTGTATTCCATGAGATCTAACCTTGCTAATCAGTCTCCCATGGAGAATCTTGTCGAACGTGTTACTGAAGTCCATATAGATCACATCTACTGCTCATCCCTCATCAATCCTCGTCGTTACTTCTTCAAAAAACTCAATCAAGATTGTAAGATATGATTTCACACGCACAAAGCCATGTTGACTATCCCTAATCAGTTCTTGTCTTTCCAAATGCATGCACATCCTGTCCTTCAGGATTCCCTCCAACAACTTGCCCACCACTGACGTCAGGCTCAATGGCCTATCCTTCCCTGGCTTGTCTGTATCACCCTTCTTAAACAGTGGCACCACGTTAGCCAAACTCCAGTCTTCTCGCACCTCTCCTGTGACTATCGACGGTCTAAATATCTCAGCAAGAAGCCCAGCAATCACTTCTCTAGTTTACCACAGAGTTCTATGGTAGACCTGTTCAGGTCCTGGGGAATTATCCACATTTACCCGTTTCAAGACATCCAGCACTTCCTCCTCTGTAATATGGACATTTTCCAACGTGTAACCATCTATTCCCTGATATTATCTATCGTCCATATCCGTTTTCACAGTAAATACTGATGCAAAATACTCGTTTAGTATCTCCCCCATTTTCTGCGGCTCCACACAAAGGCCACCTTGCTGATCTTGGAGGGACCCTATTCTCTCCCTAGTTATGATTTTGTCATTAATGTATTTGTAAATACCCTTTGGATTCTCCTTAGTTCTACTTGCCACAACTATCTCATGTCTCCTTTTTGCTCTCCTGATTTCCCTCTTAAGTATACTCCTACTGCCTTTATATTCTTCTTACGATTCGCTCGATATAACCTGTCTATACCTGACATATGCTTCTTTCCTTTGATTAAGCAAACCTTTTAGTCATTCAGCATTCCTTATACCTACCAGCCTTTCCTTTCATCTTAACAGGAAGATAATTTCTCTGGATTCTTTTTATCTCATTTCTGAAGGCTTCCCATTTTCCAGCCGTCCGTTAAACTGTGAATATCTGCCCCCAGTCAGGTTTTGAAAGTTCTTGCCTAATACCGTCAAAAGTGGTCTTTCTCCAATTTAGTACTTCAACTTTTAGATCTGGTCTACACTTTTCCATAATTATTTTAAATCTAACAGAATTATGGTAGCTGGCCCCAAAGTGCACCTCCACTGACATCTCAGTCACCTGCCCTGCCTTATTTCCCTCGGGTGGGGCAAGTTTTGCACCTTCTCTATTTCGTTTGTCCACGTAATGAATCAGAATTTTTTCTTGCACATACTTAATAAATTGCTCTCCAACTGGACCCTTAACGCTATGGCAGACCCAGTCTATGTTTGGAAAGTTAAAATCTCCTACCATAATCACCCTATTTTCTTACAGATAGCTGAGATCACCTGACAATTTTTTTTCTCAATTTCCCTCTGACCAGGAGGGGGGCTATAATACAATCCCAATAAGGTGATCATCCCGTTCGTATTTCTCAGTTCTATCCAAATAACTTCAATGGATGTATTTCCAGGAGTATCCACCCTCAGTACAGCTGTAATGCCATCCCGAATCAAAAATGCCACTCCCCCTCCTCTCCTGCCTCCCTTTCTATTTTTCCCTTAGAATTTGTATCCTGGAACATTTAGCTGCCAGTCCTGCCCATTCCTGAGTCATGTTTCTGTAATTGCTATGATATCCCAGTCCCATGTTCCTAACCATGCCCTGAGTTCATCTGCCTTCCCTGTTAGGCTCTTGCATTTAAATAATGCAGTTTACTTTATTAGTCCTACATTGTCCCTGCATGCCCTCACTGTTCGACTCGTTTCTTTTCTCAGTTGTACCAATCTCAGATTGATCTATTTCCTCACTATCTCCCTGGCCACCCCCCCCCCCCCCCACTAATAGATTAAACCCTCCCGAGCAGCTCAAGCAAATCTCCCTGCCAGTATATTCGTCCACTTCCAAATTATGTGCAATCTGTCCTTCTGGTATAGGTCCCTTCTACTCCAAAAGAGATTCCAATGATCCAAAAAATGAAATCCTTCCCTCAAACACCAGTTCCACAGGCATGCATTCATCTGCTCTATCCTCCTATTCCTGTCCACACTAGTTCATTGCGCCAGGAGTAATCCAGATATTACTACTCTCGAGAACCTGCTTTTTTAAATTTCTGGCTAACACCCTGAAATCTCCGTCCAGAATCTCAAACTTTTCCCTTCCTATAACGTTGGTTCCAATTTGGACAATGGCCTCTTGTCAGCCCCTCTCCCCCGTAGAATATTCTACACCCTTTCTGAGACATCCTTGATATTGGCGCCAGGGAAGCAACACACCATTCTGTTTTTTTCTCTGCTGGCCACAGAAACGTCTGTCTGTACCTCAGACTAGGGAGACCTAACACAATTGACCGCGTGGAATCCGATGTAACCCTTGTTGCATTAGAGCCAGTCTCAATACCAGAAACTTGCCTGTGCGTGTTATGTTCCCCTGTGAATCCATCACCCGCTATATTTTCCAAAACAGCATATTTGTTTGAAATGGGGACAGCCCCAGAAGACTCCTGCACTAGCTGCTTACCTCTCTTACGTTTCTTGGAGTTAACCCATCTATGTGACTGCATCTGAGACTTTCCCCCCTTCCTATAACTGTCATCCATACTGTTGCTGTTACAAATTTTTCGTTGTCTCCAACTGTGTCTCCAACAGATCCATTCAATCTGATAGGCTTCGCAACTAGAAGCATGTATTGCAGATATAATCCGCAGTAACCCTTAAATCCTCTTTAAACCTCCACATCTGACAAGAAGTGCATATGATTCGACTAAGGCCATTTGTGCTCCTTCACAATCTACAGACTCAGAAAAACAAAACTGTCTTATTCCTCTACAAAACACTGCCCCAGGTTAAATTAGTATTTATGGCTTATATTTTATGATTAATCAAGGGACATATCTCAAAAAAACATATAATTAAAGAAGAACCCACTCTATCCCTTCTGAAGACTTTCTGTAGGACACAGTTAAAACAATTCACTTATCTGGCTGTGGACTTTTACGAAACAGTTCCTCCAAACCAGTTGTAAGTTTCACTGTTTGTTCATTTTTCTAGACCCACTCCGATATCCAACGATACATGAATTCAAACAGCAAGGGCAGTAACTGTGCAGGTACGATGTCCTGTCAGTTTTTTCCCCTCACCATGTGCTTCCTTTGTCCGTTCTTTTCCCTCTTAAAACTGCTGTTGCTTTGACTTTTTTCCTCAAAGTTCCAAAACAATGCAACAGCATACAAAACAGTAATTGCTGCTCCTGGAATTCGGGGAAATCACCTTCAACACCTAAAATAATTCAAAAAAGGAGAAGCTGTTACAGCCAGTTTTTCCCGCCTAGACTTCTGAAAATCCAAATACACTACTTCCACTGGTTGTCCGTGGTCTATGTTGCAAGAAATAACTTCAAATAAGTTTGTCAGGGATGACTTCTCTGTCAGAAATGCAATGTGATTCTCCTCAATTTTGCTATTCATTTCGAAGTACCCAATATCACTTCTTGTATAATGGATTCTAACTGTTTCCCTACATATGTCAAATTAATTGGTCTGCAGTGCTCCACATCATCTCTTCTTCCCTGTGTACATAGATGGATCATGTTCACTACCTTCCAGTTATCTACAAGGGCTTATTGTATTTGCAGGATCGACAGTGAAATAAAACAAAGTCGCCCGCAGTTCAATTAATATGCGGTTTTATTTCTGACATTTTGATATGAAGTATATCTGACCCATCAGACTGAGCAATGATCAGTCTTGCTCAATTTTCAAGTACTACCTTGGTGCTGATATGAATTGACTTTCTGTCTTTAGTTCCACAAGTCCCAGGTGATTACTTGCTTTACACAGAGATTTCCTGGCGCTTTCTCCATGAAGACAGATGCAAAGTAGCTGGTTCGTTTCTTTGCCATTTCTGTGTTCCCCACAATATATTCTCCTATATCTTACAAATTTCCACATTTGGCCATACTTTTGTTTCCTTTGGTATCTGGATCGTAGATTTGAGCAGCCTTTGTGTTTCCTATTTGTTTGTATTCATGTTCTTTTTGATTTCCTTAACACTTTCTTCGTCCTTATTTTCAGAAAAGTAAATCTCTCAGAATGTCAGGTTTGCACAATATCTGGAATTCTTCTGAAGCTGTTTCCTTAGATTTAATGCAATCATTAATTTCTTATGTAAACCATCAATGAGTCCCCTTCCCTTTCTCTGGTGTTTCTAATTTAGTGATATGTACGTATTTTTCAGACTTTACAGTATTTCTATCACAGGCAACCATTGTTTGTCACACTAAATGTCATATTGTATTTTTCCAATTCACTTGACCCTCTAGCCTTCGCGTTTCCATGAAATTTGAGTGTAATGTTCAAACATTCTATATTGCTTGCAGGCGCCGTGTAAAATGCAACATATTAATGTCACGATTGCCCAATAGCTGCCTCAGAGCACGGTAAGTAATTAGTCCTCCTGACCACACAAAACCACGCCGGAAATAACCTGCTCTCTACTTTGGTTCAAGACATACTCTTCAGCCTACCTCATATATACATGAAATAGATTTTTCACAGCATTAGCAATCATTTAGTTAACGCAGTTTTGATGCAATTTTCGATGATCCAGTATTACTGCAGCACCCACGATATTTGCATATCTAATAGCAAGAGAATCGGATGCACAACAGTTTTGTTTTAGAGATGAAAGGCACGAAAGTTTGTTCCTCCTTGTTGTTTGCAAGAAGAAACTGAAGGATGTGCTCTGTGGTGTTATTAGTGATAGACGTGGACAAGACATTGGGGAGGCTCACCCCAATGGTGAGATTATCTGAAGAAATGCCCATCAATACAGGACAACAACAATAACCTTCCGCGCTCAGCCAGGACAAATGTCTCCCTATTCTCTCTACTCCCTCACACTCTCTGTATATCTGTTACAGCACCTGCCCCCGAACAAGGCTCTTGCGACACCACTCTCACCTTTGCATGCAACACCCTCATTCCTTCACTCTCTCTGTCAATGAAAGCAAATCGAGATTGAATTTATTGTTTTGCCAACATTGAACCAGTGAGACAATTTGATGCTTGGGACATAAAAATGCGAACATTTTGAAAATTGGGGAGGCAGCAGATGCCATCGAGACGGAAGAAGCCTGGGCATCAACCATCTTGCTCCGCAAGAAATTAGGAAATACTCACTAATCATATATATTTTATCATATGAAACATATTCACAGTAAACACAAATACGACGACCCAGGGAATTCAGCAGCCAGAAGAGTAACATCACAGAGGACGGCAGTGGCTGTGTGGTTGTGAAATTAAGTTGATGTAATCTTCATAAGTGTCTAATTGAAACAGCATATTTTTATAGAGTTGGGGGCAGTTGTGTGGTGGGGGGGCTGGATACAGTTATCAATAGTTGTGGTGTGCTGTTCACTTTTACAGTTAAAAATAAGTTGGCGTTATTTTCTTTAAATACTGGAATTTGGGAGTTCTCTGTCACTCATATTCTAACAGATTACGAGGTGAGTGGAACTTTCCTGGGTGTTTGGTTTAATTAATAGAGGCGTTCAACACCATGTCGTAACATTTGTAAAGACTAACAGAGAGCAAAAAAAAACACAAGTAAGGAGTGAGAAGATTAAATATAAAAAAAAGGACTGCAAGAGATTCTTTCGATATGGAAAGGGCAAATGAGAGGCAAAAATGGGCATCTGATCGCTAGAAATTGTCACAGGAGACATAGAATGTGGAACAAGGAAATGGCTGAGGAGCTGAAAAATTACTTTGTGTCAGAGTTCACGGTTGAAAACACGAGTAATATCCCAAACATTGAAAAGATTTAGTGGACATACCTGAGTAAGGTGGGCATCACCTTGGAGAAGGTGCTGGAAAAACTGAATGGCCTGAAGGTAAGTAAATGACCTGGACCAGATGGACTCCACTCCAGATTTCTAAGGCAGACAGCTGATGAGACAGTGGAGGCGTTGGTGGTGATCTTTCGGGAATCTCTCGAATCAGGGAGATTCCCAATGGACTGGAAAATCGCTAACATGATACCCCGTTTAAAAAGTGAGTAAAGCAAAAAACGTTAAATCACAGACTGTCTAATCTAAACTTGGCTCTGGGTAGGACCCTGGAATGCATTGTGATGGATGAGATTTCTGAATACTTGCATCTGGATGGTAAAGTAGGATAAAGTTAGCATGGTTTCATCAAGGGGAGGTCATGCCTGGAAAAGCTGCTAGAAAACTTTGAAGACGTAACGAGCAGCTTAGAACAAGGAGAACCAATGGATGTCATTCACCTGGACTTCCAGAAGGTCTTTGACAATGGCTACGGAGTAAGGCAAGGGCCCATGGTATTAGAGGCAACGTGCTAGCATGGATATAAATTTGGCTGTCTGGCAGGAAGCAGAGAGCGTCGATAATAGTATCCTTCTCAAGATGACAGCCAGTGACAAGTTGTGTTCCATAAGGCTCAGTGTCGGGACCACAACGTTTCATTTTATACATTAACCATCCAGATAAAGGAGCTGAAGGCATTCTAGTTAAGTTTGAATGTGATACAAAGATAGGTATAGGGACAGGTAACGTCGAAGAGGCATGGAGGCTTAAGAGGAATGTGGGTAGGTTAGGATAATGGCAAAGAAGTGGCAGATGGAGTACAAACTGGGAAATTGTAGGAACATGCACTTTGGTAGGAAGAATAAAAACATGGACTACCGAGAAAATTCAGATGTCTGAAGTGCAAAGGGACTTGGGGGTTCGACTCCACGCTTCTCCCAATGTAAACTTGCAGATTGAGTCAGTGGTTAGGAAGGCAAATGGATTTTATTTTGAAAGGATTTGAATGCAAAAGGAGGGATGTACTTCTAAGGCTCTATAAGGCTCTGGTCAGACCACAGGTGGAGTATTATGCGCTGTTTTGAGCCCCATGTCTCAGGAAGGATGTGCTGACCGTGGAATGGGTTCACAGCAGGTACACGAGAATGGTCCCAGGAATGAAAAGCTTAAAATATGAGAAGGTTGAAGACTCCGAGTCTGTTCTTGATGGAGTTCAGAGGGATATGAGTGGATCTAATTGAAACATGCAGAATACTGAATGGCCTGCACAGTGTGGATATTGAGAAGACTTTCATTGGTCGGAGATTCCAGGATCCAAGGATACAACCTTAGAGTAAAGGGAAATCCTTTTATAATGGAGGTAAGGTGAAATGTCTTCAGCCAGAGAGTGGAGAACCTATGGAATTCATTTTCACAGAAGGCAGTGGAGGTCAGATCATTGAGTATATTTAATATAGAGATAGTTTGCTTCTGGAGTATCAAAGGGATCAAGAGTTACAGGGAGAAAGCAGGAGAATGGGATTGAGAAACTTGTCAGCATAATTGAATGGTGGATCAGACTTGATGGGCTGAATTGCCTCATTTCTGTTCCGATATTCGATTATCTTATGGACGTAAGCTGCAGACTGATGCTCCCGTTCTCTTACTTTGTCCCTCCTGACAGCAAAGTGTGAGATTTAAAAATCCCTGAGACATATTTAACAAGCGTGGAGGATTCCTATTGAGGATTTATGGGAATCGCTCCACTGCTTGAAGGAAAGGAAATTCTGCCAAATCCAACTGTTCCAGGAAGAAGTCTCATACCAACAGCTTGTTTGAGTAGAATAACGTCGGAGATAGAATAGCAGTTGGGACACATTATCTCTTTTCCATTTGATATGAGTTCAAATACTATGAAACTCTTGAATCCATTCCTTATTCTTTATCATCTTCAGACATGTGCGATTGTGCATGTGTCTGTATGTGTGTGACTCTGTGTCTAATATTTTTCGAGAAAATGACCTAGGTTACACTTAAAATTGGTTGTAACCAGTGGAAAAGTGGTGCTGGAAAAGGAAGCGGTGACCCTCCAAAATTGGTCAGAGCAGGAATGAGAAATTCTCACGGGGCTGTTCAAATGGGAATTCTCTTCCCTAGAAGTTTATTCCCAAGATGGCAGCTCAACACCATTACTTCCAGAGTAATTAAATATGGCCCATAAATGTTGGCCTATCAACAACACCCACATTCCATGAATAAATAAAAAAATTATTAACTGCAGCAGAAGTAATTGGATGGATTTTAAGACTGTTAGACCACTGCCTGGTGCCTTCCAGAATTGTGCTGCCTGTGTACTTTGGCTTTGTGCAGTTCCCTAGTATTGTGCCTGGGTGCTTGCATTTATTCGAAGTTGTGCTTTCCAACATTTGACAGACAGGTGAATGGAGGAAAATTGTGGACAGACAGAAAAGTGCTGCGCACACCACACTCAGATCAGCCACGATCTTACTGTCTGTTCGAGCAATGACAAAGTGTCTAATTACCCACTCCTGCTCCTCGTCCTATGTTCCTATGCTCCATTCAGTCCTTACTGCCACCAGAACAGGAGTAGATAGAGACCACTTGCTCCAAATATCTGGTCCACAGTATTACAGGATATCATTCAGTCCCTCAACACTGGGTGATTTGGTGTGGGTTGGAAAATGTGATGGGAAATCCAGGCTGGATACAAATGAGTTCTCTCACCTCTTTACAGAGTGTCTCCTCACTGCAACTGGTGCTTCATTTGTTGGCCATGTTGTAGACTGTGAATATCGGGTCCATATCTCGCTCAGAGATGGCTCACCAGATACTTTTCTCTCACTTTCCTCAACATTCAATAACAGCACTTCTGGGTAAATTAAAAACATTCACTTTCCAATGACAGAATATGAGAGCATAAGAAACAGGAGTAGATAGTTCCGATGCTCACGCCATTGTATGCGATCATGTCTGACCTACTGTTGGCATTAACTCATCTTTAATGCCCAATTCTTCCCTCCACTCAGCTGTCTGACAGGTTAAAAATCAATCTACCTCGTCTTGAAATACTTGCAGTGATCTAGCTCCCCTAACTTTCTATACCTGAGAATTCCTGACATTCACTGCCCTCTATGAGAAGAAAACACTCTCCACACAGACGCCATCACGTATTAACATTAACAAAAGGGGTTAACTGACCTGCTCAGGGAACAGGCACTGACCCCGATATCAAGGCAGGATTTGACTGAAGGTTTTATCCTCAGAGGCACTTAAATATCCAGAATCATGCTTCCCGAGTAAAATAAAAATACAAGCCATGGAATTTATCACCTTCTCAGTGTCTGTGTAGAACATAACGAGTGATTGTCCATCACCATCAAGGTTCAATGAAATGACCTCTTATTCTCTGACAGTGCTACAGATTAACCATCACTCACTCCTCTTTTACCATCAGATTAGGAATTATTCTGGTGAAATTCCTTGACACTTTCCCCAGAACAATGAGATCATTCTTTCTATGGATAAAAAGTCTGTCCATAATACCCCAAATACTGTCTCACCCACTCTCTCAGTGATGATCACAATAATTCCTTTCCCACACTTACGGTCTCTGTATCTTTATTTTGACATAAAAACCCATTCCGTCTCTATGTACTGCCATCGATGTAGAATTTAAAAGTTCCTTACATCTGTATGTCAGCATCAGTAAATCCAGCACCAATGGTGCCTGTGGAGATGAACATCACTCTTGGGGAGAGACTCAATCAGAAAGATTGCACTTGAAATAGGGAATGGTCACCTACCTGAATGGAAATGGAGTGTAGAAATAATGGAAACAGGCAGAGGAAGGGAGCTAACTGTACTTTAGTTCTTCTCTCACGGGATGTGTGCAGCCCTGACAAGGCCAGCATGTTATACGGATCTTGAACTGAGTGCCTGATTCAGCTGCACCACAGCACAGTAAAGAGTAAAACATATTGATTTGGGTTTGCACAGACATGACTGGGGAAGAATAACCATTGACTTCTCTGAAGGACACGAAGTAAGCAGATGGGCCTTTTCTATCACAAATGATGATGGTTTCACTTCAATTATATCAATTTCCTTCTTGATTTATCAACAGATTATTATTCTCTGCCGCTAGATTATGAGTTAATGATTTAAGCAGCATGCAGTGTATGCCTGTCTGACAGAATCTGTGTACTGAACAAGTTCAACATACTCAAGAGCAATTATTCTGCAAATGACATGTGGTTAGAAAGGACTTGATAAGTTGTATCCAGATATAACAAAGGTACAATTGATGGTTTATTCAGAAGATGCACTGAGGCTGAGGAGGAGACAGGGATATCATGATGGTGATATTGGACAGAATTAGTGAGTGGGGAAGATATAGAAATGCAGATCTGTGCAGGGCTAGAAGTATTTTGGAGTTTGAGAAGAGTCTGGTTCCTCCTCGCATATTGGTGAGCAACTTGTCATGAGTAATTTGCACGTTATAATTTGTGAGGAATGAAATATTTCATTGGAATTGAAAATATTGACGTCCACTTTTCTAAATTTTAAATAATATGAGCAGCAATTCAGTCCAACCTGGCTTAATGAACAGATAGAATGACTTACCAGGAACACCAACTATAATGAGAATGGGATAGTAGGCATTTTGAATAACCATCAATACACCATAGAACCGAAATGCTAATGAGATCCAAGGTTGAGAAAACAAGTAAAGACCATCGGATAAACTCCTGCCCATTGCTGTAACATTCCAGTCTCATGTTCTCAGATTCTGATCCATTGTTGGAACATTCCAGTCTAATGTTCTCAGATTCTGATCTCTCCTTCTCTTCTCTCTAGATCTGCTGATCCCTGTTAGTGCTGTCAGTGATAGTCCCGTTGATACTATGGGATAACACATTGAACCGATTCCCTCAATAATAGAGGAGGAAAGCCCTCCAGTGACATATTTAGGATCCACGGAGACTGACATCAATCTCAGTCCCTGAACAAATATCTCCAGTTAACCCATTTCAATTCAATACATTTTATTAATTTTTTTTTTAAAACGTATGATTAAAATTTACACATTCTCGGTGGGATATGTGGGGGTGGCAGAGGGAACAAATGTTAGGGCTGGGAGATCAATCATGTGTAAACATTCAATCTGCCTTGGATATGGGAGCAATGCCAGAGGTTTATTAGAACATGAGCATGCTTCTCTGTTTATAAATTGAAACGTATATTCTTTAACTACTGATCAGGAATTACAATATCAGTAAAATGTTAAAATAACTTTTATCGTCCATGATCTGAGAAGAAAATGTCCCTCAGACTACGTGCAGTTGAAACAGATAACGACATGGTTATGTTAACAGGGAATTGTACCTTAGAGGTAATGGAGACTGCAGCTGTTTGATAATTCACAGTATGTAAAGCATGGCGCTGGAAAATGCACAGCAAGCCAGGCAACATCCGAGAAGCAAGAGAGTCGACATTTCAGGCAGAACCCTTCTTCAGGACAGGCATGGGGAAAGAGGGTTATGAGAAAATGGGTGATGGGATGTGGCTTGGGGAAAGGTAACTAATAGGTCAGCGAAGGTAGGAGGTGATAGTGATAGATCGATGGGGAGTGTGGGATGGAGCGGTGGGAATGAAGATTGGGCATTAGGTCTCCTCAGGAAGGCAGATGTGAGTCTGGGGGCTGGATCTGGGATCTGTGTTGGCCAGGAAAATTTGTAAATCAGTGGATCCAATGTTCATGCCGCGTGTTTGTTGGCTCCCGAGGCAGAAGATGATGCGTTACTCGTGACATTCTGGTACATCTCTTCTGAACCCCCTTCAGCTTAACAATCTCCTTCTTATAACAGAACTGCACACAGAACTACAGAAGAGGCTTTATCAATGTCCTGCACAATCTCAGCATGCCTGTTCAGCTTCTAAACTCAAAGGTCTGAACACTGAAGTAATCTTACACATCCTGCGCCACAGACTTCAAAGAATTATATCTGGGCCCCTGGGTCCCTCTTTTCTATATAACTACCAAAACCCAGCATTAATTGCGTAAGCCCTGCCCTTGTTTGTTTCACCAAAATGCAAAGCCTCACATGTATCTAAGTTAAACTCCATCTGCCACACCTCAGCCCAGTGAAAGATATCACTACCCCCTCATACTTCCCCTTCGGATTAAAACGACAATCCCCTCTCCAGAAGGCCGACAGACACCAACCTTGAGTTTCAAAAGACCCAGAGCTTGGTTTGCCTTGTACAGGCAGAGGGAGGAGTCGGTAAGCAAACACTCGATAGGAAATAGCTGTCTTATATCAATTAATGATTTTAAGAAGAGGGAAGCCACATGTTAGAGATTTGAAATAGTGGCCGGTGTTTTGGGCCCAGAATTGTGTTCTTTCCTCCTCTCTGGTGTTCAGTATTGATATCTATTCGCAGGATGTCTTTCCATAATATAGCAGACTACTGGTAAAAGACATTTTAACCGGAAATCATAGCCAAACAATTAAAGATGTTCATAGTTTATCTCAATGGTACAGCGAATGCACTCAACATCCTATAGTTGAGGCTAATAATTTGTACTTTTTTAAAATGAGAATTGTCCCCTGTAAAATCTGGTAATGTTAACCAGAATTTAGTAAATTCTGGATTCGATTCCAGTCCATGAATGTTTGATAGTGCCCCTATCTCTGGAGAAGGTGGAGTGCATTAATGTCCTATGGAAGTGTGTCACAGCATGTTACAACAGGCTGATGAACAACATACAGGAGCATCATGTTGCAGCTTTAGGGGCAAATGCTGAATGATGGTAGTGTATCTATCACTGCGCCGAAAATTCTCGTTTCAACTCCCACAGAGCTGTTTCATAATATGTCTGAACAAGTTGATTAAACGTTTTTTGGAATAGTGCCTTGGTGGCGAAGGAAGAGGTACGACTACTGAATTTGAGACTATAGACCCAGAATGATTGAAAGCGCAGCCAACAGTCCTGATTGGAGTCACATTTACACCTTAAGAGGTTTATAAAATTATGAAGGGCATGGATAGGGTGAGTGGTCAAGGTTCCTTCCCCCCAAGGTAGGAGAGTCTAAAACTAGAATGCATAGGTTTAAGGTGGGAAGAGAAATATCCGAAAAACAATGCAGAGCAACTTTTTTCCTGCAGAGGGTGGTGCTCTATGGAATAAGCGACCAGAAAAACTGGTGGAGGCTGGAACAATTACAGCATTTAAACAGTAACTGGGTGGCTTTATGATTCGTGGGATATGGGCCAAATGCTGGCAAATGGGGGTGGATTAAGTTAGAATATTTGGATGGTATGAACGAGTTGGAGGGTCTGTTTTCCTGTTGTACATCTCTATGAATCACTGATTTAATTAATGAAGGTCTCTTTGTCATCTTCAGTTGTTCCCATTACACAAACACTGTCCACTGTACAACCAAACTTGATGTCATCCTCAAATTTGCTAAATATACCTTCTATAATTCTCATCTAAATCATTTATATAAATGACAAACAAAAGTGGACCCAACAATTTTGCCACTGGATCATCGCTGCCCACAGGCTTCCATTTCAAAAAAACAACCATCCACCATCACCCTGTCTCCTTTCATTAAACAGATATACACAAACAGTAAAGTGCAGAGATAGGTTAGGCAGGAACACGACATGGGAGCAAGGAATGCCTGTTGGATTAAATTGCATCTATCTCAATGTAAGATGGCTGACAGGTAAGGCCGATGAACTCAGTGCGTGGAGAGGTACGTGGGACTGGGATATTATAGCCATTACAGAAACATGGCTAAGGGAGGGACAGGACTGGCAACTTAATGTACCAAGGTACAGGTGCTTTATGCTAGTCAGAGTTGGTGGAAGGAGGTGTGGGGGTTTCATTTTTGATTCAGGCGAATACCACAGCAGTAATCAGAGATAAAATAACTGATGGATCATCCAGTGAGGATTTGTGGGGGAAGCTAAGAAATAAAAAGGGAATGATGATATTACTTGGGTTGTAATATAGGCCCCCGAATAGTAAATGGGGAATTAGAATAATTAAAATATATACAGAGATTGGGGAGACTTGCAGGGCCAATAGGATTGCCATAGTCGGATATTTAAATTTTCCTCATGTTGACTCAGAGTTACATAGAATTAAGGACTGAGATGGGGTGTATCTATTAAATGTGTTCAGAAACGTTTCCTCAAGCAGTATGTGGAGGGAGCAATTGGGGAAGGGGTAAAACTTGACCTACTCTAAGAAATAGGGCAGGACAGGTGATTGAGGTGACATTGGGGGAGCACGCTGAGACCAGAGACCATAGATTTCAAATACTTATGGAGAAGGACAAAACTGGCCCGCATGTTCAATTTCTAAATTGGGGCAAGGCGAATTTTGATGGAATTAAATAGGAGCTTGTAGGGGTTGTTTGGGGGAGTTTGTTTGCAGGCGAAGGGACCTCTGGCAAATGGGAGGCCTTTAAAAGTGAAATGGCTGGAGTTCAAGGTCTATATATTCCTGTGAGGATAAAAGGCAAGGTTGGCAGGAAGAGGGAACCCTGGATGTCAGGAGATATTGATGCTTTGCAGACAAAAAGGAGGTCTGGCTGAGATCCATGCAGCTGGGATCAAGGGAATCCCTGGCGGTGTACAGAGAATACGGGAGTTTATCGAAAAAGGAAATCAGAAGGGTGAAAAGGGCACACACGATAGCCTTGTCTGAGAAGATTAGGGTGAATCCAAAGAGGTTCTTTAAGTATATTAAAGTTAAAAGAATAACTACATGAGAATATGACCCCTCAAGGTCCAAAGTGGACATGCATGTCTAGAAACATAGGAGATGTGTGAGATTCTCAATGGATATTTCTCCTCTCTCTTTACTGTGGAGAAATACAAGAAGACTTGGGTGGTTAACAAAGGTCTTGGTGATATCTTGGGATGAGTCAATATCACAGGAGAGGACGTGTTGGATACATTAGAATGGATGAAGGTGGATAAATCTCTTGGTCATAAACTGATGTTTCCAAGAATACTGCAAGAGGCTACAGAAGAAACTACATGGACCTGGGTGATAATTTTGCATCATCGTTAGTCGCAGGTTAGGCTCCAGAATATTGAAGTATAGCAAACGTTGTGCCATTATTCAGAAAGGGAAGCAAAGAAAAATCTGGGATCTATAGACTGGGAAGCCTAACATCTGTAGTAGGTAGGTGACTTGAGAAGATTCTGAGGGATAAGGTATGCACACGTTTGGAAAGACAGGGTTTGATTAGAAATAGTTTATTTTTTTCAGTTTCCTACAGTATGGAAACAGGCCATTTCGTCCAACAAGGCCACATCGACACTCTGAATAGCAACCCACCCAGTCCCATGCCCCTATCCTATATTTACCCCTGACTAATGCACATGAGGCTGTGGCCAATTTACCTGACATGTACATCTTTGGATTGTGTAAGGAAAATGAAACTCCTAGAGGAAACCCACACAAACACAGGGAGAATGTGCAAACTCCACAAGAGAGTCACCCGAGGCTGAAATCAAACCCGGATCAGTGGCACTATGAGGAAGCAGTGCTGACCACTGAGCCACCATGCCACCCTTGCTTTTTGTCGATACAGTTCAATGACACAGGGATAAAATCTATTCTGCCCTTCACCAATGATGCACATTCCAATGCCATATACCATGGATAATTTATTCTCCGCTGAAAATGCCATCTTATAATTATTTATTATTGTTTGTTGTTATTTATTTGTATAATTATTATGAATAGTTGTTTTTAGACTGAAACGATTGCATGACTTTATGAGTGGGAGATCATGCCTCATAAATTTGCTTGAGTTTTTTGATGAAGTGACCAGGAATGTTGATGAGGGCAGCGAGGTAGTCATAGTCTGTTTGGTTTTCAGAAAGGCCTTTGACAAGATTGCTCTTGATAGGCTGGTCTGGAAGGTTAGAATCGCAGAGAATCCAGAGGGAGGTGACAAATTGGATACACAATTGGCTTGATGGTAGTAAACAGAGGGTTATAAGTGGAAGGATGTTCTCCGACTGGAGACCTGTGACACATGAAATGCCTCAGGGGTCAGTGCTGGACCCATTGTTGTTTATTATCTAGTTCAATGAGATTCTTCAGAATGTACAAAGCATGATTACTAAATTTGAAGATGACTCTAAAATTGGTGGTGTTGTGGACAGTGAGGAAGGTTGTCAGAAATTGCAATAGGATCTTGATCAACTGGAGAAGTGGGCTGAGGAATATTTTTTGCAAACTTCGATCAATGTATGAGTTTCATGGTGAATGGTAAGGCCTTGAGCAGTGTCGTTGAGCAGAGGAACCATGAAGTTCAGGTCCACCGTTCTCTGAAAGGGGAGTCCCAGGGAGACATGGGCAGTGAAGAAGGCTTTTGGCTCACTGGCAGTCAACGGTCAGGACATGGAGGAGAGAAGTTGGGAAGTTATGTTGCAGTTATACAGGATGTCGGTGAGACTGCACTTGTCGTGTTGAGTTCAGTTTTAGTCACATTGCGATCAGAAGGATGTTTTTAAATTGAAATGTGTGCAGACGGAATTTACAAAGATGTTGCCAGGACTCAACAGTATGAATTATAGGAAGAGGTTGGACAAGCGAGAACGTTTTTTCTTTAGAGCGTAGGAGACTGACGGGGGTCTTATAGAAGTGTACAAGATTATGAGAGGCATGGATAGGGTGAATGGACTGAGCCTTTTTTCCCAGAGTTGGGGAATTGAGGGCGAGAGAGCATCAATTTAAGGTGAGATGGGAAGGAATAAAAGGAAAACTGATGGAAACTGTTTTACACAGAGAGTGGTACACAAAGGGAATGAGCTGCCAGCGGAAGTGGTTGAAGCATTTATATTAACAATATTTAAACGGCATTTGGACAAGTACATGGGCAGGAAAGGACGGGGTGTGCTGAAAGAATCAGTGCTGAACTCAGTGCTTTTCATCATGTATATAAACAACTTGTATATGATTATCGGAGGCATGGTTAGTAGGTTTACAGGTAACATCAAAAAGATAGTGGGGCAGTGGACAGTGATGATTATTTCAAAGAACAACGGCACCCTTGACAAACAAAGGGCCAAGGACTGGCAGATAGAATATAATGCAGACATTTGTGAGGTTTTGCATTTTGATAAGTTAAAGCAGGGTGGTACCCTGGCGAATGTTGCTGAACAAAGAGACCTACGGATGCAGGTTCATAGTTCCTTGAAAGTGGAGTATCAGGTAGACAGAGTATTAATATTCAGTCAGAACATTGAATATAGGAGATGGGGTATCATATTTCATTTCTACAGGACATTGGTGAGGCCACTTTAAGAATCTTGCATACAATTCAGTTGGCACTGCTAAAGGATGGATGTTGCTAAGCTTGAGACGGTGCAGAAAAGAATTACAAGGATTTTCTGGAACCTGAGAAATTGAGCTTCAGGTGAGGATGAACAGGTTGGGGCTTTCCCCCAGGACTGTTGGATGCTGAATAAAAGGCTTATAAAATCCTGAGGGACATTTATAGTCACAATGGCCAACATCTTTTTTCCCAGTGTAGGAACCTCCAGAACGAGACGGCAGAGGTTGAAGATGGCAGGGGAAAGATTTAGACGGGACCTGAGGGGAAACCTTTACATGCAGAGTCTGTGGGTGTACGGAAAGTGCTGTCAGAGGCAGTGGTGAAAGCGGGTACAATTATATGTTTAAAATATATCTGGATAGATACATAAATAGGAATGGTTCAGAAGGATATGGGCCAAATGCTGGCCAGTGAGATTAGGTCAGGTTAGGATGCCTGATCGGCATGGAGAATTTGGACAAAAGGATGTGTTTCCATGCTGTATGATTCTCCGATTCTATCACAGTGATGAGGAAAAATGCTAAAAGGGCTTTGGAATGGGAATTCTCTTCCCCAGAAGTTCGTGGTGCCTCTCTGATTGCAAGTATTCACAGCTGAGTTAGTTAAAGATTTGACAGAGACTACGTCATGGATAATGGGATACAGACAGGAAAGTGGGGCTGAGACCAAACCTGATCAGCCACAATCTTAGTGCCTGGTGGAGAAGGCTCAAAGTATCTCATGACCCACTCCTACTCCTCAGTCCCGTGTTTCTGTGTTCCATTCAGACCCTCAAACCCGCTGTATAGTAGCAGCTGGAGGCCAGTTACTGCTATCACCTGGTGCACAGAAACAGAGGAGAACATTCACTCCCTCATGACTGCCACGCACGGTTTAGGAGATTTGGAAAATGTAATTGGAAAACCCAAGCTGAATATGAAAGCACTCCCTCATTTCTCTTTACAGAGCTTCCCCTCTCTGTAGCTTGTGCTCCATTTGTTGGTCGGCCCAGATTCACTGTGAATACAGCCCCCATACCTCACCCAGAGATGGTCACAAAGTCCTCTGGGGTCCTTGACTGCAACATTCCATAACAGACCTTCCAGGTACCTTCCTGTAAGTAATCTTATCTAATCTAATCTAATCAAATTTTCCAATAACAGAATGTGAGAATATCAGAAACAAAGGCAGGTCGTTCACCTCCCAAGCCTGCCTTGCCTTTCAGTCGAGCACAGTACAGGACCTTCGGCCCTCGATGTTGTGCCACCCGTTTATCCTACTCTATGATTAGACTATCCTCCATGCTTCCGCTCACTTTCTTCCATATGCCTATCCAAGAAGCTCTTAAGTTTCCCTCACGTATTTGACTCTACTTCCACTGATGGCAGTGCATTCCACACACGCACCACTCTCTGTCTAAAGAACTAACCTCGGCTATCTCTCCTAAACCTTCCTCCAATTACCTTCAAATTGTGACCCCTTGTGATAGGTATTTCTGCCCTAGGAAACAGTTGCTAACAATTCACTATATCTGTGGCTCTCATCATCTTGCACACCTCTATCAAATCACCTGTCATCTTTCTTTCCTCCAATGAGAAAAGCCCTTGATCCCTCAAGTTTTCTTCATAGAATCTTCCCTCCAGTCCGGGCAGCATCTTGGTGAATGTCCTCTTTCACATCACTTCCTATAATGGGGTGAGCAGAACTGAACACAATATTCCAAATGTGGTCCAACCAGGACTCTATAGAGCTTCATAATACCCTCACGGCTCTTAAACTCAATCCCCCTGCATATGAAAGCCAACACACCATATGCCTTCTTAACCACACCATCAACTTGGGGAGCACATTTGAGGGATCCGTGGACACTGAGCCCAAGGTCGCTCTGTTCCTCCTCACTGCCAAGAATCCTGTCTTTAACCATGTATTCTGCATTCACATTCGAGCTTGCAAAGGGATTCACTTCACACGTTACCAGTTTGAATTCCATCTGCCACTTCTCAGCCCAGCTCTGCATCCTGTCAATGTCCCGTTGCAACCTACAAAAGCCCTCTATATTCTGTACCACTCAAACAACCTTTGTGTCATTGGCAAACTTGCTAACCCACTATTCCACACCCCCATCCAAGTCATTTATAGAAATAACAAAGAATAGTTGTTCCAGAGCCGATGCCTGCGGAACACAACTGGTCCCTTTCATTGATGTAGGTCCCCTAACTCTCTGTGAAAGAGAATTCCTGACATTCACTACCCTCTGTTTGAAGAAAACATTCTCTGCTTCTACATCATGACCTATTGATATGAACAAAAGAGGGAACACAGGGGCTCAGGTAAGAGAGACTGGCCCTGAAATCAAGGCAGTATTTGACTGATGATGAGATCAAGGAGCCTGAGGAAAATTCCACCGAATGAGAATCGATTGTGACCTCTCCACTGTTTGGAATCATTCACGGCACAAGGGAAGATGATTACCTATGGTGGGCATCAATCATCTCGGCCATGGGGCATCTCTGCAGGAGATCCACAAGGTTGCTCCCTCAGCCCAGGCATCCTCTGTTTGTCAGCGGGGAATCCTGCAGTTTCAGCCCATTGAGTCAAAACTGAGCAGAAGTGGGGATATTCACTGAAGTTTACATAATGTTTAGAGCAAGTTGTCCCTCTTCAGCTCTTGAAGCAGTCTGTGTCCGTGTGCAACTAGACCTGGACAACATTCAAGATTATGCTGCTAAAGTCTGGGTAACATTCATGTTACAGCACTGTACATTTCCACAGTAAAACGAGGAGCACATTCAGCACTTCAATCTGGTTTCACAAGAATATGGAGAAGCCATTCAGTCCATCAAAACTGCTGGGCAAAAAGAGGGATAGTCCATTCAGTTCCTCCTGCCTATAAAACAGGAAGAGAAGGAATCTGCTCACTCCCACATCCACGTACACAGGATCAGTAAGAGACCATTTCAATCCCGAAATCATTAAAAAGGAACAGGAAGAGGTAATTCAGCTTATCAAGCCACTAATACAGGAAGAGGAAAGGGTCAGAGATGTTCTAACGTTGCAAACACATGGAGCAGGGGCTGCACATATAGACTGCTCCAAATTGATCCACATGACTTAATTACTCATAGTACATAAGTGTTACTTAAACATGGTTTTCTGGAATTCGAAATGAAGTCAACCTTTTTAAAGTATTCTCCAAATAATTGTCTTCAATCTCCAAGAAGGCAGACCCATGTCTCCATGGAGGTCAGAAGCTGGTGGGGAATGACTAACTCTTTCAAAATGAAGTTATAGTAGCTGCTGACAGGATTGTGCACAAAGTGACATTCAATGCAGTGTCAAACAGTAACGGTGCATTCAAGTGTCCCGAGTTCATTCAGACCCTGTAGCTCTCTGTCAATCGACATGGGGTACTGCAGATGCATGTAAACCATCGGGAATCAATCATTCAATGAAAAGTATGGAATTTTCACTCTATTCAGCTGTTTGGGACATAATGAATGTACGTCCATAATCATCAAGTTTCAGCTTCTTATTTTCTCAGAACCCTACACATTAAACAAATAGTCACTGCACTCACTCCTCATGGTCCAATCATGCCAGGGTTTAGTCTGGTAAAACTCCTTTGCGCTGTCTCGGTGACAAAGAGATCATTATCTATAAAGCAGATCAAACAAATACTCTCTCAACAAAACCAATGGGAAAGATGTTCTAACTCTGGTGCTTCAATCATTTTGCATGAACAGTCACATATCACTTACCCCTATTCCACCTCTACACACCCATGGATTCTCATATTTCCCACTCACCTGTATTCAATCAGGTCAATCATCATCTCAAAACTCAAATAATCCACTCCCATTGGTTCTCAATTGTTGATGTCACAATGCACAATGTCCACAAAAAGGTTTATCATCCATCATTTCCCTTTCCTGAATCTAGGCTGACTTTACCAAATCATATCATTATTTTCCAAGTGTCTAGTTGTCATGTTCCTTATAAAAGGTTCCAATGTTTTTTTTTTCTCTCAAAGCTAATATCAAGCGATTGAGTTTTCTGTTTTCCCTCTCCGTCCTGTTTTAAATATTTACATTTACAATAGCTGCTTTCCAGTCTGCAGGATCCTTTTTCAGAATCTAACCAGCTTTGAATAATAATCAATAATTCTTTCACTAGCTCTGTTTTCATCTCCTCAATACTCTGAGATGTCGCTCATCAGATGCAACAACTTATGAAACTACCGATCAATTACATATCCAAAAGGATACCCTTCATTAATTCTAATTTCTGCATTTCCTCATTTTCACCAGTCCCCCTTCTCTCTTGTATTTCTGGAAGGTGGTTTCTGTAGCTTCCCCTGTGGAGATGGAATCAATGCATTCTTCTCAGCAGGCAGGTGGCTTCTGTCAGCTTGTTATACGTCGGAGGACGACACATCAGAGATGGTGGATACATTTCCCACTCCTGCCTGGAAAGTTCCAGAATTAAAACAGTTAAATTCATGGTGAGAGCCAGCACAGTCCTGTCTCTGGTGTGAGTCTACAGGTTATACTGAAGGAAGGACACAGCTCAGTGAGCACCTCATTTTTGAAACAAACTGTTTTCACACTTTACTCCTCAATGGGTCCAGCTTAGACAAATTTACCTGGAAATCCCAGGAAGGACTGTGCAGTACTTTGCTCCTCCTTCTTTCCAGAGCTTCCCTTCTGTGTAGTCTTCGCTCCATTTGTTTACCATGGACCCAGGCACTCTGTAAATGCAGTGTCCAGAGTGCGGTCACCAGACCCTCGGTTCTCCCTGAACGAACTCAGCAGCTGACAAAACAAACCTGAGGACACCATGCACAGAAACTCCACTGACTTTCCAATGACAGCAACAAGTCAATGCCCCACACACATGGTGCACCCATTCACTGTTGAAAATGCCTCCCTCTCCTCAGTTTCTCTTCCTGGCTGAGAAAGCTGTTGCATCTTTGCACAGTCCCACAGTAACAGTTCCTCTCTCCAAAGAAGCATTTGACACTTTAACATTACCTTTTTCTGTATCTCAGCAACAGTCAGGGTAGCACCAGTATTGCCAATGGAATAGATCATTACACTCAGAGAAGAGAGACAGAGGGAACATAACTCACTTTAATCAGGGACATACCTAAATGGATGTAATATTCGGGAATATGGGAAAAGCAGGAATGTTAGAATAACTTGTCATTCTATTTTCCTTCCAGTCCATCATCAGCAATCCCTTTGTTTGCTTTTCCTTTCTCTCTCTCTCTGGACACTGGAGAATTTTATTTCAGATCTCAATTATCCACAGTTCCTTGGTTTATTTTTCCTTTAATGTTGTTGTTTCATGGTATGTCAGCATCACTGGCAAGGGAAGCATGTGTTGTCCATCCTAATTGCCCTTGACTGTGAGGCCATTTGTCAAGACAACGTGGAGCCAACCATTTTATTGTGGAACTGAAGTCGCCCTTAGTCCAGACCGGGCAATAATGTTAAGTTTCTTTACCAAAGGCTATCAGTGAAATATTAAAAGAAATCCTGATTGTTTATGGTTTCCATCAGTGAGATTTCATGCCATTTTTTTTGTCATTCGACTTTAAGTTCAGTCATCGGCTGTGGTAGGATTTCAAACAATACCTTTGCCTCTGAATTACACGTCCAGTGACATTATGAATCTGATACAGAGAACCTGTTGTGAAGTACCTGTAGTGACGGCAACAAGTTTGTGGTCAAAATATTTGTCACTGATGGAGAGGTCAGAATACAACGGGAGCCATAAATTCTGAAGTTCACAAAAGTGTAGATGATGTTTAATTCAGCAAGAGCACTGAGGCAGAGGTGGAGACTGGGAATATTATCGAGGTGGGTGTGGGCAGGTTCGATGACAGAGAGAATGAAGAGACATAAAACAGTTCAGGGCAAAAGTCAGGTTGAGATTGTGAACAGAATGTTCCTTCTTATAGCGTTATGAGTGAAGAGTCTAAAATTATTTTAAAGGAAGTGGAGTTTGTGACTGAACCTGAATAAAATACTGTACATCTTTGCTAAATATAAATAATAGAATCAGCAATTATCTTCACCATAGTTTATAGAATTGACAGGGAAAGATTTACCAGGAACACCAATAATAGCGAGGATAGGGTAGTAACCAGTTTGAATAATCCTCAGTACGGCATCGATCCGCAACTCTAACGATGGCCAATCCTGAGAAAGCCAGTAAAGACCCAAAGATAAACTCCTGTTCATTGTTGGAACATTCCAATCTAATATTCTCAGATTCGGATCCATTGCTGGAACATTGCAGTCTTTTGTTCTGATTCACTTCCTCTCCCTCTCTCTGGAGCTGCTGATCTCTATCCTGTTGAGGATGACACCGTCCCTAATACTACGGGATAACAGGTTCAAAGAAGCCCCTTAACTATGAAAGAGGGAAAATCTCCAGTGACACAGTTAGAGTCCATGGAGACTGACATCAATTATAATCACTGAACAAACAGCTCCAGTTAACCCATTTCACTGCATCCCTTATGTGTCACAAAAGTACTTGTTCTGGGTGGGATGTTGACATGGCTGACTATTGGGCTAATGATACATCTCCAACTGTAAAGTGAGAGGTGACGGAGCGAGATGATGCTTTATCTTTACACGCTCGATGATTCTACAGCGTTTTCGCAGGGTAGGAATTTCTGGGCTTCTGAGGCCATCTGCGTCTGATCACCAGGCCTGCAGCATTCTTTGATTTATTTATTTATGTTTAACTTTGACATATATCTTACCACCATTTAACGGCTTAGGTGGGGTTAGGCATTTTTGAGAGACACCTACAGTGCCATAGGCAGTGTAGATACAGTCCATGCCTTGTTGGCCTTGCAGCCGCGGCCTGGTCCTGTGGATTGATGGTCAAGCTTTCACAGAACCAGGATTCTTAGTTTTACATTTCGCCATTTATTGCTGGATTGGAAGGCAGGAAATATCCCCACGATGCCACACATCCTCTGAGATTTTTCTCAGAATTGTCTTTTGATGATCCTTCTTCCTGGATAGGAGAACTGCATGTGAAACAATATATTTCCTGAATTTGTTTTGTGAAAAGTGTGTGCTTCAAGGATGTTACCATATTGGAGCAGTTACAATGTAGTAGTTAAGTAATCTATTATTCTGTTATGTTTTCCCATAGAATGAAGTTATTCCAAGTTACTCTTATTTTTGTTGTACTTTGTCGACTGTGTTTGAATATATTGTATTTTGCTTAATGCTTAATACCAATCGAATTGCACCCAAACAAAGCACCTCACATTTACCTTTAAAATAAGAAAATATTCGTGTCAAGACTACCTTCATCATATATGTTCAAGGACGTCTGCTCGTGTGCATCGCAAGAAGGACAGATATTCATCTTTTAATTGGATAATTACTTAATGGGCAACATATTGCAGAAATACGGAGTTTAACAGCAGAATGCGCCAAGCTGGGAGAGTGATAGCTCTATCAGGAATTATCCCGGATATTCAATCCTCCTCACAGATGCAGCCGAGACATGTATAAGACCAGGTGAGATATCTGCTTAGCGTGGAGCACCGTGCAGACTAGGCCCAGTACAATCCATAATCTGTCCAAGATGGAATACTGTGCAGACCAGGCTCAGTACAACCCAACAATATATCCAGGATGGGATACAGCACAGGTCTCACCAGGCCACTAGCTATCTGTCCAAAATAGGAACCAATACAGACCACACCGGTGCATTGATTCAGTAACCTAGATGAAACAGTCTGTCCAGCATGGGGTGGTATGCAGCCTACGCCAGTGTCTTGCTTCACACATGCGTCAAGGTTTCTGTTCAGTATTGGTGGCTGTACAGTGAATAGCAGTAAATTGATCTATAAACCTGGAGAAGTTACCCTCCCAGCATGGAGAGCTGTGTACCCTATCCTAGTGCATTGTTCACTAACACTGTGTTAGATCCCTGCCCAGCGTGGGGAATCTTGCAACCCATGCTGGAAGTGACAGCATGTGCAGCTGCCAGGCATTTACAGCTCCATATCTCCATTATACCTTGACAAGGGGTGCTGTGGGTGTGAAAATCACTGCCAGAGAGAGAGAGATAGTGGGGAAATTAGTTTAAATAACAACAAACAGAAGAATTTTGGGAAAAAGAGAGAGGGAGATTGAGAGAATATTTCATGGAAGATCACAGGTTTCAGAATGTTGATATGAAGATATTTCTACAGTACCCTGCAACATGAGCCAGTATTCTCAGGATTGATGGGTGAATGGGATATTGGTGTGCGTTTCGATGATGGAGAGTTTTGGATGAGCATTTGTTCCGCAGCTCTGTAACTGGGAGTGGGGTCAGCAAAGTCTGACTCATTGGGCTGAACCTAACAAAAATTTATCTTTGTGTGATTTTTATTGAGTGTGACAGAGGTGTTGTCTGCACGAGGCTGAACAAGTTTTCTGGTGCTATCATATCAAACTTACCTCATTAACTTCCCAGCCATCCCGTGGTGTCCCTCTCATTCAATGCCAGCCCGATTCTCCAACCCATCATGGCTGGAGGTACTCACAATCGCCCGGGTACCCCTGGATATTCCGTGATCCCTGGCGCTAGTGCCATCTTTAAAAGGCCAATGGGCACACGATTGAGTTTCTCTGTTTGGAGCTTCCCTGCACAGTTTACTCTGAGCATGGCAGATAAGGGGCAATTACACCAAGGTTTGTCGACAGGGACACAGAGGTCATGGTGGATGGGCTAGTACAGAAGACGATGATTCACTTCACAGAGGAAGCCACACCTCCATACCCACCGAGCATGGTCTGACCTCACCACCCAGCTCAGTGCAGTTTCTGGCGTCTGAAGAAATGTCCAGCAATACAGGACAAGCAGCAATAACCTTCCCCACTCAGTCAGGATAAGGGTCACCGTATTCTCTCTACTCCCTCACACTCACCGTACATCTGTTATCACACGTACCTCCGATCAGGTCTCATGCTCCACCACTCCTACTACTGCATGCAACTCTCACCCTCACCCTCACCCTCACTCTCACCCTCACTCTCACTCTCACTCTCACTCTCACTCTCACTCTCACTCTCACTCTCACCCTCACTCTCACTCTCACTCTCACTCTCACTCTCACTCTCACTCTCACTCTCACTCTCACTCTCACTCTCACTCTCACTCTCACTCTCACTCTCACTCTCACTCTCACTCTCACTCTCACTCTCACTCTCACTCTCACTCTCACTCTCTCTCCCACACACACACACGCCCACGCACACACACTCGCCTTTGCAATATCCCCACATCTTGGTGGAGTATTCTGACGGATGCTGATTTTGGAATGTTCCAGCTAGTGTTCCAAAGACTTCGCACATTCTGGGAGATATCAATGCCCCAGCATATAAGACAGAATGGGAAGGAGTAAAGGTGTACAGTTTTCAAATCACATGCAATTCAAATCCACCACGAGGCCATCCAATCCTACGAACGTATTCTAGTATTTAATAAGGTCAGGGCTGATCTGAATGTTTTTCTCAGCTCCATGTTGCAGGATCTTTCAGTCATTTACCCCCCAACTTCCTGTCACTGAGCAGTTGACACTTGGCCACTTTTAGCCTGGTTTTCTTCAAGCCGCTGTTAGAGGACATTTTCCATGGGAACACACTCTCCTAACAATATATTCCATCAGCTTTATACTTTTATGTCATGGTAAGTATGCTTTACCCAGACCAATCAAAAACATGTGCTTATTTTATGGTTATCGATATCCAAGCACAATTACTAATTCTGGTTATTTCACTTGTCTCACATGATTGTATTCAGCCAAAGACAGCTGCTAATCACTTGTCTCATTATAAAATACAAGTTCTGGCAGAGAACGTCTTTATCCTCAGTCGTTACCTTGACCATTATCTGAATTGTACTCTTATCCTTGTTATGAAGGTTTCTCTTGCCTTTTGTCTGTGACTGTTTCTGTTTGTGCCAGTTACACAGTCTCCCACTCAGTTGGCTAGCCTTCTGGTTTGTGATGTAGAGGGAGGCCAACAGCGCAGGTTCAATTCCTCACATTGACAGAGATCACCGTGAAGGGGATGCTCTCTCACCCTCAACGTATCACCCGAGGTGTGGTGACCCTCAGGATAAACTACCACGTGTTGTCTAACTCTAATGGCAGAGCAGCCCCATGGTCCTTTAAAATGATATTCTATCACTGTTTGCTTTTTAAAATGTTTTCTAGATTATCATTTCGTTTTGCCAGACGTTCTGGAGCAGTGCCATTTTGTGCCACTGTCAGCATTTCCCCATGCTCCACATTCCTGCCCATTCCCAGATAATCGTTGACTATATTATTACTTATGAACCTTCTGTCTGCGCCTCAAAACTATTCATATCTCTGCCTTTATAGCTTTGTGGGGAATAGAGTTCCAAAGACTCACCACACTGAGAAAACAAGCATAAAAATCATCTGGGGCATGTGGTTACGTTTTGTCTACTTACCCGAAAATAGATATAGAACATAGAACATAGAACATAGAACAATACAGCACAGAACAGGCCCTTCGGCCCACGATGTTGTGCCGAACTTCTATCCTAGATTAAGCACCCATCCATGTACCTATCCAAATGCCGCTTAAAGGTCGCCAGTGATTCTGACTCGACCACTCCCACGGGCAGCGCATTCCATGCCCCCACCACTCTCTGGGTAAAGAACCAACCCCTGACATCTCCCCTATACCTTCCACCCTTCACCTTAAATTTATGTCCCCTTGTAACACTCTGTTGTACCCGGGGAAAAAGTTTCTGACTGTCTACTCTATCTATTACTCTGATCATCTTATAAACTTCTATCAAGTCACCCCTCATCCTTCGCCGTTACAACGAGAAAAGGCCGAGAACTCTCAACCTATCCTCGTACGACCTACTCTCCATTCCAGGCAACATCCTGGTAAATCTTCTCTGCACCCTCTCCAAAGCTTCCACATCTTTCCTAAAGTGAGGCGACCAGAACTCCAACTGTGGCCGAACCAAAGTCCTGTACAGCTGCAACATCACTTCACGACTCTTGAATTCAATCCCTCTGCTAATGAACGATAATACTCCATAGGCCTTCTTACAAACTCTATCCACCTGAGTGGCAACCTTCAAAGAGCTATGTACAAAGACGCCAAGATCCATCTGTTCCTCCACCTGACCAAGAATCCTACCGTTAACCCTGTATTCCGCATTCTTATTTGTTCTTCCAAAATGGACAACCTCACACTTGGCAGGGTTGAACTCCATCTGCCACTCCTCAGCCCAGCTCTGCATCATATCTAAGTCCCTCTGCAGCCGACAACAGCCCTCCTCACTGTCCACAACTCCACCTATCTTTGTATCATCTGCAAATTTACTGACCCACCCTTCGACTCCCTCATCTAAGTCATTAATAAAAATTACAAACAGCAGAGGACCCAGAACTGATCCCTGCGGAACTCCACTTGTAACTGGGCTCCAGGCTTAATATTTACCATCTACCACCACTCTCTGACTTCGACCGGTTAGCCAGTTTTCTATCCAATTGGCCAAATTTCCCTCTATCCCATGCCTCCTGACTTTCCGCATAAGCCTACCATGGGGAACCTTATCAAATGCCTTACTAAAATCCATGTACACTACATCCACTGCTCTACCCTCATCCACATGCTTGGTCACCTCCTCGAAGAATTCAATAAGACTTGTAAGGCAAGACCTACCCTTCACAAATCCGTGCTGGCTGTCCCTAATCAAGCAGTGTCTTTCCAGACACTCGTAAATCCTATCCCTCAGTACCCTTTCCATTACTTTGCCTACCACAGAAGTAAGACTAACTGGCCTGTAATTCCCGAGGTTATCCCTATTCCCTTTTTTGAACAGGGGCACAACATTCGCTACTCTCCAGTCCCCTGGTACCACCCCCGTTGCCAGTGAAGACGAGAAGATCATTGCCAACGGTACTGCAATTTCTTCTCTTGCTTCCCACATAATCCTAGGATATATCCCGTCAGGCCCGGGGGACTTGTCTATCCTCAAGTTGTTCAAAATGTCCAACACATCTTCCTTCCGAACAGGTATCTCTTCTAGCTTATCAGTCCGTTTCACACTCTCCTCTTCAACAATACGGTCCCTCTCGTTCGTAAATACTGAAGAGAAGTACTTGTTCAAGACCTCTCCTATCTCTTCCGACTCAATACACAGTCTCCCACCACTGTCCTTGATCGGACCTACCCTCGTTCTCGTCATTCTCAGGTTTCTCACATACGCATAGAATGCCTTGGGGTTATCCTTGATCCTATCCGCCAGGGATTTTTCATGCCCTCTCTTAGCTCTCCTAATCCCTTTCTTCAGGTCCCTTCTGGCTATCCTGTATCCCTCCACTGCTCTGTCTGAACCCTGTTTCCTCAACCTTAGGTAAGCCTCCTTCTTCCTCTTTACTAGACATTCAACCTCCCTCGTCAACCAAGGCTCCCTCACACGAACATTTCTTTCCTGCCTGATCGGTACATACATATCAAGGACACGTCGTATCTGCTCCTTGAAAAAGTCCCACATTTCCACCACATCCTTCCCTGACAGCCTATGCTCCCAACGTATGCTCCTCAAATCCTGTCTTACAGCATCGTAATTTCCCTTCCCCCAATTGTAAAAACTTCCTTGTTGTGCGCACCTATCTCTCTCCATAACCAAGGTGAAAGTCATAGAATTGTGGTCACCATCACCAAAATGTTCACCCACTAACAAGCCCACCACTTGTCCCGGTTCATTACCGAGTACCAAATCCAATATGGCCTCCCCTCTGGTTGGACAATCGACATACTGCGTTAGAAATGCTTCCTGGACACACTGCACAAACACCGCCCCATCCAATCTACTTGATCTAAAGAGCTTCCAATCAATTTTTGGGAAGTTGAAGTCGCCCATGACTACGACCCTGTGGCTTCTGCACCTTTCCAAAATCTGTTTCCCAATCTGTTTCTCCACATCTCTGCTGCTATTGGGGGGCCTATAATAAACACCCAACAAGGTGACTGCACCTTTCCTATTTATGACTTCAGCCCATACTACCTCCAGAAGCAGATCCCCCTCAAACTTCCTTTCTGCAGCCGTTATACCATTTCTAATTAGCAATGCCACCCCCCTCCTTTTTTACCACCCTCCCTAATCTTACTGAAACATCTGTAACCAGGAACCTCCAACAGCCATTCCTGTCCCTCATCTATCCATGTTTCCGTGATGGCCACAACATCGTAGTCCCAGGTACCGTTCCACGCCTTAAGTTCACCCACCTTATTTCTGATACTCCTTGCATTGAAGTATACGCACTTGAGCCCATCTCTGTGTCCGCAAGTAGTCCCTGTCAGTGCTACCTTCTCCACAGCCTCCCTACAGTCTTGGACATCCTGACACACAGCTAGCTTACTTGCTGGACTACAAGTCCGGATCCCATCCCCCTGCCAAATTAGTTTAAACCCCCCCGAAGAGTGCTAGCAAACCTACCCCCCAGGATATTGGTGCCCTTCTGGTTCAGGTGCAACCCGTCCTTTTTATACAGGTCCCACCTTCCCCAGAATGCAATCCAATTGTCCAAATATCTGAAGCCCTCCCTCCTACACCATCCTTGCAGCCACGTGTTCAACTGCACTCTCTCCCTATTCTTTGCCTCTCTGTCACGTTGCACCGGCAACAACCCAGAGATGACGACTCTGTCTGTCCTAGCTTTTAGCTTCCAGCCTAACTCCTTGAGCTCTTGAATGACCTCCCCACCCCTCTTCCTACCTATGACGTTGGTGCCAATGTGTACCACGACTTCTGGCTGCACACCCTCCCCCTTAAGGATTCTGAAGACACGGTCCGAGATGTCTCGGACCCTAGCACCCGGGAGGCAACAAACCATCCGAGAGTCTCGCCCATGTCCACAGAACCGCCTGTCCGTCCCTCTAACTAGAGAGTACCCTATAACTAGCGCTCTCCTCTTCTCCCCCTTTTCCTTCTGAATCTCAGAGCCACAGACCCCTTCACTGCAGCTTACACCTGCAAGGCTGTCCCCCCCAACAGTTTCCAAAGCTGAATACTTATTTTTTAGGGGAACGCTTACATTAGAAGCGGTTCAGAGACGTTTCACTTCATGTATTCCAAGGTAGAATGCCTTATATTATGGAGACTTTATCAGATTACTCTTATTGAAACATACAAGACTTCGAGGAGAGTGGATCAGGTCGATACCCAGTGGGTATTTATATGGCCAAACTTGTTGTCATTGTTATAGAATCTCGACCGTGTGGAAGCAGTACAATCTGTCGATCAAATCCGCACTGACCCATCAACCAGCGTCCCACACAGACATGTTCCCAACCCTATCCATGTAACCCTGCATTTCCCATAACTAACCCACCTAACTGACACAACCCTGGGCACTATGGACAATCTAGCATGGCCAATCCACTTTAAGCTGCACAAATTTGGACTGTGGCAGGAAACTGGAACATTGCAAGGAAACCCACATCGATACATTGAGAATGTTCAACTCCATGTAGAGTGTCACCTGACGTTGGAATTGAATCCAGCTCCTTGGTGATGTGAGGTAACAGTGCTGACAACAGATCCACCATGCTGCTCTATTCGTTACTTGTGGCTGACTAAAGAAATCTGCCTGACTTGTTCCTAACACTGAACCTGACCAAGTCTGAGAGTTTATCATCGGCCATATCACCAACCTGGTTACATGTAAGATTTGTTGTGAAGAGTGAAGGAGTGGGACGAGAAAAAGAAACAGTGACATGCTCCAACCCCATTCAGAACCGGAGGGAGAAGACATTCACCAGGTGGGATTTCATTCAAGTGAGAATTCTCTTTTCCATAAGTTTGGGATGGCTGAATCTTTATATTATATCAAGGCTGGCTTCGTCTGATTTTCCATAGACAGGTGAATCAGGGACAATGGCACATGGAGAGAAAAGTGTAGCTGGGACCACAATGAGATGAGCCACGTCATTATTTCCTGGTGGAGTGGTGTCAAAGGGCCGAATGGCCCACTCGTGTCCCGCAGCCCTGTGTTCTGATGTTCCATTCAGCCCTTCGGACCTGCTACACAGGGCAGATCGAGGCCACCCCGATGGTTTGGTGTAGTTTCAGAATATTACTTGGAAACTCCAGGCTGGGTCAGGAAGTGACCCCGTCACACCAATCCCTGTCTTCAGGCTTCCCCTCTCTGTAACTTCTGCTGCAAATGTGGGTCATGTTACAGACCCAGATTCAGTGTAAATATAGCCATCTACCGCATCCAAGGTTAACTCAAACAAACCCTCTGCTCTCCCTGAATGCAGCATCGTACAACACCATTTTCAGGACAATAACCAGTTACTTTCCAAAAGAACGTAAGAAATAGGAACAGGAGCAGTCTATTCGGCCCCTCAAGCCTGCTTGGTCATTTAACCAGAACAGGGCTGGTCTACTTCAGGGCTCAATTTCAATTTCATGTTATCCCTCACTCGTTGATATGTCAAAACCCAATCCACCCCGTCTGTAAATACATTCAGTGACCCAATCGCCACACTCTCTGGGTTGGAGAATTCTGGATATGCACTATCGTCTGAAAGAAGACATTTCTTTGCATTTCAGTTTGAAATCGATATCATTTATTCTGCATTTACATTCCTGTGTTTGGGAGTCTGCCCTGAAATGGATCCAGATTCTCAAAAGCTACCTTGTCAGCCCCCTCTGTCTCTTATACGTTTCAGTAATATCATCCTCATTCATTTCAACCAGAATGAATAATTGTCTTACCATTTTAGATGTACTCAATAATTCAACACGATCATTCCAGGAACCCGCCTAACGAACCAACTTACTTACTTGCTGCATCAGCATGCTGACGTTATGTTTCAGACACAAGAATAATCCCATCCCTGTGCACTGTTTTTTTTTGTGTGAGTCCTCTCCATTAAATAACAGCCTGCCTTTTGGTTCTCAGTGTCATCCTCAACCTCGGATGTATATTGCACTCAGCTCCTGCCATCAGGCTGTCAGTATAGATTGTAAATAAATCTTGCCATTGGAATGATGTTTGTGATACTCCAGAAGATACATATTACCAGGGAGATCCATTAACCCTGACTCTCTGATTTCTATGTGTTAACCAACCGTCATCCCATGTTAATATAGTATCTGTCATACTATGAGCTTCTGTCTTATCTAACAATTTTTATTTGATGATACCTTGTAGAAAATCTCTGGAAAGCCTCGTGTCTGCCAGTCCCCCTTTATCACACCTGATTGTTCCATTCTCAGGTATCTCCAGAAAAGCTTTGCATGATTTTGCAGGCAAAATATCGACCCCCTTTCAAAAAACCATGCTGACTCTGCGTGAAGCTTTTCTAAATGTCCTGTGATGCCTTCCTTAATAACATACCGTCGCATATCCCCAGCAATAATGGTGAGGCTAAATAGTTCCTGCTTTCAGACAAGCGCCATATTGGACGGTCTCCAGTTTCGCTGGAACACTCTTGTAATCCAGAGAGTTATAGAATATTTCACACCAGTCATTCTGAAATCGCTGCTTTTAAAACCAACTATGAATTACTGCTGACCTGCCCTATGCTTCCTCTTACTTGTTTATGAAAAAACATTGTCCTTTTGTTAGAGGCAGTTCATGAACTTCCCTCCGAGTACCATTTTGATTACATCATTGAAATACTACAGTGCCTTCTCCTGTGAGGAATGATGTAAAATTCTGATGTAAATGATCTATCTGCTCCCTCTAGGCACACCCTGGTGCTGGAGCCGACCAGGGATAAGGCGATTCTGGATCTGGTATTGTGTAACGAACCAGAATTGGTCAGTGACCTCGAAGTGAAGGAGCCATTGGGAAGTAGTGACCATAATACAATAAGCTTCAATCTGCAATTTGAGAGGGAGTGGGTACAATCTGAAGTGACAATATTTCAGTTGAATAAAGGGAAACATGGAGCTATGAGGGAGCAACTGGCCAAAGTTCAATGGTTTAATACCTTAACAGGGAAGACCGTGGAGGAACAATGGCAGATATTTCTGTGTATAATGCAGAAGATGCAGGATCAGTTCATTCCTAAAAGGAAGAAAGATCCCAGGAGAAGACATGGGCGGCCGTGGCTGACAAGGGAAGTAAAGAAACATATAAGGTTAAAAGAGAAAAAGTATAACTTAGCGAAGATAAGCGGGAAAACGGAGGACTGGGAAGCTTTTAAAGAACAACAGAGGATTAGTAAGAAGGAAATACGCAGAGAAAAAATGAGGTACGAAGGTAAACTGGCCAAGAATATAAAGGAGGATAGTAAAAGCTTTTTTAGGTATGTCCAAGGCAAAAAAAATGGTTAGGACAAAAATTGGGCCCTTGAAGACAGAAGCAGGGGAATATATTACTGGGAACGAAGAAATGGCAGAGGAATTAAATGGGTACTTCAGATCTGTGTTTACTGGGGAAGACACAAGCAATCTCCCTGAGGTAACAGTGGCTGAAGGACCTGAACCTAAGGGAATTTCTATTTGCCAGGATTTGGTGTTGGAGAGACTGTTAGGTCTGAAGGTTGATAAGTCTCCGGGACCTGATGGCCTGCATCCCACGGTACTGAAGGAGTGGCTCGGAAAATCGTGGATGCGCTGGTGATTATTTTCCAGAGTTCAATAGAATCGGGGTTGGTTCCTGAGGATTGGAGGGCGGCTAATGTTGTGCCACTTTTTAAGAAGGGTGGGTGGGAGAAAGCAGGAAATTATAGACCAGTTAGTCTGACCTCAGTGGTGGGAAAGATGCTGGAGTCTATTATAAAGGATGAAATTACGGCACATCTGGATAATAGTAACAGGATAGGACAGAGTCAGCATGGATTTATGAAGGGGAAATCATGCTTGACTAATCTTCTTGAATTTTTTGAGGATGTAACTCGGAGGATGGACGAGGGAGATCCAGTGGATGTACTGTACCTGGACTTTCAGAAAGCTTTTGATAAAGTCCCACACAAGAGGTTAGTGAGTAAAATTAGGGCGCACGGGATTGGGGGCAAAGTACTAGATTGGATAGAGAATTGGTTGGCTAATAGGAAACAAAGGGTAGTGATTAACGGCTCCATTTCGAAATGGCAGGCAGTGACCAGTGGGGTACCGCAGGGATCCGTGCTGGGACCGCCGCTTTTTACAATATATGTAAATGATATAGAAGATGGTATCAGCAATAACATTAGCAAATTTGCTGATGACACAAAGCTAGGTGGTAGGGTGAAATGTGATGAGGATGTTAGGGGATTACAGGGTGACCTGGACAAGTTAGGTGAGTGGGCAGATGCATGGCAGATGCAGTTTAATGTGGATAAATGTCTGGTTATCCACTTTGGTGGCAAGAACAGGAAGGCAGATTACTACCTCAATGGTATCAAATTAGGTAAAGGGGCTGTTCAGAGAGATCTGGGTGTTCTTGTCCACAAGTCAATGAAGGCAAGCATGCAGGTACAGCAGGTCGTGAAGAAGGCTAATAGCATGCTGGCCTTCATAACAAGAGGGATTGAGTATAGAAGCAAAGAGGTGCTTCTGCAGCTGTACAGGGCCCTGGTGAGACCACACCTGGAGTACTGTGTACAGTTCTGGTCTCCAAATTTGAGGAAAGACATTCTGGCTATTGAGGGAGTGCAGCGTAGGTTCACGAGGTCAATTCCTGGAATGGCAGGATTGCCTTACACGGAAAGACTGAAGCGACTGGGCTTGTATACCCTTGAGTTTAGAAGACTGAGAGGGGATCTGATTGAAACGTATAGGCTTATGAAAGGACTGGACACTCTGGCAGGAGGGAACATATTTCCGTTGATGGGGGAGTGCCGAACCAGAGGACACAACTTAAAAATACGGGGTAGACCATTTAGGACAGAGATGAGGAGAAACTACTTCACCCAGAGAGTGGTGGCTGTGTGGAATGCTCTGCCCCAGAGGGCAGTGGAGGCCCAGTCTCTGGATTCTTTTAAGAAAGAATTGGATAGAGCTCTTAAAGATAGTGGAGTCAAGGGGTATGGAGATAAGGCTGGAACAGGATACTAATTAGGAATGATCAGCCATGATCATATTGAATGGCGGTGCAGGCTCGAAGGGCAGAATGGCCTACTCCTGCATCTATTGTCTATTGTCTATTGTCTATTGTCCTCAATATACTTTCCTGACTTCATTTCTTCCAAAGGTCATACTTTCATCTTGAACTTTCTTTGTATACACAGGAAAGCTCGTGCTGCTTGATTTTATATTTCTTGCCAATTTGCTTAATTCATATTTTTTCTTCCATTTTCCTCGCTTTCTAAATTTATACAGTCACAAACAGAAACTTTGGTCCAATATGTCCATGGTGACCAGGTTTTCCAAACTAAACTCGTCCCGTCTGCTTGCATTTGGCCCATATGCTTCTGAACGTTTCCCATTCATATGTTTGTCCAAATGTCTTTGGAATGTCGTCGCTGTACTTGCATCTACCACTCTTCCTCTGGCAGCTCATTCCATATACACACCACCCTCTCTGTGAAAACATTGCTCCTTCGTCCCTTTTAAATTTTTGCCCTTTCACCTTAAAGCTACGTCCTCTATATTTGGACACTACTATCCTGTCAAAGACCTTGGCTAGTCACCCTATCCATGCTTCCCATGATATTATAAACAGCAAGAATGTCACCCCTCAACCTCCCCAACTCCATCTGATGATAGCTTCAAGAGCAAGCATTTTAAAATAAGCACTACTAATGTTATACAGTATTCCAAATGACAGGTAAACAACACTAAGCCCAAACTTCATACTGTGATTTGTTCTTGTCCATGTTACAATACGAAGGCATTATGAAACTCTTACTAGTGCCAATAAGACGTCAAGTACCTGAATTCCTTTGCCTAAAGAGGGTGATGAAAACTTATTTCTGGCCAGATTTATGTAAGAAAAGGAATTCTTATACTACACGGTCAGCGTGCAGTTGCCTTTAGCAGAGTGAGATGAAGGCTGTGTATACTTTTGGAAATTTGGATCACAGTGTGATTTCAGTGAAAAGGGGAGAGGTGTTTTCAATAAGGTTTACTTCAAGAAGGAAACTTTCCAGAACGAAATGTGAGTGGGAGATGTAAAACAGCATGAATGGAGAGGCCGAGCCACACGGAGACCAGAGGCAAAGTGGCAGCACAAAACGCAGCTTGATGCTACTGCAGAGACGGTAGGCATGATCAAAGAGCTTCAGGTGAAGTGGGTAGGGATCATAATGTGAGAGAATGTGCTCTGTAATTTGAGAAGGAGAACCTGGCAGCAGGAAGGGGAGACGTGCAGGGAAAGGGTGGAGCAGCAATGGCAGGGAATTCTAGGGGTAATTCAGGAAGCACAGCTGAAAGTCATGCCCAGCATCTGCTCATGGTCCCTGGAATAAACATCCTAAACCTGGCCCTCCACTAACGCTCATCAATAGTAACCTTGACAGCTTTTGTCAACCATGGGCCTTTCACCTTCTTATCGAGTCCTACTTCAATAGAAAAAAAATTGCTGAACATTATGGGTTATCTGCTTGAATGTCTGCCCAAGTATACTCACTGACCTTGTTTTGGGTCTATTGTCAAATCCACCTTCAGACCAGAAGTGAGGCAGAAATCCTACATTTAGATATCTGGTTCTTTTCAATCATTCGGGGGGTGAGGGGCTTCCACATGTAGCTGAGCACAAGATCGGCGGAGGCTAACTCAATTCTCCCAGTCTCTCCGTCTCTGTTGTTTCTGGTTGATGATGCCACATTCCGGTGGGCAGCCTCTGACGTGACCTCCTTTTCCATCAAAACAGTAATCCCCAAACTCCGGTGGACAGGGCCTTCAGCTGTCATTGTCCCATCTCCCGCGGTGCCACACTCACTCCGTCCCCTCCTTCCCAGAACAATGAAAGATTCCTCCTTTGTCCACACTTCCTACTGCACTAGAATCCATATTCACAGAATCATCCTCCGCCACTTCCACCACCTTCCAGCAGGACAGCACCATCAAACAATCTTTGCCTCCTGTCCCCTGTCAGCATTTCACAGGAACGATCCCCTTTGTGACAACCTCCATCACCCCGAGCACTTCCCCACTCCCCCATGGCACCTTCCTATGCAATTGAAGCAACTGCAACACTTGCCCATTCACCTCTTCCCTCCTCACTGTCCAAGGCCCCTGTCACACCTTCCAGGTGAAGCAGCATTTCACCTTTGCTCTTTCAATCCAGTCTCCTGCCATTGCTGCTCTCAATGCAGTCTCCTTTACATTGGGGAGACCAAACAGAGACTGCATTGGGGAACACACCCACTCTGGAGGAATAATCCTGACCTTCTCGTCGCTTCCCATTTCAATTAACTACCTTGCTCTCATGCAAATATTTCAGTTGTGGGCTGTCGAAATGTCTCACTGAAACACAACCCAAGCTCAAGTAACACTTCAGTTTACACTTTGGTATATTACAGCCTGTAGGTGTTAATACTCAGTTCCATAACTTCACAGCCTGACCCCAATATGGCCGTTCTCCATTTTTCATGCATTCTTTCTCCTGGCCTCCCTATGACCTTATGTGGTTGTGTCTTCTTTATCTTGCACTCGATAGAGAGAACCCTTTTCCCCGATTCGCATCTTAATTTAAAGATATTTCATATCATCTTCTCGTTCACCACTTATAAAAACCCGTTTATCTTTTGCCATGCTCCCTTTTCCCCGTCACCCATTACCGCACCTCTGACAACGGATTAAAAAACCCAGTTTCCAATCCTTTTCACTTCTGAAGAAGTTTCACATTAGACTTGTAACGCTAACTCTGTTTCTCTGTCTCTGCAGATGTAGCCACACCTATTGAGTTTCTCCAGAAATGAATAGGCACGGAACACATTTTCAATTTAACAAATAACTACGGATACTGGAAATAAAAATGCAAATATTACTGGAGAAACTGCGAGCTTTTTAGAAGGGTGACTGGACCTGAAAGATCAACTTTACATTCACTCCACAAGATGCTGCCAGAGCCGCTTAGTTTCTTCAGCAATTTCTGTTTTTGAACAAGTTCCACAGACGTGTGTCAAAGCTGCTCGAACGCCCTTTCCGACATGGAGCGCTGTACACCAGAAAGTGGAGAATAGCACTGGGTGCACACATTCATTGGCACTGTATCTAAATAAGTCTTTCGCATCAAACGCAGATGATGGTATTATGGGAATGGAAAACAATCAAATGAATATTATAAAGGGTTTAAGGAAGGTAATAAGTTGGAGGCCATGATATCAAGGAGAGACCCTCAGTGGAATGAGAATATGAAAATGGAAGTATTCCTACATGACAAACTAGAGTAGGTCACTTAGTACAGAGCTGTTGGGTGAATGGGTCTCGGTGTGTACTGTGGAATAGTCAGTAGAAGTGAATTGCAGATATTGCAACTCAAAGGGGACATTCATGTCGTGCTGTAGATCAAAGAAGCTGCAGCAGAATTGTATTCAATCGTAATCTGTAACTTCTCCCCCAGGATAATCCCTTAATCTACAATTACCATCAAGCTAATCTATGGTACAGTGACGAGTGAGGTTGAACATGCCAGAGTCAGAACCATGTGTACCTCAACCTGATGATAAACTGCAGTCCTGCACAGCTACACAGCTACAAACACACCCATAGCCCTGTACACAAATCTTCCTAAAATGAAGGTCAACATACCATTTATCTTCCTAACTGCCACTTCTTCCACAGTGAAACAATCACAGAAGCATAGACTCTGTTCCATCAAAAGAAAACAGCATGATCTACATCAGTCTTACTTTCTTACATGTGATCCATAGCCATAAATGTTATGACACTTCAAGTGTTAGTCCAATTACTGTTTAATGGTTGTGAGATTACCCATCACATCTACCTTCTCAGGAAGTGCATTCCTGACCCCAACACCCTCTGGTGAAAAACAATCCTCAAATCCTCTTTAAACCTCAAACCCTTCAGTTTAAAAGTCTGCTTCTTGTTCTTGGTCCTTTGACAAAAAGGAACAGCTGCTGTCCATCCATCCTATCCATGTCCCTTGTAATCTTATCTTTCTAAATTGCGTCCCCTCAGCCTTCTCGGCTCCAAGGTAAACAACCCGAGCTTATTCAGCCTCTCTCCATTACTGATATGCTCCATCCCAGGGAATATCCTGGTGAATCTCCTCTGCAGCCTTCGATGCAATCACATCCTTCCTATAATCCCAAACTACACAATTATTCCATTCTGCCCTAACCAAGATCCTGTATAAATCTATGTCTCGTTGAATAAAAGTTATGCCAACAGTCGCATGTGACTTCTTAACAAACGTATTACCCTTTCCAGTCACATTCAGGGTTGTGTGGAGAAGCACCGTCTGAGATTCCCAGAGTTCTGCCACTCATTGAGTACTCCCCTGCATGGTTCCTTCTTCCAAAGTACATCACCTCATATTTATCAGGGTTGCATTACATCTGCCATCGGTCTGCCCGTCAGACCATTCCATCTGTATCTTCCTGTAACATAAGACATTGCTCCGAACTGACGACTACCCGTCCAATCATTGCTTCAAACATACACTTACTTATTACACTCCCCCACCCACCTCCACATTCCCATTTATATAATATATGAATACCACAAATAATCAGGGACACAATATTAATCCCTGTGGTACACTGGTCTTCCGACACTCAAACAGTCTTCTCCCAAGACCCTCTGTCTCCTGCCACTAAGACAATTTGAGTGCCACTTACCAAGTTACCCTTGATACCATGAGATTGCACTTTCTTAATCAGTTTCCCCCTTGCAGCTTTGAAAAAAACAACATATAAATGACCTCATCGAAAAAAAATCAATAATATTCGTTTGGTATGACTTCCCTCTGATGATTTCATGCTGATGATCCCTGATCAAACATTAAACTGAATGAATCCAATCAGCCACTCGTCCATCTTACGTAGCAATTGGAGCAGATCTTTTACAGCTTTCTGCTTGTTTCACAGGAATTGAAAGAGAACCTGCGGGTTATGGAAAGGGAAGAACTTAGAATAACCAACTTCACTAGGGAATGGAAAGTATTGGACAAGTTATTGGGATTGAAGGCAAATTGTTAGAATCTGGATTGAAGGAATTAATAACGGGATATTTTCAATGTCAAGCCATGGTCCATGAGAGTTAACGTAGTATTACTAAGGATAAATCATGTTTGAATGATTTGACTAACATTTAAATGATGTGACAAGCAAGATAGATAAAGGGGATCCTATAGATATATTATATAGGGACTTCCACAAGCAATTGCAAAGCATGCCTCACAAAACATGAATAGGCAAGACAATAGCACATTGAATTAGAAAGAGAAAAATGCTAGGAGACAGTATTGGCTCACTAATCAAAACCATGATATGAAGATGCTGGTTTTGGACTGAGTTGGACAAGGTCAAAATCCACACGACACCATATTATAGTCCAACAGGTTTACTTAAAAACCTGTGAGCTGTTTCTTCACCAGGTGTTATGGAGAGAAGAAGACCTTAGAGACAGGATTTATAAGGAAAAGGTCAAAGTGTGTACAACTCATGCGCATGAATTGAACACATCTAAGATGGCTCTTAAATCTTTAATCAATTAGAATGAAGGGATAGGTTTTGCTTGATTAATATGCAAGTCTCTGCTTTTCATTCATGTCGCTGCCTGGAGATACCTTCAGGTATTATCGATAAAAGGAGGTGACCCCTCCGATCAGGCAGTGCATTCTAGGCGTGAGGTCGTGTTTGGAGTCTGTCTGTGTCTTCACCTGGAGTCAGACTGGGTTCATTTGCAAAGAAGAAGGTGATAAATACCACACTGAACAATTGTCTACAAATTGTATGTATTTGGAACAAAATAGATTATATATGCAAATACATATGAACAAGTTTAAATCAATCCCACACATTTATATGCATACTCATGCGTCTGTGTTTCTGTGTGTACGTGTATGTGTTTGTGCGTGTGAAAGAGAGAGAGGGTGTGTGCGCTTGTGTGAAGGGGAGAGAGAGACAGTATGTGTACGAGAGATAGTGTGAGGGAAGAGTATGAGTGAGCGTGGAATGGAGAGAGAGAGGGGGTGTGTATGCATGCATGTGACACAGCTGAATATGTATGTGTGCATGTGATAGAGGGGGAGTGTGAATTTGTGCCCGGTGCAGATCGGGAGGGTGTGCATTGGTGTTTGGGTTTAATGTTACAGACAAAGATTCTGTAGTTACAGTTCCAATGTTCTGACCAAAGTTGGGTCAATAAATCCTCAGGTCTTCCTGAATATCTGCGGCAGCTCACAGCACAACCTGCAGCAAACTATCCCAAACACCTCCACTAACTTTTCCATAACGGTAGTCCAGTCAGCAGCCCCTCAGCTGCACATGTTTTAAGAAGGCAGCCCAGACACTAACGCTTCCTTATTTTAAATGTAGACATGAATTGGAGGTTCCAGATGTGTTGCGACTGGTGAAACCACTCAAAGTTAAGCAAAATATAATCTATTCAAACGCTCTAGTTAAAACACAATCAAAGAGAAGAACTAGTTGGGATAGCTTCTCTATTGTAACACTTGTGCAAACAATGGATACAGTGTCTTCTACTAATTAACAGTGCTAATACAGTAACATCCCATAAACATACTCCTTGGCAAAAAGGTAAATTCAAACACTTAATCTTACATGCAGTTCTCCAATCTAGGAGGAAGCCACCTCAAGAGAAATTTAAGAGAGAATAGCAGCTGGGGATCATGTATCGAAATTTCCAACCTTTCAGGGACCCCGAGCTGCTTCTGAATGCTGCAGCTAAAAACAAACCGAGAGGACCTTGTCTGGGAGAGCTGGCCACTGCCCTTCCATTGTTCCCACCGTTTTAATAAAACCTAAAGTCTTCCTCAGTTATTTACTTCAGCCGTGGTCAGTAGGCAGTTCTTCACCTCTGCCTTTCAGACCTCTCTTCAAATAAAAAACTTCAAGAGAAAATAACCATTTTGGAGGGAAAATATCGTCACAACTCCACCTTTGAAAAAAAACCCGAAACATTGATATACAATGATGGCCTCATTTTAAACTGGTTATTCTTACTGTTTCAGTAGACTACTGTACATATTGCATTGACACTAAGTATGCAAACATTCTCAACTCCATTCTATTTCAGTCAGTTTACTCCTGCCGCAGAACGCCTCCGTCTTTATTCATCTAAATTGAATGGCAACAATAATAACGTCTGACTGAACAGAGCAGAAGTTCTCTCCCTCAATTTCTCCAAAAACGTTGAGGCGTTATGATCGTATATAAATTTGTCTCAGGCAAGTTATTTGCAATTTAAATGCTGAATTGTTGTAAAACCAACACCAAGCTCTACGTCTCCTTCCCATTGTGAAATATTTCTGTTGATGGTTTCAGCGGACACACCAACCATGCATTTCATAATGGAGCAAATGTCATCTCTCTCACTGTCCTTCTCAGTGACCTGTCTCCTCATGTCTCAACTTAAAATAATTAAATGTTTCTGTACATCTTAATGTGTAACCACTTTACCGGCTACTCCTGGCCTATGCCAATAAACCTGCCTCTCACAGGTATATGTTTTAAGAAGATCTCGCACATTCTTCTCAATCCCTCACAGAAGCCAAACTTTGATTTGTGGACCGACTGATCATCATAAGACATTTCAGCTTCTAATCTTTCGATTTTAACTCTTTGCTCTCACACACGAGTTCTCACAACTACAGGAAATGAATTTTTGAACTCCTCCAAAGTAAGGATCTCTCTAAAAGTGCCATACGCTTGTTCTGCTTTTAATACCCTTCCCCATCTTTCAAAATTACTTTGTTTGATTCTTTCAAACTCAATGTACGTTTAACCAGGGACCCTATTTTTAGATTCCTAAAACGCTGCCTGTCGGATTCTGACACATGCTTGCATGGAGTACAGATGGCTGTCTTCACCTCCCCATACTCTCCAGGTCCCTTCTCCGATTGGGATGCAAATACCTCACTCCTTACACCTACCAGCTTTGATGGGATCAACTAAATCCATATCATCACTGGCCACCGCATTCATTTAACGACTTTCTCAAACGAAATTAAAAAGGCTTCCCCATCCTTCTCAGCAAATGTAAACAAGGCCTGTACATATTTAAGCAGATCCCCATCAGGCCTTTGGCTACCATAGAGTTGCTCACTATCATAGAACATAGAACAGTACAGCACAGAAAAGGCCCTTCAGCTCACGATGTTGTGCCGAAAATTGATCCTCATGTAAGGTAAACCTAATGTATGAACCCTCAAATTTCTGTGAACATACGCAAATCCAGCAGTCTCTTAAATATCCCCAGTGACCTCGCTTCCACAACTGCTACTGGCAACACATTCCATGTTCCTACAATTCTCTACGTAAAGTACCCGCCTCTGAAATCCACTCTATACTTTCCGCCAATCAACTTAAACATCTGACCCTACATTCTCCTCATTCAGCCTACCGTCTCCCTTTATCTCCACCCTGCTAAGTCGACTTTCTTCTCAAATTGTTTACTTTTAAAGTTGAAACTCTCTCTCTTTCTGCATTTTTTTGGTTCTTTTTCTGTCTTTCTTCTCCCTCTCCTTTTATTTTAATTCTACTTTTAATCGTCTTCCAAACTGTCTCAATTCCTTTTTGTGTTCAAGCTGCCACGTTTGCAAATGAATTCCAGCCATTTCCAAAAGTTCTGATGATGTTTCCACCAAAGTTTTAATGCCAAGTTGTACCTGTAATTATCTCTCCTTTTCTCACAGACAAACACAAACTCAATCCAGCTTGTCTGCCAATTCTAACAGCTTTACCTTGCTCACCTTTTGCAAAATCTCGAACTTCACTTCTTCCACAACCAGAGGACTCTTCCAGAGAGAGAAAAAAATACTACGCAAAGCACTGTTCAAACCAACCGAATTCAACACCTGGAACAAAAGACCCTCTTAAGTACCCAGATGCCGCCTTTGAGCCCAACAACCTCCCTGAGCACATTCTCCCGGTCCTCCGTTTTCCTCCTGCAGCCCAAAGATGTGCAAATTAGGTGAATTGGCCATGCTAAATTGCCCATACTTTTCAGGAATGTGCACGTTAGTTGCAATAGCCATGGGTAAACATGGAGTAATGGGGAGGGGAATGGGTCTGGTGGCTTACTCTTCGAAGGGTTGGTGTGGACTTGATGGGCCAAATGACCGGTTTCCACACTGTAGGGATTATAATTCTGAACCCAGTTTGGAATTGTCGATTTCGAACAGGGTAAGTGTCCACAGTTTGCTGTGGACCAGACCAGACGGGCTTAAAATACTTTAGTATGGTAGCCTGGACGCCAACCTTGTCTTATAGTAAAGGTAGATGTGAAATGGGTATTCCATATGTGATGCGTCTGGTCAAACCACTCATTTTAAGCAAAACGCAATTTATTTAATCTCTCTAATAAAAATGCATAACAAGAAGAGGAGTTTAGAATAACTTAACTACTGGAAACCTTAACAGAATAATAGATAAGTACCGTCTGCTAATGAATTGTTACAATTAACTAACAACTCATAAAGTCATCCCTTGACAAAAAGACACATCCGAGGCCCTTCAGTCTTGCATGCAGATCTCCAATTCAGGAGGAAACAGCGTCAAGACAGATTTCAGAGAGAATAGCAGCAAAGGATCATTTACTGAACCGTCCGTCCCTTCTCTGACCCCAAGCACCTGGTGACTGTTACAGCTCAGAAAAAGTGGAAAGTCTGGTCTGTGAGAGCTGGCCGTTGTTATCACTATTTAAAAACAAAACCTAAGAACCTCTTAAATTATATACTTAAGACGTTTGTAGTCGGCAGTTCGACATTTAAAATCTCTCTTTTAAGAAAAGGAGCAAAAAAAACTTTTTAAAGTGATAGCAATGTCAGAGATGTTAGATACCTGATCCTTTACAATAATACTCAAGGGGCTTCCTCGTGTTGCTGGCCACACGATCGACTCAGAGGGATAGTCACAGCAGTCTTTATGGAATGCAGATCCGGTAGGAAGGGAAACGTATCCGTGTTGGTGGGTTGTGTTTGTCAGTGGATCAAATGGGGGAGGATAATGCATTGCATCAGGAAGTTTAGTGGGATGGAAGCCGAGGAATAGGGTGTCCTTTTTCGGTTGAGTTTGGAGGGGTGGAATTCGAAGACTAAGCTTCGGGAAGTGGATGAGATGCTCTGGATGACATCGTCGACCACGTGGGAGGTGAAATTGCTGTCTTTGAACAAGGAGGACATCTGGGATATACACTGGGTTCAGAATGTGGTGCTGGAAAAGCACAGCCTGTCAAGCAGCATCAGAGGAGCAGGAAAATGTGACGTTTTGGCTAAAGGCATTCATCAGGAATCACCTTCTCCCTCACATTCATCTGACTATCATGTTCTCGGCTACTTTCCCCCCAAACCCTCTCCTCTCCCATTTATGTCTCAAAACCCCCGGCCTCATTTCTGATGAAGGGTTTTTGCCCGAAACGTCGATCTTCCTGCTCCTCGGATGCTGCCTGAGCTGCTGTGCTTTTCCAGCACCACATTCTCGACTCTAATCACCCGCATTTGCAATACTCACTTTTGCCTACACGTTAGTTTCAGCCATTTCTGTAATGCTGACTTTGATTCTGTTCTCACTGCTTTAGAAAAGATTCTGTTAATCTTGAAAGCGTTCAGAAAAGATTTCCAAGTATATTGACAGTATTGGGTAGGGTGGTGGTGGCGAGTGATGTTGAGCTGCACGGAGAGTATGAATGGGCTGGAGCTATGTTCCCTGGAGCGTTGGTTCTGACGAGTGATCTTACTGAGGTTTAACGCAGTCAATCCGATGTGCCAGGGTGAGCAATTCCAAAGGTCAGAGAAATAAACAGGACAGTTATTCGCATTGGAATTGGACTATTATTTATGATACAACAAGTTGCAGGTAGATTGAAGAATGGGACTGGTGGTAGAAATCAGAATTTCGAGGGTCAAATCACATGAATGAGAACAAAATAAAGGCATTGCCATATTAAATTAAATGATTAGTTATATCACAATCTCAATCCACCTCACAGAACCAGACGAGACACCATAAACCCAGAGGAGATATCTGTTCAGCGGGGGAAAACTGCGCAGACCAGACTAGTGCACTGCTGAACACCACCCTGCAATCAGTCCAGAGCGGAACACTGGGCACACTATAGCAGTACATTGATCCATAAACCCAGATGAGTATGTGTTCAGCAGAGAGCTCTGTGCCGACTGGACTGGTGTACTGTGCAATACAACCCACAATCTACCGAGAGAGTAAGGTATACAGACCACAGCAGTGCATTGATGTATAAACCCAGATGAGATATGTGACCAGGTTGTGGAATAGTGGCCATTATTACCCCAGTGCATTTGTCAGAACACTGTGTTAGATCACTGCCCAGCGTGGGGAAACTCGCAGCCCATGCTGGAAGTGATAGGATGTGCAGCTCCCATCCATTTACAGATCCATATCTCCATTGTGCCATGACAAGGGGTGCTGTGGGTGTTAACATCACTGCCAGGGAGAGATGGCGGGGGAATCAGTTCAAGTATCAACAAATAGCAGGGGTTTGCGGAATACACAGACAGGGGGAGACTGAGAGACAATGTCATGGGAGGATGTGGTCACAGGTTCCAGACTGCTGAATGAAGACATTTCGACAGTATTCTACAACATGAGACAGTGTTTCCAGGAAAGATGGATGAATGGGATAATGGTGTGAGTTTAGGTGTTGGAGAGCATTGGGTCATCATTTGTTCTGCAGCTTTGTAACTGGTAGTAGGGTTAGTGCAGACTTCGATTCATTGGGTTGAATCTAACAATAATTCAATGCCAGCCCGATTTTCCAACCCATCATGGCTGGAGGCACTTACCACTGCCCGTATGACCCTAGATATTCCGTGGTCCCTGGCACTGGTTCCATCTTTAAAAGGTTAATGGGCACACAGTTGAGCTTTCTTAGTTTGGAACTGCTCTGCACAGTTTACCCCGAGCATGGCATATAAGCGGTAATTCCACCACAGTTTGTCGACAGGGGCACGGAGGTCCAGGTGGATGGGCTAGTACAGAGGAGGACCATTCTCTCCCCAGAGTGAGCCACACCACCAGATTTACCGAGCATGGTCTGAACACACCAAACTGCTCAGTGCAGTATAGGTCAGAAGAAATGTCCAGCAATTCAGGAAAAGCATCAATAACCTTCCCCGGTCTGACAGGATAAGGGTCACTGTATTCTGTCTGCTCCCTCACACTCACAGTACATCTGTTATAATACCAACACCCAAACTCATGTCCCCCATTCTCCACCACTACTGCATGCAGCACCTTCGCGCGCTCTCTCTCTCCCTCCACTTTACCCCCAACACTAATAACGCTGCATGGATATAGCATTGTGGATTGACTCATTCCAGACACCTCACCATATCCCCCCTTCCCATCTGCAATAGCAGTAATAGCAGGGCCATCCACTCCCACTCTCACTCCCTCTCATTCCCACATGCCAGGAGTAACAGTCTGAAATAGGTCAGAAAAGGCCAAGCAGGGTGGTGGAGTAACCGATACCTGTTCCCTTACTCACTCCTCCCCCTGCCATGTGGGGAGGACCCTGGTACGAGCTGGAGAGTATCAAGATGCCTCGTGTGGAGATTCTAAAACATCCACGTCCCACCGACCGAGTAAGGAGCAATGTTCAGTGAAGGGCAATTCTCACTTTAAACCCACTGGCAGCTCCGTTTCCCCCCGGCACAACTTAGAAGCTGTGGCCCTGAAGCCATCTCCCTTTTGTGTTGTGCTGGTACAAATGAAATCCCCATGGTCTCGGTGTGTGGGAGAGTGGGCTTACAACACATCGTCACTACCACCTCCCAGGAAGGTAGCACCGAGACTCCCTCCTACACCTCCCCCCGTAAACAGCTCAGATGCTAAAAGTAATCTGTGAGAGTTACAGCTCTCCCCACTTGTCCTGACATCTTCAATAATCTGTGTTCATATATAATCTGCTCCTACACCCCTTTAAAATGGTACCGAATGTTTTATATTAACTTTCAGAGTTATTCCTACCAAGTTGCATTACCTCACACTGCTCTGCATTGATCCTGATCTGCCATAAACCTGAAAACTACACCAACGTGTCACTGTCCTGTTGGAGTTCCACACTATCCGCCACACACTTTATAACTCTTCCAGGTTTGGTATCTGCAAATATTGAAATTGCCCTACAGTCTCACGCCACACAGAAATACTGACTCACAATTGTGAACAAGTGCAATACTAACACGCTCCCTGATGACCGTCACTGCCAGTCTTAAATATTGACACACACCAGACAGAGTAAGTGAAATATTGACAAGGTTACGGTGGAGCAAGAGAAATACTGACAGACAATCCATGTCTGTATTAGCTTCTGTATATTACCTAGTGTCTCTAGGTCTCTGTCTTTGTGTGTGTCTATTTGTGTGTATCAGCGAGTCTAGCAGTGCCTCTGTGCTTAAAGTAATATAACAACCTCCTGACACGAGCTCTGAGGACGTGTCCTTTCACTTCTGTCCGCAGATGCTGGCAGACCTGCTGAGCTTTATGTTGCTGTCAGTCCCAACTGACCTCCCCACACCACTGTACAGGTTGGAGTGGACGGTGAAAATCATCAGGGATATTTGATTGGAAAGGGTGAGTGGGAATGTGGGATAGGTTTGGAATCCAGAATGGATTATGTTCCTAATTATTCCTAATTATTGTATTCTTATGTCTGAAAGGAGGTGGTGATTTGATGTTCAGTTAACACAGTTTTAAAATAACAGTCCCACAATGAAATAAGGACGTCCCTTTCACTTTAGTGTTGTGTTACCTGTTGTGTGCTCATCCTCAGGGAGCAGTGAAGACTCAGTTATTGACGGTATTCAACGCAGAGCTCGACTGACCATTACTGGACAGAAAGGGTCAGTGTTTATTGTGAACAGACAGGGAATGGATGGTCAGATACACTCGGATCAGCCATGAACATTCTGAACAGTGCAGCCGAATGGGCAACTTCTGCCCCTACCCCATGTGTTGTTCCCTCAATCCACCCTCGAGGCTGTAACAGGGTTGGGGACCACTCCAGTCAGTCAGACAGGATATTTACAATGACACATTATGAGACCATTCCGCCCCTCTAAGGAATTACACAGGAATATAGAATGAAGTAATTCAGCTCGATCAGCACACTCCACAGCCCAGGAGGAGGCCATTCAACCCACCTGAGCAGCTACACAGGAACACGGAAGCTGTCTGTAACAGGAAATAGAGAGTAGAGACAAATGTTTATTTTCAGGCTGCAGAGCTGTAACTGATGGAGTGCCTCAGAGATCACCGTGGGGTCATCAATGATCAACAATCAATATCACGATCTGGAGGAAGGGGAGGGATTGGCTTGGAGCTCAATTAGCTCGTACACCAAGATGTTCATTCAATGTGTCGTCAAATGGAGGTAGTGAGTCTGCAATGTGATACAGGCAGAGAAGGTTCGTGAGTAAACCTTCAGTAGAAATAACATAAGGTAAGTTGTCTATTTTGGCGTGAAAGACGAAACAATGATAAACAATTTAAATGGAGAGAGATTGCAGAACTCTGTGATACAGGAGGTTTCCATTTTCTTAAGAAATGAGTCATATGAAGTCAGTCTGCAGATGCAGCAAGTGATTTGGAAGGTTAGTGGAATGATGCTGTTTTTGACAAAAGGTATCAGGTTTAATTGCAGGAATGTTTTACTGCATCTGTACAGAGCATTGATGAAACCACACCTGATGCACTGTGTGCAGGATTGATCCCCTAAACTAAAATAAAAATACATAATTATTTTCGAAAATTTTCAAAGAGGTTTGGCTTTACTCATTCCTGAAATGCCGGTCTTTTGTTTTGGGGGACTATCAGTTTTGATCTTAGCTGAGAAATAATATTGAACCATCCATGACTTTCTGAAAAGTGTATCAGCTGGATGCATATTATCTGCTGTCAGGGCGACTAAAGCTAGAGAAAAAAAACTTTAAGAAAAAGATCCATTGATATTAACACACATACTATGAAGACACCTACCAATATTTACAAATTACACAGACACATGGAAGCTAGTCATCAAATTATAAATTGGGGACTTTTTTGCGATTGTAAGGAATTGTGTACAACAAGAGCAATGACGCACCTGCCTATAATCCATAATCAGGTTTTCCAGAGAATGTTCCAGGAGATCGCACATGGTCCAGTTTGGTGTTCAGTTGACAAAATTGTATGTTCCAACACAGAGAGGGGGAAACATGTGAGTATTAATTGGGAATATTGATTGGGAAAGCTATAGCTCAAGTTCGTTAGATGGGTCAGTGTTTGCGCAATGTGTGCAGGAGAGTTTCCAGACACAATATGTAGATAAGCCAACAAGAGGTGAGGCCATACTGGATTTGGTTCTGGGTAACGAACCAGGCCAGGTATTAGAACTAGAGGTAGGTGAGCACTTTGGGGACAGTGACCACAATTCGGTGATTTTTACACTAGTGATGGAGAGGGATAAGTGTGTACTACAGGGCAAGAGTTATAGCTGGGGGCAGGGAAATTATGATGCGTTGAGGCATGATTTAGGATGTGTGGATTGGAAAAGTAGATTCCAAGGCAAGAGCGTAATTGATATGTGGAACTTGTTCAAGGAGCAATTATTGAGTGTCCTTGATAAGTACGTACCTATTAGGCAGGGAGGAAAGGGTCGTGTGAGGGAGCCGTGGTTTAATAAGGAGTTGGAATCCCTTGTTAAATGGAAGAGGGCGGCCTTTGTAAAGATGAGGCGTGAAGGTTCAATAGGGGCGATTGAGAGTTATAAGGTAGCCCGGAAGGACCTGAAGAGAGAGCTAAGAGCAGCAAGGAGGGGACATTAACGGTCCTTAGTGGGTAGGATTAGGGAAAACCTTAAGGCTTTCTATAGGTATGTTAGGAATAAAAGAATGACTAGGGAAGGAATAGGTCCAATCAAGGATAGTAATGGGAAGTTGCGTGTGGAGGCTGAAGAGATTGGGGAGGCGCTGAATGAATACTTTTCTTCAGTATTCAGTCAGGAACAGGACATTGTTGTCGATATGAATACTGAGGCACGAATAAGTAGAATGGATGGCTTTGAGATATGTAGAGAAGACGTGTTGGAAATCCTGGCAAGGGTGAAAATAGATAAGTCCCCTGGGCCTGATGGCATTTATCCTAGGATTCTCTGGGAAGCAAGGGAGGAGATTGCAGAGCCATTGGCCTTGATTTTTGTGTCCTCTTTGTCGACAGGAGTAGTGCCAGAGGACTGGAGGCTAGCAAACGTGGTTCCCTTGTTCAAGAAGGGGAGTAGGGATAATCCTAGTAACAATAGGCCAGTGAGTCTCACTTCTGTTGTGGGCAAAGTCTTAGAGAGAATTGTAAGGGATAGGATTTATGCACATCTGGATAAGAATGATGTGATCAAGGATAGTCAGCATGGTTTTGTGAAGGGCAGGTCGTGCCTCACAAACCTTATTGAATTCTTTGAGAAGGTGACTCAGGAGGTAGATGAGGGGAAAGCGGTAGATGTGGTATATATGGATTTTAGTAAGGCGTTTGATAAGGTCCCCCATGGTATGCTACTGCAGAAAATACAGAGATATGGCATTGAGGGTGAGTTGGAGGTTTGGAGTAGGAATTGGCTCTCTGGAAGAAGACAGAGGGTAGTAGTTGATGGCAAAGGTTTATCTTGGAGTGCCGTCACTAGCGGTGTTCCGCAAGGATCTGTTTTGGGACCATTGCTGTTTGTCATTTTTATAAATGACCTGGAGGAAGGGTTTGAAGGTTGGGTGAGCAAGTTTGCGGATGATACGAAAGTCGGAGGAGTTGTAGACAGTGAGGAAGGATATGGCAGGTTACAGCGGGATATAGAGAAGCTGCAGAGCTGTGCAGAAAGGTGGCAAATGGAGTTCAATGTAGCTAAGTTGAATGATTCACTTTGGTAAGAGTAATAAAAAGATGGATTACTGGGCTAATGGTAGACTACTTGGTAGTGTGGAAGAGCAGAGGGATCTTGGTGTCCATGTACACAGATCTCTGAAAGTTGCCACCCAGGTAAATAGTGCAGTGAAGAAGGCATATGGCGTACTGGCTTTTATTGTTAGAGGAATTGAGTTCCGGAGTACTGAGGTCATGCTGCAGTTGTATAAGACTCTGGTGCGGCCGCATCTGGAATATTGTGTGCAGTTTTGGTCGCCATACTATAGGAAGGATGTGGAGGCACTGGAACGGGTGCAGAGGAAGTTTACCAGGATGTTGCCTGGTATGGTAGGAAGATCCTATGAGGAAAGGCTGAGGCACTTGGGGTTGTTTTCATTGGAGAAAAGAAGGTTTAGGGGTGACTTGATAGAGGTGTACGAGATGATTAGCGGGTTAGATAGGGTTGACAGTGAGAACCTTTTTCCACGTATGGAGTCAGCTATTACAAGGGGGCATAGCTTTAAATTAAGGGGGGCGGGGTAGATATAGGACTGAGGTTAGGGGTAGGTTCTTCACTCAGCGAGTCGTAAGTTCATGGAATGCCCTGCCAGTAGCAGTAGTGGACTCTCCCTCTTTATGGGTATTTAAGCGGGCATTGGATAGGTATATGGAGGATAGTGGGTTAGTGTAGGTTAGGTGGGCTTTGATCGGCGCAACATCGAGGGCCGAAGGGCCTGTACTGCGCTGTATTCTTCTATGTTCTATGTTCTATGTTCCCTGCCTGAGAAGCAGCAGCCTATTGATCCCTCTCTCTTACTTTGTTCCGCCAGATAGCAAAGTGTGAGACCAAAAATCCTTGCAGCATCTTTACCACTTGTGAAGGATTTCTGGTGAGGACTCATTGGAATCTCTCCACTGTTTGAAACGAAGGGAATTCAGCCAAATCCCACTGTTCCAGAAATAAATCCCACTACCAGTAGGTTCTGTGAGCAGAATAACTTCAAAGGCAGAATAACATTTGGGGCACTGTATCATTTTACCATTTGTTATGAGTTCAACTCTCTGTGACTCACAATTGTCCAGAAAATGGCCTAGCCCTGAGACCTAAATCATTGGCCACCTCACTAAACTGGTTGCATTTAAGATGGGTGTAACCAATGGAGGATTGGGACTGGAAAAGGACACAGTGACACTCCAACATTTGTTGGAACACAAATGAAAAATTCTCAAAGTGGTGTTCAAGCGGACATTCCCTTCCCCAGAGGATTGTGGTGCCTAGATGTTTGCATTTATTCAAAGTTGTTTTTGTGTGTAGTAAAATGGTATACAGACAGAAACGTGCTGCTGAGACCAGAAGCATATGGAGCAGTGACAAAATATTTAATGTCCCACTCCTGCTGCTCAGTCCTGTGTTTCTGTGTTCTATTCAACTCCTCACAGCTCCTGCAAGGAGCAGTTGGCGGCCATTTGTCCCAGATACCTGGTCAGCAGTAACACAGGATCTCATTCATTCACTCAAGACTGTCACACATGGTTTGGTGTCGGTTGGAAAATGTTATTTGGTTTGAAAGACGCCTCTGGTCTCTTTACAGAGTGTTTCCTCTCTGCAACGTGTGGTTCATTTGTTGGTGTTATCATAGACCCAGATTCACCGTGAATACAGTCCCCATACCTCAACCAGAGATGACTCACAAAACACTTTACTCTCTCTGATTGCAACGTTCAATAAAAGAACATTCAGGAAAATTACAGCCTTTGCAATTATTGAAGATGAGGACAAAAGGAACAGGATCAGGTAATTCGGATGATCAAGCCGATGCATAACATCATGGCTGATCTACTGTTGACAGTAACTCCTCTTTAATGCCCAATTCTTCACCCCTTAGCTCTCTTACAGGTCAAAAATCCATCTACCTCGTCCTTAAATGCTTTCAGTGATATAGCTCCCCTAGTTCTCTCGCCCAGATAATTACTGACAGTGATTAACTTCTGTGAGAGCAAAGCACTCCCTACACATACACCGTCACCTATTGATATGAACAGGAGGCTCAGGAAAGAGCGAATGGCTTTAATACAAAAGCAGTATTTGACTGAGAATGGCATCGGGACCACCTACTTGTTTGATCTGAATGTGGATCAGGTGTAACGTTCCCACTGGACGGGGTCTTTCAGAACACAAATAAAGAGGATTAAGGTCAGTTGCCAACAATCCTCTCAGCCTCAAGACATCTCTGCAGGAGATGCACAGGTTAGACTCCTCAGCACAAACATCTTCAGCTGCTCCACCAATGTCTTTTCCCATCATAAAATCTGAAGTAGGTATGATGACTGAAGATCACAGAACGCTCAGAACATTTTGTCCCCCATCAGCTCCTGAACCATTCTGTGTCCATGTGCAGCAAGACCGAGACAGCATTCCGGTTTGTGTTGCTAAAGTGTCGGTAACATTTATGTAACAGCACGGCCAGATACTGCACATTGTCACAGTTAAAAGAGGAGCTCATTCAGCGTCTCAAGCTGGTTGCACACAGCAGCAGGCATTCAGGAACAGGAAGAGTGACAGTAGATTCAATACTCCTGCCTGTTACACAGGAAGGAGTGTGGTTTTTTTCAGTACATCGAGCTGTTAAACAGGAGCAGGCAGAGCCCAATCAGACCCTTAAACCTGTTCTATGAGACGAGGAGGAGGCTATTCATCCCCACGAGACAGTTTTCAGGAACCAGAGGGGGTCACTGATATTCCAACATGAACAGCCAATGAAACCGAGACAGCATTGATAGACGACTCCATGATGTTAATCATGGTTCCATTGTTTGTGGAACGTGTGCTGCTTTAACATGGTTTGCTGGCAGTGAGGAGGGAAGCCAAATGATTTGTGCCAAGTCACAAGGAGGTATTTTCCATCGCCGAGAAGACACATCCATGTTCTCCATGGGGGCCAGAATCTGGTGGAATAGTTAACAATTTTAGCTTGAAGGTATTGTGGCTGCTGCAGGGATTGCGGATAACGAGACTTTCAGTGTATGACCCATACACCAAATGCACTGTATTAATGTGGAGAGAGTTTATTCAAAGACTGGCCCTCTGTCTCTCTCATGCGATATGTGAATTGGGTGTGGAGTGAGGGGAATATTCTCAGAGGCTCTTAACTATCGACAATCATGCAACCCGAGTAAAAAAGAAGCCATGGAATCTTTCACCGTATCAGTGTCTATTTAGAACATCGTGAGTGACTGTCCCTCCCCCTCAAGTTTCAATGCAATCGCCTCTCATTCTCTCACAACGCCAGAGAGTAATCTTCACTGTCTGCTCATGATACCAAAATAACAGGGATTAGTCTGGTGAAACTCAATTGCCCTCTCTCTGTGGCAAGGCGATCATACCTTATAAAGGAGAGAAAGTCTGTCCACAGTGTCCCAAATACTGCCTCAACAACACTTTCAGTGAAGATCATAATAACTCTTTTTCCTCTTAGACATCTCCACTTCTTTCCTGTGGCATAGAAAGACTTTTATTCTCTCTACGATGCTGGAAAGAGTTAACGCTTTTATAATGAAGATATTGTTGCTGCTGTCGGGATGATGGATAACATCACGTTCATTGCAGGATCACGCACCAGTTGAACTGTATTAATGTTGGGAGAGTTCATTCAAAAGCCTGAACCTCTCTCTCTCTCTCTCTCTCTCTCTCTCTCTCTCTCTCTCCCACCACCCCCCACTCTTTCTCCTCTCTTTCTCTCTCTGTCTCAGTTGAAATAGGGAGTGGGGGTGATTGGGTGGAACGTTCTCAGAGGCTCTTAAACTATCGAGAATAATGTAATCTGCGTGAAAAAAGTCATGGAACTTATCAGCGTATCAGTGTCTGTTTAGAACATCATGAGTGATTGTCCATCCCCTTTAAGGTTCAATGCAATCACTTCTAATTCGCTTACTGAGTTTCACTCACTCCTCATGGTGCCATCATCCCAGGGATTAGTCTGGTGAAACTTGTACCCCAAATACTGCCTCAACAGCACTCTGAGGGATTGTCAAAAAACATATTTTCTCTCACTTAGATATCGCCAGTTCGTTCCTGTGCCACAAAAAAAGCCATTCATTCTCTATGCACTACGACTGATATGGAATTTATAAGTCTCTTACATCTGTACGCCAGCATCAATAAAGCCAGCACCAGAGATAGCTGTGGAGATGTGCATCACTCTTGGGGAGAATTTCAATGAGATTGAACCTAAAATAGAGGATTATCACGGACCTGAATGGAAATGAGATGTAGCAATACAGAAAACAGGCAGAGAAAGGGAGCTATCTTTACCTTTGTTCTTCTCTCACAAGATGTATGAAGCCCTGGTCAGGGCAGCATGTTAGGCAGATCTTGAACTGAGTGGCTGATTCAGTTGTTCCACAGTACCATAAATAATAAAACACATAGCTGTGGGTTTGTAGTGTTACAACACAGGATAAATCTTCCTGCTTATTTAAAACCAGCAAGAGAGAAAAGATTTATCCCATGCAGTAATCTGTCATAATTCTCGAGTCCAAATCTATTTAAAGTAAAAATTAACAACTTTGTTTCTTAAAGTATAACAGAATAATAAACGAACGACTATTTACAACTTCTTCCTCTAACCCGTCTTTGACCTTCCCCCTCCACAATACAAGTCCGATTAGATTCTTAATTAAGATTTACGAAAGAAAACTTCTTATCTCAAAACCAGGAAGCTTTCGGTTCTTCTCCATATTCCTATCTTCTTTTCTTCTTGGGGATTCTGATTCACCAGTTACTAATCAATAAAGACACGTATAGGAGAGCTATTTTTCAGGCAGTCTTGGCATGCTGGTAGCTTGGCAGATCTCCTCTCAACTGTTCAATTTTCCATGGCATTTTACCGCTAAACTATTGGATTGTATCATTGGATATTACGATTGTCAATATAATAAATTGAAAATTGGTTGGAGGTGGGTATTTTGGGGTATAATTTAAAATATTTTGCCGAATTTGTTACAAGACAATGAACTAATTGGGTTGTTCAACCAAATGTTTCATTACATCTGTTTTTCAGAAGTCTTGGTGCTGTTAGGTAGTTATTGTTGGTTTTTAATTCCCTCAAAGTTACAGTACACTAACGTGTTGATCACAGAAGTCACACAGAAACCTGACGAGCGAAGCATGACACATGGACTTCCCTAAAGGACTTGAGGCAAGCAGATGGGTTATTATAACAAATGATAATGGTTGCTTTTAAGTTCCACCAATTTCCTTCATGAGAAACCAACAGACTATTATTCTGTGGTTCTAGATAAGGAGTCGATGGCTTGACCACCATAAACTTGTGCAAAGAACACGTTATGCATCTTCAAGAGCAATTATTTAATGATGGACATGTGGTTAGAAGGAACTTTAAACTGTTGCATCCAGATCATACAAAGCCACAAATAATAGTGTATTCATAAGTTGCACTGAGACTGAGGACAGGACTGGAATATCATGATGGTGGTATTGGAGAGAATTGGTGAGTGGCGAGGGCATGGAGTGTAAATCTTTGATGTATAAAATGGATAATCGAGTTTGAGAACAGTCTGGTTCCTTCTCGCCTATCAGCGATTAATTTATAAATCGTAGTTTGTTAGTTAAATTTTATAAGGAAATCAATTTTTGTTTGGAACTGAAGACATTGACTTGCACTTTCCAAAATTTATATATCATGAGCAGAAATTGACTTCAACCCAGTTTAGTAGACAAATATAATGACTTACCAGGAACACCAACTGTCACGAGGATGGAATATTAAACATTAAATATGAAGGTGAAAGATAAGAGTGGAAGGTGGAGTGGATAGATGGGATGGAAGATAGACAGGTAAGACAATTCAACAGGCTGTGCTCAGTTGGAGGGTTAGATCTGGGATAAGGTGAATGGAGGGGAGATGAGGAAACTGGTGATATTGCGCTGCATACTGTGTGTTTGACGAGTCCCATGGTGGAAGACGATGCGCTCTTCCTTCAACGTCTGGAGGCTGGAATGTGGCAGTGGAGAAGGCCAAGAACTTGCATGTCCTTGAAGGACTGGTAGGCGGAGGCGAAATATTCAGCCACAGGGAAGTGGGATTGTTGGGTGTGTGACGGACAGTGTTCCCTGAACCGTTATGCAAGTTGATGTCCTGTCTCCCCAATGGAGAGGAGACGAGGAGCAATGGACAGAGTAGATTAGGTGTTGGATGCACAGGATATTCTCTGCCTGATGTGTTATGATCCTTTGGGGCATTGGATGGACGTGAGGAGGAAGTTGTTGGCACAGGTTTCATATCTCTTGCAATGGCAAGGGAAGGTGCCAGGAGAGGAAAGTGGCATGTTGGGGTGTGTGTCGGGCGGGCGGAGGGAGTTTTGGAGTGGGACTCGTGAACCGAACGAGGGAGTCGTGAAAGGAATAGTCTCTGCAGAATGCTGGTGGGGAGGGAAATATATCTCTGGTGGTGTAGTCTGACTGATGGTGCCAGAAATGGCGGAGGATGAATCGTTGTATCCTGAGGTTGGTGGTCTGGAAGGCGGGGATCAGAGGGGTGCTACTGCATCCTCCTGCAGCAGAACCACCTCTTCGATGGTACCTATGCCTCTATTCCATCTTTGCAGTGTTTGAAAACTTAGCCTGAATGCCCTCAGTTCCTTCATGTAGACCATTAATGCACAAAGCGAATTTTGTGGTTCCAACACTGAGTCTTGAGGAATACAACTTGTCACTGGATGCCATCCTGAGAAGGACACTTCTATCTCTACACTCTGCTTTCTGTCAGACAGCCATGTATCTATCTAAGCTAGCACCTTGCCTGTAACACCAGGGGTCCTAATCTTTCTCAATAGCTTTCTGCCTGGCACATTATCAAAGGATTTGAGAGAGGCAAGTGGATAACATTTCTTGGTTCTCCTTGGTTAAATCTGCTCGTTATTCCCTTAAAGTATTCCAGCTGGTTTGTCAGACATGACTTCCTATTGATGAAACAATGCTGACTTTGCACTATTTTACTAAATACTTCCAAGTATTCAGAAATCTCTTCCTTCACGATGGATTCCAGGATGTTACCCACAACCAGGATTAGGATAATGAGTCTGTAATTTTCCATCTTCTGCCTAACTCCCTTATTAAATGGAGTGTCACGTTAGCAATTTTCAAGCCTTTCCTGACTTACTCATTCCTGAAAGATGACCACTTTCTCTTTCACTTCCTCTTCAGCTATCTCCCTTACAATGCTGGGGTGTAGTCCATATGGTTTAGGTGATTTATCCAAATTCAGGCCATTGCGTTTTCTAGCATGTTCTCCTTGGTGATGACCACCATACTCAGCTCTGCCCTATCACTCTCTTCAATTTTTGGGAAATCACTCGTGTCTTCCACCATGAACATTGATGCAAAGTTCCTCATTCATTTCTTTATTTTCCACTGCAGTCTCTCCAGCATCATTTTCCAATGGTCCATATTCACGTTTGCCTCTCTTTTGCACTTTATCTATCTCAAGAACCTCTTACAGTCTCCTTTCTATTACTAGTTAGCTTACATCCATATCTAATCTTCTCTGCCCTTTTTTTTGTCCCCGTTAGTCTTTATAAGTTTCCCACTGCCTCTCACCACATTATACGCTTGCTCTTTTGCTTGTAAACAATCCATGACTTTTTTCTCCTCAGCCCTGGCTGTCTCATCCTCCCTGTACCATGCCTCTATTCCTCGGCAAGAATCTCTACTCTGTGTCCTGAATTAATCTTGGAATCTGCTGTCATTGCTGTTCCCCTGTCTTTCATGCTTGACCCCTCTCCCAGTCAACTCCACCCAGCTTCTCCCTTATGCCTCTGTAGTTGCCTTTGTTCAGCTGATATACTCTTACCTCTGATTCTATCTTCTCTCTCAAATTGCAGAATAAATTCAACCATGTTCTGATCATTGCTTCCGAGGTTTACCTTCACCCTAATCTCCCTTACGAATCCTGCGTCATTAAATCCAGTATCATCTGTTCCCAAGTGGGCTCCCCCAGAATTGGCTCCAAAAAAGCCATCTCATAAATACTCCTAACATTCCTTTTCTTGCAAACGACTATCAGTCTGATGTTCCCAGTTCCCCTGCATGCTGAAATCACCCATGATTACTGTACTTTGCATTTCCTACACATCTTCTCTGTCTCCTGGTGTATCTTGTGCCCCAGCTCCTGACTACTCTTTGAAGCCCTGTACAAGACTTCAACTGTGGATGACTTACCTTTGGGATTCCTCAATTCCACCCACGCAGATTCTACACCATTTGACTTACTTCCTTTCTTACTATTGTTTTAATTTCATTTCTTACTAATAATGCAATTCCACTCCCACTGCCCACCTGCCTATCTTTTCGATAGGATAAATATCCTTAAATATTCAGATCCCCTTGCAGCCACATCTCCGTGATGCCCATCGCTTCATACCTGCCGATTTAATTCTGCGCCACCAGCTCATTTACCTTATTCCTTATACAGCATGCATTCAGTTGGAACCCCTTCAGTCCAGCATTAACCGTCCCTCTTCTCGTTGTCATTCATTTGTGCAGTGCACTTGAAGTTTGATATGTTAAACATTTCCAGATGCTGTTTCCTACTTGTGTCTGTGCTGGAGATTTTAATAACCTCTTCTGAGTTCTGTGCTCTTACCAACTCTTTTAATTCGACTTTTCTAAATAAACCCTATAACTGCAACCACACACACACACACACACACACACACACACACACACACACACACACACACACACACACACACACACACACACACACACACACACACACACACACACACACACACACACACACCTAATCAGTTTAAAGCTCTGTCTACAGCCCTGGTTAGGATTCACTCGGATTCTGGTCCCAGCACGGTTCAGATGACGACTGTCACATCGGAGCAGGTCCTTTCTTCCTCAATAATAAAATGTGTTTATTAAACACAAAATACAAGAATAAAAAGGCTTTTCTGTACATATCAAAATATGAAAGCTACAAAAAGGCAATAATGTTAAAATGCACTTACTATTTGGAGCTATATAAATTGTAATGTGAATTACCAAACCATGGAAGTGGTGTGCAAGTTTTATCAATCATTATTTGACCCAGAGCTGTGATCCTGATTTCCCCTCTGCCAGTGATTCCCTTCACTGAGATTCCACCCTGCCTCTCACGCAGTGTCTAGAGGGGCTACAAGTTCCTGTTGGCCCAAAATATTTAAATTAATCCACCTCCTACCTGGAACCAATCAATTGGTCTATTGGATTGTGTTTAGCTGTCAGCATCTCAGCTCTGGGATGTTATTGGCGATAAATGATCTAGGATGACAGCCAGTATCAGCATGGTGCTCACAGGGTATGGCACCAGACAAAAGGCTTACAGTCTGTGAGAGTTTCTAAGAAAAGTTTCTGTGCATTTCTCCTCATGCTGTCTCCTGATCTAACTTCACATTCGTCTGACACCCCTTGCTGTCACTCACTCTGTCGCTCCTTTCTTTCACTCTGTTTATCTCACTTCACTATTTTTCTCTCTGTTTATTTCTCTCCCTGTCAGTCTAGCTCCGATCATTCTCTCTATTTTCAAGTTGTCATGTTGGAGAGCTCATGGACGCATGGCGGGCTGAATGGTTTCCTTCTGTCTTGTATTAATTCTGAAGTTCTCTGACCCACAGTAAAAGGTTTTGGTGCCTGGAGAGACAAGCTGGTCCAGTGAAGGACACAGTGGACAATTAAACATTATCTCTTCCTATTTTTTGACATGCAGCAACATCGAAATATTTGTTCAAACAAACAGATTCCTCATATTTAAATCAGCACACTTCAGACTGCCACGCCATTGTGTTCAGTGCCCTCTTTTTTTTGGTTGGTCTTAGCTGTCCTGGGATTTGTCTCCAACTCCTCCTCAGTCACTGTACCTGTGGACCTACTTCTGTGGTTCCACACACCCCTCCGCCACCGCCGCCACACACTAGTTTAAACCCTCATAAAGGACAATAGCAAACTTGCCTGCCAGGAGATTACTGCCAGTTCAAAGCCATCCCGTCCATCCTGTTTATATCCTACCAATCCTGGAATCCCAATGATCCACATATCGGAGATTGTTACCAGTTCATGTGCATCCTGTCTTTCTTGTGTATTTCCGACTGACCCGTGAATCCCAGTAATCCACATATCGTAAATTGCTGCCAGTTCAGATTCATACCGTCCTTTTTGTGTATATCCTCCCGTCTCGGGAATCCCAATGATCCACATATCGGAAATGCTGCCTCCCCGACCAGCACTTTGATCGTGTATTTAACTGTACTCCCTTACGATTCCTAACCTCACTCTCACGTGACATATTCTAATGTCTCCAAAATTCAAATATCCTTTCAGCACAATTCCAGCAAGGCCTTTTCTTTAAACTGCATAGACTTGATAATAAAAACTTAAGTGTAATGTCAGGAAAGTGAGACCACTGAATCAGTCCAATGACCACCTGATCTGACATCTATCCCCGTCACCAAACCTGTTTGACAAGGCATACATACGGACCATTTATTTGCAGATGGACGAGGATAAACAGAAGATTAGAAAATGTCAGAGCAGATGGATGTAATTCAGCCTGTTTACTCAGCTTTGCTATTCAACTGGATTCTAGTTATTCTGTTCCTTGCAATGGCAGGGTCTTTACCCAGCATCCCCAGCGGGTCAGAAAGTTCCCAGTGTCGTTGCGTGCACAGTACTGCGAAGGGAGTATCCAGTGCCAGGCAATAGGGTGTGGGGAGTCCCATGGGTGGCACAAGGAAAGGCTGCATGTAGTGATGATGGACTGAGGGAACTGAGAGAGATGGAATGGGCATCCAGGGACACTGCAGTCAGACAAGTGGCCAGGCAAGATTCCTAAACACCCAGAGGAAACCGTGAACCACGGCTGCTTTTACAAAAACCTATCACATTTGCTGCATTTCTCCATCGAACAAAAGCAAAAATACTGTAGATGGTAGAAATCTGAACCAAACACAGAGACGTACTGTGGAGAGAGAAAAGAGTTAATGCTCCCAATTCAGACACGGGAGGAATGCACAAAGTCCACACAGGGTCCAGAGATTGGAAATGAACCCAAGTCCCTAGCACTGTGAGGCAGCATTGCTGTGTCATCATGCTGTCCAAAGATGGATAATTGGGGATAGTATAGTTAAAAGCATAGATACTGTTCTCCATGATCAGGATTAAGAGTCCTGAAGGTTGTGTTGCCTACATGGTGCTCGGGTTTGGGATATATCATCTGGGTTGCAGAACTTGGACCGGGAGGGGAATGATCCAGTGGTCAGGGTCCATGTCGGTACCAACAGCTGGACAAACAAATGACAATGAGAAGAGCGACAAGTAATACAGGACTGACCTATTATATCGGAATGCATGCAGTATAAGGAATAAGGTAAATGAGCTTGTGACTCATCCATAAATTGGCAGGTACGACATAGTGGCCAGGACAGTGACATCACTGCAAGAGCATCAGGATTACGACCTGAATATTCAAGGATATTCATCCTGTCGAAAGGATAGGCAGGTGGGTAGAGAGATAGAGTTGCCTCAGTATTAAGAATGGAATTGAATCGATAATCAATAATAAGAAATTGAAATAAGGTCAGATGGTGTAGAATCTGTGTCGGTAGAATTGAGGAATCAAAAAGTTGAAAAAATGCAGTTGTAGTTATATACAGGGAGCTAGAAAGATACACTAGGAGCTAGAAAGATCTGCAGGAAAGGCAAAGTTACAGTGATCATGTGGGATTTTATTATACAGATGGACTGGGAATTCAGATTGATAGTGGTTGGCAGGAAAAGGAATTTGTTGAATGTCTACGAGATGGCTTTTTGGAGCAGATTGTGCAGGCAGATTAGATGAGGGGATCTTAAGGTGACAGTGATCAGAATATGATTTAATTAACTCTGCAATTTCAGGTGGAGAAGGTAGACTCAGAAGTAACGGTATTACAGCTGAATAAAGGCCATTGCACAGACATGACTGAGGAGCTGGGTAGAATTGACTGGGAGTCGGGCCCAGCAGGACAGACAGTGCAACAGCAATGGCAGGAGATTTTTGGAGTAATTCAGGATACAGCAGAAATTTATCCTGAGGAAAGAGAAGCTTGTATAGGGAGAATGGGACAACCATAGCTGACCAGGGAAGTCAGGTATAGCATAAAAGCAAAAGAGAAATGATATAATGTGGCAAGGTGCAGAGGGAAACCAGATGATTGGAAAGCTTACAAAGACAAAACAGATGGCAAACAAAATAAAATAAGAAGGGAGATTATTAAATATGGGGGTAAGCTCGCCAGTAAGATAAAGGAAGACTGGAAGAGTTTCTTTCGATGTATAAAGTATAAAAGAGCGGCAAAATAATGGACTGCTGAGAAATGAGACTGGAGAGATCGCAGCGCGGAACGAGAAAATGGCCAAGGAACTGAATGATTACTTTGCATCAGCTTTCATGGTGGAAGGCACGAGTAATACCTTAAATATTCAAGAGATTGAGGGGCCAGAGCTGAATATGATGGCCCCCGCCATGGAGAACATACTAGAAAAAAATGTAATGGCCCGAAGGTGGTTAAATAACCTTGACCAGATGAACTACATCCCAGTATTACAAGGGAGATAACTGAAGAGGGGGTGGAGGCAATCGTGGTGATCTTTCAGGAATCACTCGAGTAAGGAACGATCCCGAGTACTGGAAACCTTCTAAACCTTTTTAATAATGGAGTAAGGAAAAAGACAAAAAAAAACCCACTATGAATAGTTTATCCTCTGTCATGGGTAAGATCCGGGAATCTATTTTGAAGGATGAGATTTCTGAATACTTGAAAGTGTTTGGTAAAATAGGGCAAAGTCGGCATGATTTAATCAAGGGAAGTTAATGCCTGACAAATCTATTGGAATTCTGTGAAGAGGAAATGAGCAGGCTCGATCAAGCACAGCCAATGGATGTTATCTTTCTGGAATTCAAGAAGGGCTTTGACAAGTTGTCACACAGGAGATTACTGAGTCTGATAATGGTCCGTGGTGTTAAAGGCAAGATAGTGGCATGTGTAGAAGCTTGTCTTGCTGGCAGAAAGCAAGAGTTGGGATAAAAGAGTACTTTTCAGGATGGCAGCCGGTGACAAGTGGTGATCCAGAATGCTCAGTGTTAGAATCATAACTTTTTACTTGTTACGTTAACGAATCTAGATGAGGGATTTGAGGCCACTCTGGGTAGGTTTGCAGACGATACTAAGATAGGCAGATGGACAGGTCGTATTGAGGAAGTGGAGAGGCTGAACAAGGATTTGGACAGGTATAGAGATCGTCAGATGCATTCCAACGTTGGAAAGTGTGAGGTCATGCACTTTGGCACGATGAATAGAAGCACGGTCTATTTTCTAAATGGCGAGAAAATTCAGAAATCTGAAGTGCAAAGCGACTTGTGAGTTCTAGTGCAGGGTTCTCTCAAGGTCAGCTTGCAGGTTGAGTCAGTAGTTAGGAGGGTAATTGTGAGCATTTACTACGAGAAGAATTGAATATAATAACTGACTGTGTACGGCTCTGGTCAGACCACATTTGGAGTATTGTGCTCATTTTTGAGCTCCATCGCTCAGGAAGGATGAACTGGTCCCAGAGCGTGTTCAGACGTTTTTCACGAGAATGGTCAGAGGAATGAAAAGCTTATTGCATGAGGAATGTTTGAGTACTTTGGGTCTATACTTGATAAAGTTTGAAAGGATGACAGGGAATGTAATTGAAATAGACAGGATACTGAATGACCCGGAGAGAGTGTAAGTTGATAAGATGTTTCCATTGGATTAGAATCCGATGGCACACCCTTAGATGAAAGGGAACACTTTTTAGAACAGTGATGAGGAGAAAGTTATTTAACCATAGAATGGTGAATCGTTGAAATTTATTGACATAGAAGGCTGTGGGGGCGGTCATTGAGTATATTTGAGACGGAGATAGGTATTTTTTGATTATCCAGGGGATGACCGATTATGGGGAGAAGGTCGGAGAATGGGTTTGAGAAACCTATCAGCGATGATTGAATGACGGAACAGACCCGATGGGCTAACTGTCCTAATTTATGCTCCAATGTCTTATAGTCTTCTGGTCTAAACCTGAAGGAAGCACCTTGCATCTCTAAGATAGATTCATGTTCTTCATGAAGGTCAGAAACTGGAATAGTTAACTGTTTTAGAATGAAGGTACTGTGGCTGCTGGCGGGGTAATGGATAATACGACATTCAGTGCAGGATCACTCACCAGCTGCACTGTATTAATGTGGGGAAAGTTCATTCAACACTTGGACCTCTCTGTCTCTCTCAGTGAGGAGTAGGGTTTGCGGTGGATGGGCGTAATGTCCGTCCAAGCACTTAAACTATCCTGAATCATGCATCCTGAGTGAAATAGCAGTCATGGAATTTATCACATTGCCTGTTTAGAATATAAGGAGTGATTTTCCATCCCTCTCAGGGTTCAATACAATCATCTCTTATTCTCTCACAACACTGCAGATCAACCTTCACTCACTCCTCATAGTGCCATCATCCCACGGATTAATCCGGTGGAACTCCTCTTCATTGTCTCTGTGGTAAGGATATCACTCCATATAAAGGATAGAAAATCTGTCCACAATTCCCCAAATACTGCCTCAACAACACTCTCAGGATTGATAACAATAATTCCTATCCCTCACTTAACTGGCTCCATTTCATTGGTGTGACACAGGAAGCCATTCATTTACAATGCACTGCCACTGACGTCGAATTTAAAAAAACATCCTTACATCTGTAGGTCAGCGTCAATAAAGCCAGCACCATGGCGATGGACATCACTCTCGGGAGACACTCAGTCACAAAGAATCCATCTAAAATAGTGAATGGCTACCTCCCTGAATGGAAATGAGCCGTTGGAATATGGGATGCAGGTAGAGGAAGGGAGCTACTTTTCCTTTTGTTCTGCCCTCACGGGATCTGTGCAGCCATTGTCAGGCCAGCATGTTATGCGGATATTGAACTGAGTGGCTGTTTCAGCTGTTCCACAGGACAATATATAGTAAAACAAATTGCCGTAGGTTTGCAGTTAAACAGAGATTGACCAGAGAAGGATGACCCACTGCATTCTCTAATGGGCATAAGGCAAGCCGATATCAACAGATTATTATTCTGTTGTTGTAGAATACGAGCCAATGACGTGACCCACCATACACTGTCTGCCCATCTTTCAGATTTTGTGTAGAGAACATGTTAAACATCTCAAGTGCAATTATTTTGCAATGGACACGTGGTTAGAAGGGACATGAAACAGATGGATCTGGAATTAACAAAGGCACAAACGATGGTTTATTCAGAAATTGAACTGAGGCTGAGGAGGAGAATGGGACGCCTTAATGGTGGTACTGGACAGGATTGGTATGTGGGGAGGATATGGAGATGTACACTTTGCAGGAGAAAATGAGTCAAAGAGGTTGAGAACAGTGTGTTTCACCGTCGCGTATTGGTGAGTAATTTGTAAATAATAGTTTGCTAGTTATAATTTCTAAGGAATAGAATATCTGATTGGAGCTGAAAACATTGGCTTGCACCTTTCCAAAATCTGCATGTCATGAGCATCGATTCAGTTCAGACCATTTCAATAAACAAATAGAGTGATTTACCAGGAACACTAACTACAGCGAGGATAGGATAGTAACCAGCTTGAATAACCATCAATACATCTTCAATCCGCGATGATAATGATATCCAAGACTGGGAAGGTCAGTAAAGACCATAGAATAAACTCCTATCCATTATTGGAACATTCCAGTCTAATGTTCTCAGATTCTGATCCATTGTTGGAATATTCCAATCTAATGTTCCCAGATTTTCAACTCTCCTGCCCTTCTCTCTGAAGCTGCTAATCCCTCTTACTGCTGTTGGACATGCTCCCGCTCACACAATGGGGTAAAACACTGAAAGCATTCCCTTATTGATAGAAGAGAGAAACTCTCTAGGGAACACATACGATCCATGGAGACTGATATAATTACAATCGCTCAACAAATAGCTCCAGTTAACCCTTTTGAATTCAATGCTACTTTATTAAAATTCAAAAAAACTTTGAACATTTATGCATTCTGGTTGTGATATGCGAGTGTGACTGAAGGAAGGAATGTTGAAGATGGCAGATTGATTGTGTGTAATCATTCAGTCAGCCTTGGATATGAAAGTAACTCCAGAAGTTTAACGGAACATAGACATGCTTCTCTGTTCATAATTACAGAAATAAATCCCGTAACTACTGATCAGTCATTGCAAAATCAGTAAAACATTGAGAAAACATGTTTCATCCATGCTCTGAAAGCAAAATGTGCAAAACGAAACGTGGGTTACAACAAACAATCAGCAGGGATACGATAACAGAGAATTGCACATGGCCAACACAGTGCAGATTGTTATTCCAGGATCAGAGAGGGCAGGTGTGGGTCATGCTGTTGATGTTATCCATGTTAAGGAACTGTCATGAAGTGTCATTTAATGGACTTCAATTACATTGTGATTATGATATTGGGGAAAAGACAGAAGACGGAAAGGACTGGGGGACATGGCTGATTAGATTGGGTGGAGGGACAATGATGTTCCCCATTTACCAGAATTGGAACGTTACTCTTTATAACTCATATGAAGAACAGATTCAAGAATACATCTACAATGAGAAATTAGCAGAGACAATATTAATGAAATGCGTTTATGCAATATAAAATAAAGGAACAAAATTATTTTCTGCACCCACTAATATTTGCAAAGAACAAAGAAATAAGTTTGTTAAAATATGCTCCTGATGTTGAGCTATATAAATTCAAATGTGAATTACATAACTAGGAAAGTGGTGTACAAACTTTATCAATCTTTATTTTACCCACAGCTAAGATCGTGTTTTTGTGTCTGTCTGTGAGTCCCCTCACTGAGATTCTCTGGCCTAGTCTCGCATACAGTTCTGGTGTGGTGGTGGGGGTGGGGGGGGGGGGGAATCATGGAGGCGGGGTGGTGGTTATCATTTCCTGCTGCTCTTGGCACAATCTATTTAAAAACTCTGCTTTGTCTATGGAACCAATCTATTGGCCTAATGGGTTCTGTTTAGCTGTCAGTAAACCAGCTCTGTGATATTGTTGGAAATAAATAATCTGGGATGACAGCCAGCATCAGCACAGTGCTCACAGTGTATGGCGCCCAGACAAAAGGCTTGCCGTACATAGGAATTTCTAAATAAAGCTTCTAACATCTGTCGGTCCAGAATGCCGTAATGCGGTCTTCTGATCTATCTAACTTCACCCTTATCTAAGACCTCTTCTTCTCGCACTCAGTCAGTCGCTCCCCTTTCAATCCTCTCTCAGTTTATCTCCCTTCACTTGCTTTCTCTCTGTTTATCTCTATCTCACACAATCTCTCTTCACACACTCCCTCTATCCCCAAATGTGCAGTTGGAGAGCTTGTGACTCCACGATGGGCTGAATGGCCTCCATCCATGCCATAATAATTGAGGTTCTCTGACCCACAATAAATATTTCCTGGATAGGCTTGCTGGTCCGGTGACAGGTACAGTACACAATCACCCATTCTCTTTTCTTGTGCTTCTCTGGTGTACAGCTGCCTTGAAATGTCTGTTCAAACAAAACAGACTGAATGAAATTCGAGCAGTCTAGAAGGCGTTCATGACTATGTATTTCAATCAGGATTTAATGAAGGATAAGATTCCAGAATAACATAAGCAATGAATGAAAAACAGGGTAACAAAAGAAATGGCAGCTGAGTACAACATGTGGTTCCAAGTAGGTCTCATGGTATTACCAATAGTTTATAAATACAGACAAATCAGCTCCTGTTCTGTGGATCCAAATTGAATCCCGCCACTGCAGATGGTGGAAATCCAATTCAATAATGGAATTAAGAATCTACTAGAATTAAGAATCTTCTGCTGAGAATGAAATCATTGCCGATTGTCAGAAAAACCCATCTGGTTTACCAATATCCTGCAACGAAGGAATCTTCCATCCTCACCTGGTTTGGCTGACATGCAACTCCAGACCCAAAACAATGTCATTGCCTCCCAATCGCCCCCTGAAATGGTCTAATGAGTCATTCAGTTGTACCAATAGCTACATGGTTTCAAACAAATGAAACCGGATGGAACACCTGGCATCGAAATGGGCACCGGAAAAGTCAACATTAGAAACATCAGTGTAAAGCCTGCAAAGCCTTCCTTACTAATATCTGAGGTCTAGTGCCAACATTGGAACAATTGCATTACAGACTAGTTAAGCAACAGCCTGACATAGGCATACTCACGGAATCATACCTTACAGAAAAAGCAGAAATTAAACATGGACAAAGGAGTCTCTTACTGATTACCACGCAACGTCGTTCCTCAGCTGAATCAGTCCTCCTCCACGTTAAATGACACTTGGAGAAAGCATTGACTGTGGCGAGGGCACAAAGTGTATTCTGGCTGGGGGATTTGAAAGTCGACTGTCAAGAGTGGTTTGGCAGCAGTACTACCCATCATGCTGGTCGGCTCCTAAGGACATAGCTACTCGATTGGGTCTGCAGAAAGTGGTGAGGGAATGAACGAGAGGGTAAAAAACATACCTGTCTTCATCCTTACCAATCAACCAACTATGATGTATATGTCCATGACAGTATCGGTAAAAGTGACCACCACACTGTCCTTGTGGAGACAAAGTCTATTGTCTCCATAAACTCTATCGTGTTGTGTGGCACTATCACAATGCTAAATGGCACAGACATTTAGCAGATCTAGCAACTCAAGACTGAGCGTCCATAAGACACTGTGGACCATCAATAGCTGCAGAACTATGCTCCAGCACAATCAGTAACGTCACGGCCCAGCAGGTCCCCCAGCCAATCATTACCGTCAATCCAGAGGATTAACCCTGGTTCAATGGAGAATGCAGGAGGGCAATCCAGGAGCAGATCCAGGAATGTATAAAGATAAAATGTTCATCTGCTGAAGCTTACAAACAGAAATACTTGCGTGCCAAATAGCATAAACAGCAAGGGACAGACAGAGCTTCGCGATCACAGAACCAATGCATCAGAATTAAGCTCTGCAGTCCTGCTAATCCGATCGTGAATGGTGGCGGACGATTAGACAACTCACCGGAGTAGGAGTCTCCACAAATATCCCCAACCTGAATGGTAGAAGAGCCCAGCATATCAGTGCAAAATATAAGGCTGAAGCTTTCGTTGCAATCTTCAGTCAGAAGTTTTGAGTGGATGATCCATTTCGGCCTCTTCCGGTGGTCCCCATCTTTATAGAAAGCAGTCTTCAGTAAATTCGATTAACTGATATCCAGAAAGGGTTGAAGGCACTGGATACTGCAAAGGCAATGGGCCCTGATGACATGCTGGCAATAGTCCTGAAGACTTGTACTCCAGAGCATCCCGCTTCCTTAGCCAAGCTGTTCCAGTATGTTTACAAACCGACAATGGGGAAAGACTGCTCAAGTATATTCTGTACATAAAACGCAGGACAAATTCGACCCGTCCAAATACCGCCTATCAGTCTACTCTCCATCATCAGTAAAATGATGGAAGGTCTCATCGACAGTGCGTTCAAGCAGCAGCTGTTCAGTGACGCCAAGTGTGGGTTTTGCCAGGGTCACTCAGCTCCTGACCTCGTCACAGCCTCAGTTCAAAATAGAAAAAGGGAACTGAACTCCAGCCCTTGATATCCAGGCTGCATTCTGCCAATTGTGACATCAAGGACCCCAAGCAAAAATGGTATCACGGGCCAACACTCCATTATTGGCGTCATACCTGACAAATAGGAAGATGGTCATTGTTGTTGGAGGTCAGTCATCTCAGCTCCAGAACATCTCTGCAGTAGTCCCTCAGGATAATGTCCTCCATCCAAACATCTTCAGTTGCTTCAACAATGACCTTCCTTCCATCATAAGGTCAGAAGTGGGGATATTCGACAATGACTGCACTGTGTTCAGCACCATTCGCAAATGCTCAGATACGGAAGCAGTCCATGCCCAAAGCAACAATATCTGATCAATATCCAGGCTTGGGCTGGTAGGTGGCAAGTAACATTTGTGCCACATAAATTCAGACAATGACCGTCATCAATAAGAAACAATATAACCACTTTGTATTCAGCAGCATTATCATCACTAAACTACCCCACTATCAATATCCTGGGGGGTATCATTGACTTGAAACTCAACTGGACTCACCACATGAATGTAACAGCAGATCAGAGGCTAGGAATACTACACGAGAAACTCACCTCCTGACTACCCAAAGGCTGCCCATCATCTACAAGGCACAAGTCAGGAATGCGATGGAATATTCTCACTTGCCTGAATGGTTGAATCCCCAACAACACTAAAGAAGCTTGACACAATCCAGGACAAAACAGCCCATTTGATTTGTACTACATCCACAAGCATTCACTCCCTTCACCTTGTTCACTCAGGAGCAGCAGTGTGCACTACATACAAGACACAATGGAGAAATTCCACAAAGCTCCTCAGACAGCTCCTTCCAATCTCTCGAACACTTCCATCTGGAATGACAAGGGCAGTGGACTTTTGGGAAGACCACCACCTTCAAATTTCCCTCTAAACCAGTCAACATCCTGATTTGGAAATGTATTGCCGTTCCTTCACTGTTGCTGTGTGAAAACCCTGGAATTCCCTCTTTAATCAATTGTGAGTCACCGCACAGCAGGTAGTTTGCAGCAGTTCGAAAAGGCAGCTCATTACCACCTTCTCAAGGGCAACTGGGGACGGGCAGGAAATGCTGGGCACATCCAGCGATGCCCAAATACAAAAAAAACTTTTAAAAAATAGTTCCAAGTTGAGCATCTCGATTGGACAGGTTATTTGATTTGAACATGAACAGGAAAGTCGTGTTTCTAATATTGAACATTTTAGACTTTACTGTTATGAGAAGGGTGTTCAGTATTCGATGACATATTGTTGCTCAGTGCTGTGATAAATTGCTACTGTTTTGTTTAAATCAACAATACTGGTGTAACAGGATCAATCTTTCGAAGTTATCAGACACAAAATGACAATCATCGTGGAGAGAATGTACACCTACCAGATGAGACTCACTGACAGCAGCTCATATTCAAAATATTAATGGAGTCCTGGCTGACACTGAATCCTCCCACCGTCCATATCACAGGGTTACCATTGAACAGAACATGAAGTCAAATCAACATAAAATACAAGGTTACATGAGCAGGTCAGAGACTTACAATTCTATACTGAATAATAGACCCTATGGCCTAAACGGCATGAGATAGAGCAATATATTTCGGCCATTCAGCCCATTGCTTCACTCTGATACTGTGCCATTTTGTCATTGTCTCTATGAAAAGTGGAAATATCTTCTACACACTGACTGTATCAAGCTTTGCCGTAATCCATTAGTTTCAATCAAGTCCTCCCCACCCCCCACAATTCTAAATTCCATCCAGTACACACACTGCCGCTCACATGACAAGCTGTCATCCCCAGGATGGATCATTTCTAACACCAGCAGATTTTTCTCTAGAGATAGTGTCCAAAACAGCTCACAATTGGCCAAATGCCGTCTGTCCATAGCCCATTACATTCTCAGCAGTATGTCTTCCATCTTGCATTCTTGCTCTCTTGAAATGAATGCGAACATTGCTTTTGCTTTTCTAACTGCCAACTGAACATGTACGTTAAGCATAAGAGAGGACGAGTCCTTCAAAATCATTTTGTGCTTCAGATTTAATGGATCCTATTCGAACATATTGTCTCCTCTATTCCGCCTACCTACGTGAATATTCTCACACGTTCCCATATTGTGTTCCATCAGCCACGTGTTTTCCCACAGTCCTAAACTGTTCAAGCCTTTCTGCTGCTTCCCCACTTCCTCAATATCATCTGCAAACTTAGCAAAACTGCCCTCAAGTCTTTGTTCAGTTTGTTCACACTTGCTGGCTCCCTAAGGCCCGTCCACCATCTGCAAGGCACAACAGTCAAGGTGCTTGACTCCATTCACGTTGAAGCAATGGCTTCACTTGAATTATACCTGGAGAGTCTTCACTCCCTGCACCATTGACTCTCAGTAGAAGCACACTCTACCCACTTTCGTTGTGAATTTACTTTATTATGGCTCAGAATCCCAGTCCATTGATGTCACTCAGTCTCAATACTAACTGAGTGGTGCTCACACCAACCATGTCACTGTTTATTGATGACGATGGAGGGAGGTCGGTGAAGGGATGTTTTCGATGAATGACTGTGTGACTGCCAGCGTGAAACCTGCCCCGACAGCCTCGGATGTGCCTGTGACCGCTGTCACCGCTGCAGGCATGATCAGTCTTCCTGCAGGTCAAATCAAGGAAAGCGACGGCCCTGGATTGTGTTCCTGGCTGAGCACTCAGATCCTGTATGGACTAACTGGCAAAGGTATTCACATACAATTTCAGCCTTTCCCTCCCACAAGCTGAAGTCCCAACCTGCGTCAAGAAGACCAACATCAACCTTGTAAGTGAGGAAGCTCATGCTTTAATGACTTAATGATTACCACCCAATGGCTCTAACCTCAATAAACATGGAGTGATTTGAAAGGTTGGTTATGGCCCACATTACCTCCAATCTCCCTGCCTGACTTCATCCCCTATAATATGCCGACTGATGTAACGGGTCCACAACAGATGCCATATCCCAAGCCCTGCACTCATCCCTAGGACATCTGGACAACAAAGACACCAACACCAGTCTCCTGCTCATTGACCTCCACCTTAAACATCATTATCTCCTCCAGACTGATCTCAAAATTCCCTGACCTTAGTCGTGGCTCCACCCTCTGCAACTGGGTCCCACGGTTTCGAACCCAAATACCACAATTAGTGAAGGTAGGTATCTGCACCTCTGCCACAATAAGACTCTACACTGAAGCTCCTGGAAGATGTGTCCTCAACCCCCCCTTGTACTCCCTGTACACATATGACTGTGTCCACCGTCCCCTATTGTACTCCCTGTACGCACATGGCTGTGTCCTCAGCCCCCTACTGTACTCCCTGTACACCGACGGCTGTGCCCTCATCCCCCACCCATATGTGTATCCTCACCCCCGAATGTACTCCCTGCACACACACGACTGTGTCATCAGCCCCATACTGTGCTCTCTGGACACACTCGGCTGTGTCCTCAGCCCCCTACTGTACTGCCTGTACACATACGGCTGATATATACAGGTTTTCCTCACGATTTGTAAGTGGAGTGTTCCTACAAAACCGTTCGCAAGCTGATATGGTGTAAAGTGCAGTAGCACTAATTGATATGGGAAAACTTTCGGCTTTCTTCGTAAAAGTGAAAATCGTGTTCGCGTTTCTTTTGGTTAGCGAAACAAGGTCCTAATATAAGTTATTCAGAAAGGGAAGTGGCGAAAAACGAACTTGTGAAAAGCGGAGGATACCTGTATTTACAAGGGCATGATATTCAGGAAGATGGGAATGGTGAAAAATAAATGAGGTGAATCTCACATTTTATTTCCATCCCAGCTGATCATCATTCTCTTTGTTTGCTCTTTTTCTACTATATATCTCTTTCTCTATTGATTCCTCCTTCCCTTCAAAGTAGACTTCCCTGTTAACGGTATTAATCACACTCCTTTCCAGCTGCTTTCATTTCAGGAATGCTTCCCAGCACGTTCTGTTCGTTCCTTTGCATTTGTTTCTATACTTTCAGATTTTCAGCATCTTCCTTTACTTAATTTCACCTTCAATGTTGTTAATTCGTGGGATGTTGGCATCTCTGCCAAGGGCATCATTTGATGACCATCACTAATCGCCCTGATTAAGAGGCCATTCCAAAAGCCAATACAAAGTTAAGCACATTGTCATGGGTCTCAAGTCACAATTAACCCAGACTGGGTAATAACATTAGATTTCTTTACCGAAGGTGATCATTGAAAGAAGAAGGTTTTCAGACAAAATGTAGCTTTTATGTTTGTTTTTCGTGAAATTCACTTTTATTCCAATTCTTATCATTTTTATTTAAGTTCTGTCATCAGCTGTGGTGGACTTGGAACAAATCACTTGAAACAATATCTTTCGTTTAATAAGCTTAGCTTCTGAATTACATCCAGGACATTCCTACATTCGTACATTGTCCTAATCATGAAATAACGTCCGAAAGAAGAGCAATTTTGTGATTGAAATATTTGTAATTGGAGAAGTGGTCAGAAGAGAGCTTGAAACATGAAGTCTGAATTTTACCAACGTGCAGCCAATGGTTTGTTCAGCAACAATACTGACACAGAGATGAAGATTGTGGATATGAGGAGCTGGGAGTGGACAGGTTTGGTGACAGAGAGCACACAAGACATAAATCAGTTCAGGACAAAAAGAGATCTCGGGGTTTTGCACAGTTTTGTTCTCAGATGTTTGTGAGGGAGTGGTCTGTTTTTCATGGGTAATGAATGGAGACTGCAATTGAAACTGAAGACAAGAGTTTCTTTCTCTGACAAATATCGATAACAGAAATTGCAACGGAGTTCAAACTTGTTTATAGGATTAATGAATGGACAGAGGCAGAGAACACCAACAATAGCGATAATAGGTTAGTAGCACACCCTCCACCCCGCCCAGAATAATCATCAGCACTGCTGATATCCGATATGGTAGAAATTCCCAACAGGGATAAATCTTGAAAAGACTCAAGAAAAACGTCCTCTCCATTGTTGTAATGTTCCAGTCCGCTATTCTCAGAATCAGATCTGTCCTCTCTCTGTCTATGCAGCTGTTAATCTCTGCTACTGTTGGAATTGATGCATTTGCTACTATACTGGGATAGCACAGTGAATGAAGCCCCTCACCAATAGGAGATGGAAACCCTCCAGTGACACAGTTACATTGCATGGAGACTGACATTAATCATAGTCACTGAGCAACCAGTCCCAGCTTTCAATCCAGCACATTCAGTTCACAATATAACTGGACTGGACTACAATGTTGACATTGCTGGCTATTGGTCAAATCTCCCATCACCAATTGCTCTAGTGAAGTCAGTTGTGAGGGAGAATGATTGATGTTTTCTTTTCGTCGGCTCGATGATTCTGCTCTGTTGTCCGTTTACTATGCTGTAACCATCTCGCCCCAAATCCCTCCACCCCACAAAAGAATCACAATCAGGATGTTGTTACTGTGCTGATCTCTCCTCCACGGGAACAAACGCCAGCCAACACACCGTCACTGGGCGCATTTGCACTGAATATTGACAGGAAGTGTGGACTTCTCTGAATGTCCCTCTCACTGCTCTAATAAGGCAACTTTGGAACTTCTTCAGGGAATATGTTTCAATAATTTATTTATACAAATTGACAAACTTCTAAATGCAGATTTATTTGCTGTAAAACAGTATTTTTTAACCATTTTGGCCTCAGTCCAAAACCAAATGTGATAATTACAATGAACTTATTCATTAAGACTTATGAATTAATGAGTCAGGTTCGAATGAACATGACATTGGCTGGGAGAAAAGACAGAATGGGGATAGTGGCTGTGGAGACTGCATGGGGAATTCAATGATATTCCCCAGTCATCATCACTATTTCTCCCAGACAGAATTAAATCTAATGCACAACAAGGAAACAGCCAATATTTGGGAGATGCAATGCTGAATGACAATGTGAACTGAACAGGATTATTTTAAATGTGATAAAGTGAACTATATTTTATATACACACCATTTAATCATTGGGAATACAGATTAATTAGGATCACTGGACCAGAACATTAACTTTGATTTCTCTTCACAGATACTGACAGACCTGCTGAGCTTGCCCTCTAAGTTCTGTTTTTTTTGTTTGACTTTGATTGTATTGTCCATATCTGGCAGGATACTTAAAATTAAAAGCAGACACGAATAACAAAATGTGGAGGGCTATGGGGACAGTGCAGGGGACAAAAATGAGAGATATAGTCGTTCCAAGCTGGAAGAGACAATGGGCAGAGTTTCCCACACTTTTGCTGTAAATAATTCTGTGTTATGTAATCAAAGCCTTTGGAGAGGGGGTAGACAAGCTAGTTCAACAAAGGACACAGAGTGTTCCACCATCAATAATTTATTCATGTTATCTCACGAAATTTCAGCTGCCTCTGAAATGTCTTTTCAAATAAAGTGGCGTTCCTGAGATTTACAGGATATTCAGAAAAATATTATTTTTCCTTTGAATGTAAAGAAGAAACAAATTTCGGCCGTAACACAGGTGTCACAGACACAGCAACGATAATAGGAACAGGAAAGGACAACATTGTCCATATATAACCAAATTCAGCATGTAACGCTGTCAAGAAACATGAAATATAGTGATACGGAAGCATGAAACACAAACAAAAAATGATGGAAAAGCGCAACAGATGAGGAAGCATCTGCAGAGAGAAACAAAGTTAACATATCAAATATGATGTGACACTGTTCCTAAAAAGTCATATTGGAATCAAAGGTTAATTCTGTGTATCTCTGCTCAGAGAATGCCAAACCTGCTGAGTTTCCCTCGAACGACTTTTTTCTTTCTGAACTGTGACAAATTCACTGATCTGAACGATATAAGCAAAGCTGCTACTCAGTTGAATCTCGAGTAATTTGTTACCAAAAGAGAAAATGCTGGAAAATCTCAGCAGGTCTGGCAGCATCTGTAAGGAGAGAAAAGAGCTGACGTTTCGAGTGCAGCTGCCTCTGTGCAGAGAAATCAGAATTAAAGTTTCTAGTTCAGTGGCCCTTCCTCAGAACGGATGGTTGCCCTGAAAGTGTTGATTTATATACAGAAGAGACTGAATAGCTATTTTTGGAGACTGTTAGTATCTTAAAATAGGCGGTGATTAATGGAAGGCTAAGTGAGTACTAGGCCTGGTGGTATGGATAGGAGGCATTGAGGAGTTCAGTCCCTAAAATCATTGAATATTATTTTGAGTCTGAAGGGGTACAGGGTCCACCCGCGGAAAATGAGGTGTTGTTCTTCCAGCTTGCGTTGAAATGTCCTGGAACACTGCAGCAAGTCTGACGCAGAAATATTGGCCAAGGAACAGGATGGGATATTAAACTGGAAACTCAGGGTCTTTTGCAAAGGTACAGCTTGGATATACTGTGAAATGTTCACCCAGTCTATCTTTGTGCTCCCATTGTGGAGCACCAATGTAGAGCAGATCACAATGGGAGCAGCGAATGTAGTAGACTGGATTGTGGGAAATGTTGGTAGGATGCTGCTTCACCTGGAAGGTATGTTTGGGCCCTTGGTTAGTGAGGAGAGAGGAGGTAAATGGACAAGTGTAACACCTCCTGCAGGGGAAAGTGAAATGGACCTGTGGTGGGGGGTGGGGGGAGGGGGGGAGGTGTTGGCAGTGAATAATGAACGGACCAGGGTGTCCTGGAGGAAATGGTCACTTCAGAAGGCGGAAAAGGGAGAGGAGGCAAATATGTGTCTGGAGGTGGCATCTCGCTGGAGGTGGGGGAATGCAGACTGATGATCTTCGGCATGTGAATGCTGGTGGGATGGCACGTAAGGAAAAGGGGAACTTTTAACGCTGTTGCAGGAGGGAGGAGAGAGGGTGAGGGTAGAAGTGCAGGAGGTGGGTCAGAACTGGTTGAGAGTCCTGTCGACAGCAGTGTAGGGGAATTCTCAGTTGAGGACCAAGATGGACGTTTCAGAGGCCACATTTTTGAAGTTGACATCATCAGAAGCAATGCCGTGGAGACGGAGGAACTGGGGGAATGTAATGGAGTGTTTGCAGGAAACAGGGTGTGAGGATGTATACTCCAGGTAGCTGTGGGAGTCGGTGGCTTAATACAGGATATCAGTGACCTGCGTATCCCCAGAAATAGAAGCAGAGATGTCGAGGAAAGGAAGGGAGGAGTCAGAGATAGACCAGGTGTAAATAAGGGAGGAGTGCAAATTGGAAACGATGAACTTTTCCAATTCAGGCCAAGAGAGAGGCGCAACAGCTGAGATATCATCTACGTATCGGAGAAACAGTTTGGGTGGAGGCTAGAAAGAACTGGAACAAGGAACGGTCTACGTACCCCATGAAGGAACAGGCATAACTTGGGCCCACGTGTGTATCCATGCACCCCATCTGTGTGGCAGGAGCAGGCTGAAGCTATGGGTCTGCACAGGAAGTTCTGTTTGTGGATTTTCAGGAGGAGATAAAAGCGAGCTCTGCTATCAGAGGACCATCAGCTTTGGGATTGTTAGGTGGGGGTGAGTGGGTGAGAATCTCCATATGAAATGTTGTCAGATTTAGTTAATAAAATGGCCTGATGTGCCATGGCAGGGTTATGGAGCAGTAGGTGATAGGTGGAGGTTTCTGAGAGCTGACACTCAGCCTCTGAAATGGAGAGGTGAGTCCACCAGACGACAGCAGTACCACCCTTATCGGCACAGGCTGAATAACACAGTTAGGGTTGGATCGAAGCATACAGCGAACAGTCTGTTCAGAGAGTAGTATAGGGTGAGGGGGATGCAGAGAAATTAAAACAACCAATGTGACATTGAAAGTTATCAAAGTACAGATGAATCAAAGTAAATGCCAGAGGAGTGGGTTCATGTGGAAGGAGAGTGTTGGAGCTGGGCTAAGGGTGAGTGCACTCTTGTCCAAAGAAATGGACCCCGAGGAGAAGACGGTGGAAGAGAAGTTCAATATTATGTCATTTCTGAAATTCATGAAAGTGGAGGTACAGAGGGATAAAGCTGAGACCTTTGCTGAGTACAGAACATTCAGCATTACAGTGTGGCAGTTTAGGAGGGATGGTGAATACACGACAGGAGATGACCTTGGGGGAGGGGGTGGACTCAGAGCGCAGGGCATGGGTGGGATGTCAGGTTCTAGAGCCTCGTAGGCATCTCTAAGTTATTGTGGTCCTCATATACCTGGCGAGCACAGCGAATGAGCTGGAGAATGAAGTAGAATTGGGTAATGGTGCAGCCTCGAGCCAATGTGATGAGATGCTGGTGGACAGAGAAAATGTTGATCTCAGTGGCACTGACATCGCACGATCAGTCCTCATAAAGTAACTGATTGAAAATAATCAGAATCGTTATCTTATTGTAATGCTCTGATTTCATTGGGGTGACACTCAACCAGAAAGGTGTTAGTTTTCTGAGACTTTAGACCAAACTGTGAAAACAAATGATGTTATTAGTAAGACAAATCCATCCATGGTTTTGGAAGGCACGAGCAAAGGCAGAGTTTATTTGTCATTTCCAATAGCTCTAGGGAAGTTGTCATTGTTCATTGAGGAAATTACCAGCACAGAATGTCCTCTGATTCCCGTTAACCACAGTTTCCTGAGAGTTAATGATGCTACATGAGTCAAATATTACTTTGATGCAAAGGAATTACTCTGATCTCACCTCTAATGACATTGGAAAATCAGGTAAAATGGTAAAGAGAAAAATGATAGAAGACGTCTTATTTGAACAATGTGGTCACTGTCGTCACAACGTTTAAGAAAAAAACTGATGTATGGACGCCTGATTCTGAGGAGAGGTTTGTCCTATTTTTGATGAGGCTGTTTAGCTAAGCGTTTTGACACAGAGACAGAAAAAATGTTCCACTCTGTATGGGAAAAAAAACACCCTCTTCACAGTGCCTTGGACAGTGACAGTCACACACTATTGTCTGTTACTATTGGACATTGATCATCTCAATCTGATCATTCACTGATGATCAATAGCAGCACAGAGGCCAGCAGTTCCCATCACCCCAGTTGGAAAGCAAAAAGGGAAAGGAATGGCCAGTGGAAGTGGGAGAAACTAGGGAACTGGTGTAACTTACAGTGGGAGTGGGAGAAGAAAGATGTGAAGAGATATCATCAGTTGAAGAGTATGTAGCAGCAGAAGGGGTAATGCAAGGGAAGTATGAGTGTAAAAAAGAGTAGGAAGGCGGAGGAAGAATGGCTAATGAAGTTTTAGTGACTGGGAAAAACTTGCTTTAGCAAAAGTGAAGTTGGGTGAAAAATATCTCTGTTAAGGAAAATTGGGATCTGGTTGCATTGAAAATTAAAATTTGATGTACTTCATTTTCTATCACTTGATTCTTGTTCAGATTGCATATTCAATCTGTATTTCTGTATCTCCATCAAATGCAGATGACATGCTTTTTTTCCCCTTGGTATGGTGTCTCAACGTTTTTGACTTTTTTTTAAAACAGTGTTTATTTGCTTCCAATTCAAGGTAGATATGAGAATATGATTTGATCTCCTGCCGTTTATCCATAACGTAGAATTTAATTGAGTATTTATCCTCATCACAATCACTGATTCAAGCAATGAGTTTGTGTCCATCCTGCAGATGAAAAACTTCTTCAGTTCTGACTATTGTTACAAAGAACAGTGCCACACAAAAGGCTAACATTCCAGTGCAAGGTGCCAAACCATTGTTCATTCTAAATTAGGTACACGCTTTATAAATAAGACATGCTGAGGGGCAGAGAGTAAAAGGTGAACTCAACTCTGTATCGAAAATGCTACTTGCAGCTCCCACAGAATAGGTGTTAACTATATCACTTTGTAAATTCCCCAACATAAGAATAGCAAGGGACTGGTATTCTTAATTCCTCCTCTGTGAATAACATTTGGAGAACAGGAAGGAAATCAAGGCTTGTTTGTGACATTCATAAATGATGATAGTGAGAATGTGGAAGATGGACGGCAGTGGAATGATAACTAATGTTGGGGATGACACAAAGATTAACTGGGTGGTTCACAGTGAGGATGAACGGGTTAGCCTCAGGACAATATAAACAGATGATTTCTATATCCCCAGATTAATAGCCGTTAAACAGTTTAACACTGATAAATGTGAGATAACGCACATCTGAATGAACACGACAAATGAGTACTCAAACTGTGAACATAGAACATAGAACATAGAAGAATACAGCGCAGTACAGGCCCTTCGGCCCTCGATGTTGCGCCGATCAAAGCCCACCTAACCTACACTAACCCACTATCCTCCATATACCTATCCAATGCCCGCTTAAATACCCATAAAGAGGGAGAGTCCACCACTGTTATTGGCAGGGCATTCCATGAACTTACGACTCGCTGAGTGAAGAACCTACCCCTAACATCAGTCCTATATCTACCCCCCCTTAATTTAAAGCTATGACCCCTTGTAATAGCTGACTCCATACGTGGAAAAAGGTTCTCACTGTCAACCCTATCTAACCCGCTAATCATCTCGTACACCTCTATCAAGTCACCCCTAAACCTTCTTTTCTCCAATGAAAACAACCCCAAGTGCCTCAACCTTTCCTCACAGGATCTTCCTACCATACCAGGCAACATTCTGGTAAAATTCCTCTGCAGCCGTTCCAGTGCCTCGACATCCTTCCTATAGTATGGCGACCAAAACTGCACACAATATTCCAGATGCGGCCGCACCAGAGTCTTATACAACTGCAGCATGACCTCAGGACTCCGGAACTCAATTCCTCTACCAATAAAAGCCAGTGCACCATATGCCTTCTTCACTGCACTATTTACCTGGGTGGCAACTTTCAGAGATCTGTGTACATGGACACCAAGATCCCTCTGCTCTTCCACACCACCAAGTATCCGACCATTAGCCCAGTACCCCATCTTTTTGTTACTCTTACCAAAGTGAATCACCTCACACTTAGCTACATTGAACTCCATTTGCCACCTTTCTGCCCAGCTCTGCAGCTTCTCTATATCCCGCTGTAACCTGCCACATCCTTCCTCACTGTCTACAACTCCTCCGACTTTCGTATCATCCGCAAACTTGCTCACCCAACCTTCTAACCCTTCCTCCAGGTCATTTATAAAAATGACAAACAGCAATGGTCCCAAAACAGATCCTTGCGGAACACCGCTAGTGACGGCACTCCAAGATGAACCTTTGCCATCAACGACTACCCTCTGTCTTCTTCCAGCCAGCCAATTCCTAATCCAAACATCCAACTCACCCTCAATGCCATATCTCTCTATTTTCTGCAGTAGCCTACCATGGGGGACCTTATCAAATGCCTTACTAAAATCCATATATACCACATCTACTGCTTTCCACTCATCTACCTCCTTAGTCACCTTCTCAAAGAATTCAATAAGGTTTGTGAGGCACGACCTGCCCTTCACAAAACCATGCTGACTATCCTTGATCACATCATTCTTATCCAGATGTGCATAAATCCTATCCCTTACAATTCTCTCTAAGATTTTGCCCACAACAGAAGTGAGACTCACTGGCCTATAGTTACTAGGATTATCCCTACTCCCCTTCTTGAACAAGGGAACCACGTTTGCTAGCCTCCAGTCCTCCGGCACTACTCCTGTAGACAAAGAGGACACAAAAATCAAGGCCAATGGCTCTGCAATCTCCTCCCTTGTTTCCCAGAGAATCCTAGGATAAATGCCATCAGGCCCAGGGGACTTACCTATTTTCACCCTTGCCAGAATTTCCAACACCTCTTCTCTACATATCTCAAAGCCATCCATTCTACTTATTCGTGCCTCAGTATTCATATCGACAACAATGTCCTGTTCCTGAGTGAATACTGACGAAAAGTATTCATTCAGCGCCTCCCCAATCTCTTCAGCCTCCACACGCAACTTCCCATTACTATCCTTGATTGGACCTATTCCTACCCTAGTCATTCTTTTATTCCTAACATACCTATAGAAAGCCTTAGGGTTTTCCCTAATCCTACCAACTAAGGACCTTTCATGTCCTCTCCTTGCTGCTCTTAGCTCTCTCTTCAGGTCCTTCCGGGCTACCTTATAACTCTCAATCGCCCCTATTGAACCTTCACGCCTCATCTTTACAAAGGCCACCCTCTTCCATTTAACAAGGGATTCCAATTCCTTATTAAACCACGGCTCCCTCACACGACCCTTTCCTCCCTGCCTGATAGGTACGTACTTATTAAGGACACTCAATAGTTGCTCCTTGAACAAGTTCCACATATCAATTACGCTCTTGCCTTGGAATCTACTTTTCCAATCCACACATCCTAAGTCATGCCTCACCGCATCATAATTTCCCTGCCCCCAGCTATAACTCTTGCCCTGTAGTACACACTTATCCCTCTCCATCACTAGAGTAAAAATCACCGAATTGTGGTCACTGTCCCCAAAGTGCTCACCTACCTCTAGTTCTAATACCTGGCCTCGTTCGTTACACAGAACCAAATCCAGTATGGCCTCACCTCTTGTTGGCTTATCTACATATTGTGTCAGGAAACTCTCCTGTACACATTGGAAAAACACTGACCCATCTAACGAACTTGAGCTATAGCTTTCCCAATCAATATCAGGAAAGTTAAAGTCCCCCATAACAACCACCCTATTACTGTCACTCTTCTCCTGAATCATCTTCGCAATCCTTTCTTCAACGATTCTAGGACTATTAGGAGGCCTGTAAAAGACTCCAAACAGGGTGACCTCACCTCTCCTATTCCTAACCTCAACCCAAACTACCTCAGATGGCAAATCTTCATCCATCTTCCTTTCCACCGGTGTAATACTATCTTTGACAAGCAAATCCACACACCCCCTCTTTTACCCCCACCTCTGACCCTACTAAAACATTTAAACCCTGGAACCTGCAACAGCCAATCCTGTCCCTGATCTAGCCATGTCTCCGTAATAGCCACAACATCGAAGTCCCAGGTACCAACCCATGCTGCAAGTTCACCTACCTTATTTCGTATACTTCTGGCATTAAAGTATACACACTTCAAGCCACTCTTCTGTTTACAGGCACCCTCCTTTAAGATTGATAACATATTCCTAACCTCCCTACACTCCAGGTCCTGCACCCTAAAGCTACAGTCTGGGTTCCTATGCCCCTGCAGAGTTAGTTTAAACCCCCCCCCCCCCCCAGAGCACTAGCAAGCCTACCCCCAAGGATACTGGTGCCCCTCAGGTTCAGGTGCAGACCATCCTGTTTATAGAGGTCCCACCTTCCCCAGAAAGAACCCCAGTTATCCAAGTACCGAAATCCCTCCCTCCTGTGCCATCCCTGGAGCCACGCATTTAACTGTGAAGTACGAGCGCAAAATTTGCTCTTTTTTTCATTGCAGCATGTAATGTTGAGGAGGGAACCTGATACAGGTGTACAAGAGCATAAGGGGAATGAAGATGATGAACAGACAGCAGCTGTTTCCCTTACTCGAAGGGTCAAAAACAAAGGAATACATACTTAAAGTGAAAGGCAGGGGATTGAGAGAGGATTTGTGAGTCTGTGTTGAACTGAAAGGGTGGCACAGACATTGAATATAAAATTCCTACAGAGTGGAAATAGGCTCTTCTGCCCAACAAATGCACACTGACCCTCCAAAAAATAACCCACACGTTCCTCCTATATTTACCCCTGACTAATGTACCTAACCTGCACATCCCTGAACATGATGGGCAATTAAGCATGGCTAATTCACCTCACCTACACATCTTTGGATTATGGGAGGAAACCGGAGTACCTAGATGACACCATGCAGACACAGGGAGAATGTGCAAAATCCATACAGGCAGTCACCCGAGGCTGGAATCACTCCTGGGACCCCGTGCTCTAAGCCTGGAGTTCTAACCACTGAGCCACCATTATGCCCCTAGTGACATGTGTCCCGAGTGCATTCCCTCGGCGGGTGATTGAGCAGATAATCTCACAACCTTTCAAAAAATGCCTTTGGATATGCACTTGGTGATGCAGGCTTGCATTTTCATTCAATGATTCTATGTGGTGGCAGCCATGAACACTGATATATTCTGAAGCAATGGCTAATGGCTGTTCCTGGTTTGTTCCATTGACTGTCTCAGTAAGTGAGCCTCCAGTGAAGTGCGGGTGTTATCTCTCACTTTCTATTTAATTGTTTCAGTTTACTGACGTTGGTCATGTAATTCCCTGTATCGATGATGTCAGTTACGGCCCTTTTTCTCAGAGAGTGGTACATGGAGTCAAAATTGATGTGTTTGTTGATGGCGTTCCGGAATGCCATGTTTCTAGGAATTCTTGTGCTTATCTCTGTGTAGCCTGTACTAGAATGGATATGCAGACCTAGTCAAAATGGCGTACGTCCTCATCAGTACGCAAGAAATTTTGAGTTGGGGTCATGTATTTTGTGGCTAGTTGAAATTCACATATCCTGGTGACTAGTTTTCTGCTTGTTTTTCCGTTGTGGTGTTTGTTAAAGTTCTTGCAAAGCTTATAGTTCCTGGAGCAGAACAGACAAAGATATGAGTTTATTGCGGTGATCTAAAGTATGAATAAACTGTCAGAGTGAAAAATAATACTCTATTACTTGGCATTATAGCGTCAAAGAATTCTAATTTCAAGGTTGTCAGCAAAAGAGCGTGGAGTGAAATAAGGAAAAGTGTCTTTATTTAGAAAGTTGCTACGAATTGGAATTGACTGGCTGGGAATGTTGCGAATGAAGATTCAAAAGAGAACTGGATATATATTTGTATATTATGAAATTAACGGGCAACAGAGAGAGGGCTGGCAAATCGGAGGTGCATGGGAGACATGTTTGGAGCTGATTCGTACATAATGACAATCGCTTCCTCCTGTACTTTAAAGTTTTGTACACTATCAAGTGTCAGCTGTGAATAAAAGTCAGTATCTAATTATTTCACAGTGTAAATGCTCGCAAAATATCTGATTATTTTGTGCTGCATAAACATTTAAGATGCAAGTATAGCAAGGTCAGCTTCATTATGAAGTCTAATTATTACTCATAACATGAATATTTTACATGTTATATTCCAATTACTAGAACAAATACATTATTAATTTGGCACAAAACCCTTTGGAAAGTTCTGACTTTTCACTGGCACGATATTATGTTAGTTGTTTTTTTTTACTCTTCACATTTCATTTACGGTGTTATTGGACCTCACAGCTGCCTGTGATACAGAGAGACTCAGTGGCCTGTTCCAAAATCTGTGCATTGGCCTCTAACCTGGTTCAGAGCAGTCAGTCAAACATTACTTCAAACCAAATAATTTGGAATCCACCTTGGGCAGGGGTGAACCAGCTTACAAACTATCACTGGTCTCAGTGTAGGTACAAATATTGAACAGGTTAAATACTAATGGCTGACCAGCAACCAGGTTTTGAAATTTCTCTTCAGTCAGAGCGTGGCCCAGAGAGCAGACGTGTGGACACGGAGAGCCAGAATCTCACCATACAAGTTACCTACAGTGATGAAATCTGAGCTGTCTCCCAGACTCCATATATCTGCACCCCGGACCAGACATGGGTGAAGACGTTAACAAGTTGACAATCTATTGCAGTGCCTTGTGTCTCACAAAGAATCCTCTAAAGCCATATCCAATAAATGTCACTTTCACATTCTCCAGTATCAAAATAAAATTGTACATCTCAATGAATGGTCAGAGATTACTACATGGATCACACATTAGAATGTATGTGAAGTAACCAGCGCCAAACGGCAATCCACAAATCACATTAATAACTGAACTTGGCGGATTCTGTCTGGTCTAAGTAACCACACATATTATACTGGCTTTCAGGTGACTGTAACAGTGCACACCATAACTGGAGGTTTTGGCCTTACACTCCTCTGAAGCTTCCCGATCTCTCTCACACATCACTCCCTCACAAATTCAACAATTGATGAGAATCCACTAGCTGGGTGAAACTGGAAACATAGATCAGTGCAGCACTGTACAGGCCCTTCGGCTCTTGACGTTCAGTAGACCTTTTATCCTACTCTAAGATCAGACTAACCTACATACCTTTCATTATACGATCATTCATGAGTCTATCCAATTAAATATCCTTAATATGACTGATTAAACTACAACTGCTGGCTGTTCATTGCACACACCCACCACTTTCTGTTTAAAGAACCTACCTCTGACATCTCCCCTAAACCTTCCTCCAATTACCTTAAAATCATAACCCCTTGAGATCGCCATTTCAACCCTGGGAGAAAGTCTCTGGCTATCCACTCTATCTCTGCCTCTCATCATCTTGTACACCGATGTCAAGTCACGTTCCATTCTTCTTCGTTACAATGAGAAAAACGCCCTAGCTCCCTCAAATTTTCTTTGCAGGGCATGCCCTCCAGTCCAGGCAGCATCTTGATAAATTTCCTCAGCACTCTCATCAAAGCTTCAACATCTTTCCTATAATGAGGCAACCAGAACTGATCACAATATTCTAAGTGTGGTCTCACCAGGGCTCCATATAGCCGGAGCATAACCTTCCAGCTCTTAAACTCAATCCCTCGGCCAATGACTACATCAAACACTTTCTTAACAATCTTATAAACCTGGGTAGAAACTTTGTGGGAGCTATGCCATGGCCCATATGATCACCCGTTCCTCCACAATGTAAGAATCCTGCCTCTAACCCCGTATTCTGCATTCAAATTCGACCTTCCAAAATTAATCACTTCCTACTTTTCCATATTGAACATCATCTGCCACTTTGCAGCCCAGTCCTGCATCCTGTCAATGTCCTGCTGCAAACTACAACAGCCCTCTACTCTATCCACAATTCTGCCAACCGGTGTTACATCATCAAACTTACGAACCTACCCTTCCACTTCGTCATCCAAGTCATTTATCAAATTCACAAACAGCAGAGGTCCCAGACCGATTCTTATGGAACACCACTGCTCACCTAGTTCCACACTGAATACTTCCCATTTGCCACCACCCTCTGTCTTCTATTGGCGAGCCAATTCTGTATCCAGACAGACAGGTCACCCTGTATGCCATGCCTCCTTACTTTCTGAATGAAACTACCTCGGGGAAGCTTATCAAACACCTTGTTAAAATCCATGCACTCCGCATTCACTGCTCTACCTTCTGCAGTGCGTTTAATCCCACCCTCAAAGAATCCGATATGAGTTGTGAGGTATGACCTGCCCTCACAAAGCCATGCTGACTATTTCCAATCAGCTATGATTTTTCAGAATTCTCTCCAATACTTTGTTCAATACTGATGTAAGACTGACTGGTCTGTCATTCTCAGGACAATCCCTGTTCCCTTGCCTGAACATGGGAGTAACATTTGCCAGCTTCCAATCAACCGACGCTACTCCAGTGAAGCGTGAAGACGCAAAGACCATCGCCAAAAGCACATAAATCTCTTCCCTCTCTTCCTGTAGTAACCTAATGTGTTTCCCTTCTGGCCGAGAGATTTATCTATCCTTATGTTTGTACTTCAATCAGTCTGTCTTTCACCTCAACTTGCTGACTCCCTGTCCAACCAACTGATTGGCTGCTTTCCATTTCAGGGCTCAGTACAGTGCTGCCTTCCTGAGTAAGTATGGTTCTCAATATCCTATGCATTATGGGCGGCACGGTGGCACAGTGGTTAGCACTGCTGCCTCACAGCGCCAGAGACCTGGGTTCAATTCCCACCTCAAGCGACTGACTATGTGCAATTTGCACGTTCTCCCCGTGTCTGCGTAGGTTTTCTCCGGGTGCTCCGGTTTCCTCCAACAGTCCAAAGATGCGCAGGACAGGTGAATTGGCCATGCTAAATTGCCTGTAGTGTTAGGTAAGGTGTAAATGTAGGGGTATGGGTGGGTTGCGCTTTGGCGGGTCGAAGTGGACTTGTTGGGCCGAAGGGCCTGTTTCCACACTGTAAGTAATCTAACAAAAGAATGGAAAACATGGGAAGGCACGAATGCCTTTCTCATGAAGGGCAGATGCCAAAACTTTGACCCTGCTGTTACTCAGATGGTGCCTGAATGGCTGTGCTTTGCCAGCGCCACACTTTTCGACTCTGATCACAGGATCTGCAGTCCTCACGTTCTCCATTACAAAGGCTGTCCCCTCTGCACACTGAGCAGTAAATGACTGAAGAACTCCTAAGTACGGAGTTTTACAGGTGATATGTTCCAGGCTGGAAGTGCTTTAATTTAATGCTGAGAATAGTATCAGACAGACAGATATGACAAGGAAACGATGTGACATGTGGAAGTGTGACATTTTTGACATTATAGAGATGTGTTTGAGGGAGGTCTTGGCTGACAACTCAATATTCTGTGGTACCAGAACAGGAGAGGGGTTAAAAGAGGAGGTGGTGTTGCCTTATTAATTATGGAGTCAGTTACTGGCTTAAGAAGGGACGATAGGATCTTTTAATGAGGCTTGGTGGTTAGAGCTCAGTCTCAAAACCATGACAGAAACACTGCTTGGAATATATTGTAGACCCCCAGATAATGGGAAGTACGGGAGCAGGTATATAAACAAGTTACTGAGATGTGTAAAAACAACACTACGATCACTATATTCATGCATTTCAATTCCAAACATTCATTACGGCAGTGATAACTTCTTAAGAGGGGGGGCAGGTGCTTTGAAATTTATTCCAGAGACCTTCTTAAGTCAACAGAGCAGATACAACAATGGGCAGTGCAACGCTGGGCCTCACTGTGGGGAACGAATCCAGTCAGATGTTCCAGGCAGAAGTGCGAGAGCATTATAGGACCAGTGACAATGATATCACACAGTTTGACTTTGCTGAGGAAGAAGACACCAAAAATGTTTGAAACATAAAAGCTGTTTGATTGGGTAGACAGATTTTATGAAAAAAAATGACAGGATCTGGGCAAAGTGCAGTTGCTTCTGAGTGAAACTGTAGCAGAACAAGGTGGGGCGAGGTTTAAGGGATCATTTGACTAAAATTGAATTGATGACAGTGTCGGCCCAGCATATTACACCGAAGATAAAATTTACGAAAACAAGCCGAGAGAACTTCAGATGTCGACACAAATTCCGAACAGGATGAAAAAAGAAAGAGAAGCTTAAAGCAGGTTCCAAGTGAGCAGGTCAATGAAGGTCCTAAAAAGAATATAGAAAGTGGCGAGCTAAACTTAAAAAGTCAGCGGAAGAGCAGGAGGACGGGTGATAAAACATTAGCGGGTAAGATTAGCAAGAATCCAAATTCATGTTTTTTTGGGTTTATTAAGGGGAAGACGATAACGTGGGAAAGAATGTGAGTGTTAGGGACTAAGGGGACAGCCTGTCCACAGAGACAGAGGATATGTTAAATCCATTCAATGAATCGATCTTGAGTTTGGAGAAGCAGTTTCTGGATTCAGGGAGAGTGACCGTTTGACACTTGAGAAAATTGACACAGGAGCTGAGGAAGAATTGGAGGTTTATGCAAGATAGAGTGGGCAAATCACTAGATTAAAGACCACCAAGTCTCACATCAGTGAGTGGGAAACAATTGTAGAAAATTCGGACGGCTGTTGAGGCCGGATCATTAAATATCTTCAAGGCTGAGACAGACAGATTTTTATAAAAGTGTTATGGGGAAATCGCCGGAAAGTGGAATGGAGGATTCACAAAATAAATATAACCTAATCGAAGGAAAAGCAGGCTCAGTGAGAGGATAGACATATTGTTGCCCCTAGGTCGAAGGGTATTCTTTTCCAATAGCCCTGTATTCACAAGAACATCACCTCTCTTGCTATAGAGTGAGACGTAGTTTGGAATGCAATCGAAGGATTAAAGGAATTCATAAACGCGATACTAATAGACAGAAAGTACGAGAGGACTGCGACAGCACGGATTGCCTGTTGGGGTGAGGATTTGCATTGACACAGTCACCACTACCAGAAGGAAGACCTCAGCAAGACACCCTCCAAGGCCAAGCAGAGACCTGCACTGGGGACCTGGTAGTCAGTGCTCAGGTGTCAAGGATTGCTGAAGGCCTAAACACTACATCACTGTCGTGTCTCCTTCCTTCGCTGACCAAAACTGTATGTGGAGGGGTAGAGAGACATGCCTTTGTAGCGGGGTTAGCAGTAAGGCTTTGACACGAGAGGCTTCGGACAGGTCCAGCTCAGCAAAATGTACAGGGAAACTGAAATACAGTCCATTTAACTTTATTGTTACATCAATTGAGATGGCAGTCGCATGTTCCTCTTGTGGAATGTGGGAGCTCACGGAGATTTGAACCGTCCCTGATGACTAAACGTGTGGACTGTGCACCCAGCTTCAGCTCCTGGGAGACCGTGTTAGGGAGCTGGAGATGGGTGGCACGGTGGCTCTGTAGTTAGTACTGCTACCTCGTAGTACCAGGGGCCAGGGTTCAATTCCTTGCTCGGGCAACTGTCTGTGTGGAGTTTGCACATTCTGCCCGTGTCTGCATGGGATTCCTCTGGGTGATGCGGTTTTCTCCCACAATTCAAAGATGTGCAGGTTATGTGCATTGGTCATACTAAATTGCCCGTAGTGTAGGCGGAGTGGGTTTGGGTGGGCTGCTTGTCGGTGCGGACTTGTTCGGCCGAAGGGCCTGTTTACACACTGTAGGTAATCTAATTTAGGATGCACTCAGGGTCATCCGAGATATTGAGAACTTCATAGATAAGTGCTTTAGTGTGGTGACCACACCCAAGACGTGCTCCTAGTTATGTTTCTTTAATTACTGTAATATTCCAGTCCAACGTTCATCGCCCTCAGTTCATTAGCTTTACCTGTCAGTCCTGTTGTATTTAAATAAACACAATTTAATCCAACAGGCGTTCCTTGCTTCCTGTCATGTTCCAGGCAGAGAGTAGCTGTGCGACCACAAGGAATGGCAAATGGAGTAGGCAGAGAGTGCAGGAATCCCCTGTGGCCATTCTCCTCGAAAACAAGTCGACCATTTTGGATTATTGGGGGCGATGCCCGTTCAGGGGAAAGTAGCAGTCACCAGGTTGGTTGGTGCTACCACTGGCTCCGGGGCACAGCGGGAAAGGGTAAAGGTAAACAGGACGTTAAAGATAGGAGGGTTGATTGTTATTGGGACAGATCAGAGATTCTGTGGCCACAAACGGGAATCCAGGATGGTGCGTTACCTCCCAGGTACTGGGGCCAGGATGTCTCCAAGTGGCTGCAGAAAATTCTCACGGGGGAGGGGGAGCAGCCACAAATCATTATGCACGTTGGCACAAATAATATCCGTACAAATATGGACGAGGTCCTGCAGCATGATTGCAGAGAGCTCGGAGAAACATTTAAAAAGAAAACCTTGACAGTGGAACCTCCTGAGAGGGAGATTACCGTCCGAGACATACACTGTAGGGGACACTAGTATCTTGCGGCCAGTTTTGCTAGTGTTACGAGGGTGGGTTTAAACTAGATTGGCAAGTGGTAGTATCCTCAAGAGCAGGGAGGTAAGTGCGAGGCTGGAAGGAGATATAGTAATCAGAAATATTAAGATTAGGCTGGAAAACGAGAGAGAAATGTCTTTTGGATTAAATTGCATCTATTTGAATGAAGAATGCCTACAGGTAAGGCCGATGAACTCAGGGCGTGGATAGGTAGGTGGGACTGGTATATTATAGCCATTACACAATCATGGCTAAGTGATGGATAGGACTGACAGGTTAATGTGTCAAGGTTCAGGTGATTTAGTGAGACAGAGATGGTGGAAGGAGGGGAGGGGAGTTGCATTTCTGATTAAGGGGAGTGCCACAGCAGTAATCAGAGATAAAATAACTGATGGATCACCCAGTGAGGCTTTGTGGGTGGAGTTCAGAAATAGGAAGGTGATGGTGACGTGATTGGGAATGTCCTATAGGTCCCCAAATAGTCAACAGGAATGAGAGTAACAAATTGGCAGTAAGAGAGGGGAGGCCTGCAGGAGTAATAGAGTTATCATGATAGGAGTTTTTATTTTTTCTAATACAGACTGGAATGGCCAGAGCGTTAAGGGATTTGATGAGATAGAATCTGATAAAAGCTTCAGGAAAGTTTCCTCAAGCAGAATATAGAGTGTCCTACTCGGGAAGGGGCAAAACTCGAAATTTCCTCAGGAAATAGGGCAGGGCAGGTGACTGAGTTAACAGTGGGGGAGCACTTTGTGACCAGTTACCATAGTTCTATTAATTTTCAAATAGTTATGGAGAGGGACAAACTGGTCCACAGGTTCATGTTCGAACTTTGGGCGTGGCTCAGGTCCAGACAGCTAGGATCAAGGGAATCCCTGGAGGTATGTAAGAGATGCAGGATTTTACTGTTGAAGGAAATCAGTAGGGTGAAAAAGGGGGCAAGAAAGAGCCTTGGCTGAGAAGATTAGGATGAATCCAAAAAAGATACTTTAAGTATTTTAAAAGAAAAATCAAGAACTGGACAGAAAATAGGACCCATCGAAGACCACTGTGGACAAATATGTGTGGAATTATAACAGATGGGTGAAGTCCTCAACGAATATTTCTATTCTATGTTTACCGTGGAGAAAGACATGTTGATTTGAGAACTTGTGGAAGTTAGCGGTGATATTTTAAGGACAATCCATATCATAAAGAGAAGATTTTGGACGTACTGGAATGCTTGAAAGTGGATAGATCTCATGGTCCTTACCCGATATATCCAAGAACACCTCAAGGGGCTCCAGAAGAATTTGCGGGGACCCTGGCTTATAATGTTTATCATCAGTAACCACAGGTAATGTCCTGGAAGACTGGAGGATAGCAAATTTTGTGCCCTTATTCAAGAAGAACTGAACACAAAAAGCCTTGGAACTATAGACCAGTATGTTGAACATCCGTGGTAGGTAAGTTACGTGAGAAGGTTCTGAGGGATAAGATTTAAATGCATTTAGAAAAACAGGCTTTGATTAGGAATAGAAAGTGTGGCTTTGTGCGAGGAAGTGTCTGCCTGACAATTATCTTAATGTAATTAGATGATGTGACTAGGAAGATTGACTTGGGTGGGACAGTAGACTTCAAAACATGTGGTGTTGGATAAGCACAGCAGGTCAGGCAGTATTCGAGGGGAAGGAGAATCTATGTTTTGGGCATAAGCTCTTCATCAGAAACGTTCAAAACATCTATTCTCCTGTTCATCTGATGCTGTGTGACCTGTTGTGTTTATCCACTGCCATACTTTTCGACACTGATTTCCAGCATCTGCCGTGCTCACTTTCTCCAAGGGCAGTAGATTTCTTCGATATGGATTTTAGTTACAGCAGAACAGAATGAGGTTTTTCAGCCCCTGGAGCCTGACGTACAATTACAGGAAGAGGCCAATAGCCCCTCGGGCCTATAAAACTGTAACAAGATCATGCAGCACCAGTCTCCAGTTGAACAGCAACAGGATCAATCTATTCAGCTACTTGAAGTCAGTAACACAGGAAATGGAAGAGGCCACAAAATGACTGGACTAAGGGGTATACTGGATTAAAACCAGGCTACATAGCCCCTCAGACCTGCCCTTCCATTCAGTAAGTCAGGGCTGATTTGCACTCGGCCGCAATTTCTCTTTCATGCCCAATTCTTTGTAGCCCTCGACTCTCTGTCGGTTCAAAATCCATTTACACCCACTCGCACGCCCAAACATTTCAATGATGTAGCCTCCCCTAACTTTCTGGTCGCAACCATCACTTCTCCCTGTGAGAGGGAAACACTCCCCACACATATACCTTGGCCTATTGACATGGATAGAGGATATGAACACAGCGTAAAGTGATTGGCCCTGATATCACGGCAGTATTTGATTGAGCAAGATGTCAAGGAGACTGAACAAAATTGAACTTGATGGGAATCAGTTGTTAACTCCCCACTGGTTGAATCATTCAGAGCACAATGGGGCTGGTGGATATCAATCCTCTCAGTCCCTGGATATTTTTGTGGGCAATCCCCAGGGTAGCTTCTTTGTCATAAATATCTTCAACTGCTTCATCAACTGCTTTCACTCTATCATACGATCGGGGTGGGGATGAAGATTATACAACGTTCAGAACAATGAGTCACCTCCTAAGGTACTAAAGTATCAAATCTGGACACCATTCAAGCTTGTGCTGTTAATGTATAGGTGACATGAATCAAAAGCACTGCTCGACATAAAACATTTCCACTGTTAAAATAAAGCAGAACACCTTCAGCAACTCTAGCTGGTTACACAGTAATATAGAAAAGCCATTCAACCCATCAGATCTATTGGATAACAAGACACACAATGCATTCACTCCCTCCTGCCTATTACACAAGAAGACAATTTAAAATAAAATCACGTGTTGGAATCTAAAATACATGCTCAGGAAGCTGGAAGAACGTAATACGCAAGGCAGCATCAAGACTTTGAGAAGTGTATGCCTTGGATCTAACCATTCATCAGGGCTGTGGATGGGAGTAATGGGGGCTATAGATAAAGTGGCGGGTGAGGGAGGAGGAGGCAGAGTGGCGAGGTAGGGATAAGTGAACACAGATAAAGGGTATCAGCGAGTTGTTGATGGGAGGGCTGAATCCAGTTGGTGGCTAGACAAACGGTTGCTCAGAGTAATGGAAGGGAGGGGAGGGCTTGGGAAGGGAGTCGGGGGATTGGAAGGGAGGATATTAGAAATTGGAGAATTCAATATTGAGTTCCCCGGGTGTCAGTTGCACACGGGACAGATGAGATCTTCTTCCTCCAAATTATGGTTTGGTTCATTGTTGCAATGGAGGAGGCCAAAGATGGCCATGTCGGAAAGGGATTGGGAAAGAGAATTGATATAGGAAGTGAATGGGAGGTCTTCCATTCCACATAACGACCCTACCTTTCAGCTCCCAACATGATTCATCCCTCCCATTGCCCAACCAGGTTGCACCAACCACTTGTGTCCACATAGCCGTAACTCACCATCCCCCGATCTCCCCACCCCAACCACTACCTTCCCTCTTTATCTGCAGCTCCCCCTACCCCCCAACCCCGTTCTGAAGAACGGTTATATGTTGACTTTCCCAGCTGCCTGGCTTGCTGTGTTCTTCCAGCCTTCTTTTTGTCTCCTTTAATTCAGGAAGATAGAGTCTAGTGAGCACAACGTGTTGGTAGACAAAAAAGGGACTTGCTTTGTGACATGTCTCTCCCCATTCAAAAAACAAACATCAATGCTAAAATGTGGCTGCATTTTTAACCATGCAAACCGAGTTAGTAGTCTCTAAACAGACAGATACGCTATACAAATTGTAAACATTCAAACATGCACAAACCCATGCAAATTCAGGCCGCTGTATACCCACCACCGAAAACCTCCGTATCTCATTCTAGTCTTAGTTACTCATCAGATTTCACGTTTTCGCGACCTGCCACATGCACAATTGACAAATAGAGAACACACTCCAGATCATCAACGCCACACTCACAGGAATCCGATTCACGAGAGAGGAAGAATAGGACAACCACCTCCCATTCCTAGACGTGACGGTACAGAGAACACCGTACGGAGAATTCACCACAAAGGTTTACAGGAAAGCCACACACACAGACCAAGTCCTAAACTATGAAAGCAACCACCCCAACACACACAAACGAATTTGCATCAGGACACTATTCAAAAGGGCCACAACACACTGCAGCACACCAGAACTACAAAACGAGGAAGAGGAACACCTATACAATGTATTCGCCAAAAACGGATACCCTCGCAATTTCACCAACAGATGCCTAAGGGAAAGACAACGGAACGAGGACATGCCGCAACCCAAAGGACTAGCCACACACCATACATCAGGAGTATTTCTGAACTGACAGCCAGACTACTGGCTCATAACTATGACTAATAACAGCACACAAACCAACAGCCACGCTCAGACAACAAATCACCAGAACAAAGGACCCGATACCCAACATGAGCAAAACTAATGTAGTGTACAAAATCCCATGTAAGGACTGCACTAAACACTACATCGGACAAACAGGAAGACAGCTAACGATCCGTATACACGAACACCAACTAGCCACGAAACGACACGACCAGCTATCCTCAGTAGCCACGCACACAGACGACAAGCAACATGAATTCTATTGGGATAACACTACCATTATAGGGCAAGCCAAACAGAGAACAGGCAGGGAATTCCTAGAGGCATGTCACTCATCCACAGACTCTATCAACAAGCACTTCGACCTGGACCCAATATACCGGCCACTACAGCGGACAGCTCGAACTGACAACCGGAAGCGGCAGAGACAAGCCACAATAAAAGCTCCCAAGCACTGAGGATGTCACCTAGACAGGGGACGGAACGTTTGCAAGACAAATTCCCAGCTCGGCGAACAGAACCACAATAGTTTCTCTCTCCAAAGTAGCCGGTGACAATGTAACGTTACCTTTCTGTACATCTCAGCAGCGACAAGAGCAGCACCAGTATTGCTAATGGATTTGATCATCACACTCAGAGAAGAGATGGAGAGAACCAAACTCACTTTAAACATGGACAAATCTAAGTGGACGCAATATTCAGAAATATGGGAAATGGAGAAATGTGAGTATAACTTGCCATTTTGTTTTCCTTTCAGTTCATCATCAGCAATCCCTTTCCTCACTTTTCATTTCTTTTCCTCTCTTTTTCTGGCCATTTCTGCATCCATTCAATTTAAACTTGGCCCCCAACTCTCTCTCCAACTTAGCCATCCCTGAATCCAGGATAAATAATATTATTGCCCAGTTTGCTTTCAGTTGTGAAGCAGGGACACTGGACTCAAACCGTTATCTGCATTTCTCCTGACAGAGGCTGCCATACCTGCGAGATACTCCAATACTTTTAAACGCTGGGAAATTTTATTTTCTATCTCTAGAACTCACCGTTCCTTGGTTTGTTTCACCTTTAATGCTGTTGTTTCACGGGATGCCAGCATCACGGCCAAGGGCAGCATTTGTTGGCCATCACTAATTGTCCTTGACAACGCAGCCATTAGTCAAGACAAAATGGAGCTCACAATGTTGTTGAGGATCTGAAGTCACACTGAGTTCAGATTGGGTAATAATGTTAAGTTTCTTTAGCAAAGACTATCAGGGAAATAATGAAAATAAGTCTTAACGGTTTCTGCTTTTCATGATTGAAATTCGGTTTCATTGCAATTTTTGTCATTCGAATTTAAGCTTTGTGATCGGCTGTGGTAGGATTTTAAACACTGCCTTGGAGTCACAGCCCGTGCCTCTGAATTACCATCTAGTTACATGATCACTCTGATACAGAGTCCTTATTGCATAGTCCGTACTCCGGAGTTCGGGCCAGAGAGAGATGGCAGGGAAATCAGTTTAACTACCAACAATCAAAAGGGTTTGGGGAAAAAAGCGAGAAGGAGATTGAGAGACAATGTCATGTAAGATCACAGGTTTCAGAAGGCTGAAATGAAAACATTTCGACAGCATTCTGCAACATGAGCCAGTATTCCCAGGAATGATAGGTGAAGGGGATATTGGCGTCAATAAAGATGAGGGAGAGTTTTAGATGAACATTTGTTCAGCAACTTTGTAACTGGGTGAAGGGTCAGCAGAGACTTCAACTCATTGAGCTGAATCTAACAATAGATTGTCTCAGTAACATTTTTATTGAGTGTGACAGCGGGATTGTCTGTACGAGACTGAACTCGTTTCATGGTGCTATCTTATCAAACTCACCTCATTAACTACCCACTCAATCTCATAGTTTTCCTCGCATTCAATGCCACCCTGATTCACCGACCCAACATGGCTGGAGGGACTCACCATCGCACTGACACCCCTGGCTATTCTGTGATCACTGACACAGGTGCCATCTTTCAAAGGCTAATGGGCACACTGTTGTACTTCCTCAGTTTGAAGCCACCCTGCACAGTTGACCCCGAGCATGGCAGATAGGGGGAACTAATACCACGGTTTTTCAACAGGGGCAGAGAGGTCCTCGTGGATGGGCTAGTACAGGGGGTCCATTCTCTTCCCAGTGGAGGCCTCATTACCAGCCATATCAAGCATGGTCTGAGCTCACCACCCACTCAGGACAGTACCTGCACTCTCTCTCTCTCTCTCTCTCTCTCTCTCTCTCTCTCTCTCTCACACACACACACACACACACAATTTGAATGTGGAAAATTCCAGATAGTGTTCCAAAGAATTCCCATTTTCAGGTATAGGAACTTTCAGTCATTCAACCCTCTGGATTCCTGCAAAAATATGCACTTATTTTACATCCACTCACAATTAGTAATTCTGGCTATTTCACTTTGTCTCATTTTATTGTATTCAGCCAAACGCTGCTTCTAAACACTTGTCCCGTTATGAAATACAATTTTGAGCAGAGAACTTATTTTATCCTCAGCTGTAATCTTGACTGTTATCTGAATTGTACCTTTTTCCTTGTTATGATCGTTTCTCTTGCCCTTTGCCTGTGCCTGTTTCTTCTGTAACAGTTACACTGTCTCCCACTCAGTTGATTGGACGGCTGGTTTGTGATGCAGAGGGTGGCCAGCAGCACAGGTTAAATTACCCCACACTGACAGAGGTTACCATGAAGGGGACACTCTCTCAACAATGGGCAATCGAGCATGGCCAATTCATTCTAAACTCTACATCTTTGTACTCTGGGAGGAAACTGGAGCATTGGGAGTGAACCCACACAGATGCGTGGGGAATGTTCAAACTCACCTGAGGTTGGAATTGAACCCAGCTCCTTGGTGATGTGCGGCCACAGTGCTAACCACATATCCATCATACTCCTCAGTTAGTTCTGTTAATTATTTGGAGCTGACTGAAGAAATCCAACTGGCTTGTTCTGATAACTGAACCTGACTCAGTATTAGACCTTTATCATCGGCCATATCGCCAACCTGGTTACATTTAAAATTTGTTGCGAGCAGTGGAGGATTGGGACTAGAAAAGGAAACAGTGACACCCTCCAACCTCAGTCAGAGCCGGAGTGAGGAGAAATTCACAAAGTGGGAATTCATTCAAGTGGGAATTCTCTCACCCAGAAGATTGGGAGGGCTGAATCTTCATATTATATCGAGGCTGACTTTGTCTGATTTTCCATAGACAGGTGAATCAGGGATCATTGTGAAATCAGAGAAAAGTGCAGCTGGGAACACAATGAGATGAGCCATGACCTTATTGACTGGTGGAATACTGTCAAAGAGCCGAATGGCCCAGTCGTGTCCGTCAGCCCTATGTTCTGATGTTCCATTCAGCCCTTCGGTCCTGCTGTACAGGAGCAGATTGAGGACACTCCGATGGTTTGGTGTAGTTTGGCAAATGTATTCGAAAATCCAGGCTAGGCCATGCAGTGACCCCCCTCCCCCAATCCCGCTTTTCAGGTTTCCCCTCTCTGTAACATCTGCTCCTGATGTCGGTCATGTTACAGGCCCAGATTCGCATTGAATACAGGACCCATGCCCCACACAAGGTCAACTCAGACAAATCCTCTGCTGTCTCTGAATGCAACATTTTACAATATGACTTCCAGGAAAATAATCAATTATTTTACAAAAACATAAATAGGAAAGTAAGAAATAGGAACCTGTGCTGTCATTAATAAGAGCATGGCTGATCAACTCCACGGCTCAACTCCACTTTCCTGCTAACCTCTTGCATCCCTCAACTCGCTGAAATGTCACAAACCTAATCCACCCCGTCTGTAAAGACAATCAGTGACCCAACCTCCATCACTCTCGGGGTTAGGAAATTCCAGCTCTTCACTACCTTCTGAAAGAAGACATTTCTTTACATCTCAGTTTGAAATCGATATTCCTTATTCTGTCCATACATCCCTGACTTCGAGACTTTGCCTGGTGTGGAACCACATCCTCAACACCGACCTTGTCAAGCCTCCCCTGCATCTTGTCCGTTTCAGTAATGACACCCTCATTCATTTAAACCACAATGAGAATCGCCTCAGCATTTGTGATGTATTCAATAATTTAATCCTTTCATCCCAGGAACCAGTCTAATGAACCAACATTTCTGCATCAACGTGCTGACGTTATGTTTCATACAGCAAAACACGCCACACCATTGTACTGCTTCTTTTTTTTTAGGAATCCTCTCCATTTAATAACAGCCTGCCTTTTGGTTGTCAGTGTCATCCTCAACCTCGAATGCATATTGCACTCAGCTCCCGCCGTCAGGAGCTGAGTACAGCTCTTGTAAGCAGCTGTTGCCATTGGACTGATATTTGCGGTACTCCATTTTGTTCATAAAGATCGATGAATCTTGACTCTCCGATTTCTATGTGTTTACCAAGTGTCATCCCATGCTAATGCATTATCCATCAGACTATGAGCTTCTGTTTTGCGTAAGAACTTTTATTTTGTGACACCTTGTGGAAAATCTCTGGAATGTCTCATGTCTACCAGTCCCCCTTTATCAAGGCAACTTGTTACATTCTCATGGATTTCCAGAAAAAAACTTTGCATGATTTTACAGGCAAAATGTATTTCGCCTTTAACAAGACCATGCTGACTCTGTGTGAAGCTTTTCTAAATGCTCTACAGTCTCTTCCTTAATAACAGACTCTCACAGATTCCCAGCACTAATGGTGAGGCTAACTGTTTCCTGCTTTCAGTCTCGCTCGTTTCTTGAAGACAGGCGCCACATTGGAGGGTCTCCAGTTTCACTGGATCACACCTTTAATCCAGAGAGTTATGGAATATTTCACACAGTGCCACCAGCCACTCTGTGAACACTTCTTTTAAAACCAGCTATGAATTGCTGATGACCTGCTTACCCTTGGTCTTACCTGTTTGAGAAATGCCTTGTTCCTTCTGTTAGACACAGCTCAAGATCTTTCCCCCATTACCATTTTGTTTATGCCATTGAAATATTTACAGCACCTTCACTAGTGAGGAACGATGTAAAATACTGGTGTAAATTATCTGTCTATTTCCTGTATCCAGTTCCCCAGTCACACCCTCCAAATGTTCTCAATAAACTTTCCTGACTTTCTTTCTACCAAAGATCACACACACCTCTTGAATTCTTCTTATATAAATGGAAAAGCTCGTGCTGCTTGTTTTTATATTTCTTGCCAATTTGCTTACATCACATCTTTTCTTTCCTTTACTTTGCTTTCTATATTCATACAATCATATCGCATACAAACACAATCTTTTGTCCAACTTGTCCATGCCGGCCAGGTTATCCAAACTAAACTATTCCCATCTTCTTGCATTTGGCCCATATGCCTCTAAACGGCCCCCATTCATGTGTTCGTTCAAATGTCTTTTAAACGTTGGAACTGTACTTGCATCAGTCAGTTCCCCTTGCAGCTCATTCCATAAACACGTCACCCTCTGTGTAAAAACAGTTCCCTCTTGCTCCCTTTTAAATCTTCCCTCTTCCACCATAAACCTATGGCTCGATGAGTTACTTTAGCTATCCTGTGGAAAAGACCTCGGCTTTTCACCCTGTCCATGCCTCCACTGAATTTATAAATTTCTATAATGTCACCCCTCAACCTCTTACACTCCATCTGATTCTAACTTCAAGAACAAGCATTTAAAGAACAGCACTGCAAATTTGAAACAATGTTAAAAGTGATAGGTAAACAGAACTCAGCCCAATCTTCATACGGTGATTTGTTTTCTTCTTTATGTTACAATACTAAAGCAGCATGAAAATCTTACTAGTGCCAATAAGCCGTCAAGCACCTTAATTCCTTTGTCTGTTGGCGGTGATCTTTACAGTGAAAATGTATCTCTGGCCAGATCTATATAATACTACATGTTCAACATTCTGCCTCCTAGCCTCCCTGTGGCCTTATGTGGTTGTGTCTTCTTTATCTTGCAGTCAATAGAGAGAACCCCTTTCCCCCATTCACATCTTAATTTAAACTCATTTTGTATCATCTTCTCGTTCACTGCTAAAAGCCTGGTGATCTTTTGCCACACCCTCTTTTCCCGCCACCTACCCCCCACCTCTGGAAAGGAACTAAAATTCCCAGTTTGCAATCCTTTTCAGTTCTGAAGAAGTGTCATACTGGACTTGAAACGCTAACTCTGTTTCTCTGTCTCTGCAGATGCTGCCAGACCTGCTGAGTTTCTCCAGAAATAAATAGGCACAGTACAAATTTTCAATTAAACAAATAACTATGAATACTAGAAATAAAAATGCACAAATTGCTGTAGAAACTGGGAGCTTTGTCGAAAGGTCACTGGACCCGAAAGATGAATTCAGCTTTCACTTCACAAGATGCAGCGAAACCAGTTTAGTTCCTTCAACAATTTCTGCTTTGAACATTTTCCAAAGACGTGTGTTGATTCTGCTCAAACGCCCTGTCCAGCAGAGAGCGCTGTACATTGGGATTTGAACAAAAATGTAAAGGGCACAAGTTCATTGTCTCTGAAACGAAATAAGTCTGGCATCACTGACACGACCGCGACCTTAATTATGGTCAGGGAGAAAAACACTCTAAAAACATTCATTTCAAGCGCAGAAGATATTGTGACGGGAAAGAAAATGATTCAGATTAATATGTTACAAATGTAACAAATTGGAGGCGTGACATCAGTGAGAGACCCTCAGCAGAATGAGAATATGAAACTGGGAGTGTTCGCACATCGGAAACCAGGTTAGGTAACTGATATACAGAGCTGATGGGTGAATGGGTCTCGGTGTGAACTGAGGGAATGTCTGTCGAATTGATTTGCAGATATTGCAGATCAAACTGAGTTATCATGTGATGCTGTAGATCATAGCAGCAGCCACAGCAGAATTGCATTCAATCACAATCCATAACTTTTCCCCAGGATAATCCATTACCTACCATTACCAACAAGCCGAGTGATGGTTCAGAGACGAGTTTGGGTGAACATGCCAGAGTCAGAACCATGTGTACCTAAACCTGATGACAACCCATTAAAGCTACCGCACTTGACTGGTGCCATTCCAAACAGCAGAACTACCATCTGGTGGAGAAGGGGAAATGATCCCAGGCAAACAGATATGATCGAAACTCTGCAGTCAAGCCACATCCAATCATCATTGTCGATGGATTAATAAACAACTTACAGGAGGAGATAACTCCACAAATATCCCCAGCTCTGTATATCAGTGTAAAAGACAAGGATGTACTATCTGCACTATCCTCAGCTAGAAGTGTTGAGTCGATAATCCACCTCACCCTCCCCGTGATGCCCACAGTGTCACAGATGCCAGTCTTAAACCAATTCGATTCGCTGCACGTGACATGAAGAAATAGCTGAACACAGTAGATATGATAACGGCAATGGACCCTGACCCCATTCCTGTAATAGGACTGAAGATTGTACTGCACAACGTGCTGTGTCGCTGGGGAAGCTGTTTCAATCCAGCTCCAACTCTGACATCTACCTGGCCACATGGAAAGTTCCTCAACTATATCCTGTCCCATAACAAGGGAATGAATACAGAATGATCATTTACCACGCCCTCAGTCCCGTCGCGATTATTACATTGGTGGGAATTCTTTTTGACAGAGCTGTCATACAGCACAGAAATAATGTGCTCAGTGTGGTTTCCGATAGGTCCCCATGTGGAGATGGTGTTGTTGTGCAAATGTCACTGGATTACTGATCCAGACCAGGATAATGCTCTGGCAGCTAGTGGAAGTTAAAAATAATTAACAAAATATCGAGACATAAAATCTGGTGCCAGTAATATTGACTTTGAATCTAATGTCCATTGTAATCATCTGTTCTTTCCCCATTGTACTTTCAGGAAGTAAATCTCCCGTGCTTCCTGTTCTGGCCTACAAATATCTCCTGACAAACAGACATGCGATAAACTCTGCAATGGTCTCTGGAATGGCCAAGCAAGACACTCGATTGTACCAAATTGCTCTGAGTTCTTAAAGGATAAAACCAGACAGAACACTGGCAACGAGCTTTGGGAAAGGGAACTGGAAACACAGTCCTGTCAACTAGACAGATGCTGCCTTCCTAATGTTTAAGAGTTTGCGACATCAATGACAGAGCTTTCCCGCACACTGCACAGAAATATCAGGAAGGGAGCAGAGCATTAGACACTTTTAGTTTTCCCTGTTCTAGCTTATGGAGACAAGTTCACTTTTATAACCCTAGTTAATACATTCTTCAGAAACTCATCAATTCATCAATTCCTGCCTTATGCTGCTCAATGATTGACCGTCCAATCCATACAATCATGGAAGCACTGACTCTGTACTGTCATAAATACAGCACACAATCTACATTCGTCCTACTTTCCGATACGAAGCCCATAACCATGTATGTTATGGCACTTCAATGGCACGACCACGTATTTATTAACGGTTGTGAGGTTACCTGTGCCAGCTGCCCTCTCAGGAAGTACATTCCTGACCCCAACAGCCTCTGGATGAAAACCAATCCTCAAATCCTCACTAAACATCAAACCCTTCACTTTGGAATGGTACTCCCTTCTTCTTCGCCTTTGACTGAAAGGAGCAGCTGCTGTCTATCCATCCTGTTCATGCCCTTGGTAATCTTATCCTTCTGAAGCATGTCCCTCTCAGCCTTCTCTGCTTCAAAGTAAACAACCTGAGCTGATCTACTCCATCTAAGGGAACATCCTGGTGAATCTCCACTGCACCCTCTCCCGTGCAATCACATTCTTCCTGTAATGTGACTCCCAGAACTGAACATAGTATTCCATTTGGCCTAATCAAAGTTCCACATAGCTCTTATAATCTGTGCCTCCGTGAATAAAGGCTATGTTTATGGTCGCTATGCTTTGTCAACTTGTTTAATCACATTCAGGGATATATGGAGAAGCACCCTCTGAGCTTCCTAGTGTGTTGCTATTCATTGAGTCCTTCCCTGTCTGGTTACTTCTTCCAAAGTATATCACCTCATATTTATCAGGGTTACATTCCATCGGCCATTGATCCACCCATTTGATCATTCTATCTGTATCTTCCTGCAATATAAGGCCTTCCTCCTCAGTGCAAACCAACAAGCCAAACTTTGTATCAAACGCAAACTGATTTATCAAACTCACCCGAACCCCCACCAAATTCACAGCCGCATTATTTATGAATACTACAAATAATAAGGTTAAAAATCATACAACACCAGATTGTAATACAACAGTTATATTCCGACGCATTAGCTTTCGCAGTGCTGCTTCTTCATCATGTGAGTATGCTCTTCGAAAGGTCGTGCCTCCAAATAAACTGTTGGACTACCACCTAGTGTTCTGTAATTTTTAAACTTTGCCAAAGCCAGTCCAGCACTGGTATCTTTGAATCACAAACAATATGGGACAAAGCACTGATCCCTGTGGCACACGATTGGAGACTGGTCTCCAGTCAAACAAACAGACTTCTGCCAGCAGACCTTCTGTCTCCTACCACTAAGTTGATTTGGATGCAACTTGCCAAGTCACTAATGAGTCCTACCTGTTCCCTGGTTATTCCGTTCCACTCGACGTACCTGTAGAATATCTGGGGATGCTCCCTAATCTTGTCCTGCCAGAAGGTTTCCATGTCATTGTGTTAGTCAGTCCCCTTCAAATGAAGAATTGCCTTCTTATTGCAGTCTGAAATTGTCTATCCTTTACCTGCCATTATTTGCCTTAAGTCTAGAGTATACAACCAGAAAAAAACTCCTGTTTATTTCCACCTTGTCATATGTTTAGTGACTTTTCTAAATTTCACTATGATCATCTCTCAGTCTTTGAAACTCTAAAGAACACAGGCCGAGTTTCCACATCAGGAAATCTCGCCATCTGAGGGATTAATCTGGAGAATGTCCATCGCACAACCTCCGTGGTCAGTATAGTCTTTCTCAGATTGGGTCACCAGCACTGTACAGTTTCATTAGCAAGCTGTGAAAATGCTTCAACATGACCTTCCGACTATGTTCTGATTCTCTTAAATGAAGGCGAACCTGACTTTAACTTTTTATTTCTATATATTCCTCAAATTACCATTCACACTACTTTATTTATGAATTCACTGCATGAGTTCTTATAAAAAAAGCCTTCTGAAAATCGAAATATGCCATTTCTATGTTGTAATAAATAAGTTCAAAACATTCTGAAGTTTGACAAGGATGATGACTCTGTCAGACTCTGTCAGTGTATACTGATTCTCTCCAATGTTGCTGTTAATTTCTAAATATCCAATATCAGATCCTGTATAATAGATTCCTTCAGTTTACCTACAGATGAAAAGTTAATTGTTCTGCAGTTCTCCACACTATCTCCTCTTCCCTTTGCAGATGCTTGAATCCCTTCTATCCATCTACAATGCTTGGAAGATATTTACTAAATTCCAGCCTCTACAGAATGTACACGGAAATAAAACAGTCATCGACGGAGCAATTAATGCGTCTATTGCTGATTTATTTCTATTATTTTGATACGAAGTACAACTGGCTCATCAGACTTAGCAATGCTCAATCCAGCTACAATACTACTATGCTAGCCTTCAACTACTACCTTGTTACTGATATGAATTGAGTTTATGTCTTTAGTTCCACAAGTTCCATGTGATCATTTGGTATTTCTCAGCGATTTTATGGATCCTCCTCTTTGATGACAGATGCAAAGGAACTGCTTACTTTCTTGGCCATTTCCCTGTTCTCCACAATAACCTCTCCTCTCCCGATTACAAAATTCCACATTTGACCCTGATTTTATTTTTTTTTCTTTGCAATACAGATTGTTGATTTATGTAGTCTTTGTGTTCTTCTTTCACAGAATCATTAAAAGCCCACAGTGTGGAAAAGGCCCTTGGGCCCAACAAGTCCACCCTGCCCCTCCGAAGAGTAACCACCCAGATCCATTCCCGTCCGATTCTACACTTGGCGACCGATGCACTTCATCGACACATCCCTGAACACTTTGGGCAAATAAGCATGGCCAATTCACCTAACCTGTGAATCTTTGGACTATGGGAGGGAACCAGAGCACCCGGAGGAAACGCACGCAGACATGGGGAGAGTAATCAGACTCCACACAAACAAATTTCTGAGAATTCTCCGGTTGCCACAATGTCTAAAATTCTCCTGAACTCACTTCCTATGTTGAATATAATCTTTAATTTGGTATGTTAGCCTTCAATAAGTCTCTTACCCTTTCTTTGGTGATTCTATCTTAAAGAAATAGACATATTTTTCAGACATTGCAATATTTCTGTAGATCTCATGGTCCTGACCAGGTGCACCCAAGAACACAGCAAGAGGGGAGAGAAGATATTGCAGGTGTCCTGGCTGATCTTTTTGCATCATCGCTGGCCACGGGGGAGGTCCCAGAAGACTACAGGGTAGAGAACACTGTGCCCTTGTTCGAGGAGGACTCCGAAAAAGAGCCTGTGAACTATAGACCAGTTCGCTTAACAACTGTGACATGTAATTTCCTTGAAAAGGTTCTGAGAGAAAACATATACATGCATTTGAAAAGATACTGTTTCATAAGGAGCAGTCAGCACTGCCTCGTGCATAGGTTATCATGGCTCACAATTCTTTAGCGTTCTTTTGAGGAAGGGACCTGGAATGTTGTTGAGGGTAGGGTGGTAGATGTAGTCTATCTAGATTTCAGAAAGGCCTTTGGTAAGTTTCCACATGATAGGCTGCTCTGAATGGTTCGATGGCATGGAATCCAGGGGGATCTAGCAAATTGGATACTCAATTGGCTTGATGGTAGAAAGCAGAGACTAATACTGGAAGGATGCTTGTTGGACTTGAGGCCTGTGACTAGTGGAGTGTCTCAGGGGTCGGTACTGGGCCTATTACTGATTGTTATCTATATCAATGATTTGGAAGAGAATGTGCAACGCATGATTAGTAATTAGTCTGATGACAATAAAATAGGCAGTACTGTGAACAGTGAGAAAGCTTATCAGAAATTACAGCTTAACCTTTATCAGCTGGGGAAGTGGGCCGAGAAAAGGCAAATGGAGATTAATATAGATATAGGTGGGGTGTTGCATTTTGGAAAGTCAAATCCAGGTTGGAGTTTCGTGGTGAATGTTAGACCCTGAAGGAGTGGAGAGGAAGAGAGGGACCTTGGAGCTGAGGTGCGTGGTTCTCTGAAAGTAGTTGCGTGTAGACAGGGCAGTGAAAAAGGCTTTTGGCACACTGGCATTCATCACTCAGGGCATTGAGGAGAGAAGTTGACGAGTTATATTGCAGTTGGGCAGGACGCTGGTGAGGCATGCACTTGGAGTATTGTGTTCGGTTTTGTTCAGATTGCCATAGGAACAATGTGGTTAAACTGGAAAGAGGACAGAAGAAATTTACAAGAATGTTGCCAGTACTCGACGGTCAGAGTTGTAGGGAGAATTTGGACTGGCCAGATCATTTCCCTCTGAGTGTAAGAAACTGAACGGTAATCGTATAGAAAATCAGAAAATCATGAGATGCGTGGACAAGGTGAATGCACTCATTCTTTCTGCCAGTTTTGGGAATCAAGGTCTAGAGGACATCAGGTTCGACGTGAAAGAATAAAAAGGATCCTGAGCGCCAGCATTTTTATGCAGATATTGGTACACGCATGGAATTAGCAGACAGCAGTTTGGTTGAGGCACGTACATTAACAACGTTCAAAAGGTGTTTAGACAAATACGCGGATAGGAAAGATTTAGAAGAATAAGGGCAAGGGCAGGGAAGTGGAATTAGCAGGATGGACATTTTGGTCGGCACGGACCACTTTGGTCCAATGGGCCTGGATCCATGCTGCAGGGCTCCATGATTCTGTGACTCTAACAACCATTGCGTGTCCACCACTTCATGCTCAATCATTTTATGTTGTATGCAGGCGCCACGCAAAATATAACATATTAACGTCTCTTGTCCTCAGAGCAAGGTTACAAATGAGTACTTCTGACCACACAAAACCAAATCCAAAATTATCTGCTCTCTTGTTTGAGTCACAACATACTCTTCAACCAACCTGTTATACGCTTATGGAATTTATTTTCCACAACATCAGGAGTCACTTAGTTAACGCAGTTTAGATACAATTTGAGATCATGCAATAATACTGCAGCAGCCACAATTTTTGCATCTCTAATTTCTAGAGCATACAATGCACAGAATTTGCTCGATAGCATTGGTTTAGATACATAATACACCAATGCTTGCTTCTCTTTCCTGTTTGTAAGATCCACCCAAACTGATCCTGTGGAATCTGAGGGACAGGGTCTGTGGCGTTATTACTGATAGACCTGGACAAGACATTCGGAGAAGGTCACCTCGATGCTGACATGATCTGAAGAAATGACCAGCATCACAGGACAAGTATCAATATCCTCCCCACTCTGACAGGTTAGCTGTCACTGTACTCTCTCTGCTCCCTCACACTCACTACCTGTTATAGTACCTACCATCTTACAAGGCTCACACTCTATTCCCAAATAAGGTTCACGCACTACCACTCTCACTATTGAATTCAGCACCCTCCCCATCCCACCCACACCCGGCGCGCTCTCTCTCCCTCCACTATACTCCCAACACTAATAACACTACATGGACACAACACTGTGGACTGACTCCCTCCGGACACCTCACCATTCCACCTCCCCCTTCACCTACACCAGCACTAAGAGCAGGGCCACACACTCCCACCATCACTTCCTCCCCCCTTTTCTCCCATTCCAGGAGGAACGAACTGTAATCGGTGAGAAAGGACCAAGCCAGGTGGTGGAGCACCCGATATCTGAACCTTCCTACACCCGTTCCCCCCCCCCCCCCCCGCCATGTGGGGAGAACCCTATTATGGGCTGGAGAGGACCGGGACGTGTATGGAGATTCCGTGACATCCATGTCCCTCCAACTGAGTGAAAAACAATGTTCAGTGAAGTTTAACCACTCGCACTTTAACCACTGTTTCATAATTTTCTCCCAGGCAAAACAACAAATATCTCATTGCAGAGAGATACAGAAGCAAAAACATTCAGAGCCCTATGTAAACACGCTAATATACTGTCACTTTCAGTACATATGCGGAGATAGAACCACACACAAGTAGTGGCATACGGAGACATAGACAGTCGCACACAAATAGGCACAAGCACAAGTAAAACGCACAGGCTAATACACAGATGATCCGATGTCAGCACATAAATACACAAGCACACAGACACATGGAAAAACACACACAAGTGCACATACAGACCCACAGAGACACAGACACTCGTGCTTATCAGACAGAGATAGATAGGTTTTTGATGAGTAAGCATGTTAAGAGTTACAGAGAGTAGTCAGGAGAATGATGTTGAGAAATCTCTAAGCCAGTATTAAATGGCATTCAGAGTCGATGGGCCGAATGGCCTAATTCTGCGTTTTTAATGCTCGTGTGGTATCGTGCTATCAGTTATTCTCTTCCTGGGACAGGAGCAGAGAATGAGTTTAATACATATTTGATTGAAAAGGGTCAGTGGTCCTATTGGACAGGTTTAGAGGTTTATGTCTATTCCTAATTATTCTGTCCTTGTGTTTCAAAAAAGGTGGCGATTTCAGGTCAGGTTAACACAGTTTAAAATAACAGGTCCCACACTGAAATAAGGTCGCCCCTTTCACTTTAGTGTTGTACTATCGGTAGGGAGCAGTGAAGACTCGGTTTTTTAAAGATATTCAAGGCTGAGCTCGACTGATCTTTGCTGGACAGGAGAGTCAATATTTATTGGGAACAGACAGGAGAGAAATGGACAGAAAAACTCAGATCAGTCATGAGCATTCTGACTGGTGGCGCCGAATGGACAACTGCTGCCCCTACCCCATGTGTTGTTCCCTCAATCCACCTTCGAGGCTGTTACAGAGATATGCTGCTGTCCCTATCCCATGTGTTGTTCCCTCAATCCACCCTCAAGGTTGTTAGAAAGATATACTGCTGCCCCTAACCCATGTGTCGTTCCTTCAATCCTACCTCGAGGCTGTTACAGAGACATACTACTGCCCCTACCCCATGTGTTGTTCCCTCAAACCACCCTTCGATGCGGTTACAGAAATATACAGCTGGCCCTACCCAATGTGTTGTTCCCTCAATCCACCCTCGATGCTGTTACAGGGATTACTGCTACCACTACCCTATGTACTATGCCTTCCATCCACCCCTCGAAGCTGTGACAAAGATAGGGGGCCACCTCATTCAGCCAGTCATTTTCGTTACCATGAGACTGGAGGAGACCATTCTGCCTATTTAACGAGTTACAGACGAAAATAGAACTAATTATTTTAGCTCATTAAGTACATGTTACTGCACAGGACGCCATGTAAACATCTGAGCTGTTACACAGCAAGCTGTTGCTAACAGGAAATAGAGAGTAGAGATAAATGCTTATTTTCACATTACAAAGCTGTAACTGGTGGAGTGCCTGAGAGATGACTATAGGATCATCAACGATCAGTACCTGGACCAAAGATCTGGTGGAAGGGACTGAATATATTAAAGCCCAATTAGTTTAAACCCCAAGCTGGTCATCCAGTATGTCATCAAATGGAGGTCGTGTGTGGTCAATGTGATATAGGCGAAGGGAGGTTAGTGAGCAAACCTTCACCAGATATAGCATGATGTGAGTTGTCTATTTCGGATGGAAGGATAAAACAATGGTAAACAATTTAAATAGAGAGAGATTGCAGAACTCTGAGATACAGACGGTATTCATGATCCTGGTACACGAATCATATGTAGTTAGTCTACACTTGCTGTAAGTGATTTGGAAGTAAGTGGAATGATTGTGTTTCTGGCAAAGTGTACCAGGTTTAACCAGGAATGTTTTACTGCATCTGTACCGGTAAAAGTGAGGAGTGCAGATGCTGGAGATCAGAGTCGAACAGTGTGAGGCTGGAAAAGCACAGCCAATCAGGCATCGTCCGAGGAGCAGGAAAATTGGCGTCATGGGTATAAGTTCTTCAGCGGGAGTATGCCCGAAACATCGAGTCTCCTGTTTGTTGGGAGTGCCTGACCTGTTGTGGTTTTCCAGCATCACATTTTTCGTGTCTACGTCTGTACAGCGCGTTGCTAAGACCACATCTGGCACATTATGTGCAGTTTTGATCCCTTAACCTAAAATAAGTTTTAGATGCTTATCAACAATGTTTTGTTCACACTTTCCTGGAATGAAGGCCTTTTGTTTTGAAACATTATCAGTTTTGGTCTTAGATGAGACATCCTTTAGAAGCATACACGATTTTGAGAAAAATCAGCTGGATGCGCATTTTCTCTTCTCAGCGAGACAAAAAAAAACTATGGAATAAATTTTAAGAATAAAATGCATTGATGTTAGCACAGATATTATGAAAACATCAGACGATGTTTAAAAATTAAGCATATACATACCAACAAATCATCAAATTATAAAGCAGGAATTTTCTCTTTTACTAATGAAAGGCACTGTGTATAAGAACAGCAATGACGCACTTGCATATCGTCCATTATGATCCATTCCAGAGAATGTTCACGACGAGCACACACGGCCCAGTTTGGTGTTCACTTCACATGATTGCATGTTTCAACACAGAGAGGGAGAACAATGTTCCCTGCCTGAGAAGCAGCAGCCAATTCATCCCTCTATCTTCTTTTGTTCCACCTGACAACTGTAAATCTCTGACTGACCTCTACCTGATGAGTCGTGGAGTATTCCTGATGAGAGGTTCATTGGAATCTCTCTACCGTCTGAAGCAAAGGGAATTCAGCTAAATCCAACTATTCTGGGAGAAGTAACATCACAAGTAGCTTGCCTGAGCAGAATGGGCGGCACGGCGGCTCAGTGGTTAGCACCGCTACCTCCCAGCACCAATGTCCTAGGTTTGATTCCAGCCTCGGGCGACTGTCTGCGTGGAGTTTGCGTATTCTCCCCGTGTCTGTGTGGATTTCCTCCGGGTGTTCCGGTTTATTCCCACAGGTCCAAAAATGTGCAGGTCAGGTGAATTAGCCATGCTAAATTGCCCATAGTGTTCGGTGCATTAGCCAGAGGGAAATGGGACTGGGTTGGTTAATCTTGAGAGGGTCAGTGTTGACTAATTGGGCTGAAGGGTCTGTACCCACACTGTAGAGAAACTAAACTAATTACTTCAGAGGACCGAATAACATTTGGGACAGGCTATCATCTATCCATTTGTTGTGAGTTCAATTATTATGAAACTCTGGAAAGCTTTCATTTTTCTGTTTTGTCTTAAGATGTGTGTGTGTGTGTGTGTGTGTGTGCTTCACATTATTATAGAAGATGAACCAGGCTGACATTTATTTCATTAGCCATATCACTAAACTTTGAAATTTGTTGTAAAAAGTGGAGCCGTGTGACTGCAAAAGGAAACATTGACACTGCAATATTGATTGGACCACGAATGATAAATTCTAAAAGTGGGAGTGGGAGCTCAAGTGGGAGTTCCCTTCCCCAGAAGTTTGTGGTGCCTGGATGTTTACATTTATTCAAAGTTGTATCTGTTAAATATTTGATAGACAAGTGAATGTAGGAAAATGGTGCACGTGCAGAAGAAGTACTGTTGAGACCAGAATCAGATCAGCTATGATCTTAGTGCGTGGCAGAGCAAAGACAAAGTGTCTAATGGCCCACTCCTACTCCTCAGTCCGATGTTACTATATCCCATTCAGCCCCTCACAGCTCCTGCACAGGAGTAGACAGAGGCCAAGTGCTGGAAATACCTGGTCCACAGTAATACAGGATCTCCTTCTGTCCCCCACAATTGTCACACAAAGTTTGGTGTGGGTTGAAAAATGTTAATTAAAAACTCAGGCTGGTCTCAAAAGACGCCCCTGGTCTATTAATAGTGTCTCCTCTCTGCAACTTGTGCTTCATTTGTTGGTCATGGTGCAGATCCAGATTCACTGTGAATGCAGTCCCCATACCTCACCCTGAGGTGACTCATAAAATGCTTTGCTCTCTGTAACTGCAACATCCAATAACGGAATGTTTAGGAAAATTACAACCATTAACTTCCCAATTACAGAATATGAGAACATAAGGAACAGGATCGGATGGTAATTCAGATGATCAGGCCTGCCGTGCCATTGTATAAGATGATGGATGATCCACTGTTGTTATTTAGTCTGCTTCATTTCCTAATTTTCACATCCCTCAATTCCATAGCAGGTCAAAAACCCACCGAACTCATCTGTAAATACTTTCAGTGATATAGCTCCCTGAACTCACTTGAAAAGATAATTTCTGACATTCACTATCCTCTCTGAGAAGGTTATACTCCCACATACACAATAACCTATTTGTATGTTCAAAAGAGGTGAACACAGCAGCTCATGTAAGTGTGACCGATCCTGATATCAAGGCAGGAGTTGACTCAGGATGGTATCAAGAAACGTCGACTAAATTAAATTTAATAGGAATCAGCCACAATCTCTCCACTGGGGGCTAGCCATCGCACAGAGGAAGCTGTTCATGGTTGTGGACATCAATCCTTTCAGTCCCGGGACATCCCTACAGGAGATCCTCAGGGTGGCTTCCTCGACACAATCATCTTCAGCTGCGTCATAAATGTCCTTCCCCATCATTACATCAGAAATGGGGATGATCACTGAAGATCGCACAATATTCAGATCATTGTCCCCCCTCATCTCCTGAAGCACTCTATGTGTCCATGTGCAGCAAGACCCGGACAGCATTCCAGTTTGTTCTGTTACCGTGTCGGCAAAATTTATGCAATTGCAGAGCCAGACATTGCACATTCCCATAGTTTAAAGAGGAGCTCATTCACCATCTCAAGCTGGTTACACACGAATATGAGCTAGCATTCAGCCCATCAAATCTACTGAACAGGAAGAGTGGCAATACGTTCAATATTCCTGCCTGTTACATAGGAAGGGGAGGGGTCTGGTCAGCACATCGAACTGATAAATAGGAACAGGTGGAACCCAAACAGTCTCTCGAAACTGTTTCACGGGAAAAGGAAGAGGCCATTCAGCCTCGCAAAGGCTTATACATGAACAGGAAGATATCACCAATGCTCCAACATGGCAAATCACAGGAGCACATCATGATGTTTATCATGGCTCCATTGTCTGTGGAGCATGTGCTACTTGAACGTGGTTTGCTGGCAGTGAGGAGGGAAGCCAGGTGTTTTCTGTCAAGTCTCAAGGAGACATCTTCAATCTCCGAAAAGGCAGTCCCATGTTCTCCGTGGGGATCAGAAGCTGGTGGGAATAGTTAACTGTTTTAGATTGAACATATTGTGGCTGATGTTGGCATTATGACTAACATGATGTTCAGTGCAGGATCACAAAACAAATGCACTGCATTAATATGTGGAGTTTTTATTCAAAGTCTGGATTTTCTGCTCTCTCATTGATATGGGGAGTGGGGAGTGGGTGGTGGTGGGGGTGGGAAATGTTTTCAGTGGTACTAAAAGTATCTAGAATTTCATAAAGTTAGCATAAAAAGAGGCCGTGGGGTCTCTCAGCGTATCAGTGTCTGTTTAGAACATCATGTGTGATTGTCCATCCCGCTGAAGTTCCAACGCAATCCCATCTTATTCTCACACAGTGCGACAGATTAATCTTCACTCACTCCTCATGGTACCATCATCCAGGGATTAGTTTGGTGGAACTCCTTTGAACTCTTTCTGTGGTAAGGAGATCATTCGTTATAAAGGAGAGAAAATCTGTGGACAATTCCCCAAATACTGCCTCAACAAAACTCTCAGGGATGATCACCTTAATTACTTTCACTCACTTCGCCGTCTCCATTGCCTTCTAATGGAGTAAAAAGCATCATTCTCTATATATTGCCACTGATGCGAAATTTGCATGTTCCTTACATCTGTATGTCAGTGTCAATAAAACCAGCACCAGAGGAGCCTATCAAGATGGACATCACTCTTGGGGACAGATTCAATGAGATGGATTACACCTAAAACCTGCCAGTAGCAGTAGTGGACTCTCCCTCTTTATGGGTATTTAAGCGGGCATTGGATAGGTATATGGAGGATAGTGGGTTAGTGTAGGTTAGGTGGGCTTTGATCGGCGCAACATCGAGGGCCGAAGGGCCTGTACTGTGCTGTATTCTTCTATGTTCTGTGTTCTATGTAAAACAAGGAATAGTCGCCTACCCGATGGAAATGAGCAGTACCAATATGAGGCCCTGGTCAGACCAGCATGTTATCCCTATCTTGAACTGAGTGGCTGGGTCAGCTGTTCCATTGGACAGTAAACAGTAAACCACATTGCTGTGGGTTTGCAGTTACACGGAGACCTGACCAAGGAAGGATAACTTATTGACTTCTCTAAAGGACATGACGCAAGCAGATGGGCTTCTGTTCATTACATATAACAATGGTTTCTTTTAAATTCCATCAATTTGCTTCATTAGACATCAACAGATTACTATCTGTACCTCTACATGAAGAGTCAATGAGTTGAGCACCACACACTATCTTCCTGTCTGACAGATTCTGTGGAGAGAACAGGTTAAGCATCTCAAGTACAATTCTCTTGTCATGGACATGTGGTTAGAAGGGACTTGAAACAAATGAATCCAGATTCAATAGTGACACAAATAAACAAATTTATTCAGAAGTTGCACTGAGGCTGACGATTAGACTGGGACATCATAATAGTGGTACTGGGCAGGATTGGTGAGTAGGGAGGATATGGAAATATAGATCTGTGCAGGGCTAGAAGGATTATGGAGTTTGAGAACAGTCTGGTTCCTTCTCGCATATCAGTGAGCAATTTATTAATAGTAATTTGCTTTGTAGAATTTATCAGGAAAGGAATGTTTGATTGGAAATGTAAACACGGATTTCCCCTTTCCCACAATTTACATAACATGAGCAGAAACACAGTTCAGCCCAGTTTAATAGACAAAGAGAATGACTTACTAGGTAACCAACTATACCATTACTGTGATTCTATCTTCTCCCTCTCAAATTGCAGAATAAATTGAATCATATTATGATTACTGCTTCCTTTGTGTTCCTTCACTTTAAGTTCTCTTAAATAGTTTGCCTCATTGCACAACACAAAACCCAGTATTGCCTATTCCTGAGTGCGCTCCACTACAAGCTGCTCCAACAAGCCCTATCGAAGATACTCCACAAATTATTTTTCTTGCGAACCACTAACAACCTGATTTTCCCAGTCCCCCGGTGTATTGAAATCTCCCAGGACAACTGTACGTTGCCTTTTCTATGCATCTTTCCTATCTTCTGATGTATATTGTGACGCAGCTCCTGAATAATTTTTCGAATCCTGAACATAACGCCATTTATGTTTCTTTATTCAACCTTTGGGGATACTTAATTCTACCCAGACTGATTCTGTGCCATCTGACCCTACTTTATATAATACAGTTAGAAAGTTGTACAGTCAGAGAGATGTACAGCATGGAAACAGATCCTTCGGTCCAACTCGTCCATGCCGACCAGATTACCCAACCTAATCTAGTCCCATTTGCCTATCTCCTTCCTACCCCTCCTATTTACAAACCCATCCAGATGCCTTTTAAATATTGGAATGGGACCAGTGTCCACCACTTCTTCCCACAGTTGTTTCCTTACACACACCACCCTGTACATGAAAAAACTTGCTCTTTTGGTCCCTTTTAAATCTTTCCCTTCTCAACCTAAACCTATGCCCTCTAGTTCTCCCCCACCCTAGGGAAAATACTTTGTCTATTTATCCCATGCATGCCCCTTGTGATTTTCTAAACCGCTATAAGGTCACCTCTCAGCCTCTGACGATCCAGGGCAAACAGCCCCAGCCTATTCAACATCTCCATGCAGCTCAAATAGTCCAACCCTTGTAAATATTTTCTGAATACTTTCAAGTTTCATAACATTCTTCTGATAACAAGGAGACCAGGATTCTAACGATTGATTTATTTTCATTCTTACTCCCCCCACCAACCTATCTTTTCGTAGGATGCATACCCTTGAATATTGTCAATCCTGATCCCCTTTCAACACGTCTCTGCCAATTTCGATCTGCGCTACAAGCTAATTTACCTTATTTCTTATGGGGTATACATTCAGCGATAACACTCTCAGTCCTGTATGAACCGTGCCTCCTCTCAATTTCATTTGTCTGTCCAGTGTGCTTGAAGTTTGATTGTTTACACTTTCAATACACTCTGTCCTATTTGTGCCTGTGCTGGAGATTTTAATAAACTATCCTGCGTTCTGCATTCTTACCTCCTCTTTGAGTTCGAATTTTCTAATTTCCCCTATAACTGAAACCCCACCCAAACGTAAAACATTTGTTGAAAGATCTGACTGAAGCCCTAGTTATGTGATTTGTTAGGACTCTGGTCCCAGAATTGTTCAGATGAAGACCATACCATCAGAAAGTTCCCTTCTTTCCCAGTAATGCAATATGCTTATGCAGCACAAATGCAGGGTCAAAATGATTTGTCATACATTCCAAAATATGGAAAGTACAAACAGATATGATAGGTAAAATACACTCATGACCTTGAGCTATATAAATTGAAATGTGAATTCCAAAACCATGGAAGTGCTGTGCAAACTTTATCAATTATTATTCGGCACACAGCTGAGATATTGATTTCCCCTTTGTCAGTGTTCCCCTTCACTGAGATTCTCTGATCCAATCCCACACACTGTATTTCAGGGGATTGTCAGTTCCTGCTGCTGTTCGCCCGGTCCATTGAAGTTAATCCACCTTCTCCCTGGATCCAATCAATTGGTCTATTGGATTCCGTTTAATTGTCTGCAATCTAGCTCTGTGATGTTATTGGAGATAAATGATCTGGGATGACAGCCAACATCAGAACAGTGCTCACAGTGTATGGCACCAGACAAAGGCCTTCAGTCCAGGGCAATATCGAAATAAAATTCCCATATTCTGTCTAATTTCCTCATGGTGTCTCCTGATCTACTCAGCTTCGCTCTCTTCTAACACCCGTTTCTCCCAAGCAGTCCATGCTTCCTATCCACGGTGTTGACCTCCCTTCACATTCTTTTTTTCTGTTTCATTCTCTCTCTCTCTGTCTCTCTCTCTCTCTCTTTCTGTATCTCCATTAACTGTCTCTGCTTTCGGATAGTGCAGTTAGAGAGGTTGTGGATGTAGGATAGGCTAAATTGCCTCCATCTGTGTCATATTAATTCTGAAGGTCTCTGACCCACAATAAAGACTTTAAGTGCCTGTAGAAACAAGCTGGTCCTGCGAAGGTCACAGTACACAATCATCCATTGTCTCTTCCTGTTTTCTGACATGCAGTGTCCTGTAAATATCTATTCAAACAAAATAGATTGACATTCGAGCAGTTGGGAGGACATTCACCAGACGATAGTGAAATCAACAATTAATAAACAGTTCCACCATGCAAAATGTGGATTTGTCTGAGAGCAGCTACTCCCAATTAGCAGCCCCTCGCTTCTTTCTGATGCAGATTTGCCTTCCACCAAGTTATTAACTTCCACAAAGTCCTGACTTATTCCACGATCGTGGCTATGTCAAACCTGAGGGCATTGTGATCACTGTTTCCAAAATGATCTACTGAATGGTCAGTCACCTGGACAGACTCATTTTTAATACAAGTTCCAGTATGGCCCCTCCTGTGGTTGGACAAGCCCCATACCGCTGTAAGTAACTTTCCTGGATGCACTTAAGAAATTCTATCCCGTCTAAGGGATTCTCAGTCAATATTGGGGATGTTAAAGTCACTCACTATGGTAACTCTGTTTTTAATATCCGTTTCAATAATCGGCCGACATGTTTGTTCCTTAATCTCTCGGTGGCTGTTGGAGGGACTACAGTTCAATCCTAACACATGCATCCATCATATCTTGAGCTCTTTTCATTTTGCCTCAGTAGAAGAGCCCTCTAATACGTCCTAAATGCAGATGTAACAACCTCCCTGATTAGTAATGCAACTCCTCCGCCTCTTTTAGATACCCCTCTATATCATCTAAAACAACAAAACCCTGGAAAGTTGAGCAGCCAGTCCTGTCTCTTTCTCAACCAAGTCCCTATAATGTTTGCAACATCGTAATCCCATCGTAGTCCCATTCAGGCTCTCCATTCCTGTGTATACCCATAATAATACTTGCATTGAAATAAATACACTTCAGCCAAACACATCACACACTGACTTGATATTTGGTTTGAGATTCCCTGAAGTATTTTCTGCTGCTATTTTCCGGTGACAGGAGATTACAAAAGACTATCAGTAAAGCAGAAAACATACTAGACAGACAATTCCAGTTTCGTCCTTTGTCACTTCAATTAGTACATTGCATTACACATGTTCTGATTTCGATAGAGTGCTGGATAATTATTTCACTTCAAACGACTGTCTCCAGCCACTCACTGCACATTCAGCAACTATTTCTGGACTCACTGGGTTGATTGCTCTCTTGTCCCTCTCTCACGAAATCTCTGTAATATTTACATTGGAGTTATATGTACTCATTCAATCTCCAGATTCCTACAAGCCAGTGTCCTCACATTAAACTAAAATAACCCTTGAGGTTGCCAGTCCCATTGTGTTCAGTGCCCTCTGCGTCTTTGTTGTTGGTCTTAGATGCACTGGTTTTAGTCTCCAATTCCTCCTCAGTCACTGTATTGTGGATCTACTGCTCTGGTTCCCACTCGCCACCGCCACACTAGTTTAAATCCTCCTGAGTGACAATAGAAAACCTGCCTGCCAGGAGATTGTCGCCAGTATGGGTCCATTCCGTACTTCTTGTGTAGATCCTACCGACCCGCGAATCCCAATGATCCACATATCGGAGACTGCTGCCAGTTCAGGTCCATCCCGTCCTCCTTGGGTATATCCTACCGAGTCGGTAATCCCCATGATCAACATATCAGAAGTGCTACCAGCTCTTTGGCCGTGTATTTAGCTGTTCTACCTTCGTACTCCGAATCTCACTCGCAAGTGACATATTCGATCGTCTCCAAAATTCAAATATTCTTTCAGCACAACTCCAGCAAGGCCTTTTCTTTAAAGTGGATAGACGTGATTATAAAAACGGAAGTGTGACTTCATTAACCAGGAAGGTAGAGCCCACTGACTCAGTCCAAAGGCCAGAGGATCTGATATCTATCACCTCCACCAAATCTGATTGACAAGGTATCGATATGGACCATTTATTTGCAGATTGACGAGGATAAACAGAAGACTACAAAATGTCAGAGCAGATTGATGTCATTCAGCCTGTTTACTCTGCTTTGTTATTAAATTGGATTTTAGTTATTCTGTTCCTTTCAAAGGCACGGTCTTTACCCCGCATCCCCAGCGGGTGAGAAAGTGCCCAGTGTCGTTGTGTGCACAGTCCTGCGAAGGGAGTATCCAGTGCCAAGCATTGGGGTGTGGGGAGTCCCAGGGGTGGCAAAGGAAAGGCTGCATGCAGTGACGATGGACTGAGGGACTGAAAGAGATGGAATGAGTATCCAGGGACACTGCACTCACACAAGTGGCTGGGCAAGATTCCTAAACACCCAGAGGAACCCGCGAACCACGGCTGCTTTTACAAAGATCTGTCACATTTTCTGCATTTCTCCATCAAATAAAAGGAAGAAAAAATTGTAGATCGTAGAAATCCGAAGCAAATACAGAGACATCCTGTGGAGAGAGAAAAGAGTTAATGCTCCCAACGCAGACGCGGGAAGAATGTACAAAGTCCACACAGACAGGTTCCAGAGGATGGAATTGAACCCAAATCCCTATCACTGTGAAGCAGCATTGCTATGTCACTGTGCTGCCCAATTATGGATAATTGCAGGTAATATAGTTAGAGGCACAGATAATATTCTCTGTGACCAGGATTGAAAGTCCTGAAGGTTTTGCGGCCTACCTGGTGCTTGGGTTTGGAATATATCATCTGGGGTGCAGAAGAAGTTGGAGTGGCCAGGGTTCGTGTAGGTACCAACGGCTGGACCAGCAAATGACAATGAGAAGAGGAACGGTAAATACAGAACTGAACTGTTATATTGGAATGCAAGCAGTAGAAGGAATAATATAAATGAGCTTGTGACAAATTGGCAGGTATGACGTGGGGGGCATCACAGTGACATCACTGCAAGAGGATCAGGATTGTGAGCTGAATATTCAAGGATATTCATCCTGTCGAAATGATAGGCAGGTGGGCAGAGAGACAAATTAGGAAGAAATGGAATTGAATCAATTAGAAGAAATGAAGTAAATCAGATGGTGTAGAATCTGTGTCGGTAGAATTGGGGAATCAAAAAAGTAAAAAAAATGCAGTTGGAGTTATGTACAGGCCGCCAAATAGTAGTCAGGAGCTGGGGTGCAAGATACACCAGGACATGGAAAGATATGTAGGAAAGGCAATGTTACAGAGATCACGTGGGATTTCATTTTGCACGTGGACTGGGAATTCAGTTTGATAGTGGTTTGCAGAAAAAGGAATTTGTGGAATATCTATGAGATGGCTTTTTGTAGCAGCTTGTGCAGGCAGACTCGCCGAAGGGAGCTTTGGATGAAGGAACTCACCGGAGGCAGTGATCATAATATGATTGAAATTACTCTGCAATTACAGGTGGAGAAGTTAGAATCAGAGGGAATGGTATTACAGCTGAATAAAGGCTATTACAGAGGCATGAGAGAGGAGCTAGGTAGAATTAACTGGGACACAGGCCCAGAAGGAAAGACAGTGGAAGAGCAATGACAGGAGATTTTTGGAGTAATTCAGGATGCACCAGAGATTTATCCTGAGGAAAAAGAGGCATGATAGAGGGAGGATGAGGCAACCATAGCTGATTAGAGAAATCAGGGACAGCATAGAAATAAATGAGAACGCATATAATGTGGCGAGGGGCAGTGGGAATCCAGAGGATTGGGAAGCTTACAAAGACAAAACAGACAGCAAAAGAAATATGATAAGGATGGAGATTATTAAATATGGAGGTAAGGTAGCCACTAATAAAAAGGAAGTCTGTAAGAGCTTCTTTCAATATATAAAGTACAAAAGAGATGCAAAAGTGGACATTGGACTGCTGGAAAATGATACTGGAGAGGTAGTAGTGGTGAACAAGAAAAGGACGAGGAACTGAAAAATAATGAGGGGCCAGAGCTGACTATGCTGGCCACCACCATGGAGAGCGTGCTAGAAAAAACTGAATGGTCTGCAGGTGGTTAACTATCCTGGACCGGATGGACTACATCCCAGAGATATAAGGAAGATAGCTGAAGAGGGTGTTTTGGGATAGTGGTGATCTTTCAGGAATCATTAGAGTAAGGAACGATCCCAGAACACCGGAAACCACGAACGTGACACTCCATTGTAACAAGGGAATGAGGAAAAAGACAAAAATATCCACAGTTAATAGCTTAAATTCGGTCGTGGGTAAGATCCTGGAATACATTGTGAACAATGAGATTTCTGAATACTTGGAAGTGTTTGGTAAAATAGGTCAAAATCACTTCATCAAGGGAAGGTCATGCCTCACAAATCTGTTGGAATTATTTGAAGAGGAAATGAGCAGGCTTTACTAAGTACAGCCAATGGCTGTTATTCACCTGGATTTCAAGAAGGCCTTTGACAAGGTGTCACAAAGGAGACGACTGAGTGTGATAAGAGTCCGTGGTGTTTAACGTAAGGTAGCGGCATAAATGGAAGCCTGTCTGTCTGGCAGAAAGCAGAGACTGGGTATAAAATAGTCCTTCTCAGGATGGCAGTCGGTGACAAGTGGTGTTCTACAAGTCTCAGTGCTGGAATCGTAACTTCTTATTTGTTAGGTTAACAATCTAGATGACGGAACTGAGTGTATTCTGGCTCGGTTTGCAGACCATACGTGGATAGACAGATGGACTGGTCGTATTGAGGAGGTGGAGAGGCTGAAGAAGGAGATTAGCAGATGCATTCCAATGTTGGAAAGTGTGTGGTCATGCACTTTGGCTTGAAGAATAGAGGCATGGTCTTTTTTTTTAAATGAGGAGAAAATTCAGAAATCTGAAGTGCAGGGCTCTCTCAAGGTAAGCTTGCAGGTTGAGGCAGTAGTCAGGAGGGCAATTGGCATTTATTATTGATGGCATTTATTATGAGAGGAATTGAATATAAAACAGGTTGTACACGTCTCTGGTCAGACCACGTTTGGAGTATTGTGCGAAAATTTGAGGCCCATATCTCAGGACGGTCGTAGTGGCCCTGGAGCTTGAGCAGAATATTTTCACGAGAATGGTCATAGGAATGAAAATATTATCGTATGCGGAATGTTTGTGGGCTCTGGGTCTAGCCTCGGTAAAGTTTAGAAGGATGAGAGGGAATGAAATGGAAGCACAGTGTACTGTAATAACTGGACAGAGTTGATGTTGGTAAGATGTTTCCATTGGACGAGAGCTCGAAAGCAGAGACTTAGATGAAAGGGAACACCTTTTAGAAGAGTGATAAGGAGAAATGTCTTTACCCAGAGAATGTCGAATCTTTAAAATGTATTGCCACAGAAGGCAGTGGGGGCCAGGTCATTAAGTACATTTGAGAAGGATTTAGATAGGTTCCTGATTGTCCAGGGATGAGGAATTACGAGGAGAAGGCTGGAGAATGGATTTGGGAAATCTATCAGCGATGATTGAATGATGGGCAGACTCGACAGGCTAATTAGCCTAGTGTCCGCTCCTGTGTCTTATAGACTAATATTCTAAACCTTAAGGAGACACTTGCATCTCTGAGAAGATGGATTCATGTTCTTCATGAATGTCAGAAGCTGATGGGAATAGTTAACTGTTTAAGAATGAAGGTGCTGTGGCTGCTGTCAGGGTGGTGGATAATATGACATTCATTGCAGGATCACACACCAACTGTACTGTATTAATGTGGGGGGAGTTTATTCAAAACCTGGACCTCTCTGTCTCTCTCAATCACCGTGGGGAGTGGAGGTTAAGGTGGGTGGGCGTAACGTCCTCAATGGCACATAAACAATCCAGAATCATGCATTCTGAGTGAAAGAGCAGACATGGAATTTAACACCTTCTCATTGTCTGTTTAGAATATAATTAGTGATTGCCATCCCGCTCAGTGTTCAATGCAATCACCTCTTATTTTCTGAGGGCACTCCAGATCAAACTTTACTCACTCCTCATGATGCCATTGTCCCAGGGATTAATCTGGTGGAACTCCTCTTCACTCTCTCTGTGGTTAGGAGATCACTCCTTATAAAGTAGAGAAAATCTGTCTACAATGACCCAAAAACTGCCTCAACTACACTCTCAGGTTTGATCGCAATAATTCATTTACCTCACCTAGCAGGCTCCATTTCCTTCATGTGACAAAGGAAACCATTCATTTCCAATCCATTGCCACGGATGTGGAATGTAAACCATCCTGACATCTGTAGGTGAGCATCAATAAAGCCAGCACCAGAGGTGCCCCTCGAGGTAGACATCACTCTCGGGGCGAGACCCAATCACAAAGAATGCACCTAAAACAGTGAATGGTCACCTACTTGAATGGAAATCAGCTGTCGGATTATGGGAAATAGGCAAAGGAAGGGAGCTGCCTTCACTTTTGTTCTTCCCTCACGGGATGTATGCAGCCCTGGTCAGGCCAGCATGTTATTCCGACCTTGAACTGAGTGGCTGGTTCAGCTGTCCCACAGGACAGTAAAGAGTAAAACAAACTGCTGTAAATTTGCAGTTAAACAGAGACCTGACCAGAGAAGTATGACACACTGCCTTCTCTAATGGGCATCAGGCATGCCGATATCAACAGATTATTATTCCGTGGATCTAGATTACGAGCCAATGACGTGACCACCATACAGCATCTTCCCATCTTTCAGATTCTGTACAGAGTTCAATTATTTAGCAATGGACACGTGGTAAGAAGGGACTTGAAACATGTATCCAGAATTAACAAAGGCGCAAACAATGGTTTATTCAGGAGTTGCACTGAGGCTGAGGAGAAGACTGGGGTGTCTTAATGCTTGTTCTGGACAGGATTGGCATGTGGGGAGGATATGGAGATGTAAAATTTGCAGGAGGAAATGAATCAAGATGGTTGAGAACAGTGTGATTCATCCCCGCATATTGGGGAGTATTTGTAAATAATAATTTGCTAGTTATTATTTCTAAGGAATGGAATCTTTGGTTGGAACTGAAAAAGTTGGCTTGCATTTTTCCGAAATTTACATGTCATCAGCATCAATTCAGTTCAATCGACAGACTGAGTGACTTGCCAGGAACACCAACTATAGCAAGAATAAGATAGTAACCAACTTGAATAACCAACAGTACATCTTCAATCCGATATGCTAATGATATGCAAGGCTGGGAAAGCCAGTAAAGACCATTGGATAAACTCCTGTGCATTGTTGGACCATTCCAGCCTAATGTTCTCACAGACTGATCTCTCCTCCACCTCTCTCTGGAGCTGCTGATTCTTGTTACTGGTGTGGATCATGCTCCCGCTCATACTATAAAACACTGAAAGCATTCCCTTATTGATAGTAGAGAGAAACTCTCTAGGGATGCTTCGGATCATGGAGACTGACATAATCACAATCGCTGAACAAATATCTCCAGTCAACCAATGAGACTTCAATACTGTTTTATTAACTTTGAACGTTTATGCATTCTTGGTGTGATATGTGTGTGTGACTGAAGGAAGAAATGTTGAAGATGGCAGATTGATTGTGTGCAATCATTCAGTCAGCATTGGATATGAAAGTAATGCCAGAGGTTTAACGGAACATAAACATGCTTCTCTGCTCATAAATAGATAAATAAATCCTGTAACTATAGATCAGTTATTGCAATATCTGTAAAACATTGAGAGAACATCATTCGTCCATGATCTGATGGCAAAATGTGCCTAAGGAAACGTGGGTTACAACAAACAAGCGGCATGGATACGTTAACAGAGAATTGTACTTGACAAACACAATTCAGATTGTTATTACAGAATCAGAGGGGGCAGGTGTGGGTCATGTTGTTGATGGTATCCATGTTAACGAACTGTGATGAAGCGTCGTTTAATGGACTTCAATTACGTTGTGATTATGACATTTGGGGAAAGACAGAAGATGGAGAGGACTGGGTGACATGGATGTTTAGACTGGTTGGAGGGGCAGTGATGTTCTCCAGTCACCAGTATTGGAACGTTTCACTTTATAACTCACATGAGGAACAGACTCCAGGATACGTTTACAATGATGAATTAGCAGAGACAATATTAATGAAGTGCATTCATACAATAGAAAATCCAGAAACAAAATGATTGTCTGCACGTACAAATAAACGCAAAGTGCAAAGAGATAAGGTTGTTAAAATGCATATAGTATGTGCTATATAAACTGAAATGTGGATTACAAAACTAGGTAAGTGGTGTGCAAACTTTATCAATCATTATTTCATCACAGCTGAAATGCTGATTCCCCTCTGTCAGTGATTCCCCTCACTGTGATTCTCTGGCCCAATCTCTCACACAGTCTGGCGGGGGCGGGGGGGAGGGATCATCATTTCCTGCTGCTCTTGGCACAGTCTATTTAAAAACTCTGCTCTCTGGATGGAACCAATTTATTGCCCTCATGGGTTCTGTTTAGCTGTCAGTAAATTCTGTGATATTATTGGAAATAAATACTCTGGGCTAACAGCCAGTATCTGTATAGTGCTCACAGGGTATGGCGCCCAGACCAAAGGGCTTACAGTCCAGAGGAATTTCTAAATAAAGCTTGTAACTTCTGTCAGTCCATATTTATCTACCTTAATGCGGTCTCCTGATATATCTAACTTCACCCTCACCTAACACCTCTCCCACTCAGTCAGTCACTCCCCTTTCTATTCTCTCTCAGTTTATCCCACTTCAATTTCTTTCTCTCTGCTTATTTATCTCACACACCATCTATCTCCACACACATTCTCTCTATCTCCGTTTGTGCTGTTGGAGAGCTTGTGACTCTTCGATGGGCTGAGTGACCTCCATCTGTGTTCTAATAAATCTGAGGTTCTCTGACCCACAATAAATACTTTGGGGGCCTTGACAGACATGCTGGTCTGGTGACACATACAGTGCACAGTCAGCCATTCTTACTTCCTGTTCTTTTCTGATGTGCAGCTGTCTTGAAATGTCTGTTCAAACCAAACAGATTGAATGAGATTCAAGCAGTCGAGAGGACGTTCATGAGTGTGTACTTCAATCAGGATTCATAGATGAATGAGATTCCAGAATAACATAAGCAATGAATGAAAAACAGGGCAACACAAGAAATGGCAGTTGAGTACAACATGTGGTTCCAAGTAGGTCTCAAGGCATTAACAATAGATTACCTATCCAGAAAAATCAGCTCCTGTTCTGTGGATCCAGGTTCGAATCCCGCCACTGCAGATGGTGGAAATTCAACTCAATAATTTTAAAATATCCCTGAAATTAAGAATCTACAAATGAGAATAAAATCATTGCCGATTTTCAGAAAAATCCATCTGGATCACTAATATCCTTTAATGAAGGAATCTTCCATCCTCAGCTGGTCTGGCTGACATGTAACTTCAGACCCAAAGCAACGTCATTGACTCCCAATCGCCCCCTGAAATGTTCCAGTGAGTCCTTCAGTTGTACCAATCATTACAAGGTTTCTATGAAATGAAACCGGCTGGACCACCTGGCATCAAACTGTGCTGGAAAAGTCAACATTAGAAGCATCACTGTAGAACCTCCAAAGTCTTCCTTACTATCATCTAAGGGGTAGTGCCAAAATTGGGATGATTGCCTTACAGACTAGTCAAGCAACAGCCCGACATAGTTATATTCATGGAATCCTACCTTACAAAAATAATCCAGCCACTACCATCATCATCCCTGGATATGTCCTGCCCCAAATGCAAGACCGATCCAGCAGAGGGGGCAGCTCAGTGAGATAGAGTCGGTAGGTAGTTGCTCTGGGAGACCCCAAAATTTACTCCAGACCTAATGAAGTCCCATGGCTTCAGATTAAACATGGACAAAGAATTCTCTTACTGATTACCACGTAACATCGTTCCTCACCTGAATCAGTCTTCTTTCATGTTAAACAACACTTGGAGAAGGCACTGACTGTGGCAAGGGCACAAAATGTATTCTGGTTGGGGATATTCTGGCTGAGGAATGGTTTGGCAGCAGTACAACTGATCACGCTGGTCGGGTCCTAAAGGACATAGCTACTAGATTGGATCTGCAGCAGGTGGTGAGGGAAATTCAAGAGGGAAAAAAAATCATACATGACCTCATCCTTACCAATCTACCAACTGCAGATGTATCTGTCCATGACAGTATTGGTTAAAGTCTCGTGGTCACATTCAGAATAACCTCTATTGTGTTGTGTGGCACTGTCACCATGCTAAATGGCACAGATTTCGAAGAGATCTAGCAACTCAAGACTGAGCGCCCATAAGACACTGTGGACCATCAATAGCAGCAGAACTGTACTCAAGCACGAACTGTAATGCCATGGCCTAGCATGTCCCCCACTCAACCATTACCATCAAGGCAGAGGATCAACTCTGGTTCAATGGAGAGTGCACGAGGGCATGCTAGGAGCAGAACCAGGAATATACAAAGATACAATGTTAATCTGCTGAAGCTTCCAAACAGAAATACTTGCATGCCAAATAACATAAACAGCAAGGGACAGGCAGAACTGTGCTATCCCACAACAAATGCATCAGATTTAAGCTCTGCAGTCCTCCTAATCTGATCATGGATGGTGGTGGACGATCAAACAACTCACTGGAGTAGGAGTCACCACAAATATCCCCATCCTCAATGATGGAAGAGCCCAGCACATCAGTGCAAAAGATAAGGCTGAAGCTTTCGCTGAAATCTTCAGTCAGATGTTTTGAATGGATGATCCATTTCGGCCTCCTCCCGTGGTCCCCAACATTACAGATAGTAGTCTTCAGCAAATTCGATTGACTGATGTCAAGAAACGATTTAAGGGACTAGATACCGCAAAGGCTATAATCCTTGATAACATGCCAGCAATAGTCCTGAAGACTTGTACACCAGAACTTCTCGCTTCCCTCGACAAACTATTCCAGTACAGTTACAAACTGACAATGGATAAAAACTGTGCAAGTATGTTCTGTACATAAAACGCGGGATAAATTCACCCCGGCCCAATACCGCCTCATCAATGTACTCTCCATCATCAGTAAAGTGATGGAAGTTGTCATCAATAGTGTTATCAAGCAGCACCTGCTCAGCAATAACCTGCTCAGTGACGCCCCTTTTGGGTTTTGCCAGAGACACTCAGCTCCTGACCTAATCACAGCCTTGGTTCAAACATAGAAAAAGGAACTGAAATCCAGCCCATGACATCAAGGCTGCATTCTTTCAAATGTGGCATCAAAGAATCCAAGCAAAAAGGGCATCACGGGCCAACACTTCATTATTGGTGTCATTCCTGACAGATAGGAAAACGGTCATTGTTATTGGAGGTCAGTCATCTCAGTTCCAGAACATCTCTGCAGTAGTCCCTCAGGATAATGTGGATGTAGGTTTGTTCCATTAACTGGAATGTTCATTTACAGACGTTTCATCGCCATTCTACGTAACATCTTCAGTGGCCCTCCGGATGAAACCTAGGTGCAAACATCTTCAGTCGCATCATCAATGACCTTCTCTCATCAAAAGGTCAGAATGGGGATATTCGATGATGACTGCACAATGTTCATCACCATTCACAAATGCTCACCCACTGAAGCAGTCCATGACTAAATGCAACAAGATCTGGACAATCTCCAGACATGAGCTGACAAGTGGCAAGTAACATTCTCATCACACAAATGCCAGACAATGACCATCATTAGTAAGAAACAATGTAAACACTTGGTCTTCAGCAGCATATTTGTCACTAAATTGCCCTCCCTACCCATATCAATACATTTGGGGTTACCATTGACCAGAAATTCAACTGGACTCGCCACAAAAATATAAGAGCTGATCAGAGGATAGGAATACTGCATGAGTAACTCACCTCCTGTCTTCCCAAAACATGTCATTCATCTACAAGGCACAAGTCAGGACTCAGATGGAATGCTCCCCAGTTGCCTGAATGAGTGCAGCCACAACGACACTAAAGAAGCTTGACACCATCCAGGGCAAAGCAGCCCATTTGATTGGCATCACATTCACAAGAATTCACTCCCTTCACCTCCAACACTCAGTGGCAGCAGCGTGTACGATCTACAAGATGCACTGCCGAAATTCACCAAAGATAAACAGACAGCATCTTCCAATCCTACGAGCACTTCCATCCAGAATGACAAGAGCAGCAGGCTTTTGCGAACATCACCACATTCAAACTCCCTTCCAAACCAATCAATATTCTGAGTTGGAAATATATCACCATTCTTTCACTGTTGCTGTGTCAAAACCCTGTAATTCCCTCCCTCGTAGCATTGTGGGTCAACGCACAGAAGGTGGACTGCAGCAGTACAAGAAGGCAGCTGAGCGCCACCTTCTCAAGGGGGCAACTAGGGACGGACAAGAAATGATGGGACCATCCAGCGATTCCCGTTTCCAAAACAAAAGTTTAAGAAGTTCCAAGTTCAGAACCCCGATGGGACAGGTTGTCTGATTTGAGAATGAACAGGAAAGCAGTGTTTCTGATGATGAACATTTTAGCCCTTTCTGTTATTAGAAGGGTGTTCAGTGTTCCATGAAGTATTGTTGCTGAGCGCTAGGATAAATTGCACCAGTTTGATTAAATTCAACAATATTAGCGTAGCAGGATCGATCATTCAAAAATACCAGACTGAAAATGACAATCATCGTAGAGACAATGTACTCCCGCTAGATGGGACTCACAGATAGCAGCTTATAGTCAACATATTATTGCGCTACTGTCTGACAGTGAATCCTGCCACTGTCCATGTTACAGGGGTTACCATTGATCAGAAGGTGAAGTCAAATTAACGCATAGATACGAGGGCTACAAGAGCAGGTCTGATACTTACAATTCTGCACTGAATAATAGACTGTATGACCATAAGTGCATGAGATATAACAATAAATTTAGGCCATCCAGCCTATCTCTTCACTCTGAAACTGTGCCATTTTGTCATACTCTCTACGACTAGTCAAATATCTTCTATACTCTAACTGTATCCATTTTGGCAGTTATCGATCAGTTTCAATCATATGCGCCACCAATTATTCTAAATTCCATTGAGTACAAACATAGAGCCCTCAACAGCTGCTCGTATGACAAACCATCATTCCCAGTATAGATCATGTCCAAAACCCGTAGATCCTTCCCCAAAATAGCTCACAATAATCCAAATGTTTTCTGACCATAGCCCATTATATTCTCAGCAGCATGTCTCCATTTTTGTATTGTCACTCTCTTGAAATGAATGTTAATATTGCATTTGCTTTCCTAACTGCCAACTGAACCTGCACATCAACCATAAGAGAGGATGAGTACTCCAAAGTCCTTTTGTGCTTCAGAATGAATGAAGCCTTTTAGAACATAGTGTCTGCCTGTATTCCGCCGACTGAAGTGCATAATCTCACATGTTCCCATATTGTGTTCCATCAGCCATGTATTTTCCCGTGTCCTAAACTGTCCAAGTCTTTCTGCAGCCTCCCCACTTCCTCAATATCACCTGCCCATCCAATCATCATTGTATCATCTGCAAACCTAGTAAAACTGCCGTCAGGTCAGATGGTTCACGTGAATGGCACTTCCTGACGACCTAAGGAATGTCCACCATTGAAAAGGCACAACGCTCAAGATGCTTGACTCTATTCAGGTTTGAGCAGTGGATTGACTGGAATTACACCTGCAAAGTCTCCATTCCTTGTACCATTGGCACTGGCACCCTGCACACCATTTTTTAATGAATTTACCACATTATGGTGATGCAGAACTTGATGGTGCACGATCTCAGTCTATTAATGGCAATCTGTCTCAATGCTGACTGTGAGGTGCTCACATCGACCAATATCATGGTGTGTTAAAGACGACAGAGGGAGGTGGGGGGAGGGGCTGTCGATCATAAATGTCTGTGTGACTGTCACTGAGGGCTGACACAGGCCGCGAATGCCCCAGATGTACCTGTGACTGTTGTCACCGCTGCAGGCATGGTCAGTCTTTCAGTGAGTCAAATCAAAGAAAGTGAGAGTGGAGAGTGTTCCTGTCTGAGCACTCAGATCCTGTTTGTACCAACTGCCAGAGGTATTCACATACAACTTCAGCCTCTCCCTCCTGAAGCCGAAGTCCCAATCTGATTCAAGAAGGCCATCATCATCCTAGTCAGTGACAAAGCACATGGAACATGCCCTTATAGACTACCACCCAGTGGCTCTGACCTCAATAATCATAAAGTGCTGTGAGAGGCTGGTTATGGACTACACCAACTCCAGTCTCCCAGCCTGACCTGCTGCCCTATAATATTTGCTGACTGATGCAACGGGTTCACAACGGATGCTAAATCCCAGCCTGCACGCATCACTGGGAGATCTGGAAAACAAGAACACGTACACCAGGCTCCTGCTCATGACTAAAGCTCCACCATCAAAATCATTATCCCTTTCGAACTAATCACAAAACTCCGTGACCTTGGTCTCGGTTCGACCCTCTGCAACTGGTTTCTCAGGTTTCTTACCCACAGACCGCAATCATGAAGATCGGTAAAATCAACTCCTCCACAATAACACTCAACACTCAAGCTGCTGAGGGATGTGTTCTCAACACCCGATACTACTCCCTGTACACCCACGGCTGTACCCGCAGCACCTTACTGTACTCCCTGTACACCCACGGCTGTACCCGCAGCACCTTACTGTACTCCCTGTACACCCACGGCTGTGTCCTCAGCCCCCCACTGTCCTCCCTGTACAACCACGGCTGTGCTTTCAGACCCTTAGTGTACTCCCTGCACACCGACAGCTGTGCCCTCAGCTAACTACTGTACTCCCTGTACACCTATGATTGTTTGCGCAGCCCCCTTTTGTTCTCCCTGTACTCCCACGGCTGTGTCCTCAGCCCCCTCACTGTCCTCCATGTACACCACGGCTGTGACCTCAGCCCCCTCAATGCCCTCCATGTACCCGCACAGCGGTGTCCTCAGCCCCCGGTATACTCCATGTACTCCCACGGCTGTGTCCTCAGCGCCCTAATGTCCTCCCTGTACACCCACGGCTGTGCCCTCAGCCCTCTACGTACTCCCTGTACACCCACGGCTGTGTCCTCAGCCCTCTATGTACTCCATGTGCATCCACGGCTGTGTCCTCAGCCCTCTACGTACTCCCTGTACAGCCACGGCTGTGTTTCCAAATTCCAAACAACGCCAGCTACAAGTTCGCTGATGACATCACTATCGCAGTACGGATATTAAACAACAACGCGTCAGAATGTGGAAAGGCTATAGAGAGCTTGGAGGCATGGTGTATTAATAATGACGTCTCTCTCTAATCCGGCAAACGTAAAGGACTGATCATTGACTTTATGAAGAAAGGAGGGGAACACACCCCATCTACATCAACCATTTGAAGGAGTGCAGAGCAGGTCCCTCGGAGTGATGATAACTGACAATCTGTCCTGAACGTCTCATATAGGTCCGATGGTCGGGAAGGATCAACAATGTCTCCCCTTCCTCAGGTGGTTCAGAAAATTCAGCATACGCTACATCTACAGATAGACCATTGAGAGCTTACTGTCCCGGTGCGTAGCAACCTTGTATGGCAACTGCTCTACTCAGGACAATGATAAACTACAGAAGGTTGGGTGCACAGCTCTGACCAACATGGGCTCTAACATCCCAACCAATGATTCCATTTACATGGCTCGTTGCCGCAGGAAGGCTGCCAACATCTACCCATATTATTAAGGGATGGGAGAGAGGAAATAGCTGGAGGATGAACAGATATCTGTGTAGCATCCTTGAACATGGCTGAGGTCCCGGAAGACTGGACAATTGTCAATCCCCTTGTTTAAGAAAGGTAGGGATAATCCAGTCAATTATAGACTGGTGAGACTCATGTAATGGATAGGGAACCTGGTAGAGAAGATACTTAGGGTTAGGATCTATTCTCATTTGAATGAAAAAAGTCTTATCAGAGATAGGCAACATGGAAGCAGAGAAGGTCGTGTCTTACCAACTCGATAGAATTCTTTGAGGAGGTGACAAAGCTGATTGATGGGGAAGAGACTATAGATGTCATGTACATGGACTTCAGAAAGGCGTTTGGTATATTTGCCCATGGTCGGTTTATGGCGAAAGTGAATTCACATGGTGCGTTAGCTAGGTGGATAAAAAACTGGCTGGGCAACAAAGGCAGAGAATTGTCGGGGAAGGGAGTTTCTCAAAATGGAAAACTGTGACTAGTGGTTCCACTTAGGATGTCTCCGGAAAGATACATAAATGGGCAGGGAACAAAGGGATACAGATCCTTAGAAAATAGGCGACAGGTTTAGGTGAAGGGTTTGGACTGGCGCAGGCGTGGACCACCGAATGGCCTGTTTCTGTGCAGTAATGTTCGTTGTTCTAACATTATCAAAGACCCATCAAACCCCAGTAATGGTCTTCTCCAACCTCTTCTATAAGGCTAAAAGGTACAGAAGCTTGAAAACACAGAGCAGCTATTTCAGGGACAGCTTCTTCCTGACTGGTATTAGTTTGATGAATGTACTCTGTATTCTCAGATAATGCTGATCTTGTTCATGTTGATCTCGCCTTGCGCACGCTGTGTGCAGCGTAACCTACATGTCTCTGAGATATGTTTTACAGCCATTGTTCTGCATATGCTTGCTTACTATGATTTGCCTGTACATCTTGGTACAGGTCAAAATAAATTCTCTCCACCCTACCCCAGCTCCATCCAGTGCTCACTCCGAGCTCTCTCCGGTCCTCAGCCCCAGCACCTCCCATTTTCCATCCCCAGCTCACTGTGACCCCATCCCAGCTCTCTGTGTGCTTTGTATCGCACTATTTCTCTCACACTGTCTGTTTCCCTGTGTTATCATTTTGTCTGTCTTCTGTTTCTTTCCCTGAACTTACTATCTCCCCTTGTCCCTGTCCATGTGATTGTTTGTTTCTTATTTTGTTTGCTTTTTCTGTTTTACTGACTGCCCTTCTGTTTCCCTCGCTATGTTTTTTTCTCTCTCTCCTTGGACGTGTCTGTCTCTTTCTCCCTTGTTGTGATGGTGATGGCTTCTCTATTCTTTTGAAGCATGTGATGGCTCTTTGGTTGGATGTTGGCAATACAATAAACTCAATTGTGTTTTGGTATCTTGGACATAATTAAAATTTATTGGTTAAATTTCAATTGTTGTCAAAACAGCAACCAGAACTTGAATATCCATTTACCGGTCAACTGTTACATGTAAATATTTTGGAACTGCTTTCTTGCAGTGCTCTGCATACTGGCAACTGAACGCATTCTATTCACGTGCATAATAGTGTGACGGTAACTGCTCTTTCCAGGACCATAAGAAACTACAGACGGTTGTGAGCACAGCCTAGACTGTCATGAAAGACAACTTTCCGGCCGTTTATACTTCTCATTGTCACCGAAAGGATGGCAACATCAAATGTCTCTCCCAAACTGGTAATGCTCGCCGACAACTTCTTCCAAAAGGGAGGAGATACAGAGGCTTGAAAACATGGACCAGCATGCTCAGGAACACCTTGTCCCCTACGTAATTAGATGGCGGATTGACATCTCTAACTTGTTAAATAATCAATGTACTTTAAACATAATCTTAGATATATCCAGGTTTCCCTCAGTATCTGAAAGTAGAGTGTTCCTACAAAACCTTTCACAAGCTGATATGTGGGCGGCACAGTGGCACAGTGTTTAGCACTGCTGCCTCACAGCGCCAGAGACCCGGCTTCAATTCCCGCCTCAGGCGAGTGACGGTGTGGAGTTTGCACATTCTCCCCGTGTCTGCGTGGGTTTCCTCCGGGTGCACCGGTTTCCTCCCACAGTCCAAAGATGTGCAGGTCAGGTGAATTGGCTATGTGCTAAATTGCACCTAGTGTTAGGTAAGGGGTAAATGTAGGGGTATGGGTGGGTTGCGCTTCGGCGGGGCGGTGTGGACTTGTTGGGCCAAAGGGCCTGTTTCCACACTGTAAGTAATCTAATCTGATATGGTGTAAAGCGAAGTAGCATTAATTTATGTGGGAAAAATTCACCTTTCGTGGTAAAAGTGAAAATCCTCATCGGGTTTCATTTTATTAGCGAAAACAGGACCTAATGGAGGTCTTTCGGAAAGTGAAGTGGCAAAAAGCGAATTTTTGGAAAGTGGAGAATGCATATACCGACATGGGGATGATGTTCAGGAAAATGGGAAAAGTTAAAAATAAATGAGGTGATTCTCACATATTATTTCCATCCCAGCTGATCATCATTCCCTTTGTTTGTTCTTTTCCTTCTATCTCATTCTTTATCTAACAATTCAACTCGCTCCTCCTCCCCTTCAAAGCAGACTTCCCTATCACCATCATTATTTTCAATATTTTCCAGTTGCTTTCATGTCAGAAAACCTCCGCAGCACTTTCTGTTCTTTTATTTGCATTTCTTATGCAATTTCAGATCACCAGCATCTTTCTTTATTTGGTTTAACCTTCAAATTTGTTATTCCATGGAAAGTCGGCATCCCTGCCAGGGGCAGCATTTGTTAATCATCACTAATTTCCCTGACTGTGAGGCCATTCCACAAGCCAACAGAAAGTCAAGCACATTGATATGGGTCTGAAGTCACACTTAACCCAGACCAGGTCGGAACGTTAGATTTCTTTACCGAATGTCATCAGTGGAACAGGAAAATTTTCAAACAAAATGTGGGTTTTATAGTTGCTTTTCGTGAAATGCACTTTTATTCCAATTCTTATCATTTTTATTTAAGTTCTGCCATCAGCTGTAGTAGGACTTGAAACAAGTCGCTTGAAACAATGTCTTTCGTTTAATAAGCTTTGCTCCTGAATTACATCCAACGACATTCCTACTATGATACATTATCCTAATCATGAAGTAACGTCCGAGACAAGAACAAGTTTGTGATTGAAATACTTGCAACTGGAAAAGTGGCCAGAAGAGAGCTTGAAACATTAAGTCTGAATTTTACCAACGTGCAGGCAATGGTTTGTGCAGCCACTGCATTGACGCAGAGAAATTGTGAGCTGGCAGTGGACAGGATTCGTGACAGAGAGAACAATGGACATAAATCAGTTCAGGGCAAAAATTGATCTCGAGGTTGTGCACAGTTTTGTTCTCAGATGTAAGGGTGTGGTCTGCAATTCAGATGAATGGAAACTGCAATTGAAATTGAAGATAAAAATTTCTTTCATTGGCAAATATAGATAACAGAAATTGCAATGAAGTTCAAAATTGTCTAAGGGATTAATGAATGAACAGTAGTAGAGAATACCAACAACAGCGAGAATAGGTTATGATTTGGAGATGCCGGTGTTGGACCGGGGTGTACAAAGTTAAAAATCACACAACGCCAGGTTATAGTCCAACAGGTTTAATTGGAAGCACACTAGCTTTCGGAGCGTCACTCCTCCACCACAGGTTAGTCACACACTCTCCACCCCGCCCAATTAGCACCACTAATATCCGATAAGGTAGAAATATCCAACAGAGGAAAATGTTGAAAAGACCCAAGGAAAGCCTCCTCTCCATTTGTGTAATTATCCAGTCCATTATTCGCAGATTCAGATCTGTCCTCTCCACGTCTCTGCAGCTGCTGATCCCTGTTACTGTTGGAGCTGATGTATCGGCTCCTAGGCTGGGATAGCGCAGTGAGTGAAGCCCTCACCAATAGGACACAGTTACAATGCAGTCACTGAGCAAACAGCTCTAGCTTTCAATACAGCACATTCAGTTCACAAAATATCTGGACTGTACTGGACTTGATGCTGACATTGCTGGCTATTGGTCACATCTCCCATCAACCAATATCTCTAGTGAAGTCAGTTGTGAGGGAAAATGATGGATGTTTTCTTATCACAGGCTCGATGACTCTGCTCTGTTGTATGCTTGCAATGCTGTCACCATCTTACCCCGAATCTCCGCCCCTCACAAAAAAAGAAACACAATCAGGATGTTGTTACTGAGCTGATCTCTCCTTCACGGGAAGAAACCCCAGCCAACAGACTGTCACTGGGCACAATTGTCCTGAACATAGACAGGAAGTGTGGACTTCTCTGAATGGTTCTCTCACTGCTCTAATAAAGAAACGTTGCACCTTCCGTATAGAATATGCTTCAGTAATTAATTTATACAAATTGACAAACATCTTAATGCAGTTTTATTTGCTGTAAAGTATAATTTTTCACCTTTTCCCCCCTCAGTCCAAAACCAAAAGTGAACTTATTCATTAAGACTTATGAATTAATAAGTCAGACTTACCTAGTAGATAGGGCGGAATGGGGATAGTGGCTGTGGAGACTGCATGGCGAGTACAATGATATTCCCTAGTCATCATCACTCTTAACGTCAGATAGAATTAAATATAGTTCACAACAAGGAACGAGCCAACGTTTGGGATATGTAATGCTCAATGACAATGTGAACTGAACAGGATAATTTTAAATGTGTAAAGTGAACTATATATTATATACATACCATTTAATCATTGGAAATACAGATTGAGTAGTGTCACCGCATTTGCAGCATTAACTTTGATGTCTCTTCACAGATACAGCCAGACCTGCTGAGCTTTCCCTCCAACGTCTGTTTTTGTTTGAAATTGATCATGTTGTTCATATCTGGCAGGATGCTTACAATTAAAACCAAATGATATTAACAAAATGTACAAGGCTACGGGGACAATACAGGAGAATGATAGGAGAAATATCGCTCACTCCAAACTGGAAGAGACAATCGGCTGAGTTTTCACCACCTTAGCTGTAATAATTCTATGTAATGCACTGAAAGCTTTTGGAGATTGGGGAGACAAGCTAGTTCAAAGTAGGACACAAGTGTGGAAAATCTATCCCTATTACTTCATGAAGTTCAGCTGCCTCTAAAATGTATTTTCAAACAAAATAGATTTCCTGAGATTTGCAAGATGTTCAGATTTTCTTTTTACTTTCTATCTTAAAGAAGAAACAGATTTCGGCTGTAATTCAGGTGTCACAGACACACCAACTGTAATAGAAACAGGAAAGTACCACATTGTCCAAATATTACCAAGGTCAACATGTAGACCTTCAAGAAACATGAAATATAGAGATAATGGAAACATGAAATGCCAACAGAAAATGCTGGAGAAACGGAAAAGGTGGGGAAGTGTCTGCAGAGAGCAACAGAATTAACATATGTCATATGATGTGACACTGTTCTGAAAAGTCCTGTTAGAATCAAAGTTTAATTTTTTGCATCTCTTCTCAGAAGTTGCCAGATCGACTGAGTTTCGCTCCAGCTCTTTTGATTTCTTTCTTCTTTCTGAAACGTGACAATGTGTCTGGTCTGAATGATAGCAGCAAAGCTGTTATCTCAGTTGAATCTTGAGTAATCGTTTATGGACATTAAATGAGAAATTACAAAGTTCCTATGTTTGACAGGGCTCTAAATATCGATGACGTATTGCATTGTGAGACCTTGCGATGAAAATGTTGAAACAAAACAGAAGTTGCTGTAAACGCTCAGCAGGTCTGGCAGCATCTGTGCCAAGAAATCAGAGTTAACGTTTCAGGTCCAGTGCCCCTTCCTCAGAACTGATAGTAACACGGAATATGTTGGTTTATATGCAGAAGAGACAGGATAGCTCTTAATGGAGACTGTTATTAGCTAACAATAGGCTGTGAGTAATGGAAGGCTATGTGACAACTCGGCCTGGTGTATGGATAGGGGGCTAGGAGTTTGGGGAGTTCAGGCCCGAAAATTATTGAACTTGATTTTGAATCTAAAGGGCTGCAAATTCCGCACATGGAAAATGAGGTGTAGTTCTTTCAGCTTGCGCTGAATTTGCCTGGAATACTGCAGCAAGCCTGACACAGAGATATTGGCCAGGGAATAGGATGGGCTGTTAAACTGGCAGGCAACTGAAAGCTCAGTGTCATTTGCAGCCGTCCAACGTGGATGTTCTGTGAAGCGGTCACCCAGTCTTCCCTTCATTTCCCCAATATAGAGGATACCACATTGTGAGCAGCGCATGAGGTAGACTGGATTGTGGGAAATGTTGGTAAGGTGCTGCTTCACCTGGAAGGTATAGTTGGGCCCTTTGATACTGATGAGTAGGGAGGTAAATGGGAAAGTGTCACACCTCCGGCAGGGGAAAGTGAAGTGGACCTGTGGTGGGAGTGAATAAAGAGTAGACCAGTGTATCCTGGAGGGAATAATCCCTCTAGAAGGTGGACAAGGGAGGAGAGGTGAATATGTGCAGGTGGGGACATCTCGCTGCAGGTAGGGGAAATGTGGGCTGATGATTCTCTGCATGTCAATGCTACTGGGATAGTAGGTAAGGACAATGGAAACTCTGTTGTGAGAGTGAAGGGGAGGAGAAGTGGAGGAGATGGGCCAGACTCGGTTGAGGACCCTGTTGACAACAGTGATGGGGAATCCCTTGCTTCAAGAACAAGGTGGACATTTCAAAGGCTTCCTTGTTGAATTTAGTATCATCAGAAGCAATGTGGTGGAGACGGAGGAACTGGGGGAATGGAATTGAGTCTATGCAGGAAACCAGGTGTGAGGATGTATACTCCAGGAAACTATGGGAGTCGGTGGGTTAATACTGGATATCAGTGGCCTGGCTATCCCCAGAAATGGAAGCACAAATGTTGAGGAAAGGAAGGAAGGAGCGAGAGATCAACCAGGTGAAAGTGATGGTGAGTTTCAAATTCCAAGCGAAATCGGTGAACTTTTCCAATTCCGGACAAGAGAGAGATGCAGCAGCGATGATATCATCTATGAATCGGACAAAGAGATGTGGATGGGTGCTGGAGTAGAACTGGAACAGGGAATGGTCGATGTTCCCAAAGAAGAAACAGGCATAACTGGGGCCCAAATGTTTATCCATGCACTTCCTCTGTGTGGCAGGAGCAGGCTGAATCAATGGGTCTGACCAGGCAGTTCAGTTTGTGAATTTTTTTTTGGGGGGGAGGGATAGAAGCGAGTTCTACTATCAGAGGACTATTAACTTGGGGGCAGTTGGGGGGAGAGATGAGTGGGGCAGGAATCTTCAGATGCAAGATGGTCAGTTATCATAGTTGCTACAATGGCCTGATGTGCCATGGTAGGATCATGGTGCAGGGGGAAGATTAGAGGAGGTATCTGAGAGTGGGCGTTCAACCTTTGCAATTTCAAAACCAGTCCACCAGACTTATCAGGACAGGTTGAGTAACACAGTCAGGGTTCGATCCAAGCACATGGACTGGAGGCTGTTCGGACAGCGACAGGTTGGATTTGGTGAGGGCAGTGCAGAGAAATTAAGACAACCAATGTTATGTGGAGATTTCTCAATGAACCAAGTTAGTTCAGGTAAAGGCCAAAGGGCGGGGTACAGGTGGAGGGAGAGTGATGCAGCTGGGAAACGAGGTACATGGGACAGGCAGAGGAATCGAGCATAAAGAAACGGGCACTGAGGCGAAGACAGTGGAAGAGCTCAACTTAATGTCATCCCTAAAATTCGTTAAAGTGGGGGCACAGAGAGGTAAAGTTCAGATATTTGCTAAGTACAGAACATTCAGCATTAGAGAGTGGAAGTTCAGGAGGGATGCTGAATAAACGACAAGAGGTAGAGTTTGGGGAGAGCATGGAGTCAGAGGGCAGTGTATGAGAGGGGAGGAAGGTTCCAGAGGGTCAAGGGCATCACCACGTTGTTGAAAATTGTGTGCCAGTACATCTGGTTAGCACGACGAATAAGCCGGTGAATAAATTAGAATTGTGGATTGGTGCAGCTTTGAGACAATATGATGCGATGTTGCTGAACAGAGAAAACGTTGATCTCAGTGGTACTGATATCGCACGATCAGTCCTCAGAAAGTAACTGACTGAAAATAGTTGGGAAGGTAATCTTATTGTAACGTCCTGATTTCACTGGAATGACACTCGAGCAGCAAGGTCTTACTTTTTAGAGACTTTAGACCAATCTGAAAACATCATATATCTTGATGTCATTAACAGGACAAATTTATCCATGGTTTTTGAAGGCACTAGCAAGAACAGAGTTTTTTTTTTGACATTCCCAATAGCTCTGGGGAAAGTGTCATTGTTCTGTGAGGAAATTACCAGCGCAGAATTTCCCGCGATTCCCATTGACCACAGTTTACTCAGGATCCCGGATGTCAAATGAGTCAAATACTACTTTGATGCAATGCAAGTTAATCTGATCTCACCTGATATTGTAAAATCAGTGACATGAATAAAGAACAAAAGGATAGTACACGGCCTGTTTGAACAATGTGCTCACTCTCCTCACAATGTTTAAGGGAAAACTGACGCATTTGAATTTCTGATTCGGAGGAGAGGTTTGTCCTATTTGTGATTAGGCTGTTTGATTAAATGCTGCGACAGAGAGACAGAAAGACACTCCACTCTGTACCATGAGGAACAAAACCAGCCTGTTTAAGGTGCATCAGACAATAACAGAAACTCACTATTGTCTGTTCTTATTGGACATTGATCATCTCAATCTCATCATTTACTGATGACCAATAGCAGCACAGAAGCCAGTGGCTGCCACCATCCCAGTTGGAAAGCAAAAAGGGGAAGGGATGGCCAGAGAAAGTGGGAGTAAGGGGGAATTGGTGTAACTTACAGTGGGAGTAGCAGAAGAAAAGTGTGAAGGGAGATCATCAGTGGAAGAGTATGTAGCAGCAGAAAAGGTAGTGCAAGGGAAGTTGGGCTGGAAGAAAAGTGTAGGACGGAGGGGGAAGAATGGCAGATGAAGTTTTAGTGACAGGGAAAAGCTTGTATTTGAGTAAGTGAGATTGGATGAGAAAACATCACTGTACAAGAAAATCGGGATCTGGATTCCATTCAAAATATCGAAAGGATTCGTTGTACTTTCTTTTCTATCACTTGATTCTTGTTCAGGTTGGACATGTACTGTATATTTCTATATCTTTATCAAGTGCAGACGACATGTTTCTTTGTCCCCTACGTGGTGTTTCAATATTTTTGATTTTTTTTACGGTATATATTTGCTTCCAATTCAAGGTGGATATGAGAATATTATTTGATCTTCTGCAGTTTGCCCATTACATAGAATTTATGTAAGGGCACTCATCACACTCGATGATTTATACAAACAATGAATGAGTCCATGTCCATCCTGCAGATGAAAAATTTCTTCAGCTCTGGTTATTGCGAGGAATGTTACAAAGAACAGTGCCACACAAAATGCTAATGTTCCACTGCAAGGTGTCAAACCCTAGTTTATCCTAAATTATTTGCAATGCTTATAAATAAAACATGCAGAGTGGCAGAATGTAAAAGGTGAATTCAATTCTGTCGAAAATGCTATTTGTGGATCCCTCATAAGATGTGTTAACTTCATCACTCATAACTTCACCAAAATAGGAAAAGCAAGAGACTGGAATTGTCAAATCATCCCCTGAATAACATCTGGAGAACAGGAAGGAAATCACGGTTTGTTTGTGTTATTCAGAAATGACGATTGTGGGAATGTGGAATGTGGAGAGCAGTGGAATGATGACCAATGATATGAATGACACAAAGATGAGCTGGGTGGATCACAGTCAGGAGGAAAGTGTTAGGCTATAGGAGGATATAAACAAATTATTCAGACAGTCAGATCAATGGCCTGATGAAATTTAACATCGATAAATTGGGAAGATGCAAGTCAGAAGTAACAAGGTAAGAGAGTACTCAAAAGTGAGTATGAAAGAGGAGGGCTAAATTTGCTCGTTTTTTCTTTGCAGCAGGGAAGATTAAGGAGGGAATATGGTACAGGTGTACAAGAGCGTAAGGGTATGGAGAGGATGAACAGACAGCAGCTATTTCCATTGTCAAAGGATCAAAAACGAAGGGACACACTTTTAAAGTGAAAGGCAGGGGATTGAGAGAGGATTTGTGGAATGTGTTTCGAACTGACAGACTGGTATGAATCTGGAATGCGTTGTCTAGGAGGGGGGTTGAGGCAGGTAACCTCACAAACTTTTAAAAACCCGTTGGATATTCACTTGCTGGCACAGGCGTGATTGGACTGTTTTTCATTCCACGTTTTTTTGCAGTGGCAGCCATGAACACTCTGATATATCCGGAAACAATAAGCAAAGGCAGTTGCTGCTTTGTTCCTTTGTCTGTACTCAGTAAGTATCTACATTACAAACCAGCATAATCTCATGCAGCTTCAGCACTTACTCAATCAAAGGCAGCCAGCCATCTCTGGGAACATCCAGGGTAATTTATATGCTGAGTGTAAGCATTGTCCAACGACAGCACTGATATTATTCCAGCTGTTTGCCACCATTAGTATAGCTACAGCCATAATATGAACACATCTTTTCCTCCATTATAATGCAGACCTCTAGCAAGAAGGGTGTTATTTCTCTGAAGCATAATAAATTCTTTCCCAGTTATTCACTTTGACAAATAGCAAGTTTTCCTGTGTTTTTCTGCCAGTTCTTAATCACACAATTCCCCAACCCAACCTCTTTCCCCTTTAACATTTTCTTCTGCACTGTCTCCCCGATCTCACACACCTCATTCCCTCACAACCCCCACACTCTCCATCCTTATTTGTTAAGTATGTATTCACATTTATTCCAGAGAGCCTCTAATATCAACATGTAGCAGATACAACAATGGGCGGGGCTGTGCCGGGCCTCACTGTGGAGAACGAAGCCAGTCAGGTGTTGCAGGCAGAATTGGGAGAACATTGTCGGACCAGTGACCGTGACGCATGTACTTTAGCTTGTTAAGGAAAAGACATAAAGATAAAGGTTTGAAAAATAAGAATAATTTGGAAGAGGGAGGCAGATTTTATCGAAACCAAGACAAGGATCTGGCCACAGTGCAGTTACTTCTGGGTGAAACTGTAGCAGAACAGCGTGGGGGTGGGGGTGGGGGGTGTCACATGCTCAAAATGGAATTGATGAGAGTGTCACCACAACATGTTACACGGAAAATGAAATTTAGGACAACCAGCCCAGTGAAGCTTGAATGTGTACAAATATTCAGAACGGATTACAAAATGAAAGATAAGCTTAAAGGAGAAATAAAGTGAGCAGGTTAATGGAGGTCCCAGAAGAGCAGAGAGCATGAAGAGCAAAACACAAGAAAGTAAGTAGAAGAGCAAAAAGTGGGGGCGGGGGGGAGATAAAAACATTACTGGGCGATATCTTCAAGAATCGAAAGATATTTTATTAGTTTACTAAGGGCAAGAGGGTAACAAGAGAAAGGATAGGGAGTATTAGGGACTGAGGAGGCAACCTGTGCACACAGCCAGATAATATGCAAAACACTTACTACATATTGGTCTTCACTTTGGAGAAGCAGTTCCTGGATTCAATGTCTGTTCCTGACAGTGTGCAAATTGACACAGAAGCTGAGGAAGAATTGGAGGTTGATGCAGGATAAAAAGTGGACAAATCCCTAGATTTGGATAAACTGTATCTTAGACTGATGTGGAAGATCAGGGAGGGGATTGCAGGCTCTTTAAGTTTGTGTTGTTTTTTGTTTTTCCTCTGGCAACAGAGGTGGTGTAGTCCAACAGGACAACATCTAATGTAGGTTCAACTTCCACACAGAGTGCTAGGAAAAATGCCATGGGATTAAAGACGACCAAGTCTCATACCAGTGGGATGGAAACCAATGTAGAAAATTGTGAAAGTTTTTGAGGCTGGATCACAAAATATCTTCAAGGCTGAGACGGGCAGATTTTTAAACAAGGGTTCTGTGGAAAATGCAGGAAAATGGAATGGAAGGTTATCAGAATAAATATACGCCAATTGAAAGGGAAAAAACAGACTCATCGAGCGGATGGGTGTACTGTCACTAATTTGTTTAATGGTAAACTTTTTGTCATAGTTTGTATTCACTGGACCATCAACCTTTCTCCCTCCGGAGTGAGACACAGTTTGGAATGCAATCAATAGATTCAAGTAATTCATAAATGCAGTACTAATAGACAGAAAAGACCAGAGGACTGCGACAACGCAGATTGACTGTCGGGGTGACTGTTTGCAACTGCGCAGTCACCACTTCTAGAAGGAAGACCTCAGCAAGACAAAGTCTAAGCATGGGCCTGGTGTTAAGAGTGCATAAGGCCCAAATGCTACATCAGTCTAGTGTCTCCCTCTTTCCCTAACCAAAACAAAATGTGGAGTGGTCTATTGACGTGCTGCTAGTCGCAGAGTCGGTAGCAATGTTTTGGTTCGAGAGGTTTTGGTGAGCAGCAGCTCACCAAAAAGTACAGGTACGCTCAGGTAAAGTCATTTTAACGCTAGTCTGACAGCGGTTGAGATGGCAGTTAGGGCAGTTGCACGTTCCTCCTGCAGGATGTAAGAGCTCAGGGAGATTTCCACTGTCCCTGATGACTACACGTGTGGGCAGTGCAACCAGCTGCAGCTCCTTGGGAGATCGTGTTCTGGAGCTGGAGCTGGCTGCTCTTCGGATCACCCAGAAACGGAGCACTTCATCAATAAGAGCTTTAGTGAGGTGGTCACACCTAAGTCCCTGCCTTAGCCAAGTTTCTGTAAAGACTATCACATCCCAGTCCCATGTAAAGATCCACGACCTGAGTTCATCATCCTTGCCTGTCAGCCCTGTTTGATTTAAATAAGTGGAATTGAATCCAACAGGCTTTCATTGCTTCCTGTCGTGTTCCAGGCAGGGAGTAGCAGGGCGAACACAAGAAATGGCAAAGTGGGTAGGCAGGGAGTGCAGGAATCCCCTGTGGCTATTCCTCTCAAAAACAAGTATACCATTTTGGATACTGATTTTGTGTGTGTGTTTTGCGGATGGGGAATGGGTGTCAGGAAATGACCATTCAGGGGAAAGCAGCAGTAGCCAGGTTGGTTGTACTACGACTGGCTCTGGGGAGCACCAGGAAAGGATAAAGATAAACAGGGTCTTAGAGATAGGGGATTCGATTGTTAGAGGGACAGATCGGAAATTCAGTGGTCTCAAACGGGAAACCACGATGGTGTGTTGCCTCTAAGGTATCGGGGTCCAGGATGTCTCCGATCGGCTGCAGAGCATTCTCAAGGGGGAGGGTGTTCAGCCAGAAGTCATTGTGCACGTTGGCACAAATGACACAGGTAGATATAGGAATGAGGTCCTACAGAGAGATTACAGAGAGATTGGAGAAAAGTTAAAAACCAGCATCTCAACAGTGGTAATCTCCTGATTATTTCCAGTTTCATGAGCTAGTGAAGGTAAGGATAGGAGGATATGGCAAATAAATATGTGACGAAAGAATTGATAGTGAGGATGGATTCAGACTTTTAGATCATTGTGATCTTTTCTGTGACAGAGTTGACCTGTTCAAGAGGGACAGGTGGCACATGCAGTGGAGGGGGTCCAACAGCTTGGCAGCCAGTTTTGCTCGTGCTACATGGGAAAGTTAAAACTAGATTGGCGGGGGACGAGGGGGTGGAGTTATCCTCATGATCATGGAGGAAAGTTCAAGGCTGAAAGGACATACAGTAATCAGAAACAGTAAGCTGGAGAGACAGTTCAGGCTAGAATACCATAGTGAACAAGGAATGTCTGCTTATTAAATTGCATTTATTTCAAGACAAAAGAGCTGACTGGTTAGGCCAATGAACTCAGGGCGTGGATACGTACGTGGGACAGGGATATTTTAGCCATTGCAGAAACCTGGCTGAAGGAGGGACAGGACTGACAGCTTAATGTACCAGGATAAAGTGCGTTAGGAAGGACAGAGTGGTGGAAGGAGGGGAGGGGGCTTTACGTTTTTGATTAAGGCCAGTATCACAGCAGTGATCAGAGATGATATATATAAAGGATCAACCAGTGAGGCTTTGTGGGCGGAGCTTAGAAATAAGAAGGGGATGATGACATTAGTGGGGTTCTACTATACGTCCCCAAATAGTCAATGTTAATTAGAGGAACAAATATGCGGGAGGGAGGGGAGACTTGCAGGAACAATTGGGTTGTCATAATAGGGGTTTTAATAGGACAGACTGGGTCTGTCAGTGCTTTTAGGGATTTTATGGAATGGAATCCATTAAGTGTGCCAGGAAAGTTTCCTCAAGTGGTATGTGGAGGGTCTTGTTCGGGAAGTGGGAAAAGTTGACCTACTCTTAAGAAATAGGGCAGGACAGGTGATAGAGGTGACAGTGGGTGAGCATTTTGCGACCACTGATTATAGTTCTATTGATTTTCAAATGGTGATGGAGAGGGAAGATGAAACTGCTCCACACGTTCAATTTCTAAATTGTAGCAAGATGAATTTTGATGGATTTATACAGGAGCTTGTAGGGTTGATTGGAGTAGTTTGTTTGCAGGCAAAGTGAACTCTGGCAAATACGAGACCGTTAGAGTTCAAAATCTACAGTATATGTTCCTGTGCGCGTGAAAGGAAAGTTGACAGGAATGGGGAATCCTGAATGACAAAAATTATTGAGGCTTTGACCTGAAAAATAATGTGGAAGTGTCGCTCAAGTCCAGGCAGGTGGGATCAATGGAACTCCTGGATGTATGTAAGGTATACAGGACTTTACTTAAGACGGAAATCAGGACAGCAATAAAGTGCTATGAGATAGCCTTGGCTGAGAAGTTTAGGGTGAATTCAAAGAGGTACTTTAAGTCTATTAAAGGAAACTCATTAACTATTGAGAGAATAGGACCACTCAAAGACCGAAGTGAGCACATATATGTGTAACCATAAGAGATGAGTGATGCCTTCAAAATATATTTCTCCTCTGTGTTTAACGTGGAGAAAGACATGAATACTTGGGAATTGGGGAAAGTTGAATATGAAATCTTAGGGACAGTCTATATTACAGTAGAGGAGGTACAGGGTGTATTGGAATGCTTGAAGTTGGATAAATCTCATCGTCCTTACCAGATATATTCAAGAACACTGCAAGTGGCTAGAGGAGCTATGGTGGTCCTGGCTGATAATTTTGATCATCATTTACCAAAAATGAGATCCCGAAATACTGGGGGATTGCAAATGTTGTACCCTTATTCAAGAAGGACTGAAAAATAAAGTCAGGGAACTATAGACCAGTAGGTTTAACATCTGTGGAAGGTAAATTACTTGAGAAGATTCTGAGGGATAAGATACATTTGGAAAACAGGGTTTGATTACGAATAGTAAGCATGAGTGGAAGTTCACGCCTGATGAATTTGTTTAAAGTTCTTTGATGGTGTGATCAGGAAGTTTGACTAAGGTGGTCCGGTAGACGTCGAAACGTGTAGTACTGGCAACAGACAGCAGGTCACGCAGCATCGGAGGGGCAGGAGAATAGACGTTTCAGGCATAAGCCCATTTCAGGAATGTCCAAAGCATCGATTCTCCTGCTTCTCGGATGCTGCATGACCTGCCATGCTTTTCCAGTGTCACACCTTTTGACTCTAATCTCCAGCATCTGCAGTGCTCACTTTCTCCAATGGTGGTAGATCTGTACTATATGGATTTACGCCAGAACAAGATGAACCTTTTCAGCCCATGGAGCCTGATATACAGTAACAGGAGGAGACTAATCAGTCCCTCAAGTCGATAAAACTAGACCCAGTTTAGATTATACAGCAACAGTATCAGTCTATTCAGCTACTTCAAGTCAGTAATACAGGAAATGGAAGAGGCCACAAAGTGAGTGGACAATGGGGTTTACTGGAATAACACCAGGCTACATAGCTCCTCAGGTCTGCCCTTCAATTCAGTAAGGTCATGGCTGATTTGTTCTTGGCCAGAATTTCTCTTTCATGCCCACTTCTTTGTAGCCCTCAACTCCCTAACGTGTCAAAATCCATTAACACCACCCCACGCCCCCAAACTTTTCAATGACGTAGCTGTCTGGAATAGAGAGGCCCCAACAGTCTCTATCCTCTGAGAGAAGGAAACACTCCCCACACATATGCCTTGGCCTATTGACATGAGCAAAAGATATGAACACAATGTCAGAGTGATTGGCCCTGACATCACGGCAGGATTTGACTGAACAAGGTGTCAAGGAATCTGAACAAGATTGAAATCCCCACTGTTTGGTCATTGAGAACACAATGTGGCTGGTGGAGATCAATCCTCTCAGTCCCTGGATATCTCTGTAGGCGATCCTCAGGGAAAGTTTCTCTGCACAAACAACTCCAGTTGATTCATCAGTGTCTTTCCCTCTACCATACGATCAAAAGTGGGGATGTTCAGTGAAGAACACACAATGTTCTGAACATTGCTCTCCTCCACAGGTGCTAAAGTATCAATAACAGACAGCATTCAAACTTGTGTTGTTAAAGTGACAGGAACATTCATGTAATAATGCGATCAGAACCTACACATTTCCATGGTTAAAAAAGGAAGCTCATGCAGCATCTCAACTGGTTTCACAGGAATGTCAGAAAGCCATTCAACCCATCAAAACTATTGGTAAGAAGAAGCACAGCCCATTCGCTTTCTCCAGCCGACTACACAGGAAGAGGTTTTGAAAAAAAAACAATCTACACATGTTTTAATCCAAAATAGACATGCAGGAGGCTGAAGATTACAACAAGCCAGGCAGCATCAGCAGGTGGATAAGGCAACGCCTTGGGTATAACACTTCTTCATTACTGCGGGTACAGCAAAGCAGCTAAAGATAAAGAGGCAGGGCGAGAAAAGAGGAGGCAGGGTGGTGAGTTGGGGATAGGTGGATACAGGTAAAGGGGTACCACTCGGTTGGACAATGGGAGGACTGAATCTGGGTGGTAGCCGGGAAAAGGCTTGATCAGTGGAATGGAAGGGAGGGGAGGGGCTGGGAAGGGAGTTGGTGGATTAGAAGAAAGTTTACCTGAAATTGGAGAACTCAATGTTGTGTGACTTGCTGTGTTCTTCCTGCCCCTTGACTGTCTACTATTACCGAGGAAGATAAGAATTCTGGACAGTACATCATACTGGTAAGCTTGAACCAAGGGTCGCCCAATAGTGTCCATGAAACTTTTCACTGAAACCAGGAGGAGGACATTCCGCCCCTTGAAACACTAAAGCATGAAGAGAAGAGGACATTCAGCCCCTCCAGACTGTAACAAAAAGGAGGGTGCCATTGATGCTCCAACATGACAAATCAATGAAGCATTGAATGCACAGAAAGGCTGTTCCATGTTGTTCCTCTTGGCTCCATTGCTAATGGTACACACGTGTTATATTAACGATACCATGTTTGCTGACAGTGAGGAGGGACAGCTGATAGTTTGTGCCAAATCTCAAGGAGGCATCTCCCAGCGCTGAGAAGACAGGCTAGTGTTCGGTATGGCGGTCAGAAGCTAGTATTAATGGCGAACACTATCAGAGTGTGGCTACTTACAGATTTGTGAACAACATGACGTTCAGTACAGGGTCACACACCAGCTGCACATTGAGGTAGAGAGAGTTCATTCAGAACCTGTAGCTCTCACTTCACGAACATGAGGCCCCACTCAGGTAAGTATAGTATCATAGAGTCCGACAGAACGGAGACAGGCCGTTCATCCCAAACTGGTCAATGCTGACCAAAATGTCCATTTTTGCTAACCCCGTTTCCCTACACTTTTCCCCTGTCCTTCAAATCGTTTCCTTTCTATATATTTGCCCAATTGTGAAAGCATGTATCGCAGATGTTTTAGATAAGTCTGTCAATGTTCCGTTTTGAAAATAATGAGTGTTGATCCATAACCCTCAAGTTTTAATACAAATAGTTTTGTAGTGATACAGATTATTTCTTTCACAGTCTCCTCGTGATACCATCACCACAGGAATTAGTCCAGTGAAACTCCTTTACACTGCCTCTCTGTAGCAAAGTGATCATTCCTAATAAAGGAAAAATAATCTGTACATAGTGCCCCAATTACTTTCCGAACAACACTCTACGACAGCAGGAAGATGTCGTCACTCCTATACTTGAATCATTTTGCAATAAAGGACAGTATACAATTTACTATGTTGATTACTTGCTGCCTGGTATGAATTCTGTTAGTGACTCATGATCAAAGACACCCCGCTCATTTTCGCCAAGGGCTCTTCCGATCCTCTAATCTTCTAACAAAGACAAAATTAAGAAGGAAAGTATGTTTGCAAAACCATTCCTTAGCCTCGCGAACAGCTGTGTTTCAATCATACTCACACCACCATCAACATTAATACTGCTAATGGCGATGGTTGGAGATGCTGGGAAGGTGACGTCCTTGATGTATTATTAATCCAGAGACCCATGAGCTGATCCCCACCCCAGAATCGAATCCCACGACGGCAAGTGGTAAAACTTGAACCCAATAAAATCAAATGGATCTATGAAACCATTGTCAATTGCCACAAAATCCTACCTAGCACTCTAATATCCTTCAGGGAATGACATTTACCACCTTCAGCTGTTCGGGCTTACATGTGACTCCAGCAATGCATTTAACTCTCGATTGCCCTTTGAAATGGATACGCCAGCCACTCATCTATAACACTCACTACAAAGTCTCAAAGAAATGAAACCACACGAACCTAAGCACTGACTATTTACAGCCACGGACTGCAGTGGGTCAGAAAGGCAGCTCATCAACACCTTCTCATGATAATGAGGAAAGGGAATTAAATACTGGCCCAGCATCCCACTAATGAATAAGGGGAGATAACGAATACACTCAGGGAAGAGAGACAAAGGGACATAACTCACTTTAAACAGTGACTTTGGTGTATACCCGAACATGTATAATGTAAGTAATGTAAGAATGGAAGAAAAATAAATAAGAATAATCTAATTTTTATTTTCTTTCCAGCTGATCATCAACAATTCCTTTGTTTGCTTCTTGTTCTCTCTCCCTGTCTTTATCTACTCAAGTCATTCCTTCTCCCCTTTACCACAGATGCTCTTTTAACTCTCTCTTTCTCTAACTATTGAACTCCCTCCTTCTCCCCTTCATAACAGACATCCCTGTCACCAACATCAATCACAATATTTTTAAGCTGTGTTCAGTTATGATGGATGGACAGTGGACTCGAAATGTCAATTCTATTTTTCCCTCGAGCAAGGGTGCCAAGTCTGCTCAGTTTCTACAGCAGTTTCTCGATTTATTTTTGTTTCTGATCTCTTGCAGCATTCTTTGTTTTGTTTCAATTTCAATATTGTTATGAGATGGTATGTCTGCATCGCTGGTAAGGTCAGCATTTGTTGACCTCTCTAAATGTCCGTTCCTGTGAGGTCATTACTTCAGGCAGTAAACAGCCAAGCTCATTGCTGTGGGGCTGACATCAGTCTTCAGCCAGACCAGGTAATAATGCTCGATTTCTTTACCAAAGAGCCTCAATGAAATAGATAAACTTATTGAAAAAAAGCTGGTGCTGTTATTGTTGATATTAGCTCTTATTTCCAATTCCTGTCATTTGAATTTAAGTTCTGACATAATCTGAGGTAGGATTTGAAACAGTGTCTTTAGTGTCGTAATCTGGGCCTCTGAATTACATGTCCAGCGGCATTCCTTCTCGGACACACTGTCCCTCTCATGAATTTACTTTAGAGACAAGAACAAGGTTCTGATGGCCATATTTGTAACAGACAGAGTGCTTAGAAGAGATCTCGATGCATGAAGTCTGAATTGTACCAAGGCATAGATAATTATTTATTTGGGACCCGCACTGACGTTAAGTTGGGGACTGGGAATATTACGGATCTGGTAGTGGGTATGTTTAGTGATTGGGATAATACCGAGAAATAAATTAATTCAAGGCAAAAGGTAATTTCTGATGGTGTACAGTCTAGTTCTCAGATGTTTGTGCGGACTGGGATGTTGGGTGGTTCAGACGTTTATGGTAATGAGTGCAATTTGTATTTGAAACTGAAGACAATAGTTTCCGTCTTTGTCAAATAAAGGTAACAGAAATAGTAATGAATTTCAGCATGGTTTATGGGATTAATAAATAGATAGAGATGGAAAGACTTACCAGGAACACCAATAATTGCGAGCATGGGATAGTAACCCGCCTGGATAATCATCAGTACGGCTTTGATCCGATCTTGAAATGTTTCAAAATACCACCAAATATTGAAAAGACCCCAGGATAAACTCCTGTCCATTGTTGCAGTATTCCAGTCTAATATTCTCAGATTCTGATCCATTACTGGAACATTCTAAACTATTCTCAGATGTTTATCTATCCACTTCCCCTCTCTGCAGCTGCGGATCCCTGTTCGTGTTAGAGGTGATGCATCTGCTGCTACTATGGGATAAAGTGCTGTAATAGGCCCCTTAAAAATAGAAGAGGGAAACCATCCAGTGACACAATTGGAATCCATGGAGACTGTCATCAATCACAGTCACTGAACAAACAGATCAGTTAACTCCAGTCAGTGTGGTACCTTCTGATCACAATAATAACTGGACTCGGTTGAATGCTGGCATCACTGGCTATTGGTCACATCTCCCATCACCAATTGCTCGAGTGAAGTTAGTTGTGAGGGAGAATGATGAATGATTTCTTATCGCAGGCTAACTGTTTCTGCTACGTTGTCCATTTGCAATGCTGTAACCGCCTGAACCTCCTACCACCACCCCCAAACATATAGAACATAGAACATAGAACATAGAACAATACAGCGCAGTACAGGCCCTTCGGCCCTCGATGTTGCGCCGATCAAAGCCCACCTAACCTACACTAACCCACTATCCTCCATATACCTATCCAATGCCCGCTTAAATACCCATAAAGAGGGAGAGTCCACTACTGCTACTGGCAGGGCATTCCATGATCTTACGACTCGCTGAGTGAAGAACCTACCCCTAACATCAGTCCTATATCTACCCCCCCTTAATTTAAAGCTATGCCCCCTTGTAATAGCTGACTCCATACGCGGAAAAAGGTTCTCACTGTCAACCCTATCTAACCCCCTAATCATCTTGTACACCTCTATCAAATCACCCCTAAACCTTCTTTTCTCCAAAGAAAACAACCCCAAGTGCCTCAGCCTTTCCTCATAGGATCTTCCTACCATACCAGGCAACATCCTGGTAAACTTCCTCTGCACCCGTTCCAGTGCCTCCACATCCTTCCTATAGTATGGCGACCAAAACTGCACACAATATTCCAGAAGCGGCCGCACCAGAGTCTTATACAACTGCAGCATGACCTCAGGACTCCGGAACTCAATTCCTCTACCAATAAAAGCCAGTACGCCATATGCCTTCTTCACTGCACTATTTACCTGGGTGGCAACTTTCAGAGATCTGTGTACATGGACACCAAGATCCCTCTGCTCTTCCACACTACCAAGTAGTCTACCATTAGCCCAGTAATCCATCTTTTTATTACTCTTACCAAAGTGAATCACTTCACACTTAGCTACATTGAACTCCATTTGCCACCTTTCTGCCCAGCTCTGCAGCTTCTCTATATCCCGCTGTAACCTGCCATATCCTTCCTCACTGTCTACAACTCCTCCGACTTTCGTATCATCCGCAAACTTGCTCACCCAACCTTCTAACCCTTCCTCCAGGTCATTTATAAAAATGACAAACAGCAATGGTCCCAAAACAGATCCTTGCGGAACACCACTAGTGACGGCACTCCAAGATGAATCTTTGCCATCAACTACTACCCTCTGTCTTCTTCCAGAGAGCCAATTCCTAATCCAAACCTCCAACTCACCCTCAATGCCATATCTCTGTATTTTCTGCAGTAGCCTACCATGGGGGACCTTATCAAACGCCTTACTAAAATCCATATATACTACATCTACCGCTTTCCCCTCATCTACCTCCTTCGTCACCTTCTCAAAGAATTCAATAAGGTTTGTGAGGCACGACCTGCCCTTCACAAAACCATGCTGACTATCCTTGATCACATCATTCTTATCCAGATGTGCATAAATCCTATCCCTTATAATTCTCTCTAAGACTTTGCCCACAACAGAAGTGAGACTCACTGGCCTATAGTTACTAGGATTATCCCTACTCCCCTTCTTGAACAAGGGAACCACGTTTGCTAGCCTCCAGTCCTCTGGCACTACTCCTGTAGACAAAGAGGACACAAAAATCAAGGCCAATGGCTCTGCAATCTCCTCCCTTGCTTCCCAGAGAATCCTAGGATAAATGCAATCAGGCCCAGGGGACTTATCTATTTTCACCCTTGCCAGAATTTCCAACACCTCTTCTCTACATATCTCAAAGCCATCCATTCTACTTATTCGTGCCTCAGTATTCATATCGACAACAATGTCCTGTTCCTGAGTGAATACTGACGAAAAGTATTCATTCAGCGCCTCCCCAATCTCTTCAGCGTGCTCCCCTTCACTCAAACAAGCAGCAACCAGTAGATTTTCAGGGGGCATATTTGCCCTGACCATGCACAGGAAGTGTCGGTTTGCCTAGGCATTCCTCTAATTGTTCGAATAAGGCAATTTTGTATCTTCAACACACAATGCACTTCAGCATTTTTTTGTATAAATTCACAAACACCTTAATACACTTTTATGGCTTCAAAACAGTGAAACTTACATTTATTGAGTTCAGTCCAAAGCGAAAGGTGGCATGTTGTCACAAAGCTGGTCCCTTTACAAGGTTATGTTGTCTGTGATTTTTCTTAGAGAGGTTCTAAATGACTAATATGTCTGAATTCTTAAAGGTTTATTGCCGTCCTTTTGTTTATACATAACAATAATGCTGCAGGCAGACAACTTTCAAGTCTTTAAAAAGAAACGTGTACTATCAAAAGGACGTGGCCACCTCTCTCGTTGGTCAGATAAGTTCAGTCTGGGGTAGGTTGAGTCAGTGTCAATGTTGAAATTGGATTTTCTCCCCTCCTTCTGCACTTCTTAACTCATAACCTGTTTAGCAGAAGCCTTTTAATCAGAATGTTTCAGGAATCTAAGGAGGGAACCTAGTCAAACCTATTTTGAATTTGAAAGGATCAAGCAAAGTAATTTTGATAGATGGATAAGAGCTTAAAAGTCAAGAAAATCTACGATGCTCGTTGAGAGACAATTAATTTGGAGGGGTTCAAAAATGCTTGCCTGATATAGTGCAAACTCATTTGGAAGAGCAGAGACGTAAAACAGCTGAAGTGTTTGATGATTATGAATTGATCCATACAACACGGTGTGGCTTCCAGAATCAATGTCAATCCATGAGGGATAGAAATTAGGCCGAAGAGAAATCCTCACGTGGAAAGGGAAAGGTCATAAGAAGGTCATAAGAACAACTTACCACAGGAAAAAAGGAAACCCGTGAAGAGGACAAAGAAGTTAGAAAAGCTCCGGTGTTTTCTTTGCAATAACTTAGGTCACATGAAATTACTCTGGTGGTCCGGGGGGGGGGGGGAAAGTGCAGATGTAGGAAAACAGAATAAGCCTGGGAGTTTTGTTGGAACTGTAACAGAAAGCACAGTGGAAGCTATAAAGCTGCAATAGAATGTGCAAGCTTATTGGAGGTTGAAGTCTTTCTGTCTCTGTAAGCAGCTCAGAAAAAGCCGTTTAGACTCGACAAGGCTCCGTTACCAACAAGCCACCGTCTCTCTATTTCCTTTACCTTATTCAGTGTCTGCAACTCTCCCTGTATCTTTCAGAAACCTGCTTTCGGCACTGTAGATCTGTCTACCTCCCCAGATAACCTGTTCCATCTCCTACAGCTCACTCAATCACTGTAACACCCTCTTCCCCCTCTAATCCTCCTGTTTTTCAGTATCTTCCAGGCACAGCGGTGATCTTGTGAGGGGGCAGTACAGAATGGGATATTATAAATTTCAGCTCAGGCTTGAGGAATACAATTACTTGGGAGTCATAAAAGCAGAGAACCTGAGAGAGTGCAGCACAGAGTGAGAGAATATAAATCAGCAGCGAGGATCGAGGCCGACTGGGACTTGGAGTTGGAGAAGCAACAGAGCAGGAGGCTCGAAACCAGCACAGAGTCACAGAGGGAGTGACCATGTGAGGGACCAACTTGGAGTAGGAGCATGAGGCTAATTCACACCTGGGAGTTTAAAACACTAAATAGGGAGGATATAAATCAGCGTTGAGGATCGAGGCATAATTGTGCCTGGTAGTCACAGAGACGGTGACCCTGTGAGGGAGCAGAGTGGATGGGAGCTGGAGGATTACACATACCTGGGAGTCACAGAGACGGTGACCCTTTGAGGGAGCAGAGTGGAGTGGGAGCTGGAGGATTACACATACCTGGGAGTCACAGAGACTGTGACCCCATGAAGGAGTAGAGTGGAGTTGGAGGATTATATGTACCTGGGAGTCACAGAGACACGCCTTTCTGCTGGTGTGACCCCCTGAATTGATTTTGAAAGTCACACAATCGTCTTCACAGAAGAAAATGTAAGGTCATTCGCTGTTAATAAACAGTTACTTGCTGTAAATTGCTGCAAATTGACATTTTCTTTCTTGGAAGTAGGGCTGAAACCTGATATATCAGTAAAAAGTGAAAGTCTGAATCAGTATAACAAAGAATCTCAGTCAACTACAGGCCGATAAGCGAAGGAATGTTGAACGTGTGCCTCTGATATTAACTTTATAAAAACGTAATTCATTGAGTAAGACTAAACACGTTTCAGCTTATGTTGTCGTAGTGTAGGTTGGTCAAATGAAAAACGTTTTCTGTTACGTTGGGAAGTCATAGCCACTGCTGATGTTCGAGACGAACACCGGGACATGCAGTTAATGCCTGGAGATTCTGTGAGACATGTATGATGAGAGTTAGGTGGACAACACATTCATGGAGGGGATCACACTGCTGTCATAACGGCCTGTAAAAAGGAAGGGAATGGGTGATCAGTCAAGAGCTACAGCCAGGGAATGCAGGATTACCCTGAGGGGGAGGGAAGGTGAGACTCCCTCCCCATTCAGTTTCCCAGTTTGGAAGCTGATGAAGGTGCTGTCTGCTGAAGGGAGGGCAGTCAGACCCATGTTTGTGGTCCCACAAGCAGCCTGACTGTACAGGAAGAGAGGGAGAAGGAAGGAGGAGCAATAGTCACAGGGGAGTCAGGAAATTGAAGAAGGTGTCAGTGTTTCTGTGACTGTGAATGTAATTCCAGGATAGTGGGGTCAAGAATCTCACTGTGTCCATCAAGTCTGCTCCACCATTCAATTTTGACTGATCGGTTTTTCAAGCCCATTTTCCTTCTTCCCCCTTTTATCCCCGGGCAATCAAGAACTTTTCTATCTTTGTTTTAAATCTACTCAATGACCTTGCATCCACAGCCTTCTGTGGCAATGATTTCCACAGATTCCCCACTCTCTGGCTGAAGACGTTTCCCCTCATCTCCGATATAAAAAGGTTTTCCCTTTACTCGAAGGCTGTGCCCTTGGTTACTCGTCTCTGCTGTTAATGGAAACATCTTCCCAACGTCCATTCTGTCCAAGCCACTCAGTATTCTGTAAGTTTCAATCAGATCTCCCCTTGTCCTTCTAAACTCCATCATGTATAGTCCCAAATCCCTCAAACATTCCTCATCTGACAAGCCTTTCATTCCTGGGAGTTTTCTTGTGAGCTTCCTCTAGATCTGCTTCAAGTCAAATGCATCTTTCCTGATGTATGGAGCCCAAAGTATAACATATTCAGAAATGATATAAAGGATAGAAAAGGACGAAGTGTAGAAGTATAGGTTCCAGATAAGGTTATATAATGATTCTGAGAGAAAGTGGATGCCTCCAAGTTCAGAATGAATTTGGCTGGAGCTATAGAACAAAAAGTAAAACGTTACGCTGTGAGGGACCGTCTGTAGGCCAGCAACAAGTGAAAAGGGTACAGAGATGGCAACGTGATCGTGTTGAGAAACTTGCATTATCCAAATACAGACTGGGATACTGACCGTGTCTGGGCAGTGACGGATTGCATGGAGGGGAGATTACTGCCGGAGTATGTGCCCACTCCAAGGGGCCATGTACTGTTGAACCTTGGAAAATAGATGGGGAGAGTGGATCCAGTATCAGGCGGGAACATTTTCTGGCACGATGATCATTGCATTGTAACACACAGGATGATGGTAGAGATTGTTGTGCATTGACTGAGTTTGAGAAAAATCAATTGACTGAGAGCTGCCTTCTGTAGAGCAAGAATGAATCTGGGAAGGAATGACTGGAACACCAAGTTGATCAGAAAAAGAAAAATTGAACAATGGGCTCCCTTCAATGACATGGATCCGTTCGAGGAATAGTTCCTCACACAGGAAAGGCAGGGTAAACAAACCCAACGCTCCTTCGATGACAATAGAGCAAAAGTTTAAGGTGAAGAAGAACAATTGAACAGCTGTCAGATAGAAAACAGAATTGTGAACCAGGAGAAATGCTGAAGGTTTAGGGTAGAGATGGTAGAGCGGAGGGATTTATGAGGAAACGGAGAGCCAACATAAAGTTGTCACACGTGTAAGGGAGCATGCGGAAAGGTGGAGTAAAGCTGATTCAACACTTGAAAAATGATTTGTACTGAGAAGAAGGTAAATGGCTGAGTGTGAGTTGAATACTTCATCTCTGTCTTTACCAAAGTGGCCGAACTCACGCAAGTCATGTTGACAGAGGAGTAAACACTATCATTAGAAAGGTACAAAGTTGATGAGAAATATCTTTGTGGCACAGGCAACAAACATGTTTCTCTGTTTTTCCCTCGTTATGTGTGACATTAAATCATTCGTTCATCCATTCATTCACGGAATAAAAGTGACTGTATCAATTTGGAAACAAAATTGACTGATTGGTAGGAAATCGAGAGGAATGGTCACTAGATTTTTAATTCAGGCTGAAGATAGATTTTCAGTAAAGTTCCACAGGATTCAGTTTGGGGGACCTCATTCATTTTGATATTTAAGAACGATGTACATCTGGTGTGCAGGGACCCATTCAAAGTTTACAGTTGACACAGCAATTAAAAAAATGTTAACTGTGAGGAAAACGTTGTCGAACTCTAAACTTACATTGCCAACTTCTCAGAAACAGTAGAGAGGTGATTGATGAAGTTTGGCACACTGAAACATGAGAAACTGCAACTTTCTATCAAGAACATTAAAAGACAATATAAAATAGGCAGGAAAACAGAAGCACATGATGTGCAAAGACCATTGAAGTTTGTAGGACATTAAACATTGACAAAGCATACAGTGTTCCTGTCTTTATAAATACTGACAGTTCAAGAGTAACGAGGTGATGTTGAACTTGCATCAAACACATTCGACTTCAACTGTGTCCCATGATCGGAAGGATATAAACACATTGGAAAGGAGAAAGAACTGATCTAAAATAATATTTCCAGGAATGAGTAAGATCAGTTATGAAGTCAGACCGTTGGAACTGTTCTCAATGAAGTGAAGGTGGCGAAGAGGAGGTCGGATAAAGTTTTTCAAACTCATAGGTAGACTGAATAGATTAGATTGGATCAAACGGTACCCACTCAAAAAACGAGAGGACACAGATTTCCGGTTATGTATAATAGGAGAACTATGATAGAAGTAAGAAACTTTTAACTTGGCGAGTATTTAGGATACACTTGGATGTGTTGTAAACGGATGGTCAATGGAATTTTTCAAGAGGGGATTAGATGATTATTGCGACTAAATGCAATGTGTAATTGTAGTGGTTCTGTTTGCTGAGCTGGGAATTTGTGTTGCAGACATTTCGTCCCCTGGCTAGGTGACATCCTCAGTACTTGGGAGCCTCCTGTGAAGCTCTGTGATCTTTCCTCCGGCATTTGTAGTGGTTTGTCTCTGCCGCTTCCGGTTGTCAGTTCCAGCTGTCCGCTGCAGTAGCCGGTCTCTTGGGTCCAGGTCGATGTGTTGATAGAATCTGTGGATGAGTGCCATGCCTCTAGGAATTCCCTGGCTGTTCTTTGTTTGGCATGTCCTATGATAGTGGTGTTGTCCCAGTCGAACTCATGTTGCTTGTCATCCGCGTGTGTGGCAGAACACTGAACGGAGAATTCACCACAAATGTGTACAGGAAAGCCACACACACAGACCAAGTCCTGAACTACGAAAGCAACCACCACAACACACGCAAAAGAAGTTGCATCAAGACACGGTTGAAAAGGGCCACAACTCACTGCAGTACACCAGAACTGCAAAAGGAGGAAGATGAACACCTCTACAATGTACTCGCCAAAAACGGATACCCGTGCAATTTCATCAACAGATGCCTAAGGGAAAGACAACAGAATGAGGACATGCCACAACCCAAAGGACTAACCACGTTACCATACATCAAGAACATTTCTGAACTGACAGCCAGACTACTACGACCACTAGGACTCATAACAGCACACAAACCAATAGCCACTCTCAGAGAACGACTCACCAGAACGAAGGACCCGATACCCAGCATGAGCAAAACCAACGTAGTGTACAAAATCCCATGCAAGGACTGCACAAAACACTACATAGGACAAACAGGAAGACTGCTAACGATCCGCATCCATGAACACCAACTAGCCACGAAACGACACAACCAGCTAGCCTTAGTAGCCACACAATCAGATGACAATCAACATGAGTTCGACTGGGACAACACCACTATTATAGGACAAGCTAAACAGAGAACAGCCAGGGAATTCCTAGAGGCATGGCACTCATCCACAGATTCTATCAACAAACACATCGACCTGGACCCAATATACCGACCACTGCAGCGGAGAGCTGGAACTGACAACTGGAAGTGGCAGAGACAAACCACTATTAATGCCAGAGGAAACATCACAGAAGCGCTTCACAGGAGGCTCCCAAGCACTGAGGATGTCACCGACACGGGGATGAAACGTCTGCAACACAAATTCCCAGCTCGGCGAACAGAATCACAGCAGCGAGCACCCAAGCTACAAATCTTCTCACAAACCTTTATAAATGTGTAATGGTACGGGAGAAAGCAAAAGATCAATACTCTGTAATCAACTCAGATGAAGAGCTGGTGCAAACATCATGGTTCAAATGACACCCTTCTTGCCTTAAGATTTCTGTGGGGATTGGTGCGATGTCTCAAGAGTTCTCCACTTCTAATAATACTGTGTGTCCATAACCTCATTGATCCTGTGCGATCCGTTTTTACCTCTGAAACATCCATCAGTCAAAGCACCCCTCCTTATCTCTGTAACTCACACAGGCCATTTTATAAACCTCCTTTCTCTGCAATCTCCTCTAAATATTCCCTCTCTATGTAATAATTCTCAAGGCCTTACAGCTTTGTTTGTAATTACTCTGATACATAGAAAGCTCCCAATCTTTACAATCTCCTCCAGCAGACACAATCATCAGTCTATCAATGTCACTAACTCCTTCCCGCCCTGATAGATCTCATGATCTCCATAACCTCCTCCAGTCATTACACTGTTCATTATTCAGTGCACCTTTCTCCGTCCCTCACAAATCTGCCCATCTCTTAAACTTCCTCAAATCACTACAATTTTCCCTGTTGCCTAACGTGCTCCAATGTGCGATCTTCTGTGTAAAAGCCTCTTGTCCCTACAGCACTCCCAATTCTGTAACCACCTTCTGTCCCTACACAGCTTCCCATCTCTGCAGCGTCCACATTCTAAATCCCACCCTATCTGTGGATACACCTCCAGCCGTCTTTATTTCTGTAATCGACACCAGATCAAAAGAACCCTCTATGTATGTCGAATCTTCATTAGCCCGTACAAATCTCACTGTCTCTGAAACTCCTCTCACTACTGTAATACTCTCTATGAAATCTTTCAAGAAAAGTCATTCTTTTCAGGAGAACCTCGTCATATTAATCTCCTGCAGTGCCTATGCCAGGTTTTCTTTTGTCTTGTGCAAGCTCTCTATCTCAAACCCCCATCGCCTTTAACGTCCTTATTATCTCTAATCTCATTCACAACCTTGATCGGCCTGTATGTCTGTGACCTTCTCCAGGAGGAGGAATGGCTTTTCGGGAGTAGAGGTAGACTTTGTGTTTGGAGAATGTCATAAATGTATGACTGCTTGTAGAAAGTAGAGGATTTACAGAGATGGGAAGGGTGATAGAACATGAGGGATGTTGCAGAGACTGATATCTGTAGGCGCAGAGAAAATAATCTTTAGTTTGCATGTTTGACAATAGTTTGAAGAGGAACATGCTCTTAAACTGCAAATGTATGGATGTATTATTGGGGTTGGTATCTGCCTGTTCTAACTGTGCGACTCCATACAGGAATAGATGCGAGCAGCTGATCCCACAAAGGCTTGCCAGAGTCTCTAATCTTCCAAATCATGTTTTGGGAGATCAGTTCTTGGATAGGTGAGAGCAGCTGACAATATGCAGGCAAGGCAGGAAGTGTGGGATTTACCTGGTCTGATTGTGGGACTCATTTCCAGATTGGATGTGAGTCGCTATAAATACCTAATGCGCTGGGCTTGTTCAGTTCTGAATGTACTTACCTATTCTGTATCCATATCTGCATGTGATTCCGAACTGTCATTGTTACAACAGAAGTGACTGCTGAAAGACAGCAATTCCCAGGTGGGAATACTTGACTAGGGTCAACTTAACAGAGCATCAGATAAGATTAAGTTCTCACTTCCTGAAATATTACAATTCAAAAGTATTTAATGAAAACTAAACTTGTTTCATTTGGTATGAATTCAGTCTGCATCATTGACCGGAATCTATACGGTCGGACAGATCAGTTCACCTGTCACAGTGTGGGCTCTATCTGTAGGCCTTGTGTGCCTTAACCACTTCTCCCAACACCACTCAGCCCTCCCACCATCTCCCACATCCGGTGGATTCTTTCTCTGATACAGACAGACACGGAAATCATTTTCATCAGGTTTCGTGGAGAGTTTCTCTTTGGAAGTTTACAGTAGACAAAATATTGATCAGGCTGGTCCAGCTAAGTTTTCACTTCAACCAAAACCTAAAACTATCTTTGTCATTGTAATCTCCTTCAACCCCTAGAACAATCAATATCTCTGTAATATCCCACTGTCATCGCACACCGTCCTATCGCTGTAAACTTTTACCGAATTTACATTCATCATGGTTTCTGGTACTTGCTGTCATTCCCAAATTCCTTCCTGTGTTTTCAACAAGGCCAATGAAACAGTAGAACAAATAGAATGAAACAAGACAGATATGACTGCAGTGTGACCGAGACTGAGGACCGAATAATTAAAGGCTTTCAGCTTTTGTACAAGAAGGAGAAAAATGCCACGACAGTGAAGTAGCATTGTACATAAAGGCTGGAATCATTATTTTTGTGATGCTAATCAATTTACACACTACCACTCTCTGTCCTCTCCACAATCTCTTTGTATTGATTCTCTAGATATTGTCTAAACATCAGAAATTTATACAATATAAATTACTCTCGAAATTGTCTGCACTAACTAAAAAGAAGGTGCAACCCAACTTCATCCTTTCCAAAAAAAAAAAATCATTATTATGATTCCACAGAGACTGTAGGACTTCAGGTTCAGACCAAGGCACATTTTAAAAATTTTCCAGAGTTTGTCCCTCGAGTCCGCTCCATGCATGGGTCCCAGATCCCTTCCTTACTCCGGGTGAAATAACAACTTTCCTCACCACTTTCCTAATATTTCAACCAATTAAATTAAATACTTTCTGCTGGTAACTGAGTTCTCCGATAAAACAAGACAGTCTCTCCCTCTCTATACAGGCCCTTGACAATACGTGCAGGCTAATCGAATCTCCTCTCAGTATCCTCCACTTCAACCTTGCCTCATAACTGCATTATCAGTTTCCCAGGATTTCAAATCTCTTCTGTACCACCTCCAAGAGTGAAATATGCTCGAAACATCATTTGTCTGGCACTCTAATGCAACCTGACCAGCTGTGCTTTTCCCACACCACACTCTTTGACTCTAATTTCCAGCATCTGCAATCTTCACATTCTTCCTGTACACTCTCCATTCTAATTCCATCCTTCCATGTGATATAGTGACCAGAACCACATGCAGCACACAGGCTATGATTGATCTGTCTTATACAGTTCTTGTATAAGCTTCCTGCTCTTACATTCTGCACTTGAACTGAGAGACGAAATGATGCCATTTGCTGCCTTATCTAGATTATTGACGATGCCGGCTATCTTCAGGGTAAAAGCAAATTACTGCGGATGCTGGAATCTGAAGCCAAAAGAGAAAATGCTGGAAAATCTCACAGGTATGGCAGCATCTATAAGGAGAGAAAATAGCTGACATTTCGAATCTAACTGACCCTTTGTCAAAGCTTAAAAAAAGGAGAAATAGGGAGGTATTTATACTAGGATCTGTTCACACTAACAGTACGTTCATTTGTTGTGTATTCTTTCCATTGATTGCTGTCCCTAAATGACTTGACTTGCACTTCTCCAGGTTGCGGGTACATTCAACTGGAGCTCATAGCTTCCATTTTTAAGCAGACTGCTATTTGTTCGTTCATCAAATCAAGTAATTCAAATCAACTGTACGAGTCTCTGCATGAAAACCAAATAGCCAGATTAGTTACATACAGCTTTCCCTGCAGCAATTCAGGCAGACAGTCCTGGATTCCTTTGGGACTTTCTTCCTGCCTCGCAGAATTCCGATATGTAAGTATTCATACTAAACTAAGCTACAAGATCAGCAGGTCTCTGACCCTTTGCCTCTATTCAGTGAGGAACGGAAAAAGATGAACAATGAGCAAACATGGCCGGGGATTTTTCTACCTAGCTTCTTTTAATGATGTGAATCTCCTTTATTGGCCCTCACTCTCTATAAGTATATAACTTACAATAGTTTGCACGACAAAATCTGCACAAGACAAGGGCCTGAATCTTTTGACTTGGCCAATCTCATTTCTGTCATTTTCATGGAAGGTTTGTCTCCACAAGTCTCAGTGAATGTTCTCATGATAACATCCTGAATCTGCCTCATTAACTACCTGCCCTGCCTCAATGTCCCTTCTTTCATCTGATACGAGCCCAATGATTATTTTCCGCTTTGTTATATGTGCCCACTGCCCAAATATCCCAGATTGCACCGGATTCCATGCTGCAGATGCCAATTTTAAATAAGTCATTGCGCTCTTGGATTGGCAATCTGAAATTGCTCTGGACATGACGGTGGCGTTTGGGAAAGGTGTAAACTGAGGGCCCCACTATGTGGCTGAGCCACTGAGGTTCTGGTGGATGGCATGGTGCAGGACAGGGACATTATCTTCCTTCAGGATAAATAGACAAAGTATTTTCCCTGGGGTGGGTACGTCCAGAACTAGAGGGCATTGGTTTAGGGTGAGAGGGGAAATATATAAAAAAGACCTAAGGGGCAACTTTTTCACGCAGAGGGGGGTGAGTGTACCGAATGAGCTTCAAGAAGAAGTGGTGGAGGCTGGTACAATTGCAACATTTAAGAGGCATTTGGATGGGTATATGAATAGGAAGGGTTTGGAGGGATATGAGCCGTTTGCTGGCAGGTGGGACTGGATTGAATTGGGATATCTGGTCGGCTTGGATGGGTTGGACCGAAGGGTCTTTTTCCATGCTGAACATCTCTATGACTCTTTGACTGGTAGGGGAAGCCATGACACCAGACCTGCTAGCTTGTCTGTGATTGACCTGTGGGCCAGTGAGATGCCAGCCTTCTGGGTGAATGCCCAACAGTGTAGGAAGGACGTCAGTGACCAGGGTAAGTGCCAACATCTGCACTTTGTGACCTTTCCCTCTCTCTCTCTCTCGCTGTTACTGCACCTACCTCCAACCAAGACTCATGTTCTCCGACTCTCACTGAATGCAGCCCCTTCTCTCGGTTTCTCTCCAACCTCTTCTCTGTCCCGCTCGCCAACTCTGCCTGGTGTCTGTGCTGCCCACTCACTCACTCAGGAAACCTCCCCACCTTTCCCTCAGCTGTCCCAGCACTTACAGCTATACCAACCACTTCCATCTCCCTAATACCTCTTGATATTCTCTCAGGAGGAACTATCCCACAATAGAGCAGAAAGAGAGGTATGAGACAGACCAACATTCAACTCCTTACCCCCTCACAGAGGAAGGATCCTGACCCTAAAAACCACGAGAGGCAGACTGACCGTGTTCAAGCTCCCGGACTGGGATCTGAGACTCTCCTTGACTCAGTGTGCTGGGCACCGTGACTGACTGTGGACAATGATATTAAGCGTTCAGGGTTTGTGTCTGCGCTAAACACCAAGGCAATACAGCAGGCGGGTGAGCCTGGTAGCTCTAGCTGAGGGGAAACACTGTTGAGGGCAGCTTAAGACAAGGCAATAATTCTGTGAGCATTCAAGTTCGCTCAAAGTGAGTGTGTTTAGAAACAGAATGAGCAGTCCAGATGGCCAATCTATGGTCTAGGTGAGTATCCCGGAGCACAGAGTCCTTGCAGCAGCATTGACTGTGTACAAACACGGAGTGATCAGCCCAGAGGGACAGTCCATGAGCTGGGTGTGTGTCCCAAAGCACAGTGTCTTTGCAGCAGCATTGCAATGAGAGTTGTCAGTGCACCCTGAGCTGCAGCATTGAAGTAAAGAAGCGTACTGTCAGCGGGTCGGAGATGTGCTGGGATGGCATACTGTGGTTGGCATGTGTCAGATGCCAGCATTGGTGGGTGTGGAGTTCATGCAGCTTCTATTCATGCAGTGTTCCCGAGAAGCTGGCGTCCAGGATAGAAGTCTGCAGGAGCGAGCAGCGAGATGGAGTCACCAGGTACCAGGTCTGATTCTCCATATTGAGTTTCCCAACAGTGGGGGAGGATATGAAGCTGCAATTTGGGGGGAGGGGGCGTGTGGGGGTGGTGGGTGAGATCCACAATAATGTGGCAGTTGATCAGCAGTAATCATTCAGTGAGCATCCCGCCACTCCCGCGCTCAAATCTTGACTTAAAGAACAGTCCAGCACAGGAACAGGCCCTTTAAACCAGCAAGACCGTACTGACACATGATGTCTTTCCAAAGTTAAAACAAAAGTATTTGCTCCAATATCTTTGATGTCATTCTATTTCTTACTTACTCATACTTGTGCCAAGATCCCTCTTAAACCTTGCTATATTGGCTTCTTCTCCTCGATCAGTGCATTCCAGGCACTTTCACATTCTGTCTGGAACAGTAAAAAAAATCTTACCTATCACATCCCCTGAACTTTCTCCCTTTTACCTAAAACCTACAGTCCTGAGTAATTTATATTTCTACTCTGAGGGGAAAAAAAAGCCTCTAACTGTCCTTCTATCTATGCCTCTGATAATTTTGTAAATATCTATCTGGTAGCCCCATAGCCAATGATGGCCAGGTGCAAACAAACCACGTATGTTCAATTTCTCCTTCTGGCTAATACCCTCCAAACCAGACAACATGCTGGTAAACTGTTTCCATCCACTCTCCAACACTTTAACATCGTGTGGCAACCGAGAGTGTACACAATATTCTAAATGTACCTCGAAATAACTTTCTCTACAGCTACAATATGACCTGCTAATTTTCATACTGCACGCTCCGATGCATGTCTGCAAGCTTGCCATCAGTCGTCTTGATCACCCTATCCACCCGTGTTATTACTTTCAGGGAACTGTGGAGCTGTACACCAAGATCACTTCGGATGTTGATGCAATCAGTAGTTTTTCCATCCATTTTATACTTCTATCCTTTATTAGACCTTCCAAAAGGCATCATGTCACAACGGTACAAATAAAGTTACATCTGTGTTTTCTCTGTCCAAGTCTGCAGCTGACCTATATCTTGCTGTTTCTCTGGCTATCATCCTCACAATCTGCAACTCCGCCAATCTATTTACAGATCTCCAGTCACAAAAACACTGTTCCACCATTACTCTGTCTTAGATGACCAGGCAGTTCTCCAGACTAAGTGACTGCTGATCCCACATCACTGTACAGTGGGAGGTATGTCGGGCCATAATCCTTACTGTACTGTGGGAGGTGGGGCCGGGCGTGATAGTTACTGTACAATGGGAGGCGTGTTTGACCGTGATGGCTACTGTACAGTGCGAGGTATTTGGGGCCGTGATGGTTACTGTACAGTGAGAGGTATGTCGGACCATGACGGTTACTGTACAGTGGGAGGTATGTCGGAGTGTGATGGATTCTGTACCGTGGGAGGTATGTCAGACTATGATGGATTCTGTACAGTGGGAGGTATGTCGGGGTGTGACGGTTACTGTATAGTGGGAGGTATGTCGGGGTGTGATGGTTACTGTATAGAGGGAGGTATGTCGGGCCGTGATGGTTACTGTACAGTGGGAGGTATGTCGGGCCGTGATGGTTACTGTACAGTGGGAGGTATGTCGGGGTGTGATGGTTACTGTATAGAGGGAGGTATGTCGGGGTGTGACGGTTACTGTACAGTGGGAGGTATGTCGGGGTGTGATGGTTACTGTATAGAGGGAGGTATGTCGGGCCGTGATGGTTACTGTACAGTGGGAGGTATGTCGGGCCGTGATGGTTACTGTACAGTGGGAGGTATGTCGGGGTGTGATGGTTACTGTATAGAGGGAGGTATGTCGGGGTGTGATGGTTACTGTACAGTGGGAGGTATGTCGGGGTGTGATGGTTACTGTACAGTGGGAGGTATGTTGGGGTTTGATGGTTACTGTACAGTGGGAGGTATGTCGGGCCGTGATGGTTACTGTACAGTGGGAGGTATGTCGGGCTTTGATGGTTACTATACAGTGGGAGGTATGTCGGGCCGTGATGATTACTGTAAAGTGGGAGATATGTCTGGCTGTGAAGTTGCAGACTGCATGAGCTATGCACAGTATGATTCTGCTGCTGCTGATGGCCCTCTGCACCTCTTGGCTGCATCATTATTGGTTAGTCAATCTGTATAAAGTCTGTCCAATTCACTGCTCAAGGGGCTACATATCATGGTGAGGAGAGTCTGCAAAATGTGAAGGTAGGCCTTGCTCCCCATTGTGGAGTGACCATTCTGACTGATATATGAAATGGAGAGGCGAATCTGCAGCAGGCAGATCGGTGCCAATGTGGTCAATTATGTGTTTCCCTTTTATTAATTCCACCATAACCTGCCACAAAGCAGTCTTGCAGCCACAGGATCCAGCATCAACGCTGAGCGCTATCATTAGACTGGATTGCCTACAGAGAGGGAACTGACGCTTCGGCCCAGCCAGTCCACACCGACCCTCCGAAGAGGAACACACACCTCTCTGACTAATGCACTGAACACTATGGGCAGTTTACCATGGCCAATTCACCGGGGCTGCGCATCTTTGGACTGTGGGAGGAAACCCACGCAGACATAGGGAGAATGCGCAAACTCCACACAGGCAGTCGCCCGCGGCTGGAATCGAACCTGGGTCCCTGGTGCTATAAGTCAGTAGTGCTAACCACTGAGCCGCCATGCCACCCTATATTGACTATCTACCAAGGAGCTTTCCCCCTCTGCCTGGCTCTGTCCTGTCAGTGGGACAGAACCTACCAGAGAGGGTGGTGATGTTGCCTGGGACATAGTGCTGTTCACAGATTCCTGCTTTACAGACAATATCTGATGTTGCCTGGGACATAGTCCTGTTCTCAGATTCCTGCTTTACAGACAATATCTGACTGTTGCTTGATTAGTCCATGGGAAATATATACCAGTTCACTTTCACATTTTCTGTAATAAAGTTTTAATATCACTTTATTTCTTACATATTTTAAAATAAACCAAAGATCAATGTTTTTCAGTTGAAAACAATTGAAGTGAACAATAATTGAAATACCAGAGCGCACACCTAAATGTTACACAATTCGGTGACTGTAGTAAACAGCTGATTCATGTTCAGATCAGTGAATATACCATCTCGCAGGCAGCAAAGTTGTTGAAAATGACTTTGACGAAAAGTCTCTTTACTGAAGGTCCGATATCCTTTCATAATACCAAATTTAGATTGGCCAATAAGCACAAGATTCACCCATTTATTCAGTACACTGTTATAATAACAATATGATGAAAACTCACAGTAAGTAGCATTGAAATGATGAGTCTCATTGCCACACCCAAGACCAAATTGTTATTAAGTACAAGGACTTTGAAAATACACAATTAATTTCCCTTGTCTTCATGTTGTTAACGAATAGTCGATTCTCCTGCTCCTCAGATGCTGCCTGAACGTCCCAGTTTTTTTTTTCAGACCCACACTTTTTGACTCTGTTCTCCAGCATTTGCAGTCCTCACTTTCTCCTTGCTAATATTCATCATAATAATTTTCGTGGCAACAATGTCACTCTGTGTTTAAACATGTTCCAGTCAGATATGAGTACGTTTTCAGTTGCTTCTGTCTAGCTCAGTAATGTGGGATGAGAATGCCAGTGTCTGTGATGCTCGGTATGTAGGCCATGCCTCTGAGAGACCGACAGATTGTTTCAAACATCATATTCCTTCAGCTGTTCACAACAAGCAATGTACTGCCTGGACCCAACCAGCCTGTGCTCACAAAACCCAAAACCGTGTCCAGCATTGAACAGGTCTAGACTTTACTTTTATGTTAATTTATTCATGAAATGTGATTGGGACGGCATTTATTGATCGATCGGGAACTTAAAACAGTGACACTGAAGGAACGGCAATATACTTCCCAATCAGGATGGTAGATGGCTTGGAACACAACGCGAACATGGTGGGGGTCCCGTGTGTCTGCTTCCCTTGTCCTTCTCGACGGTCGGGGGTTCAGAGTTCCGTTGTAAGCAGCCTTGGTAAATTTCTGCAGAGCACCGTGTAGATGGCAGGTTTTGCTGCTCCTGAGCGTCAGTGGATGAGGGGTGAAGCTGCACCAACACGGGCAAATGGAAGTATTTAATCACACACACATTCAACATGTGTCTTAGCAATAGGGGACAGGCTTGCGGAAATTTTGAGGTGAGTTATTCCTGCAGAATTTCGAGCCCCTGACATACTCTTGTAGCTAAAGAATTTATATGCGTCAAAAAGTGGCGCTGGAAATGTAAAACAGGTCAGGCACCATCTGAGGTACAGGAGAAGTCAATATTTTAGCAGAAGCCCTTCACAGGAATAGGTAATGAAATCATATGGTCAGTCCAGTTCAGGTTAACGATAATCCTCCCGATATTGTTTGGTGTGTGTTCAGTTATGGTGGTGGAATTGAACGTTAGAGGATGTGGTTCACTTTTCCATTGATATAAGTAATATTTCTCTGGTACATGTGTAATGGAAATGGTATTGTCACTGTTAAGCACACACCTGCATGTTTCCAGGTTCTGTTACATTTGGACAAGGACTTCTTCAGTGTCTGAGTAAATCATGAATGGTGTTGAATACTGTCCAATCATTGGCAAACATCCCCACTTGTGATTTTACAGTCATTTATGAAGCAGCTGAAAATTAAAGGGCCTAAGGCAGAGAGCACTCTTATAGCTCACTGATGCTGTCCCTCTCTCTGAGCTAGGAAGCTTGCTTCTAGTTCCACCTGCTCCAGAGGTGGTTACCAACATATCTGATTGGAATAATATTTCCATATCAACCACACAGAGCGGCGTGAGGATTTGGTTAGCACAATCAGTTGGATGGTTGTTTTGTAATGCAGATTAATGCCAACAGTGGGGGTTCAATTCCTGGGGTGACTGAAGGACTGTCCTACTCAATCTTTCCGTTACTTGAGGTATGATGACTATCCAGTTAAACTACCGCCAGTTGTCTCTATCAGCCTGGAGGAGTATGGTGTCCTACCTTTACATTTCTGATCTACAGGCTTACCCAGAAACCCCACCCCGGGGAACTGCGGTGAAGCTGAGATGGCTGTACTCCACCAACCCCAGCCACCTTCCTTTGTACCAGGTGTAACTCATGCCAGTGCAGACGATTCCTATTTGATCCAGGTTTGCCCTTAGTCCTGGATATGACATTTGGTCAAATGCAGTTATGATCATGTAAAAAGTGCAGTAACTGTCACCTCACCTCTCGAATTCAGCTATGGTCTCTTGTTGTATATCATTAAACCAAGGCTTCAATGAGCCCAAGGGATGAGAGCCCAAACTGAGCTTTAGCGAGCAGGTTAGTACTGAGGAAGTGCTGCTTGATCCCACTGTAGATGACATCCGCCATTCCTTTATTAATGACAGGGATTAGAGCAATGGGGTAGTCACTGATTGTCCGATGTTTTGTCTGTGTGTCTACAGAACACACCCGGATAGTTTCCAGCATTGTCAGGTAGGTCCCAGTGCTGTATCCCAGCAGGAACAGCCGAAATGGAATGTTATCATGGCCCACAGCCTTTGCACTCTCCAATCCCTCCAGCTGTTTGTAAATACCACATAAAGTGAGTCGGATTAGCTGAAGACTGCCAACTGGAGAAGACTAAAATAGATCAGCCCACCGATATTTCTGTCTGAACATTGCTGTGAATGTTTCAGCCTTAGATTTCTATTGTTGTGCTAAGCTCTTCCATCATTCAGGAAGGTGGTATTGGTGGATTCTTCTCCTCCAGTGAGTTGTATGATTGTCCACCACTACTCACCCGGATTGTAGAGATTAGGTCTGATTCACTGGTTACATCTGTGTCTCATTTGCTATTTATACCATGTGATGAGTAAGTGGCCCAATTTAGTAACTTCATCTCATTCTGAGGTGTATTTGGTGCTACTGTAGTCAGGCCTTCCTGTTTTCTCCATTTATCAAGGGTGTATCCCTGGCTTGACGGCCAGGATAAAGTGGAGTATATGCCATGCAGTGATAGTGAAAATTATACTGGAGTACAATTCTGCTGCTGTTGGTAATGACCCGAACCACCTCACACAGGCCAGTACAAAATTCCAAAATCTATTGGAAATCTGCCCCGTTGAGCACAGTGATGGTGTCACATATACACAGGGGTCTTCACAATGTAAAAGTGGAAAATGTCTCCATAAATACTGTGTGCGGTAGTCACCATTCACAATACGGTCATTGAACAATGTGTCTGCAGCCGGTAGGTTGGTGATGGTGAGGTCAAGGGTGTTTCTGCCTATCAGTCATTCCCGCTGAACCGGTGCAGACACAGTGAAGCAGTTGTGTCCTTTTAAACTCAACCACCTCGATCAGCAACGCTGCTGCTGAGCTCCTCTTAGTGGTGGTTTTGAAATGGCCCACGCAGTATACATCTACCAGCTCTGCCAGTCTCTGTGCTTCCTCCAAGTGTTGTTCAATGTAGAGGGACACTGAGGCAGGGGAGTCAGCAGGAGGATTCTGTGTCAGTGTTTGATCTGACACAGTGAGGCTGAGGGAGGGGAGTCAGCAGGAGGTTTCTGTGTCAGTGTTTGATCTGACACCGTGAGGCTGAGAGAGGGGGAGTCATCAGGAGGGTTCTGTGTCAGTGTTTGATCTGACACCGTGAGGCTGAGAGAGGGGGAGTCATCCGGAGGTTTCTGTGTCAGTGCTTGATCTGACACCGCGAGGCTGAGGGAGTGGAGTTATCACGAGGTTTCTGTGTCAGTGTTTGATCTGACACCGTGAGTCTGAGGGAGGGGAGTCATCTGGAGGTTTCCGTGTCAGTGTTTGATCTGACACCGTGAGGTTGAGGGAGGGGGGTCAACAGAAGGTTTCTGTGTCAGTGTTTGATCTGACACCGTGAGTCTGAGGGAGTGGAGTTATCACGAGGTTTCCGTGTCAATGTTTGATCTGACATCGTGAGGCTGAGGGAGGGGAGTCAGCAGGAGGTTTCCGTGTCAGTGTTTGATCTGACACCGTGAGGCTGAGAGAGGGGAGTCAGCAGGAGGTTTCTGTGTCAGTGTTTGATCTGACACCGTGAGGCTGAGAGAGGGGGAGTCATCAGGAGGGTTCTGTGTCAGTGTTTGATATGACACCGTGAGGCTGAGAGAGGGGGAGTCATCCGGAGGTTTCTGTGTCAGTGTTTGATCTGACACCGTGAGGCTGAGGGAGTGGAGTCAGCAGGAGGTTTCTGTGTCAGTGTTTGATCTGACACCGTGAGGCTGAGGGAGGGGAGTCAGCAGGAGGTTTCTGTGTCAGTTTTTAATCTGACACAATGAGCTTCAAACCTCATCCAAACCTACCCCCTTCGCTATCTCTCTCTCCTTCCCCAAACCCTGCGTTCCCTCTACCTCTATAACCTCCTCCAAACCTTCCACCCATCCCATCTATATAACTTCCTCCAGCCCCTACTGCATTTGCTATCTCTATAATACCCTCCATGCACTGTATCCCTTTTATATCTCTCTAACTTCCTCCAAACCCGACACCCCTCCCTATCTCCTTAACCCTTTCCAAATACAGCACCCCTCTCTAGCTCTCTAAACTCCTCCAAACACTACTCCCTTCCCTGTCTCTTCAACCTACTCTCGACCCTGCACCACACTCTATCTCCTTAACCCATTCTAAACCCTGCTCTCCTCCCTATATTTCTGAACCCTCTTAACCCTATACTTCTCCCTACTAACTCAACCCCACCAAACCCTTTCCCTATCTATCTAATCACATCCAATCCCTACACCCTTCCCTATCTCACTAACCTGTTCCAAACCCTATGCTACTCCGTATCTCTCTCAAACCTTGCACGCCTCCCTATCTCTCTTACCCCTCCAAACCTACACATTTCTTTTTCCGTCTAACCCCCTCCAATCCGTAACCCTTCTCCATCTCTCCAACCTCCTTCAAACCCGATACTACTCCATAACTCTCTCAAACCCTGCACGCCTCCCTATCCCTCCAATCCACTCCAAACCCTACAACCCTCCCTATATCTCTAAGCCCCTACCAAATCATATACTACTCCCTACCTCTCTCAACCCGCTCATCCTACCCGCTAATGTTTTATCACACCTCATATTTACGCTTCTACTTCTGTTTTAAGTTTAGCCTTACACGTATGGTAGTTGCCTACATTGACCTGCTCAATTTGTAAATGCTTTAAGCTTCTCTTTCCGATTTAATTCCCTAATTACTGCAGCAACTGACTCAATAATGACTAATAATGCATCACCACCTCCTCCTTTACCCCTCTCCTGTGCTGCCTATAGTTCTTGCACCGCAGAATATTGAGTTGTCAGCCCGGACCTCCCTCAAGCACATCTCTGTAATGGCAAAAATGTCACAATTCCACTTGTCACCGCGTTCCCTTATTACATCTGTCTTTCCGATAATATACCCAACATTGGAAGCAAATACATACTGTAAAGAAAAATCAAAAATGTTGAAACACCACACAAGACAAGAAAAAAAAATCCTCTTCACTTGATACAGAAAGATAGAGTACATGTATCATCTTAACAAGAATCAAGTGATAGAAAAGAAAGCACATGAAATCTTTTCTTAATTTTGAATGGAAACCTGATCTCGATTTTCCTGAACAGTGATGTTTTCGCACCCAATCCCGCTTCCCCAAAAACAAGATTTTCCTTGTCACTAAAATTTCATCCGTCATTCTTCCTCCTTCGTCCTACTCTTTGCTCACACCTACTTCCCTTGCACTAACCCTTCAGCTGCTACATGCTCTTCCAGTGATGATTTCCCTTTACACCCTCCTTCTGTCATTCCCACCATAAGTTACACCAATTCCCCAATTACTCCCACTTCATCTGACCATCGCATTCCCTTTTTGCTTTCCAACTGGGATGATGGGAGCCGCTGGGTTCTGTTCTGCTATTGATCATCAGTGAATGTTGAGATTGGGATGATTAATGTCCAATCGGAACAGACAATAGTGTGTGTCTGTCACTGTCTGATGCACCGTGAACAGAATGGTTTTGTTCCCCATGGTCCAGAGTGGAGTATCTTTCTGTCTCTGTGTCACAGTGCATAACCAAACAGCCTCATCACAAATAGCATGAACCTTTCCTCAAAATCAGTAGTCCATGCATCAGTTTTCCTTAAACATTGTGAGTACAGTGAGCACATTGTTCAAACAAGCCGTGTTTTACACTTTTGCTTTTTATTATTTTAACAGTTTACCTCTTTTGAGGTGAGATCAGAGTAACTTCCCTTGCATCAAAGTAGTATTTGATTCATGTGGCATCAGACCCTGAGTAAACAGGGGTCAATGGGAATCGGAGGAAATTCTGTCCTGGTAATTTCCTCACTGTACGATGACACCTTCCCCAGAGCTTTTGAGAATGACAAATAAACTCTGCCCTTGCTAATACCTTCCAAAACCATGGATGACTTTGTCCTGTTAATAACATCAACATTTATTATGTTTTCACAGTTTTGTCTAAAATCTCAGAAAAGTAAGACTTTGCTGATAGAGTGTCACTCCAATGAAATCAGGGCATTACAATAAGATTACTTTCATTTTCATTCAGTTACTTCCTGAGGACTCATCATGTGATTGCAGTGCCAGTGATATCAACATTTTATCTGTGCAACAGCATCACATCTCATTGGCTCAAGGCTGCACCAATCCCCAATTCTATTTCTTTCTCCGGCTCATTCGCCATGCTCATCAGATATATGAGGCACACAAGATGCAATAACACAGAGATGCCTATGACTCCTTGGAACCTGACTCCTCACCCGTGCCTTGCACTCTGACTGCATCCCCTCCCTCAAATGCACCTCCTGTTGTATCTTCACCTTCCCTCCTACCCTTCCACACTCTGATGTTGAATATTCTGTACTTAACAATGGTCTCAGCGTTATCCCGCTGTGCCCCGACTTTAATGAATTTCGGGTACGGTATGATGTTGAACTCTTCTCCCACCATCTTCTCCTTGGCGCCCATTTCTTTGGGCAAAGATTCTGTTCCCTGTTCCACAGACTCTTCGCTAGCTCCAATACTCTTCCTCCACACGGACCTCTCCCTTTGCTGTTTGCTTGAACTCAATCTGTTAATTGAGAATGTTCGATGGGACATTGATTGTCTTAATTTATCTGCATCCCCTCACCCAATCCAACAAATCACCCTCTGAACAGGCTGTACGCAGTCTGCTTTGATCCAAACCTGACTTTGTTATTTAGCCTGTGCTGGTAAGGGCGATGCTGCTGCAGTCTTGTGGACTGACCTCGACATTGCAGAGACTGAGGGCCAGCTCTCAGTTATCTCCTCATATCACCTGCTGGACCCAATCATGACCCGACCATGGCACATCAGGCCATTGTATCAACTATGATAATTGACCACATTTCATCTGGTCATTCATACCCTACTTGCCCCCACCTAACGGTCCCCAAGCTGATGGTCCTCTGATAGCAGACGTGACTTCTATCTCCTCCTGAAAATCCACAAACAGAACTGCCCGGGCAGACCCATTGCTTCAGCCTACTCCTGCCACACAGAGGGGGTGCATGGATACACACGTGGGCTCCAGTCATAGCTGTTTCTTCAAGGGGTACGTAGACAATCCCCTGTTCCACTTCTATTCCAGACCCATCCACAACTGTTTCTCCTATGTATAGATTATATCATCGATTCTGCTTCTCTCTCTTGTCCTGAATTTGAAAAAAAACATCGATTTCACTTCCAATTTGCATGGCTCCTTCACTTTCACCTAGTCTTTCTCTGACTCGTCACTTCCTTTCCTCGGCATCTCTGTTTCCATATCTGGGGATCGACAGGCCAATAATATCCAGTATTAACCAACTGACTCCCACAGCTACCTGGAGTATACACCCTCACAACCTTTTTCTTGCTAATACTCCATTCCATTCCACCAATATTTCTGTCTCCACCGCATTGCTTCTGATGATGTCAATTTCCAAAATGTCCACCTTCTTCCTCAACTGAGAATTTCCAATCACTGTTCTCGAGAGGGCCCTCAACCAGGTCTGACCCACCTCTTACCTTTCTATTTTCACCGTCTCTCTACCCTCCTGCAACAGCGCGACAATTCCTCTTGTCCTGGCCTACAATCCCATCAGCATTCACATGAAGTGGATCATCAGCCGCCATTTCCCCCACCTCCAGCAAGATGCCATCACCAGATACATATTTTCCTCCTCAAAATTGTCCACCTTATGGAGGGACGAGGACACCCTGGTTCACTCTTTATTCACTCCCATTATCCCACCCTCACCCGCACCACAGGCCCACTTCACTTGCCCCTGCCGAAAGTATAACATGTAATCACTTCTGTCCTCCTTTCTCACTATCCAAGGGCCCAAGCACACCGTACCGATGAAGCAGCACCTTACCGACATTTCCCACAATAGTCTACTCGATTCGCTTCTCACAATGTGGTCTTCTCTACATTGGGGAAACTAACGGTAGCCTGGGTGACCGCTTCTCTGGACATCCAAAGTGTACCTATACAAATGACCCTGAGCTTCCAGTTGCCTGCCAGATTAATACCGCATCCTGTTCCCTGGCCAATATCTCTGTGTCAGGCTTGCTGCAGTGTTCCAGGAAAAATCTATGCAAACTGGAAGAACAACGCCTCATTTACCGTGTGAGGACCCTCCAGCCCTTCAGACTCAAAATCAAGTTCAATTATTTTCGGCCCTGAACTCCCCAATGTCATCGCCCCCGACCAATAATACACCAGGCCTAGTTCTCACATCGCCTTCCATTACACAACCTCTATGATTAGCCACTAACAATCTCCATTAACAGCTGTTCAGCCCCTTCTGCATATCAACCAACATTTTCCGAGCTACCATCAGTTCTGAGGAAGGGTCACTGAACCCGAAACGTTAACTGCGATTTCTCTTCACAGATGCTGCCAGGCCTACTGAACTTTAGAAGCAACTTCTGTTTTTGTTTCAACATTTTCATGGCACGTTTTCACAATCCAATACGTCATCAATATTTAGAGCCTTGTCAAACATAGGAACTTTGTAATTTTTCATTTAATATCCATAGCAAATTACTCGAGATCCAAGTGAGACAGGGGCTTTGCTGTTATTGTTCTGATCAGACAATTCGTCACAGCTCAGAAAGAAAAAGAAATCGAAAGAGCTGGAGCAAAACTCAACAAATGTGGTAGAATTTGATCAGAGATGCATAGAATTAACCTTTGACTTTTCAGAAATTTCACATCATAATCAATATGTTAACTCTGTTTCTATCTGCAGATACTTCTTCATGTTTTTATTTCGTTTCTCCACCATTTTCAGTTTGTATCTCATGTTTGCATATGATTTTATCTCATGTTTCTTGACAGGTCCATATGCTGACCTTGCTTGTATTTGGATACTGTGGTCCTATTACAGTTACTGTGTCTGTGACATGTGTATTAAGGCCAAAATCTGCTTCTTCTATAAGATTCAAAGACAAAAAAAACATGTTTCTGAATATCCTGTAAATCTCAGAAAACCACTTTGTTTTAAAACACTTTTCATTGCAACTGAACTTCATGACATAATAAGAATCGATTTTTGTTGATGGAACAGTCTGTGTCCTTTATTGAACAAGTTTGTCTCCTCCCCCCCCCCCATAGGCTTTCAATATATATCACAGAATTATTACAGCAAAGTTTGCGGAACCTCAACCCATTGTCATTGTCTCTTCCAGCTTAGAATGAACTGTATCTCTACTGTTATTCTGTATACTGGCAACTGAAAGCATTCTATTCGTGTGACATGGTAACTGCTCATCCCAGGACCATAGGAAACTACAGACGGTTGTGTGCATAGCACAGACCATCCATCCATTTATACTTCTTATTGTCACCGAAAGGCCGATAACATAAAAAAAATCTCTCCCAAACCGGTAATATTCACCGACAACCTCTTCCAACAGGAAGAAGATACAGAGGCTTGAAAACATGGACCAGCATACTCAGGAACACTTTCTTCCCTACAGTAATTAGACTGACGAATTGACAACTCTAACTTCAAATAATACTAGTCTTGCTAATAGCGATCTTGTTTTGCACATCTCCTGTGCAGCTGTAACCTTATATGCTTCACTCTGTTGAAGTACCTCATGTGCTGTGTTTTTTTGTCTACTATCATGTTCCTGCACTACTCACAAAACAAAGCTTTCCATTGTATATTTGACTAAAATAAAACAAATCAAATCAAATAAAACACATGGACTACAGTGGTTCATGGTCTTTTCAAGAGCAGCTGGAAAAGTGAAGTAATGCTGGCCCAGCTAGTGATACCATATACCATTAACGAATATAAGAAGATGACCACCGTTCAGGGTAGAGAGACAGGGAGATAAAATCGCTTTAAACATTGTCTTAGACATATACAGGTGCCCCTTCATTGAACAAGATTGTCTCTCCCCAACACCCCACTCCCCCCCCCCCACCACCCACCCCATAGGCTTTCAATACATTTCACACAATTATTACAGCAAAGGTTGAGGAAACTCAACTCATTGTCTCTTCCAGCTTAGAATGAGCTGCATCTCCACTGTTATTCTGTATACTGGCAACTGAAAGCATTCTATTCGTGTGACATGGTAACTACTCTGCGATTTTAAGTACAGTGTTCCTTTCATAAGCTGATATGGTGTAAAGTGAAGAAGCATTCATTTGTATGCGAAAAATTTCAGCAATCTTCGTAAGAGTGAAAATCCTCTTTGGATTTCTTTTGATTCGCGAAAACAGGTCCTAATGTAGGTCATTTGGAAAGGGAAGCGGGGAAAAGCGAACTTTTGAAGAGCAGGGGATACATGTCTTTACGTTAGCATGTGATCAGCGAACTTGCAGCTGGCGTTGTTTGGAATTTGGCAACACAGCCGGGTGTGTACAGGGATTACAGTAGGGGTCTGAGTACGCATCCTTGGGGTATCCAGTGTTGAGTGTGATTGTGGTCGAGGTGCAGAAACCTATCTTCACCGATTGTGGTTTGTGGGTCTGAAACCGGGGGATCAAGTTGCAGAGGGTGGAGCCGCGACGAAGGTCACGGAATTTTGAGATCAGTCTAGAGGGGATAACGATGTTGAAGGTGGAGCTCTAGTCAGTGAGCAGGAGTCTGGTGCAAGTGTCCTTGTTGTCTCAATGTCCCAGGGATGAGTGCAGGGATCGGGGTATGGCATCCGTTCTGGATCTGTTACATCAGTAGGCAAATTATAAGGGATCAGGTCAGGCTGCGAGACTGGAGCTGATGTAGGCCATAACCAACCTTTCAAATCACTCCATGTTTATTGAGGTCAGAGCCACTGGGCAGTGGTCATTAAGGCACGTTACATGTGCTTTCTCACTTACGAGGATGATGGCGGTCTTCTCGAAGCGGGTTGGGACTTCAGCTTGTAAGTGGGAGAAGCTGTAGTTGTATATGAATACCTCTACCAGTTAGTCCTCATAGGATCTGAGTACACAGCTGGGGACATCGTCCAGGTCTGTCGCTTCTCTTGCCTTGACTCTCAGGAAGACTGATCATGTCTGCAGCGGTGACAGCGGGCACAGATACATCCGAGGCTGTCGGGGTAGGTTTCAGCCTGGCAGTCACACAGTCATTCATCATAGACATTCCTTCCCCAACTGCCTCCATTGTCATCAACACACAGTTTGTCCAGACAGAATGCCATCAATAGACTGGGATTGTGCACAATAATGAAGTAAACCCCAAATGGGGCAGGGTGTGCTTCTACTGAGAGTCAGTGGAACAGGGAGTGAAGACTTTGCAGGTGTAATTCCACTCAAGCCATTGCTTCAACATGAATGGAGTCAAGCACCTTGAGTGCTGTGCCTTGTAGATTGTGGTCAGTCCTTAGGGAGCCAGGAAATGTATTATATCTGGACAAATTGGACAAATGAGCTGAGGGCAGTTTTGCTAAGTTTGAAGATGATGCAGTGATGGTTTGCTGGGAAGATGATATTGAGGAAGTGGGGAGGCTGCAGAAAGACTTGGACAGTTTTGGATTGTGGGAAAACATGTGGCTGATGGAACACAATATCGAATCGTGTGAGATTATGCACTTTGATAGGCGGAATACAGGCAGACACTATGTTCTAATAGGATCCATTCAATCTGAAGCACAAAAGGATTTTGAAGCACTCGTCCTCCCTTATGGTTAATGTGCAGGTTCAGTTGGCAGTTACGAAAGCAAATGCAATGTTCACGTTCATTTCAAGACAACAAGAATACAAGAGAGGAGACATACTGTTGAGAATGTAATGGGCAATGGTCAGACGGCATTTGGCATATTGTGAACTGCTGAGGGATGACGGCTTGTCATATGAGCGACAGTGTGTGCACTCGATGGAACTTAGAAGAATGGCGGGGGGGGGGGCATCTGATTGAAACTGATCGATTACTGCAAAGATTGACACAGTCAGTGTGTCGAACATATTTCCACTAGACAGAGACAATGCTAAAACAGCACAGTGCAGAATTGTAAGTCTCTGATCTGCTTTTGTAATTATAAGTTGATTTGACTTCATATTCTGGTCAGTGGTAACCCCTGTGATATAGACGGTGGGAGGATTAAGTGCAGCCAATAGTCCATTAATCTGTTGAATGTAAGCTACTATCTGTGAGTCTTACCTGGCGGGAGTACATTGTCTCTACTATGATTGTCATTTGTAATCTGGTCATTTTGAAGGATTGAGCCTGTAACACCAGTATTGTTGATTTTAACTAAAACGGTGTAATTTATCACAGCACTCAGCAACAATATGTCATCGAATACGGAACACCTTCCCAATAACAGAAAAAGTCTAAAATATTCACTCTTAGAAACACTGTTTTCCTGTTCCTGCTCAAATCAGATAATCTGTCCCATCGAGATGCTCGACTTGGAAATATTTATTTTAAAAAAATATTCTTTGGATGTGGGCAACACTGGACGGGTCCAGCATTTCTTGCCCGTCCCGAGTTGCCCTTGAGAAGGTGGTGGTGAGCTACCTTCTCGAACTGGTGCAATCTACGTGCTGTGCATTGACCCACTAGTGATTAAGGAGGGAATTCTAGTGTTTTGAACCAGCAACAGGGAAGGAACTGCGATATATTTCCAAATCAGGATGTTGGCTGGTTTGGAGGCGAATTTGAAGTTGGTGGTGTTCCCAAAAGTCTACTGCCCTTGTCAGTCTACATGGAAGTGTTCGTGAAATTGGAAGGAGCTCTCTGAGGATTTTTGTGGAATTTCTGCATTGTGTCGAGTAGATAGTACGCACTGCTGTTCCTGAGCGACCGTGGTGAAGGGAGTGAATGCTTGTGGATGTGGTGCAAATCAAATGGGCTGCTTTATTCTGGATTGTGTCAAGCTTCGTTAGTGTTGTTGGGGCTGCACTCAGTCAGGCAAGTGAGGATTCTTACATCTCATTCCTGACTTGTGCCTTGTAAATGTTGGACAGGCTTTGGGAAGTCAGAAGGTGAGTTAATCGCGCAGTATTCCTAGCCTCTGATCTGCTCTTATCTGTGACGAGTCCAGTTGAGTTTATGGTCAATAATACGCCCCAGGATTTTGATAGTGGGGAAATTTAGTGGGGATAATGCTGCTGAAAAGCAAGTGGTTATGCTGTTTCTTATTCATGATGGTCATTGTCTGGATTTGTGTGGCACAAATGTTACTTGCAACTTGTCAGCCCAAGCCTGGATAATCCCCACTCCCGACCTTATGATGGAAGGAAGGTCATTGTTGAAGCTGCTGAAGATGTTTGGACCTAGAACATTGTCCTAAGGGACTACTGCAGAGATGTTGTGGAGCTGAGATGACTGACCTCCAACAACAATGACCATCTTCCTATCTGTCAGGTATGACTCCAATAATGCAGTGTTGGTCTGAGATACCGCTTTTGCTTGGGGTCCTTGAAGTCACATTTGGCAGAATGCAGCCTTGATATCAATTAGAACTCCTTGATGCTGTAATGCCAACTGACGGAACCAGAGTATTCCTGTTTTACTCTACAACTTTATTTCATACTTTAGAGCACCGCAATAAGTTCAATTATTTGTCTGTTCTCCTCCAGGAAGAATAAGCCTTGCAAGAACTGTAATAAGCACTACATTGGAAAAACAGGCAGAAAACTAACCACCTGGATACATGAACAACAACTATCCAGAAAAAAAGACATGACCCACTATCACTAGTATCCTTACATACAGATGAGGAAGTACGCCATTTTGACTGGGTCCATATAGGACAAATCAGAGACACGAACGACAATTCCTAGAAGCAGAGCATTTCAACCGGAACTCTATCAACAAACACATCGATTTTGATTCCATCGAACACTCTCTGAGAAAAAGAACCGGACATAAAATCATCAATATTGGAAATTATATCACTGACTCAAGGAAACCTAACACACATAAATAGCAAGTGGGACATAACACCAGCACTTGACCAGATGCTTACTGATAATGTTCCCTAGTACAGTGATGAACCATCTGAAAATGAACTCTCCAGCTCAGCGAGCAAACTGACATCCAGAAGAAGCGCAATTTCTCTCATCCTCCCTTTAACTAAATCCTTCATTCCAGTTATCATTCCCATTATTTTAAGGTTATTTGTATTCTTCTGCAAAGTAATTTGGTGTCTGTCTGTCTTCTGAATGTGTGTGTTTTTTTGGGGGGGTGGGTGCGAGAGAGAGAGAGGGCGAGAGAGACAGACGGAGAAAGGCAGAGACAGAGAGAGAAAACAATCCTCTATAATCTCTGGATTACTCCCCGTGCCATGTGGAAAAGAGGGATGGATGAGGAAGGCAGTACAGCTTAACACGTTGTTAACAAGCTCGTTCAAGGGTGGGGATTTCAGATTGTTGGATCATTGCGATCTCTTCCAAGACAGGCGAGGAACTGTACAAAGAATACAGGTTGTATCTTAACTGGACGAGCACCAACATCCTTGTCGGGAGGTGTGCTAGTGCAAGTCAGATGGATTTGAATAAACCAGGAGAGTGAGAACCAAAGCAGCAGATCAGGAACTGAGCAGAAGGTCGAGGTGAATAGGACATCAGGCACGGCCAGTCTCATGACCATGCCGAGAGAAGGAATCAAATCAGTCCAAAATGTGAGTTGGGAATTGGAATAAATTATAGAGATTAGGCGCAAGTTTTTCAGGGATGAATAAATAAGGATGGAGAGTGTGGGGGATGTGAGGGAGTGAGGTGTGTGAGAGCAGAGAGACAGTGCACAAGAAAATGATAAAGTGGAAAGAGGGTAGGGTGGGGAATTCTGTGAGAAACCACTGGCAGAAAAAAACACAGGAAAACTTGCTGTTTGTCAAAGTGAATACCTGGGAAATAATTTATTATGCTTCAGCGAAATAACATCCTTATTTCTAGAGGTGTTTATTATAATGGAGGAAAAGCTGTGTTCAAATTATGGCTGTAACGATAATAACGGTGACAAACAGCTAGGCTAGCTGTTGTTGGCCAATGCTTGCACAGAGCATGTGAATTACCCTGGATGTTCCCAGAGATGACTGGGCTGACTTTGGTTGAGTAAGTGCTGAAGCTGCATGAGATGCTGCTGCTTTGTAATACAGAAACTTACTGAGTACCATCAAAGGAACAAAGCAGCAAATGCCATTGTTTATTGTTTCAGAATATACCAGAGTGTTCATGGCTGCCACTGCAAAGAATCATGCAATGAAAAACAGGCTCATCACGCCTGTGCCAGCAAGTGCACATCTAAAGGCTTTTTAAACGTTTGTGAGGTTATCTGCCTCAACCACCCTCCTAGACAACGCATTCCAGATTCAGGCTACCCTCTCAGTTCGATACACATTCCACAAATTCTCTCTCAAACCCCTCCCTCTCTCTTTAAAAGTGTGTCCCTTATTTTTGATCCTTTGACTAAGGAAACAGCTGTTGTCTGTTCATCCTCTCCATACCCCTTATGCTCTTGTACACCTGTACCAGATTCCCTCCTCAACCTTTCCTGCTGCAAAGAAAAAACGGGCAAATTTAGCCCTCCTCTTTCATACTCACTTTTGAGTACTTACTTGTCTTGTTACTTCTGACTTGCATCTTCCCAATTTATCGGTGTTAAATTTCATCAGGCCATTGATCTGGCTATCTGAATAATTTGTTTCAATCCTCCTGTCGCCTAACACTTCCTCCTGACTGTGATCCACCCAGCCCATCTTTGTGTCATCCACAACATTGATCATCATTTCACTGCTCCCCACCTCCCCATTCTCACAATCGTCATTTCTGAATATCAGAAACAAGCCGTGATTTCCTTCCTGTTCTCCAGATGTTAGTGAGAGGATTATTTGACAATTCCAGTTTCTTGCTTTCCCTATTTTGGTGAATTTATGACTGATGTAATTAATACATTTTATGAGGGAGCCACAAATAGCATCTTCGACACGGAGTTTAATTCACTTTTTATACTCCGCTCCTCTGTATGTTTTATTTGTAAACCTTGTAAATAAATTAGGATGAACTGGGTTTGGCATCTTGCGCTGGAACATTAGCATTTTGTGTGGCACTGTTCTTTGTAACATTCCCTGCAATAGCCAGAGCTGACGAAATGTTTCATCTGCAGGATGGACGTGGATTCATGCATTGTTTGTTTAATTCAACGGGTGTGATGGGGATAAATATTCAATTAAATTCTATATTATGGGCAAACTGCAGAAGGTCAAGACATGTTCTCATATCCACCTTGAATAGGAAGCAAATACATACTGAAAATAATCAAAAATATTGAAACACCACATAGGGGAGAAAAAAAAAACATGTCGTCTGCCCTTGATGGAGATTTAGAAATATATAGTACATGTACAACCTGAACAAGGATCAAACGATAGAAGAGACAGTACAAGAAATCCTTTCTTACTTTTGAATGAATTCCAGATCCCGATTTTCTTGAATAGTGATGGTTTCTCATCCAAGCTCACCATCCAGTCTTTTCTGCATATAAACCAACATTTTCCGTATTACCATCAGTTCTGAAGAAGGGGCACTGGACCTGAAACGTTAACTCTGATTTCTCTGCACAGATGCTCCCAGACCTACTGAGCAGTTGCAGCAACTTCTGTTTTGTTCCAACATTTTCATCACAAGTTCTCACCATACAATACGTCATTGATATTTAGAGCCCTGTCAAACAGAGGAACTTTGAAATTTCTCATTTAATGTCCATCACAAATTACTCAAGATTCAACTGAGATAACAACTTTGTTGTTATCATTCAGATCAGACACTTTGTCACAGTTCAGCAAGAAGAAAGAAATCAAAAGAGCTGGAGCGAAACTCAGTAATCTGGCAACATCTGAGCAGAGATGCAAAAAAATTGACCTTTGATTCTAATATGACTTTTCAGAACAGTGTCACATCATATGACATGTTAATTCTGTTGCTCACTGCATATACTTCCTCATCTTTTTCATTTCTCCAGCAATTTCTGTTTACATTTCATGTTTCCATTATCTCTATATTTCATGTTTCTTGACAGGTCTCCACGTTGAACTTGGTAATACTTGGACAATGTGGTCATTTCTCGTTCTATTACAGTTGGTATTCCTGTGACACCTGAATTACAACCGAAATCTGCTTCTTCTTTAAGATAGAAAGTAAAAACAATTCTGAACATCCTATAAATCTCCGGAGATCTTTTTTTTAAAATATATTTTACAGGCAGCTGAACTTCATGAAATAATAGGGATAGATTATTGATGATGGAACACTCTGTATCCTTCATTGAACAAGCTTGTCTCCCCACTTTACAAATGCTTTCAATGCATAACGTAGAATTATTACAACAAAGGTGGTGAAAGCTTAGCCCATTGTCTCTTCCAGTTTCGAATGAGCGATATCTCTACTATTATTCTCCTGTATTGTCCCCATAGCCCTGCACATTTTGTTATTACTATCTGTTTTTAATTGTAAGCATCCTGCAAGATATGAACAATATGATCAACCTCAAACAAATGCAGACATTGGAGGGAAAGTTCAGCAGGTCTGGCAGTAGCTATGAAGAGAAATCAATGTTAATGCTTCAGGTGCGGTGACCCTACTCAATCTGTATTCCAAATGATTAAATGGTGTGTATATAAAATATAAAATATCCTTGTTGTGAACTATATTTAATTCTATCTGACGTTAAGAGTGTTGATGACACGTGGAATATCATTGTACTCCTCATGCAGTCTCCACAGCCACTGCCCCCATTCCGCCCTATCTCCCAGCCAAACCTGACTCATTAATTCAAAAGTCTTAATGAATAAGTTAGCTTTTGGTTTGGGACTGAGGAGAAAAAGCGTAAACATTACTGCTTTATAGCAAATAAAACTGCATTAAAATGTTTGTCTATTCGTATAAATTAATTACTCAAGCGTATTATGAATGGAAGGTCCAACGTTTCTTTATTAGTCCAGGGAGAGGAACATTCAGAGAAGTCCAAACTTCCTGTCTATGTGCAGAGCAACTGCACCCAGTGACAGTGTGTTGGCTGGCATTTCTTCCCGTGGAGGAGAGATCAGCACAGTAACAACGTCCTGATTGTGTTTTTTTTTGTGGAGCGGTAAAAATTCGGGGTAAGGTGGTTACAGCATTGCAAACGTTGCAGAGCAGAGTCATCTAGCCTGCGAAAAGAAAACATCCATCATTCTCCATCACAACTGACTTCACTAGAGCAATTAGTGATGGGAGATGTGACCAATAGCCAGCGATGTCAGCATCCAGTTCAGTCCAGTTATATAGTGAACTGAATGTGCTGTAATGAAAGCTAGAACTGTTTGCTCAGTGACTGTGATTGATGTCAGTCTCCATGCATTGTAACTGTGTCACTGGAGGGTTTCCCTCTCCTATTGGTGAGGGGCTTCACTCAGTGCGCTATCCCAGTGTAGGAGCAGATGCATCAGCTCCAACAATAACAAAGATCAGCAGCTGCACAGACGTGGAGAGGACAGATCTGAATCTGAGAATAATGGACTGGATAATTACACCAATGGAGAGGAGACTTTCCTTGGGACTTTTCAAAATTTTTCTCTGTTGGGAATTTCTACTATATCGCATATTAGAGGTACTGATTATTATTTTGGGCGGGGTGGAGGGTGTGTTACTAACCTATTCTCGCTATTGTTGGTGTTTTCTACCTCTGTCCATTCATTAATCCCATAAACAATTTTGAACTTCATTGCAATTGCTGTTATCTATATTTGTCAAAGAAAGAAACTATTGTCTTCAATTCAAATTGCAGTCTTCATTCATCTGAAATGCAAAGCACTCCCTTACAAACATCTGAGAACGAAACTGTGGACAACCTCAGGAACGCTTTTGGCCCTGAATTGATCTCTGTCTCGTGTTCTTTCTGTCACGAACCCTGTCTATTACCAGCTCATAATATCCCCAGTCTCCATCTTTGCGTCAGTGCTGTGTCTGAACAAACCATTGTCTGCACGTTGGTAAAATTCAGGCTTTATATTTCAAGATCTCTTCTGGTCACTTTTCCAGTTACAAGTATTTCAATCACAAAATTGTTCTTGTCTCGGACGTTACTTCATGATTAGGACAATGTATCATAGTAGGAATGTCACTGGATATAATTCAGGAGCAAAGCTTATTAACCGAAAGACATTGTTTGAAGCGATTTGTTTCAAGAACTACGACAGCTGATGGTAGAACTTCAATAAAAATGATAAGAATTGGAACAAAGTGCATTTCATGAAAAACAACCATAAAACCCAGATTTTGTCTGAAAATCTTGCTGATTCACTGATGACTTTAAAGAAATTTAATGTTCCGACCCGGTCTAGGTTAAGTTTCACTTCAGGCCCATATCAATGTGCTTGCTTTTATATTGGCTTGTGGAATGGCCTCACAATCAGGACAATTAGTGATGATTAACAAATGCTGCCCTGGCAGAGATGCCGACTTCCCATGAAATAACAATTGTGAAGCTTAAACCAAATAAAAGAAGATGCTGGAGATCTGAAATTGCATAAGAAATGCAAAGCAAAGAACAGAAAGTGCTGGGAGCTTTTCTGAACTGAAACCAGTTGGAAAATAGTGTGAATAATGATGGTGACAGGGAAGTCTGCTGTGAAAGGGAGGAGGAGTGAGCTAAATCGATAGAGAAAGAGAGAGATAGAAGAAAAAGAACAAACAACAGGAATGATGATCAGCTGGGATGGAAATAAAATGTGAGATCCCCCTCATTTATTTTTAACTTTTCCCACCTTCATGAATCTCATGCCCCTGCCGGTACATGTATACCCCGCTTTTCAAATATTCGCTTTTTGCCACTTCCCTTTCCGAAAAACCTCCATTTGGTCCTGTTTTCGCTAACCAAAAGAAATCCGAAGAGGATTTTCACTTCTACCAAGAAAGATGATTTTTTTCCCACATAAATTAATGCTACTTTGCTTTATGCCATATTAGCTTATGAAAGGTTTTGTAGGAACACTTTACTTTCAGAAACCGAGGGAAACCTGTATATATCTAAGATCACGTTGAAAGTGATTTGATCCCACTTGTCTGTCTTCCCTGAGTGTCATCATCTTCTTAAATTTCTTAATGTGAAACAGGTATCGCTGGCTGGGCCAGCACTAGTTCACTCATCTGATTGCCCTTGAGAAGACCTTGAGCCTCAATGGCACTTACACAGAGTGAGGTACTCAAGGTGACAGCTGCACAGGAGGTTTGCAAAGCAAGGTCGACTTACGCAAGATTAATATTATTTGAAAAGTTAGAGATGTCAATTCGTCAGTGTAATTAAGGTAAGGAAGATGGTGTCCCTGAGCATGCTGGTCCATGTTTTCAAGCCTCTGTATCTACTCCCTTTTGGAAGAGGTTTTCGGAGATCATTACCAGTTTTGGAGAGATATTTGATGTCGCCCGCCTTTCGCTCACAATGAGAAGTATAAATGGATAGAAGGTTGACTTCCATGATCGTCTGGGCTGTGCACACAACCGTCTGTAGTTTCTTCTGGTCCTGGGAAGAGCTGTTACCGTCACAATATTATGCACATGAATAGAATGCTTTCAGTTGCCAGTATGCAAAGCGTGGGAGAAGGCAGTTCCATAATATTTAGATGTAGCAATTGGCTATTAAATGGATATCCAAGTTCTGGTTGCTGTTTTGACAACAATTGAAATTTAACCAATATTGCCAACATCCAACCAAAGAGCCATCACATGCTTCAAAACAATAGAGAAGCCATCACCATCACAACGAGGGAGAACTAGACAGACACGTATAAGGAGAGAGAAAACAAAGCGAGGGAAACAGAATGACAGTCAGTAAAACAGAGAAGGGAAACGAAGCAAGAAACAAACAGTCACATGGACAGGGAGAAGGGGTAATAGTAAGTTCAGGGAAAAGGCAAAGAAAAGGAAAATACAAGGAAACAGACAGTGTGAGAGAAATAGTGAGACACAAAGCACATAGTGAGCTGGGGATGGGGTCACAGTGAGCTGGGGATGGGGAATGGGAGGTGCTGGGGGTGAGGACCAGAGAGAGCTCGGAGTGAGCTGGGGGGAGGAAGATGAGGATTTACTTTGACCTGTACCAAGATATACAGGCTGGTCATAGTAAGCAAGGATGTGCAGAACAATGGCTGTAAAACATGTCTGAGAGGCATGCAGGTTACGCTGCACACGGCGTACGCGAGGCGAGATCAACATGAACCAGATCAGTATTATCTGAGATTAGAGAGTATATTCATCAGTCTAATAACAGTCAGGAAGAAACTTTTAATGAGCCAGCTGCTCAGTGTTTTCAAGCTTCCATATCTTTTAGCCTGATGGAAGAGGTTGTGGGAGATCATTACTGGGATGTGATGGATCTTTGATAATGTTAGAACAAAACATTCCAGCACACAAATAGGCCATTCGGTGGTCCGGGCCTGCGCCGATCCAAATCCTCTATCTAAACCTGTCGCCTATTTTCTAAGGATCTGTATCCCTTTGTTCCCTGCCCTTTCCAGAAACATCTTAAATGGAACCACTGGTCACAGTTCTCCATTTTGAGAAACTCCCTCCCCCTACTATTCTCTGCCTCCTGTTGCCCAGCCAGTTCTTTCTCCACGTAGCTAGCGCACCATGTGACTTTCACTTTCTCCATAACCCGACCGAGGGGAAACATACCAAACGCCTTCCTGAAGTCCATGTACATGACATCTACAGTATCTCCCTCATCAATCAACTTTGTCACTTCCTCAAAGAATTCTATTGAGTTGTTAAGACATGACCTTCTCTGCACAAAACTATGTTGTCCATCACTGATAAGACGATTTTCATCCAGATGACAGTAGATCCTATCCCTCAGTATCTTCTCTGGCAGAGTCCCTACCCCTGACATCAGTCTCACCAGTCCATAATTGACTGGATTATCCCTACTACCTTTCTTAAACAAGGGGTTTAACAATTTTCTAGTCTTCCGCGACCTCAGCCATGTTCAAGGATGCTACAAAGATATCTGTTAATGCCCCAGATATTTCCTGTCTCCCTTCCCTCAGTAATCTGGGGTAGATGTTGGCAGCCTTTCTGCGGCAACGAGCCATGTAAATGGAATCAATGGTTGGGATGTAAGAGTCCGTGTTGGTCAGAGCTGTGCACCCAACCTTCTGTAGTTTCTAACAATCCTGAGTAGAGTCGTTGCCATACCAGGCTGTTATCCACCAGGACAATACGCTCTCAGTGGTGCATCTGTAGAAGTCGTGCATGCTGATTTTCCTGTATCACCTCAGGAAGGAGAGGCATTGTTGAACCTTCCCGACCGTCGGACATTTGTGAGAAGTTCAGGACAGGTTGTCAGTTATCATCATTCCGCGGGACTTGATGCTCTGCACTCCCTCAAACGGTTGATGTCGATGGGGTGTGTTCCCCTCCTTTCTTCATAAAGTCAGTGATCAGTCCTTTACATTTGCCAGATTAGAGAGAGAGGTCATTATCAATACACAATGCCACCAAGCTCTCTATCGCCTTTCTACATTCTGACGCGTTGTTGTTTATTATCCGTACTGCTATCGTGATGTCATCAGCGAACTTGTAGCTGGCGTTGTTTGGAATTTGGAAACTCAGCGGTGGCTGTACAGGGAGTACGTAGGGGGCTGAGGACACAGCCGTGGGTGTACAAAGAGGACATTAGGGGGCTGCAGAAACAACCGTGGGTTTACAAAGAGTACAATAGTTGGTTTTGGGCACAGCCATGGGTGTACAGGTAACACACTAAGGGGCTGCGGTCACATCCGTGGGTGTACATGGTGGATAGTGGGGGGCTGAGGACACAGCCGTGGGTGTACCTGGAGTACCATAGGGGCTGAGGGCACAGACGTGGGAATACATGGAATACAGACAGGGGCTTAGGGCACAGACATGTGTGTGCATGGAGGACAGTGGAGGGCTGAGGACACAGCTGTTGGTGTACAGGGAATACAATAGGGGGTTGAGGGCACATCCGTGGGTGTACAGGGCGTACAGTAAGGTGCTGAGGGCACAGTCATGTGTGTATCGGGAGGACAGTAGTGGGCTGAGGGTACAGCCGTGGGTGTACAGGGAGTATTGTCGGGTGTTGAGAACACATCCTTCGGCAACTCTAGTGTTCATTGTTATTGTGGAGGAGGTGGTTTTAACCTATCTTCACGATTGTGGGTCAGAAATCTGAGGAGCCAGTTGCAGAGGATGGAACTGAGACCAAGGTCGCAGAGATTTTGATTAGTCTGTAAGGGATAATGATTTTGAATGTGGAGCTTTAGTCAATGAGCAGGAGTCTGGTGTAAGTGTCCTTGTTGTCTAGATCTTCCAGTGATGCGTGCAGTATCGGATATGGAATCTGTTGTGCACCCGTTACATCAGTCAGCAAATTATAGTGCAGCAGGTCAGGCTGCGAGACTGGAGTTGGTGTAGGCCATAACCAGCCTCTCAAAGCACTTCATGATTATTTAGGTCGGAGCCACTGGATGGTCGTCTATAAGGGCATGTTCCATGTGCTTTCTCACGAAGATGATGATAACCTTCTTGAATCAGATTGGGACTTCGACTTCTTGAGGGAGAGGCTGAAGTTGTATGTGAATACCTCTGATAATTGGTACAACAGGATCTGAATGCTCAGCCAGGAACACTGTCCAGGCCCTTCACTTTCTTTGATTTGACTCACTGAAAAGCTGATCATGCCTGCAGCGGCGACAACAGTCACAGGTACATCTGGGGCTTTTGCGGCCTGTGTCAGCCCTCAGTGACAATCACACAGTCATTTATGTTCGACATCTCCTCCCCCCACCTCCCTCTGTCATCTTCAACACAAAATGACATTCGTTGGTGTGAGCACCACACAGTCAGCATTGAGACAGATTGCCATTAATAGACTGAGATCGTGCGCCATCAATTTCTGTGTCACCATAATGCGGTATATTCATAATAAAATAGTGAGCAGGGTGTCAGTGCCAGTGGTGCAAGGAGTGAAGGCATTGCAGGTGTAATTCCAGTCATGCTGCTTTAACCTAAGTGAAGTCAAGCATCTTGAGCGTTGTGCCTTTTCAATGGTGTCTCGTCCTTAGGTAGTCAAGAATATACCATTTACGTGAACCATCGGACCTGACAGCAGTTTTACTAGGTTTGCAGATGATACAATGTTGATTGGATGGGCAGGTGATATTGAGGAAGTGGGGAGGCTGCAGAAAGACTTGGACAGTTTAGGACACTGGGAAAACACATGGCTGATGGAACAAAATATGGGAACATGTGAGATTATGCCCCTGCAGTCGGCGGAATACAGGCAGACACGATGTTCTAAAAGGCTTCATTGAATCTGAAGCACAAAAGCAGTTTGGAGTCATCGTCCTCTCTTACGGTTAATGCACAAATGCAGTTGGCAGTTAGGAAAGCAAATGCAATGTTAACATTCATTTCAAGAGAGTGAGAATACAAGAGCGGAGACATACTGCTGAGAATATAATGGGCTATTGACAGACGGGATTTGGAGTATTGTGAGCTGTTCTGGGGAAGGGTCTACGGGTGTTGGACATGATCTATCCTGGGAATGATGGCTTGTCATATGAGCGTCAGTTGAGGGCTCTCTGTCTGTACTCAATGGAATTTAGAAGAATGGGGGGGGGCGCATCTGATTGAAACTGAGCGATTACTGCAAAGATTGATACAGTTAGACTATAGAAGGTATTTCCACAAGTATTAGAGACTATGACAAAATGAGACAGTTTCAGGGTGAAGAGATAGGCTGGACGGCCTAAATCTATTACAATATAGCATGCCTGTATTGTCATACAGTCTGTTATTCAGTGCAGAATTGTAAATCTCAGACCTGCTCTTGTAACCGTTGTATCTGTATTTTGATTTGAATTCACCTTCTGGTCAATGGTAACCCCTGTAATATGGACGGTGGGAGGATACAGTGTCAGTCAGTAGCGCACTAAAATGTTGAATATAAGCTGCCATCTGTGAGTCTCATCTGGCGGGAGTACATTGTCTCGACGATGATTGTCATTTTCAGTCTGGTGTTTTTGAAGGATCGATCCAGTTACACTAATATTGCATTTAATAAAACAGGTGCAATTTATCACAGCACTCAGCAACAATATGCCATGGAACACTGAACACCTTTCTCATAACAGAAAGGTCGAAAATGTTCAGGATCAGAAACACTGCTTTCCTGTTCATGTTCAAATCAGAAAACCTGTTAAATCGAGGTGTTCAACTTGGAACTTTATAAACTTATTTTTTTGGTTATGGGAATCGCTGGATGGACCCAACATTTCTTTTCCGTCCCTAGTTACCCTCTTGAGAAGGTGGTGCTGAGTTGCCTTCTTATACTGCTGCAGTCCACCTGCTGTGAGTTGATCCACAATGCTACGAGGGAGGGAATTCCAGTGATTTGACCCAGCAACAGTGAAAGAATGGTGATATATTTCCAACTCAGGATGTTGACTGGTTTGGAAGGGAGTTTGAAGGCGGTGGTGTTCCCCAAAGCCTGCTGCCGTTGTCATTCAAGATGGAAGTGATTGTAGGATTGAAAGGGGCTGTCTTGTAGATAATACATACTGCTGCTACTGAGCAGAGGTGGTGAATGGAGTGAATGCTTGTGGATGTGGTGCCAATCAATTGGGCTGTTTTGTCCTGGATGGTGTCAAGCTTCTTCAGTGCCGTTGTGGCTGCAATCAATCAGGCAATTGGGGAGTGTTCCATTTCACTCCTGACTTGTGTCTTGTAGATGGTGAGCATGCTTTGGGAAGACAAGAGGTGCGTTAAACGCACAATATTCTTGCCTTTGATCAGCTCTTATATTTATGTGGCGAGTCTAGTTGAGTTTCTGGTCATTGGTAACCTGAAGTGTATTGATAGTATGGTAGGGAGGGGAATTTAGTGACAAATATGCTGCTGAATACCAAGTGGTTATATTGTTTCTTATTGGTGATAGTCATTGTCTGGCATTTGTGTGGTGCCAGTGTTAGTTGTCACTTATTAGCCCAAGCCTGGATATGGTCCAGATCCTGTTGCCTTTAGGCATGGACTGCTTCCATAACTGAGCATTTGCAAATGGTGCTGAACATTGTGCAGTCATCGTCGAATATCCCCATTTCTGACCTTATGATGGAGAGAAGGCCATTGATGAAACAACAGGAGCTGTTTAGACCTAGGTTTCATCCGGAGGGCAACTGAAGATATTGCCTAGTATGGTGACGAAACATCTGAAAATGACCATTCCAGCTCATGGAGCAAACCTACGTCCACATTATCCTGAGGGACTACTGCAGAGATATTCTGGAAGTGTGAAGACTGACCTCCATCAACAATAACCGTTTTCCTGTCTGTCAGGTATAACTCCAATAATGAAATACTTGCTCGAAATCTCCTTTTTGTTTGGGTTCCTTGATGCCACATTTGAAAGAATGCAGCCTTGTTTTTCAAGTGCTGGAATTCAGTTCCTTTTTCTATGTTTGAACAAAGACTGTGATGAGGTCAGGAGCTGAGTGTCCCCGGTGGAACCCAAACTGGGCGTCACTGAGCAGGTTATTGCTGAGCAGGTGCTGCTTGATAGCACTGTTGATGAGTCCTTCCATCACTTTATTGATGACGGAGAGTAGACTGATGAGGCGGTATTTGGCTGGTTTGAATTTGTCCTGAGTTTTATGTACAGAACATACTTGACCAGTTTTTTCTCATTGTTTCACTCTCTATTGCACTAGGGTTAATCCTCTGGTTTGATGGTAATGATTGAGTGGTTTATATACTGCGCCATGAGATTACAAATTGTGCTGGGGTATTGTTCTTCTGCTATTGTTGGACCACAGCGTCTTATGGATGCTCAGCCTTGAGTTGCTAGATCTGTTTGAAGTCTGTGCCATTTAGCATGGTGATAGCTCCACACAACACTATAGTGTTTATTCTCAATGTGACCGTGAGACTTTGTCTCCTCAACGACAGTGTGTTGGTCAGTTTTACCGATGCTGTCATGGACAGATGCATCTGCAGTTGGTAGATTGGTAAGGATGAGGTCAGGTATGTTTTTTATTCCCTCTCGTTCATTCCCTCACTACCTTCTGCAGACCCAATCAAGTAGATATGTCCTTTAGTATCCGACTAGCGTGATCGGTAGTGCTGCTGCCAAACCACTCTTGGTGGTGGACTTTGAAATTCCTCAGCGAGAATAAACTTTGTGCCCTTTTCACAGTCAGTGCTTTTTCCAAGTGTTGTTCAACATGGAGGAGTACTGATCCAGCTGAGGAATGACGTTACATGTTAATAAGTAAGTCTGCTTTGCCCACGTTTAATCTAAAGCCATGAGACTTCATTGGGTTTGGTGTTAATTTTGGGGACTAGCATAGTAACTACCTCCAGAATGTATCGCACTGAGCTGCCCCCTCTGCTGGACATTGGGCCAGGACATATCCAGTCAAGGTGATGGTGGTTTCTGGGGTATTTCTGTCAGTTATAATTTCATGAGCATGACTATGTCAGGCTGTTGCTTGACTAGTCTGTAAGGCAGTTGTTCCAATATTGGCACTAGCCCTCAGGTGTTAGTAAGGAGGACTTTGCAGGTCCGACAGTGATGTTTCCAACTGACGTTTTTGGTGATCAGATCGATAACTGTTGGTCCACCTGGTTTCATTTCATTAAGATTTTGTAGTGATTGGTATAACTGAATGACACGCTAGTCCATTTCACAGCGCGACTGAGAGTCATCACATTGCTTTGGGTCTGGAGTGAGGCTGCAAGATTACTTCATTGGAGGATATTAATAAGCCAAATGGTTTTTCTTTTCAGACAATCGGCAAAGATTTCATTCTCATCAGTAGATTCTTAATTCCAGTTTTTAAAAAAAATGTTGAGTTGAATTTCCACCTTCTGCAGTGGTGGGTTTCGAACCTGGGTCCACAGAACAAGAGCTGATTTTCGGGATTGATAATCTAGCGATAATACCATGAAGCCTATTTGGTGCCACATGTTGTATTCATGTGCTATTTCTTGTGTTGCCCTGTTTTCCTTTCATTGCTTAGGTTTTTCTAGAATCTCATCCTTCATTAAATCCTAATTGAAATACACCGTCATGAGCGTATTCTGGACTGCTCGAATTTCATTCAGTCTATTTTGTTTGCACAGACATTTCAAGGCAGCTGTACATCAGAGAAGAACAGGAAGAGATAATAGGCGCTTGTGCACTGTACCTGTCACCGCACCAGCTTATCTGACCAGGCACCTAAAGTATTTATTGTGGATCAGAGAACTGCCGAATTATTATAACACCGATGGAGGTCAGTCAACCCATTGTGGGGTCACAAGCTCTTCAACTGCCCAACTGGAGATAGAGAGAGCGTGTGGAGATAGATGGCGTGAAAGATAAATAAACCGGAGAACAGAAAGTGAATGGAGATAAACTGAGAGAGGATAGAAAGTGGAGCGACTGACTGAGTGGGAGAGGAAGAGGTGATCGATGAGAGTGAAGTCAGATAGATCAGAAGGCAGCATGAGGGTAGATAAATACAGACATACAGAAGTTGGAAGTTTTATTTATAAATTCCTCTGAACTGCAATCCATTTGTCTGGGTGCCATACCCTGTGACCACTCTGCTGATACTGGCTGTCGTCCCAGATCATTCTTTTCCAATAATATCACAGAGCTATGTTACTGACAGCTAAACAGAATCCAAAAGACCGTAGATTAGTTATATGGCGAAGGTGGATCTTTTTAAAAATAAACTGTGCCATGAGCAGCAGGAAATGATAACCCACCCAACACTCCCACCCCACCTCCAGATACTGTGTGACAGACTGGGCCAGAGAATCTCAGTGAGGGGGATCACTGACAGAAAGGAAATCAGCATCTCCACTGTGGATCAAATAATGATTGATAGTTTGCACATCACTTTTCCAGTTTTCACATCAACATTTCAATTTATATAACTCAATATCAGGAGTGCATTTTAACAAACTTATCTCTTTATACTTTGCATATTTTAGTCTGTATAGAAAATCATTTTGTCCCTGTATTTTGCATTGCCTAATTACATTTCATTAATATTGTCTCTGCTAATTTCTCATTGTCGATGTATCCTTGAATCTGTTCTTCATATGAGTTATAAAGTGTAACGTTCCAATACTGATAACTAGGGAACAGCAATGTTCCTCTTCCCAGTTTGAACAGCCATGTCCCCCAGTCCTCTCCATCTTCTATCTTTTCCCCAATGTCATAATCACAATGTAATTGAAGTCAGTAAATGATACTTCATCACAGTTCCTTAACATTGAAAACATCAACACTCACGCTTGCTCTCTCTGATTCTGGAATAACAATCTGAATTGTATTTGTCTCGTACAATTCTCTGTTAACATATGCATGCCGTTTGATTGTTATAAACCCACATTGTCTTAGGCACATGTTGGCATCAGATCACGGATGGAAGATGTACTCTCAATGTTTTAGTGATTTTGCAATGACTGATCAGTAATTATCGGATTTATTTCTCCATTTATGAGCAGAGAAGCATGTTTATGTTCAGTTAAACCTCTGGCATTACCTCTATATCCAAGGCAGACTGAATGATTGTACACAAATAATATGTCATCTCCAACATTCCTTCCTTCAGTCACACTCACATCTCACATCCAGAATGCATGTGTTCAAAGTTATTTTGAATTTTAGTAAAACAGTATCACATTGAGAGAGGTTAGCTGGAGCTGTTTGTTCAGCGATTGTGATTATGCGAGTCTCCATGGATCCTATGGGTCCCCAGAGAGTTTCAGTCTTCTATCAATAATGGAATGTGTTCAATGTGTAATCCCATAGTATGAGCGGGAGCATCATCCACACCAGTAACAGGGACCAGCAGCTTCAAGGAGAGAGGGAGGAGAGAGCAGAATCTGGGAAGAGTAGACTGGAGTGTTCCAACAATGGATCAAGATCTGAGAACATTCAAATGGAAATTTCCAACAATGGACAGGAGTTTATTCTCGTTTCTTTTCTGGCTTTCCCAGCCTTGGATAACGTTAGCATCGCGGATTGAAGATGTACTGATGGTTATTCAAGCTGGTTACTATCCTATCCTTGTGATCGTTGGTGTTCCTGCTAAGTCACTCGAGATGTCTAGTGAAACGGTCTGAACTGAATTGATGTCCGTGATATGTAAATTTTGGAAAGGTGCAAGTCAATGTTTTCAGTTCCAATCAAAGATTCCATTCCTTACATATTATAAGTAGCAAATGATTACTTAAAAATTACACACCAATATGTGAGGATGAAATAAACTGTTCTCCTTAATTCGTTTTCTCCTGCACAAGTTTACATTTCCATATCCTCCCCACTCACCATTTTTGTCCAGTACCACCCAGTCTCCTCCTCAGCCTCAGTACAATTCCTGAATAAACTATCATTTGTGCCTTTGTTAATCTCCGCATACAGCTGTTTCAAGCCCATTCATACCATGTGTCCATTGCAAAATAATTGCACTTGAGATGTTTACGTTGTTCTCTGCACAGCATTAGAAAGATGGGAAGACAGTGTATGGTTGTTACGTCACTGTCTCATAATCTACAGCCACAAAATAATAATCTGTTGATATCGGCTTGCTTCATGCCCATTACAGAAGGCAATGGGTCATTCTTCTCTGGTCAGGTCTCTGTGTGACTGCAAACCCACAGCAATGCGTTTTAATCTTTACTGTCCTGTGGGACAGCTAACCAGCCACTCAGTTCAAGGTCAACATAACATGCTTGTCTGACCAGGGCTGAATACATCCCGTGAGGGCAGATGAAAAGGAAAGATAACCCCCTTCCTCTGCCTGTATCCCATATTCCTGAAGCTGAATTACATTCAGGTAGGTGGCAACTCACACTTTTAGACGTATTCTTTGTGATTGAGTCTGTCTCCGAGAGTGTTTTTCATCTCGATATGCACCTCTGGTGCTCGCTTTATTGATGCTGACCTACAGATGTAAGGATGGTTTAAATTCCACGTCAGTGGCTGTGCATTGTAAATGAATGGTATCCTGTGTCACATGAAGGAAATGGAGCCAGCTAAGTGAGGGAAAGGAGTTATTGTAATCAACTGTGAGAGCGTTATTGATGCAGGGTTTGGGGTATTGTGGACAGATTTTATCTCCTTTATACGGAGTGATCTACTTACCACAGAGAGAATGAACAAGAGTCCCACCGGATGAATCCCTGGGATGATGGAACCATGAGGAGTGAGTAAAGGTTGATCTGTAGCGCTGTGAGATAATAAGAGGTGATTGCATTGAACTTGAGGGGGATGGACAATCACTCCTTATATTCGAAACAGACAATGAGAAGGTGATAAATTCCATTGATTCATTCAGGATGCATGGTTCTGGAGTGTTTAAGTGCCTCTGAGGACGTTACGCCTACCCACCCCAACCCCCACTCCCCAAAGCGGTTGACAGAGACAGAGACGTCCAGGTTTTGAATAAACTATCACCACATTAATATAGTGCAGTTAGTGTGTGATTCTGCACTGAATGTCATATTATCCACTACCCTGACAGCAGCCAAAATATCTCCATTCAAAAACAGTCAACTATTTTTGGCCCTGGTGAGACCACACCTGGAGTACTGTGTGCAGTTCTGGTCTCCAAATTTGAGGAAAGACATTCTGGCTATTGAGGGTGTGCAGCGTAGGTTCACGAGGTCAATTCTGGATTGGCGGGATTACCTTACACTGAAAGACTGGAGAAACTGGGCTTGTATACCCTTGAGTTTAGAAGACTGAGAGGGGATCTGATTGAGACATATAAGATTATTAAAGGATTGGATACTTTAGCGGCAGGAAACATGTTTCCACTGATGGGTGAGTGCCGAACCAGAGGGCACCGCTTAAAAGTATGGGGTAAGCCATTTAGTACAGAGATGAGGAGAAACTTCTTCAACCAAAGAGTAGTGGCTGTGTGGAATGCTCTGCCCCAGAGGGCAGCGGAGGCCCAGTCTCTGGATTAATTTAAGAAAGATTTTGCTAGAGCTCTCAGGGATTGTGGAATCAAGGGTTATGGAGATAAGGATTGAACAAGATACGGATTAAGGATGATCAGCCATGATCATATTGAATGGTGGTGCAGGCTCGAAGTGCAGAATGGCCTACTCCTGCACCTATTGTCTATTGCCTATTGTCTATTTCCACCAGCTTCTGTCCATCATGAAGAACACGAATCCATATTCTCAGAGATACAAAAAGACTCCTTACAGTTTAAACCATAGTACTATAAGACATAGGGGCCGCAACTAGGACAATTAGCCCATCGAGTCTGCTCCGTCATTTGGTCATCGCTGATAGGTTTCTCATACCCATTCTCCAACCTTCTCCCCGTAACCCTTGATCCCCTGAATAATCTGAAAAGCTATCCCCATCTCACATATACTCAATAACCTCGCCCCACAGCCTTCTCTGCAAATAAATTTCAAAGATTCACCATTCCCTGGTGAAAGACGTTTCTCCTTAGCAACATCCTAAAAGATGTTCCCTTTAAGCTTAGGCTGTGTTCTTGGGTCCTCATCTCTCCTACCAATGGAAACATCTTATGCACATCCACTCTGTTCAGGTCATTCATTATTCTGTATGTTTCAATTACATTTCCTCTCTTCCTTCTAAACTTTATCAAGTATAGACCCAAAGACTCAAACATTCGCCATACAACAAACTTTTCACTCCTATGACTATTCCCGATAAAATCTTCTGAACACCGTCCAGGGGCAGTATACCTTTCCTGAGATATGGGACTCAACATTGCGCTCAACACTCCAAATGTAGTCTGACCAAAACTGTATACAGCCTGTTCTTATATTTAATTCCTCCCGTAATAAATGCCATCAATAATAAGTGCAATTGCCCTCTTAACTACTGCCTCAACCTACAAGCTTACCTTAAGAGAACCCTGCACTCGAACTCCCAAGTTCCTTTGCACTTCTCAGTTCTGAATTTTCTCCCCATTTAGAAAATAGGCCATGCCTCGATTCTTCGTGACAAAGTGCATGACCTCACACTTTGTGACGTTGGAATCCATCTGCCAACACTTTTACCGGATCAATTCCTTCTTCAGCCTCTCTATACGACCAGTCCATCTGCCTATCTTTGTATCGTCTGCAAACATAGCCAGAGTGCCTTCAGTTCGATCATCTATATTGTTAACGTAACAAGTAAAAAGTTACGATTCCAACACTGAGCCTTGTGGAATGCCTCTTGTCACCGGCTGCCATTCTGAGAAGGACCATTTTATCCCACCTCTCTGCTTTCTGTCAGACAGGCAAGTTCCTATTCATGCCTCTACCTTGCTTCTAACACCACGGACCGTTATCACACTTCGTCATCTCCTGTGTGACACCTTGGCAAAGGCATTCTTGGCGTCCAGGTGGATAACATCCATTGGCTGTACTTGATTGAGCCTGTTCATTTCTTCTTCAAAGATTTCCAACAAATTTGTCAGGCATGACCTTCCCTTGATGGAACCATGCTGACTTTGCCCTATTTTACCAAACACTTCCAAGTATTCAGAAATCTCATCCTTCACAATGGATACCAGGATCTTACCCACGACAGAGGTTAAGCTATTCATTGCGGTTTTAAAAGTAATTTTTCCTTACTCCCTGCTATAGCTGACTTCCCTCATCAGTCATGGTTACCTCATTCTCCATGTACTCTGCTTCATTTTACTCGGCGTAAATCTCTGCGGCATCCCGAATTACTCAAAAAGTCTCCTGCCATTGCTGCTCCAATGTCTCTCCTGCTGGGCCCTTCTACCAGTCAATTCTACCAAGCTCCTCTCTCATGTCTCTGTAGTTGCCTTTATTCAGCTTTAATATCGTTACTTCTAAATATAACTTCTCCATCTGAAATTGCAGAGTAAATTCAATCATATTACGGTAATGCCTCCTATGATTTTCTTCACCTTAAGCTCCCTCATCTAATCTGCCTGCACAAGCTGCTCCAAAAAGCCATCTCATAGACATTCCATAAATTCGTTTTCTTGCAAACCACCATCAATCTGAATTCACAGCCCACCTCCGTAATGAAATCCCACATGATCACTGTAACTTTGTATTTCCTACACATCTTTCTATCTCCTGGCGTATCAGCTCCTGAGTACTGTTTGGAGGCCTGAACAGAACTCCAACTACTTGTTTTTAACCTTTTTGATTCCTCAATTCTACCGACACAGATTCTACACCATTTTACCATACATCATTTCTTATTATTGATTTAATTGCATTTCTTACTAATAAGACAGCCCCATTCCCTCTGCCCAACTGCCTATCTTTTTGATAGGATGCATATCCTTGAATATTCAGCTCCCAATCCTGATCCTCTTGCAGCAACGTCTCGGTTGGCGATCTGTCAATTTGTGTATGAGCCACAAGCTTATTTACCTTATTCCTTATACTGCATGCTTTCCGATATAACAGTTCAGCCCTGTAGTAACCATCCCTCTTCTCATCGTCTTTTGCTTGACCTGATTGTTTGAAGTTTGATTGCTAACACTTTCCATACTCTGCGTCTGTGCTGAAGATTTGAATAACTTAGAGATTAGAGTCATCGATGTGTACAGAATGGAAATAGACCGTTCGGTCCAATCTGTGCATGCCGATCAGATATTGCTAATCCAGTCCCACCTGCCAGTACCCGGTCCATATACCTCCAAACCTTTTCTCTTCATATACCCATCTAAATGCATCTTAAACGTTGCAATTGTACCAGCCTCCACCACATCCTCTGACAGCTTATGCCATACACGTACCACCCTCTGCGTGAAAACGTTGATCCTTAGGTCTCTTTTATATCTTTCCCCTCTCTCCCTTAACCTCTGCCCTCTAGTTCTGGACTCCCTGACCCCAGGGAAAAGACTTTGTCTGTTTATCATATCTATGCCCCTCATAATTTTATAAATCTCTAAAAGGTCACTCCTCAGCCTCCGACGCTCCAGGGAAAGCAGCCTCAGACTGCGCAGCCTCTCCATATAGCTCAAATTCTCCGAACTTTGCAACATCCTTGCAATTTTTTTCTGCACCCTTTCAAGTTTCACAACATCTTTCTGATACGAAGGAGATCAGAATTGCATGCAATATTCCAACAGTGGCCGAAACAATGTCCTGTACAGCCGCAACATGACCTCTCAACTCCTGTACTCAATACTGTGACCAACAAAGGAAAGCATACCAAACGCCTTCTTCTTGAGATCTGCTGTCTTACCCGCTCCTTTAATTCGGGTTTTCTAATTTTCCCTATAACTGACACCACTCCACCCCCATTTAGCTTAATTCCCAGTCTACAGCCCTAGTTATGCGATTTGCTTGGACTCTGGTCCCAACACGATTCAGATGAAGACCGTCCAATCAGAACAGTGCGCTCCTTCCCCAGTGTCTGGTGTCAATGTCCCATGATACAAACCCATTTCTCCAAAACCAAACTTTGAACCACGCATTTTCCTGCTGACCCTGTGCTAATTAGTTCATGGCTCAGGCCGTAATCCAGAGATTATTTCCTTTTTGATTCTGTTTTCTAATTTAGCTCCGAGCTCTTCGTATCCCTTAACAGAACCTCTGTCCTAGTTTTATCTCTGTCATTGGTACCTACACAGACCATGACCAATGGATCTTTACCCTCACACTCGAAGTTCCCCTGCAGCCCAGATGAGATATCTCTTAATCAAAAACCAGTCGGTAATGCCGCATCCAGGACTCTCAATCCGGGTCACAGAGAACAGTGTCTATGCCGCTAACTATACTATCCCCAATTACATTAACATTTCTCTTCTCTTGCCCCACTTGAAAGCTTTCAACAACCCGGTGCTGTGGCCACTCATCTCATCCTCCCTGCAGTCCCCATCCCATCCACACAGGGAACAAAACTCTTGAATTGTGAGACATGGACAGGGGCTAAGGCTCCAGCAATTCTACATCCTGGATCCCTTTATCTGCCTCACTCATAGATAATCTCTCTGTTTTCTAACCACTGGCAGAATTTGAGTCAGTTGATCTAAGAAGTGTAACTGTCTCTTGAATCACAGCATCCAGGGATCTCTCCCCCTCCCTGTTGCCTCGCAATGTTGGAAGCTCAAACTCCAGCTCATCGACTCAGAACCAGAGTTGTTCTTGCATGCGACATTTACTCCAGACATGGTCACTGGAAACCACAGTGGGGTCGACCACTCCCACATCATGGAGAAACAACACATTATCCGACCCTCCATCCTTATTTTATTTATCTACTATTGCATTGTTCCTCTGCAATTTTATTTGTTTATGTACATCTGCTTATGCAAGTTGTAACCAATAAATTAACATGATTCAATTTAACACAGATTCAAAGTTAACACGCTGCCTATTAGCAAATGAGATCGCATCCTCCCTTTGTCAAACCTGCTCATTACCTTCTGATAGAATTCTGACAGACTTGTCAGCGGGACCACTCCTTGATGAAGCCATGCTGACTCAGCCCTATTTTACCATGCACCTCCAAGTACTCTGCAATGTCATTGCTAGCAATGCACTCTAAATCCCTAATAACGACCGATGCCAGGCTATACTGCCCTATGATTTCCTGTATTTTGCCTTTCTTCCTTCTTACACAGCGATTTTAAATTGTCCATTTTCCAGTTCTCTGTGACTCTGTCTGATGATAGTTATTCCTGAACAGTCGCGACCAATGGTTTCACAATCTCCTCCGCTAATTCCTTCAGAACATTGGTTGTTATCCTTCCAGTCTGTGAGATTTATCCATTTTCAAACATTACAGCTTCCCCAGTACCTTCTCCTCAGCGCCGATCACTAGATCCATTCCTCACCCTTGACTCGCTTTTAAGTTCTGGAATGTTCCTAGTATCTACCATTGTGAGGATTGACGGAAAGTACCTATTCAGGTCATTCTCCAATTCTTTGTTTTCCATTTATCTGCAGCCATCCTCAATTTCTGGTTGTCCAATGTTCACTTTCCTCTTTTACATATCTTAACAAAACTCCTGCAATCTCATTTTCTAAAGCAAGCTAGCTTACATGTTTCGTGTTCATCACTTTATTGCTTCTTGAATTGTCCTCTGCTGCTGTATAAAGGCTTCCCCATCTTAGATAGGCTGCGTGAGAGCATTCCTGTTAACTAACTGTCGAAAATATACTAATGTAACTGGCCTAATCCTATTGTCCATCATTGGATAGCGTGGTGACACAACACTGCTGCCTCACAGTGTCAGGGACTCGGGTTCAATTCCAATCTCTGGACCCTGTCTTTCTGGAGATTTTGCGATCTCTGCATTGGGAAAATTGCCTCTTTTGTCTCTCCACAGTATGTTTCTGTCTTTGTTTCAGGTTTCTGCCATCTACAGTATATTTGCTTGTGTTTGATGGAGAATTGCTGCAAATATGACAGGTTTATTGTAAAAGTGGCTTTGGTCCTCAGGCTTCCTGAGTGTTTGGGAATCTTGCCCAGCTACTTATGTGAGTGCATGTCCCTGATTACCTACTCTGTCTCTCTCAGTCCCTGAGTCCATCCGTCACTGCATGCAGCCTTTCATTGAGCCACCCCGAGATTCCCCACACCCCATCGCCTGGCACTGGATGCTCCCTACACAGTGCGCGCACAAAGACACTGGGCATTTTCTGACGCGCTAGGGATCCGGGGTAAAGACCCAGCCATTAAAAGGAACAGAATAGCTAAAATCCAATTGAACAGCAAAGCAGACTAAACAGGCTGACTGGCACCCATCTGTTATGACATTTTCAGGTCTTTTGGACTAATTTCTGTTTATCCTTGTCCATGTACAAGTAGAAGCTCCATAAGTATATCTTGTCACACAGGTTTTGTGAAGGTGATAGATATCAGATCCTATGATCATTGCGACTGATTCCTTGGGCTCCACGTTCCTGGAAAATGAGATCACCTTTAAGTTTTTATTGTCAAGGCTATCCATTTTAAAGTAAAGGTCTTGCTGGAGTTGTGCTGAAAGCATATTTGAATGTTGGGGAGACTAGATTATGCCACATGCCAGTGAGGTTAGGAATAGGAAGGTAGTAAAGTTAAAAACATGGCCAAAGAGCTGGTAAGGAAGGCAGCACTTCAAATATGTGGATCATTGGAATTCCCAGGTCGGTAGGATAGACACAAGAAGGACGGGATGCAGCTGAACTGGCAGCAATCTCCAATATGTGGATCATTGGGATTCCCGGGTCGGTATGAAATACACAAGAAGGACGGGATAGACGTGAACTGGCAGTAATCTCAGATATGTGGGTCATTGGGAATCCTGGGTCAGTATGAAATACACAAGAAGGACGAGATGGATGTGAAATGGCTCAATCTCCTGGCAGGCATGTTTGCTATTGTCACTCAGGAGGGTTTAAACGAGTGTGACGGTGGGGGGCAGGGTGGGGGGGAGGGAGAGCCAGATCAGTACATCCACAAGCACAGTGACTGAAGAGCAGTTGGAGACTAATCCCAGTATAACTAAGACCAGCAACAAACTGGCAGAGGAGAGAGAACACAATGGGACTGGAAGTCTGAAGTATGCTGACTTTAATGTGAGCAGTGTGACAGGCAAGACAGATGAATATATATAACCATGATACAAATATTACAGAGATTTGGTTGAGAGAGGGATCAGAAAACTATCAATCCAATGGGTCCAGAGCGAGTAGAAGAATGTGCCGTGAGAGGCTGGAGACTGTTGTTGAAAGCAAAATAATTACCCAGCAGTTTATTGTAATTGGACAGTGTGGGATGCAATGTACAGATTGAAGGGACAAGGGAGGAAACAGAAATTGTCTGTATACAATATTTTCCGCTTTACTGACAGTCCTTTCTAATCTCCTGTTACCATAGAATATACGAGGAGGAATTTACATCAGGGAAACTCAAACCAAATATCAGGTCAGGATCTGATGGAGTTTGGCTGAAGTGTATTTATTTCAATGCAAGAATTGTTATGGGTAAGGGCGATGAACTGAGAGCCTGAATCCATACATGGGACTATGATGTTGCGGCTTTACAGAGACTTGGTTGAGAGAGGGAAAGGACTGGCCATTCAAATTATCCAGGGTTTCATTGGTTTAGGCGAGATAGAGAAGAAGCTAAAAGAGGTGGACGAGTTGTTTTACTGATCAGAGAGAATGCTACATCTGCACGTGAACAGGACATACAGGAGGGACCATCCACTGCAGCAATATGGGTCAAGCTCAAACATAAGATGGATGTAAGCACTGTGTTTCTATAATCTCTCCAACAGCCACGGCAGGATTCAGGAACAGATATATATGTCGATTAAGGGAAGATGTATTAAAAAACAGAGTGGTCATAGTGAGTGACTTTAGTATCCCCAATAATGACTGGAAGTCCATTAGAGCAAGGGACTTAGATGGGGCAAAATTTGTTAACTGCAGCAGAATGTGGATAGTCCAACGAGAGGAAGAACCATACTGGACCTCGTATTGACTCATGAGCCTGGCCAGGTGACTGACCTTTCAGTGGGACATAATATTAGAAACAGTGGTCACAGCTCCTTCAGATTTAAGATAGCTATGAACATGGATATGTCAGGACCTTGTGGGAATCTACTGAATTGGCGGAAGGCAAAAAACGTCAGCATCAGACAGAGCTAGGATGTGTCAATTGGGCGGAGCTGCTATCAGGCAAATCCAATTTTGTAAGAGGGAACTGCTTGTTAAATCCTAACAGCAAAATCATCTCGTGAACGTTCTCCCAACTACTCGAATTTCTATCTTTTTTCTGAACAGATATTTCAAGGCCGCTGCATATCAGACAACAGGAAGAGATAAAGGATGATTCTGCACTGTGTCCTTCGCAGTATCAGCTTGACTCTCCAGGCACCTGAAGTCGTTATTGTGGGTCAGAGAACTTCAGAATTGATCGAGCACTGAAGGAAGCCATTTAGCCCATTGTACACCGACGAGCTCTCCAACAACACAATTTGTCAACAGAGAGAACAGAATGTGTGTGTGTGTGTCTGTGTGTGTGTGCGTGAGAGAGAGAAAAATTAACAGAGAAAAAAGGAAGTGAAGAGAGAGAAAAGGAATAGAGAGAAAATGGAGCGACAGAGTGAGTGAGAACAAGGGGTGTCAGACGAGTGTGAAGTTATATCAGAAGACAGCATGAGGAGAAATACACAGAAATTTCATTTAGAAACTCCCACAGACTGCAGGCCCTTTGTCTGGTCCCTACCCTGTGAGCACTATGCTGTCATCCCAGATCATTTATCGCCAATAATATCACAGAGGCGGGTTGCTGACGCTGAACAGGATCCAAAAGAAAAATAGATTAGTTCCAGAGAGAATGTGAATTAATTTAAATATTTTGGGCCAACAGGGACTTGTAGTCCCTCTAGACAGGGTGTGAGAGACAGGGCGGGAGATTCTCAATCAGGGGGATCACTGACATGGGGGAGATCAGCATCTCAGCTGTGGGTCAAATAATGACTGATAAAGGTTGAAAACCTCGTCCGTGGGTTTTTAAATTCACATTTCAATTCATGTAACTCCACATGGTAAGTGTATTTTAACAATCTTGCATCTTTGTAGTTTTCATGTTTTGGTATGTACAGAAAAAGCTTGTTTTTTGTCCCTTTATTCTGTGTTGGGACCAGAGTCAGATTGAATCCTAACTAAGGCTGTAGACAGAGGTCTAAACTGATTAGGAGAGTGTTTGTGTTGGCAGGGTGGGGGGGTCCGTTATAGGGTTTAATTAGAAAAGAGGAGGTAAATGCACAGAGCTCAGGAGAGGTTATTAAAATCTCCAGCACAGACGCAAATAAGACAGAGAGTATGGAAAGTGTAAGCAATCAGTCTTCAAGTACACCAGACAAAAAAATAACAATGAGAAGAGGAACCGTTAATACAAGATTGAAGGGGTTATATCTGAATGCACGCAGCATAAGGAATAGAGTAAATGAGCTTGTGGCACAGATTGAAATTGGTAGGTATGACGTGAAGGGCATCACAGAGAAGTGGTTGCAAGGGGATCAGGACATTCAAGGACATATATCCTATCGAAAAGATAGGTAGCAGAGGGAGTGGGTTTACATTATTAATAAGAAATGAAATTAAATCAATTTTAAGAAAGGAAGTAAAGTCAGATGGTGTGGAATCTGCCTGGGTAGAATTGAGGAATCACAAAGGTAAGACAACCACAGTTGGAGACTTGCACAAGCCTCCAAAGAGTAGTCAGGAGCTGGGTTACAAGATAAACCAGGAGATAGAAAAGATCTGTAGGAAAGACAAAGTTACAGAGATCATAGGGGGATTTCAATATGCAAGTGGAATGGGAAACCAGGTTGGGAGTGGATCGCAAGAAAAGGAATTTGAGAAATGTCTATGGGATGGCTTTTTGGAGCATCATGTGGTGGAGCCCACTCTGGAACAGATGACACTGGATTTAATGACGCAGGCTAGATAAGGGAGCTTAAGGTGAAAGAAAACTTTAGAAGCGGTGATTAGAACATTGTAGAATTTATTCTGCAATTTGAGAGAGAGAAAGTAGAATCAGAGTTAACAGTATTTCAGTTGAATAAAGGCAACTGGAGAGGCACAAGGGAGAAACTGAGCAGAATTGACCGGGACAGGGGTCTAGCAGGAAAGGCAGCGGAACAGTAATGGCAGAAAATTCCAAGATTAATTCAGGAGACACTGCAGACATACATGCTGAGCAATAAAGGCATGGTACAGGGAGGATGAGGCAAGCAGGGCTGATGAGAGAAGTCAGGGATTTCGTATAAGTGAAAGCGCAAGCAATGTGAAGGGCAAAGGGAAACTGGAGAATGGGGCCAACAGAAGGCAAGGAAAAATAAATAAGGAAGGAGAAGATTAAATATGGGGGCAGGCTAACCATTAATATAAAGAAACTTTAAGAGATTCTTTAGTTATATAAAGAGAGGTAAAAGTGAACATGGACCACTGGAAAATGATGCTGGAGAGACGGTAGTTGGAAATAAAGAAATGGTTGAGGAACTTTGCATCAGTCTTCACAGTGGAAGACATGAGTAATTTCTCAAGAATTGACGAGAGTGAGAGGGCAGTCCTGAATATTGTGGTCATCACCAAGAAGAGCATGTTAGAAAATAGAATGGCCTGAATGTGGATAGCTCACCTGGACCAGTTGAACTACACCCCAGCCTTGTAAGGGAGATAGCTGAAGAGTTAGTGGAAGCGTAAGTGGTAATCTTTCAGGAATGACTAAAATCAGGAAATGGCAAAGTGGCTGTATAATTGCTAACATGACACCCCGTTTAATAAGGGAGTTAGGTAGAAGATGAAAAACTGCAGACTGACTTGCCTAACGTTGGTTGTGGGTAACATCCTGGAATCCATCGTGAAGGATGGGATTTCTGATACTTGGAGGTGTTTGGAAAAATAGGACAGAGTCAGCATGGTTTCATCAAGGGGAGATCAGTCCTGCCAAACCGGCTAGAAAACAGTGAGGGAGTAATGAGCAGATTAGATCAAGTAGAAACAATAGATGTTATCCATCTGCACTCAAGATTCCTTTGACAAAGTGCCATGCATGAGGTTATTGAGAAAGGTATGGGCCCATGGTATTAGAGGCAAGGTGACAGCATGGATCGAATTTTGGCTGCCTGAGAGAAAGCAGAGAGTGGGGATCAAAGTTATTCTTCACAGGATGGCAAACAGTGACAAGTGGTGTTCCACAAAACTCGGTGTTGGGACCACAACTTTTTACTTTGTGCATTCATTATCTATATGAAGGAACTGACGGCATTCTGGCTAAGCTTTCAAACAGTGCAAAGATAAACAGAGGGACAGGTAGCATTGAAGAGGTGGTTCGGCTGCAGGAGGGTGCTCTCGTGTATCTCTTTAACTTCCCACACCTCCGCCCTTGAACTCCACCCTTCCAACGACAACAAGTTAGAACCTCTCTGGTGCTCGCCTTCCATCCCACCAAACTCAGGATACAACGCATCCTCCTCCGCCATTTCTGCCACCAACAGTCAGACCCCAATACCAGAGATATACTTCGCTCCCCACCCCTATCATCATACTACTGAGACCATTCCCTCACAACTCCCTCGTTAGGTCCTCACGCCTCCACCAAGCCACCTTCCACTCCCAACACCATCCCTTGACACTCACTGCAAGAGATGTGAAACCTGTGCCAACACCTCCCTCCTCACCTCCACCCAAGGCCCCAAAGTATCCTACCACATCAGGCAGAGAACATCCTGTGCATCCAAACACATCTTCTAGTCAGTCCATTGCTCCTGTCTCCTATACATTAGCGAGACAGGATGTCAACTTACAGAAGGGTTCAGGGAACACTCTTGGACACAGAAACCCAACAACCCCACTTCCCTGTGGCCGAATACTTCAACTCCCCCTCCCACTCCGCCAAAGTCCTGCAAGCGTTTGGCCTCCTCCACTGCCAAATTCTAGCCACCCGACCTCTGGAGGAAGAACGCATCATCTTCTGCCTTGGGACCCTCCAAACACACGGTATCAAGGACAATGTCACCAGTTTCCTTATCTCCCCTCCCTCCACTTGATCCCAGATCTAATCCTCCAACTCAGCACCGCCCTCTTGAACTGTCCTACCTGTCCATCTACTTCCCAAGTATCAAATCCACCTTCCACTCTGACCTATCACTATCATCACCCACCTTCATCTAGCTGTCGCCTTCCAAGCTACATTCCTCCCAGCGCCAGCTCTCCCCACCCCCCCCCCTTCCATTTATCTCTCTGCCCTATTCCACCCTCCCCACATTCCTGATGTAGGCTTCATGCCTGAAACTTTTAATCTCCTGCTCCTCGGATGCTGCCTGACAGGCTGTACTTTTCTATGACCTCACTTTTTGACTCAGATCTCCAGCATCTGCGGTCCTCACTTTCACCTGCTGAACGAATTTCACAGGTTTGGAGAGTGAGCAAAGAAGTGATAGATGGAGTACAATGTGGAAAAGTGTGGGAAAACATTTTGCCAGGATGAATAGAGGAATGGACTATTTTCAAAATAGCGAGCAAATTCAGAAGTCTGAAGGGCAAAAAGACGAGGGGGTTTAGTCCAGGAGTCTTGAAATGTAAACTTGCAGTTTGTCAGTAGTTAGGCAGGCAAATACAATGATGGTATTTACTTCAAGAAGTCTTAAATATAAAAGCAGGGATGTACTTCTAATGTTCTACAAGGCTTTGGTCTTGCCACATTTGGATTATCGTGCGCAGTTTTGCGTCCCATATCTCAGGAAGGATGCACTGGTCCTGGTGCGTTTTCCAAAGAGATTCACGAGAATGGTGCCAGGAAATAAAAGCTTATCATATAAAAATATATGAGGGCTTTGGGTCTGTATTTAGTAGAATTCAGAAGGATGTTAGGAGGTCTAATTAAAACTTACAGAATACTAAATGACCTGGGAGAGAGGGGATTTTGGGAAGATGTATCCAATGTAGGAGAGACTAGTACCCGAGGGGACAGTGGAAAGAGAAGATCTTTTCAAACAAAGATAAGGAGAAACCTCTTCAGCCAGACAGCGGTGAATCTATGGAATTCACTGCTACAGAGGGCTGTCGAGTCCAGGTCAGTGAGTATATTTAGGAGTGAGACAGATAGGTTATTGACTGTAAAGCGGATCAAGGGTTACAGGTAGAGAGTGTGAGAATGGGGTTGAGAAGCTTAACAGCCATCATGGAATGGCGGAGCAGGCTCAAATGGCCTAATGGCCCAATTTCTGTTTCAATGTCTTCTGGTTGTGTGGTTAATATTGGCTCTCCTCATTCCTCATTGGCAATGTACCCTTGAGTTTGATCTTCATATGATATATGAAGAATAAAATTCCAATGCTGATGGCTGGGAAATATCATGTTCCCTCACTCCACTCTCAGCAGCCATGCCCCGATATCATAATCACACTGCAATTGAAATCCAGTGAAATTTACTTCAATACAGTTGATTGACATCGATAGCATTAACAACAGGACCCTTACCTGCCCTCTCTGATCCTTGAATAACCATCTGAATTGTGTGTCACATCATATTCTCTGTTATCACCCTCATGCTGTCATAAGCAATTTTCTGTCAGATTATGGACTAGAAAAGTTCTCTACATGTTTTACTGACATTATAATCACTGATCAGTAGTTACAGACAGTATATTTCGATTTATAAGCCGAGAAACTTGTTTAAGTTCTGACAATCCTTTGACTTTACTGTCATATCCAATGCAGATTGAATGATGACATACAATGAATCTACCATCTCAAATATTTCTTCCTGTTCACCCCCCACACATATCCCATGCCAAATGTGCAAACTTTAAAAGTTCTTTTGAACTTTAATAAAATCGTTATTGAATTCAAAGGGGTTACCTGGAGCTATTTATTCAGTGACTGAGATTAATATCAATCTCAGTGGATCCTAATTATGGCAGTGGAGATTTTCCATGGTTGAAATATAAATGGGCTCTGTTCAATGTGCTATCACATAGTGTGAGTAGGAGCATCACTGACAGCACTAACAGGGATCAGCAGCTCGAGAGAGAGAGAGCGGGAGGAGAGATTTGAATCTGAGAACATTAGACAGGAACGTTCCAATAATGATTCATAATCTGAGGACCATGGATTGGAATGTTCCAGCAATGGATCCGAATCTGAGAAAATTAGACTGGAATAGCACAGCAATGTACCAGAATCTGAGAACATTAGACTGGAATATTCCAACAATGGATCAGAATCTGAGAACATTACACAACAATGGACAGAAGTTTATCCTCGGGTCTTTACTGGCTTTCTCGGCCTTGGATATCATTAGCATCACCGATCCTGTATATCCTTTGGATTATTCAAGGTGGTTACTATCCCATCCTTGCGATAGTTGGTGTTCCTGGTAAGTCATTATATTTGTCTACTAAACTGGGTTGAAGTCAATTTCTGCTCATGATATACAAATTTTGGAAAGTGCAAGTCATTGTCTTCAGTTCCAAACAAAAAATCCTTTCCTTATAAATATAACTATCAAACGACTATTTATAAATTACTCACTGATAAGCGAGAAGGACACAGAATGTTCTCAAACTCCATAATCCATTTTGTCCTTCACGGATTTACATCTCCATGTCCTCCCCACTCACCAATCCTGTCCAAAACCACCACCATGATATCTCAGTCTCGTCTGCAGGCTCAGTGCAACTTCTGAATGAACCATGATTTTTGCCTTTGTTCAATCTGGATGCAACAGTTTCAAGTGCCTTCTAATCACATGTCCATCACTAAATAATTGCTCTTGAGGATGTTTGACATGTTCCCTGCACGTACAGGAAGACAGTTTATGGTAGTCAAGTCATTGACTGATAATCTAGAGCCACAGAATAATAATCTGTTGATATCTCATGAAGGAAAGTGGTGGAATTTAAAAGCAACCATTATCATTTGTTATAAAAGCCCATCTGCTTGCCTGAAGTCGTTTAGGTAAGTCAATGTGTCAACCTTCCCTAATCAGGTTTCTGTGTGACTTCAGTGATGAACAAGTGGGTGTACTGCACCTTTAAACTATCTGAAACCACCAAGTCTTCCGAAAAATAGATATAATTTAACATTTGGTCAAACAACTCGATTAGCTCATTGTCTTGAGACAAAAACAAATTCAGCCAAACAGTTTAAATTATACCCCAAATGACCCACTTCCAATCAAGTTTGAATGTAATAGATTGATAATCTTAAAAGCCAGTGACACAATCCAATAGTTTGGAGGTACAAGACCGTGGAAAATTGAACAGTTGAGAGCAGAGCTGCCAAGCTACCTAAATGCAAAGACTGCCTGAAAAATAGTTCCCTTAAAAGTATATTCATTGATTAGTAACTAGTGAAGCAGAATTCCCCCAGAAGAAAAGAAGGCAGGAATATGGAGAAGAACCGAAAGCTTCCTGGTTTTGAGATAAGAAGTTTATTTTGTAAATCATAATTAGGAGTCTTATCTGACTCGTATTGTGGAAGGGGAAGGTCAAAGACAGGTTAGAGGAAGAAGTTGTCAATATTCCTCCGATTATTATTCTCTGTAAAACTTTCAGAAATAAAATTGTTAATTTTTACTTGAAATAGTTCTTAGACTCTAGAATTATCACACATTACTGCATTGGATAAATCTTTTCTGTGTTGCTGGTTTTAATTAAGCAGGAGAATTTATCCTGAATTGTAACACTACAAACCCCCAGCAATGTGTTTTACTCTTTACTGTCCTGTGGAACAACTGAACCAGCCACTCAGTTTAAGACTGATGTAACATGCTGACTTGACCAGGGCTGCATACATCCTGTGAGAGAAGAACAAAAGTAAAGATAACTCCCATCTTCTACCTGTTTCCCGTATTTGTACAGCTCATTTCTATTCAGGTAGTTGATCATTACATCTTTTAAGTGGATTCGATCTCATTGAAATGCTCCCCGAGTGTGATGCACAGCTCCATAGGCAACTCTGGTGCTGGCTTTATTGATGCCGATGTACAGATATAAGGAACTTATTAATTCAATGTCAGTTGTAGTTCATAGAGAAATAATGGCGTTTCATAACACATGTAGGAAACGGCGATGTCTAAGTGAGAGAAAAGGATTATTGTGATCATCCCTGTGTGTGTTGAGGCAGTATTTGGGGTACTGTGGATAGACTTTCTCTCAAGTCTCACCAGACTAATCCCTGGGATGATGGCGACATGAACAGTGAGTGAAGCTCAGTGAGAGAATAAGGTGATTGCATTGAACATTAAGGGGGATACACAATCACTTATGATGTTCGAAACAGACACTGTTACGGTGATAAATTCCATGGCTTTTTTTTTCACTCGGGTTACATGATTCTCGATAGTTTAAGAGCCTCTGAGAACATTCCACCCAACCACCCTCACTCCCTATTTCCATTCAGAAACAGAGAGAGAGAGGTTCAGGCTTTTGAAAAAAAAACTCTCCCAACGTTAATACAGTTCAATTGGTGCGTGATCCTGCAATGAACGTCATGCCATCCATAATCCCGACAGCAGCAACAGTACCTTCAGTATAAAAGAGTTAACTCTTCCCAGCAGCTTCTGACCTACATAGAGCACATGGGAGTGTCTTCTTGGAGATAGAAGATGCCTCGTTGAGACTTTACACAAAATATTTGGTTTCCCTTATCACTGCCAGCAAACCATGTTAAGGTACAGACACGTTCTACAAACAATGGAACCATGATTAGCACCCTGGAGCCCCCTATCAATGCAGTATCGGTTTCATTGGTTTGTCATGTATCAATGACGCCCTCCTGTTTCTGTATAACTATTTCGTGGGGCTGAATAGCCTCCTCCCTGTCTCATGGAACAGGTTTAAGGGTCTGATTGGGCTCTACCTGCTCCTGTTTAACAGCTCGATGTACTGACCAGACCCCTTTTCTTCATGTGGAATAGGCAGGTGGATTGAATGGGCTGTCCCTCTTCTTCTTCGGTAGTTTCCACGGGCTCAATGGCTTCCACATATCAGTGTGCAACCACCCTGGGATGCTGATTGAGCTCCTCTACTAACTGTGGAAATGTGCAGTGTCTGGCAGCGCTTTTACATGAATGTTACCGACACTTTAACAGCACAAACGGAATGCTGTCCAGGTCTTGCTGCACATGGACAAGGGATGGTTCAGGAGCTGAGGGGGCACAAAATCTCTGAATATTGTGTGATCTTCAGTCACCATCCTTACTTCAGATCTTATGATGGGGAAAGACATTGATATAGCAGTTGAAGATGTTTGTGCTGAGGAGGCTAACCTGAGGATCTCCTGCAGAGATGTCCAGGAACTGTTAGGACTGTTGGCCACCGACCACAAGCATCTTTCTTTGTGCTCTGAAAGACCCAGACAAGTGGGAGGTTAGAACCTGATTTCCATTTAGCTCAAATAAGTGGGTGGTCCTGATGCCATCCTCAGTCAAATACTCACTTGATATCAGAGCCATTCACTGTTTTGCTGAGCCCCTGTGTTCACCTCTCGTTCATATCAATTAGGTGACCATGTATGTGTAGGGAATGTTTTCCTCTCACAGCGGGTAATCAATGTCAGGAAGTATCTGGGCTAGCGAGTTATGGGATCTACATCACTGAAAGTATTTAATGAGGAGGTGGATGGATTTTTGACCTGTCAGACAGCTAAGGGATGTGAAGAATTGGGCATTATAAAGCGGTTAATGCCAATAGTAGATCAGCCATGATGGTAGACAATGGCTTGATCGTCCGAATTAGCTGATCCGGTTCCTTATGTCCCATTATTCTGTAATTACAAAGTTAATGGCTGTAATTTTCCTAAACGTTCTGTTATTGAACGTTGCAATCAGACAGAGCAAAGTATTTTGTGAGTCATCTCTGGGTGAGATATGAGGGCTGTATTCACAGTGAATCTGGGCCTGTATTATGACCAACAAATAAAGCACAAGTTGCAGTGAGGAGACACTCTGCAAAGAGACTAGAAGCGTGTTTCGAACCCAGCCTGGATTTCCAAGTAGCCTTTTCCAACCCACACTAAATCGCGTGTGGGTGACAGTCTTGAGGGACTGAATGAGATGCTGTGTTACTGTGAATCAGATATTTGGAGCAAGTGGCCTCCAAATGCTCCTTGCAGGAGCTGTGAGTGGTTGGATGGAACATAGGAACATAGGACTGAGCAGCAGGAGTGTGCCATGAGACACTTTGTCACCGCTCCACCATGCACAAAGATTATGGGTCATGTGATTGTGATTTCCACAGCACTTTTCTGTCTGTATACCCTTTTCTACATTCACTTTTCTGTCAAATGTCAACAAATACAACTTTGAGTAAATGTAAACATCCAAGCACCACAAACTTCTGGGGAGGGAATTTCTACTTGGCCAGCCCTTTGAAAATTTCTCATTTCTGTTCCAGCCAATGTTGGAGGGTCACTGTTTCCTTTTCCGTCTCACTCCTCCACTGGTTACACCAATCTTAAATGTAACCAGTTTAATGATGTGGCCAATGATATCGGTCTCAGAGTAGGTCATTTTCTAGAAAAAAAATGTAAGACACAGAACGTTGAACTCATATCAAAGAGTAAAATGACAGAGTGCTCCAAATGTTATTCTGCCTTTGAAGTTATTCTGTTCAAATAAGCTACTGGTTGTGGGATTTCTTTCTGGAACAGTTGGATTTGGCTGAATTCCCTTTGGTTCGGGCATATGAGAGTTTCCAATGAATCCTCACCAGGAATCCATCACAAGTGGCAAAGATAACGCGGGGATTTTATAGACTGACACTTTGCTATCTGGTGTACCAAAGTAAGAGAAAGGGATCAATCGGCTGTTGCTTCTCAGGCAGGGAACAATTTTCTCCCTCTCTGTGTTGAAACATACAATAATGTCAACTGAACACCAAACTGGACCATGTGTGCTCTCCTGGAACATTCTCTGGGAAACCTGAATATGGATTATATGCAGCGGCATCATTGCTCTTGTTGGACACAATTCCATTCAATCTCAAAAAATGTCCCCATTTTATACTTTGATGTCATGCGTACGCGTGTCTGTGTAATTTGTAAATATTGGTAGGTGTCTTCATAGAATGTGTGTTAATATCAATGCATCTTTTTCTTCAATTATATTCTCTAGCTTTAGTCTCCCTGACAAGAGATAATATGCATCCAGCTGATACACTTTTCTGAAAGTCATGGTGGTACAATACTATTTCTAGGCTAAGATCGGAACTGATTACCCCCATAACCAAAGGCCGGCATTCCAGGAATGAGAAAAGGGAACCCTCTTTGAAGATTTCAAGAATAATTATATCCTTTTATTTTAGTGTTAGGGAATCAAAACTCCACACAGTGCATCAGATGTGGTCTCAGCAATGCCCTGTACAGATGCAGTAAAACATTCCTGCAATTAAACTTTAACCTTTTGTCAAAAACAGCATCATTCCACTTCCCTTCCAAATCACTTGCTGCATCTGCAGACTGACTTCACATGATTCATGTCCCAGGAACATGGAAACCGTCTGTATCACAGAGTTCTACAATCTCTCTCCATTTAAATTGATTACCATTATTTTATCCTTCATGCCAAAATAGACAATTTACCTTATGCTATTTCTACTGAAGGTTTGCACACTAACCTTCCCTGTCTATAATCATATTGCAGACTCAGTATCTCAATTTGACGACACAATGAATGACCATCTTGGTGTACGAGCTATTGAGCTCAAAGCCATTCCCTCCGTTTCCTCCAGATCATTGATACAGATTATTGATCATTGATGACCCCACAGTGATCTCTGAGGCACTCCATCAGTTAGAGCTTTGCAGCCTGAAAGTAACAATACTCTCTACTCTCTATTTCCTGCTAGTGACATATTCCCTGTTCCTGTGTAGCCGCTCAGGCGGGTTGAATGGCCTCGTCCTGGTCTGTGTAATGTACTCAACGACCTGAATTACTTAATTCTATATTCCTGTGTAATTTCTTAGAGGGGCAGAATGGTCTCCTCCTGTCTCATTGTAACGATCCTGTCTGACGGATTGGGGTGGTCCCCTACCCTGTAACAGCATCGAGGGGTGGATTGAAGGAACAACACATGGGTTCGGGGCAGCAGTATATCTCTGTAACAGCCTCGATGGTGGATTGAGGGAACAACACATTGGGTAGGGGCAGCGGTATATCTCTGTAAAAGCTTCGAGTGGTGGATTGAGGGAACAACACATGGAGTAGGGGCAGCAGTATATCTCTATAACAGCATCGAGGGTGGATTGAGATAATAACACATTCACAATGCTCATGGCTGGTCCAATTGTCTCTGATCATCCCTCTCCTGTCTGTTCCCGATAAACATTGACTCTCCTGTCCAGTAAAGATCAGTCGAGCTCAGCCTAGAATATCCTCAATAACAGAGTCTTCCCTATTCCCTGAGGATGAGGATACCACAGACCGCACACAGCACTAATTGGAAAGGGTCATCTTTGTTTCATTGTCGGACCCATTACATAAAAACTGTGCTAACCTCACATCAAATCACCACCTCTTTTCATACTTAAGGATATAATAATTATGAATAACTATCAACCATTCTGCCCTCCAAACCTGTCCCACATTCCCACTGAATCTTTCCAGTCAAATATGTATTAAATCCATCCTCTGCTGCAATCTCAGGAAGTGAATACTTGAGAGCATAACACCACATGAGCATGAAAAAAGGAGCAGAATGAGGCCATTCGACACATCAAGTCTGATATGCCATTCAATAATTTCTTGTGTGTACGCCAAACCCAATCTCCTGCCTTCTTCCTAGAATCCTTGATCCCTTTATAAACCAAAAACGTGTCGATTTATGGCTTAATGACACTAGTGCTTGTGTCTCTCTGTGTATGTGTGTTTTATATATAAATATATATATGCACATATGTGTGTGTGTATGTCCGTATGTGTGTGTCCATGTGCTTGTTTTCTGTGTATCTGTGTGTCTACATCAGTGTGCCTATGTATCAGCATCTGTGTTTCTATGTGTGTTTGTGTCTATTTGTGTGCAATTGTATATGTCGCTGTGTGTTGCAATGTGTGTTTATGCCCATCTCCTTATATGTGTTGTGCATGTTAGTATGTTGGGGTGTTTACCAATACGTCTGTGCATTTCAGTGTCTGCATCTCTGTGCAGTGGGGTATCTGTTTTTGTTTGGGAGTGAATGGACTGACGTTGGAACTGACAGTGGGTTTAAAGTGAGAACTGAATGTTGCTCTGTACTCAGTTGATGGGAAGTGGATGTTTCAGAAGCTCCACATGAGCCATCTTGTTTCTGTCCGGCTCATGCCAGGTTCCTCCCCACATGGCGGGAGAATGGGGTGTGAGGGAACAGACATCAGGCACATCACCACCCGGCTTGGCCCTTTCTGTCCCATTCCAGACCGTTTCTCCTGGAACAGGAGAAAGGGAGAGAGGGAGGGAGAGTGGAAATGGGTGACCCTGTTGTTCGTGCTGGTGGATGTGGGGCGGGGGGGAATGGTGAGGTGTCCGGAATGAGTCAGTCGACAGTTGTAAATCAATTTAGTATGATTAGTGTGGGGGGTATTGTGTAGGTGACAGGAAAAGTGAGGAAGAAAGTTGCTGAATTCAATACTGAGTTTGGAAATGCCTGAGCCTTATTTGGAAATAGAGCGTGAGCCCTGTTCGGGGGTCAGTGCTATAACAGGCATACGGGGAGTGTGAAGGAGCAGATAGAATATGGTGACACTTATCCTGCCAGAGCGGAGAAGGTTATTGACGCTTGGCCTGTATCACAGAGTCAAGGTGACCCTTCCGGAATGTCTTGTCCAAATCTATCACCAATGACGCCACAGACCAGGTCCCTCAGATTCATTTTAAGGGGAGCTTACAAATAACAAGGAGAAGCAAACATTGGTGTATTATATATCGAAACTAAAACTGTTGCAGAAATTCTGAGCGTCATATGCTCTGAAAATTAGACATGCAAATATCATGGATACTGCATTCTTATTGGATGGTCTCAAGTTGCATCTCAACTGTGTTAACTAAGTGACTGTGAAAAATAAATTCCCTAAATGTTGAAGAGTATGTATTGAACCAAACTACAGATCAAGTTTTTTTCGGATTTGGTGTTGTGTGGTCAGGAGGACTAATCAATGTCCTTGCTCTGAAACAGCTTTGGAGGAGTAGTGACATTAATATGTTGTATTTTACACGGAGTCTGCATACAATATAGAATGTTTGTACATTTTGGTCAAACATGATGGAAGCATGGAGCCGACAGGGCTCCACATTCAGTGGGAGATAAGCAATGGTTGTTAGAGTCATAGAGTCCTATAGGCCCTTCGGCTCAAACTGATCCATTCCGACCAAAATGTCAATTCACACTAACCCCATGTCCCAGCCATTGCCCAGCATCCTTCTAATCCTTTCCTATCCTGAATTTGTCAAAATGCATTTTAAATGTTGTGAATGTACCCACCTTAACTACTTCTGCTGGTAGCTCAATCCGTATGCATATCACCCTCTGTGTAAAAAAGTTGGTTTTCAGGTTCCCTTTTATTCTTACTCCTCTGATATTAAACTGATGCCCTCTAGTCCGTGATTGTCCAATCCCTGGAAGTAAAGGCTGACTGCATTCACTCTATCCATGCCTGTTATGATCTTATACCCTTCAATAAGATCCTCTCCCCAGTCACATACACGCAGAAGTAAAACTTCCTAGCTTTTCCAACCTCTCCCTATAACTCAGAGCCTTGAGTCCTTGGCAACATCCTTGTAAATTTCTTCTGCACTCATTCCAGTTTAATAACATCATTCCTATAGCAAAGTTACCAAAACTGAACATAACGCGACAAGTATGGCCTCATCAGTGTCCCGTATTCTGCAGCATAGCTCCCCAAATTCGCTACTTAGTGCCCTGACTGATGAATGCCAGTGTGCCAAAAGTCTTCTTCATTGCCCTCTCTACCTCTGAATCAACTTTCAGAGAAACATGAAACTGAATTCCAAGGTCCCTCTGTTCCACTACATTCCTGAAGACCCAGCCATTCACCATAAAACTCCGATATTGATTTGAGTTTCTAAAATGCAAGAACTTCCACTGATCTGCATTAAAATCCATTTCCCATTTCTCGGCCCACTTCCCCAGCTGATCACGGTACTGCTGTACGTTCTGAAATTTCTGATTACCTTTGTCCTTCTCCATGTAACCGCCTATTTTATTTTCACCTTCAAACTTACAAATCATGCACGTACATTCTCATCTAAATTATAGATGTATGTAATATATAGTGGTGCCAGCATCGCCCCGATGCATTCTATTAGTCCCAGGCCTCCAGTCTGACAAGCATCCTACCACTATTACTCTTTGCTTCCTACCATCAAGCCAATTTTGTATCCAATTTGGCAGATCCTCCTCAATTTTCATGCGATCTAACCTTTCAGAGCAGCGCACCATGTGGAGGTTATTGAAGGCCTTACTTGTATCCATATAGACGAAGCATACCGACCTGACCTCCTCAACGTTGCTGGTCACTTCATCATAGAATTCGAACAGATTTGTGAGCTATGGTGTCCGATGCACAAAGCCGTGATGACTTTGATGATAGACTTTTGCCCGAAACGTTGATTTTCCTGTTCCTCGGATGCTGCTTGCTCTGCTGTGCTTTTGTAGCAACACTCTAATCTTGCTTAGAATCACACCCTGTCTTTCCTAATGCACGTATATCATATCTCTCAGGACCTTTTCAAGTAGGTTACCTGCTACAGATTTTAGGTTTAGTGGTCCATAGTTCCCAAGTTTTTCTTTTTAGCCCTTCTTGAGTAAGGGCACAGCATTCGCAACCCTCCAGTCCTCCGGGACCTTACCTGTTGGCCAGCGATGATGCAAAAATATCAGCCAGGGCTCCCGTAATTCCTTCTCTGTCCTCCTGCAGTGTTCCTGAATATATCTGGCCAGGACCAGGAGATTTATAGAAATAATGCAAAGTCTGAATAATACGTCTATTAATTTCAGGTATAAACACCAAAGAAAGGGGAAATGACACAATGATGCTTAACATAACAAATTAGAAACCGTATTAATCATAGGAAGTGGCTTCGGAAGAATTTCAGTCATTGTGGAAACCTGAGAATTTTCACAAATTCACGATCTAGAAACAAGGGCCATGAAATTGATAAGGAAATCAAAAACAGAACATGAATGCTAACAAACAAGAACAAAAACAGTGCACAAATCTACAATCTGTATTTCGAAGGAAACAAAGTAAAAGCAAGGTCAAATATGGAAATTGGTAATCGGGAGAGGAGAGTTTATTGTGAAAAAAAGGGAAATGGCCAAGAAAATAACCAGTTATTTTGCATCTGTCTTCATTGAGGAAGATCCACAAAATCACCCAGTAATACCCAGTGATCATGTTGGGCTTGTGCAATTGAAGGCATAAAGTCAACTTATATCAGTAACAAGGTGGTATTTGAAAGTGTAACTGGATTGAGCATTGCTAAGTCTGACAAACCTAATGTACTTCATATTAAAATGTCAGACATAAATCAGCAATAGAAATATTAATTGCACAGTCGATGACTGTGTTTTATTTTCCTGTGCATTCTGCAAAGGCTGGAAGCCATTGTGGATAAATGGAAGTTAGCAAACGTGGTCCAAGCACTATAGTTTAATGAAAGGAATCCAAGCATCTATAAAGGGAAGAAGACATAGTTTGGAGAACTGCCGAACAATTAACTTGACATCTGCAAGTTGGAAACTGTTGGAATCAATTATACAGCGTGTGATATTGGATATTTAGGAATTAACAGCAACAATGGAGAAAATCCATATGCATTTCTGACAGATGTCTAACTCGATGTGCTATTAGTTATTACACCCCATCAACCACCCTCTGAGAAAAGGAACAGGAAGTGACTTCGCCACAGGAAACAGCATCACCAACACAAAGAAATCCAAACATATAAATGGAAAGCAGGAATTTTAAACATTGTTTCTCATGAGGTCAAGTGAGGATGTTACCTGGTAAGATAAAGAAATGTCTGGAAATGTAGCGAACAAACCTACATCCATTGTGTAATGTGTTGGTGACCCAATCTGAGAAAGAATATACTGACCACAAAAAAGTGCAATGGACATTGTCCAGATTAATCCCTCAAATGGCGAGATTGCCTGATGAGGAAACTCGGCCTGTGTTCTTTAGAGTTTGAAAGAATGAGAGGAGGGTCATAATGAAACTTGGAAACTTCACAAAACTTATGCCAAGTTGGAAATAAACAGGGCGTTTCCCTGGCTGTCGGTTCCACATTCAAGGCAAATAATTGCAGTTTAAGGGACAGACCATTTAAGACCACAATAATGAGGAAAATCTTCACTTGGTGAGAACTGCCTAAAACAGGGGCATAGAAACCTGCCAGTAGGGCAAGATTAGGGAGAATTCCCAGATATTCTGCAAGTGTGTCAAGTGGAAAAGAATAACAAAGGAACAGGTCGGAGTCATTCGTGACTTGCCAAGTTGCATACAAATCACCTTACTGTTAGGAGACAGAAGGGAGTGGTTGAAGGCTGTTAGTGTGACTGAGACCGGTGTCCAATGGTGTATCACAGGGATCAGTACTGTGTCCCTTATTATTTGTGATACGGAGGTGTTGGTGTTGGACTGGAGTGGACAAACTTAAAACATAACACCAGGTGATAGTCCAGCAGGTTTATTCAGAGGCACGAGATTTCAAAGCGCACAACCACTTGATGAAGAAGCAGCTCTTCGAAGCTAGTGCTTCAGAATAATTCTGTTGGACTATAACCTGGTGTTGTGTCATCTTTAACCTGATTATTTGTGGTATTCATAAGTGATGCAGCTGTGAATATAGACAAGGGTGGCGGTAGTGTGACAACTAAGATTGTGTTTGATACAAAGATTGGCCGGGTGGTTGGCAGTGAGGAGGAAGGTCTTATGTTACAGGAAGATACAGATGGAATGGTCAGATGTGTGGAACAATGGCAAATGGAATGTAACCCTGATGAATATGAAATGATGCACTTTGGAAGAAGAAACTGGACAGGGGAGAACTCAATGAATGGCAGCACACGAAGAAGCTCAGAGGGTGCTTCTCCACAAATCCCTGAATGTGACTAAACTGGTTAATGCACAATTTGAGAAAACATAGGGACCATAGATATAACCTCTATTCATCAAGGCATAGATTATAAGAGCTATGCGGAAGTTTGGTTTTGCCAAGATGGAATACTGATTGTAGTTCTGGGAGCCATATTACAGGAAGAATGTGATTGTAGTGGAGAGGGCTCAGAGGAGATTCACCAGGATGTTCACCCGGATGGAGCATATGAGCTATGGAGATAGGCTGGATAAGCTCGGGCTGTTTAGTTTGGAGCAGAGAAGGCTGAGTAGGCCGAGATTCAGAAGGACAGGATTACGAGGGACATGGACAGGATGGATAGATAGTAGCTGTTCCTTTTCGTCAAAGGGCCACGAACAATGGAGCACATTATAAAGTGAAGGATTTGAGATTTGGAGTGTAATTGAGGATTGTTTTTCACTCAGAGGGTGCTGGGGTCAGGAATGCACTTCCTGAGAAAAGAATTGTCATGGCAATTTCACAAGCATTGGAAAATACACGGTTGTGAACTTGAAATGCCATAAGATTCACGGCTACGGTCTTGTGTCGGAAAGTGGGGCTAATGTCGACCATGCTGTCGTGTTGAAGGGACAATGTCTGTGCTTCTGTGTTTGTATGGCTGTGGAAGATCAATCAGTGAGTAGCTTAAGATAGGAATCGATGGGTTTCTGAAGAGTATATAAACAAGGGTTTTAAGATTGAACTTGTAATATCTTCTGAAAATATGTCAATGGCAAAATTACGGGAAAAAAAGTGCAGCTTTCTTACAGTCTGATGCTAGAGAATTGCGGACAGGGAAAAGGCAGAACTGTGGACTAAATACTTCAGTTATGTCTTCACATAAGAAAACGAAACAAAAAAGAAAACTTCCCAACAAAACTAGTGAACATTAGTCTGTTTTTAGGGGAATAGAATGAAATTAGCACCTGAACAGTTTTCGAGGATGTATTGGAACTGAAAGTAATGAGCACGAACAAAGTCAACAGAGATTGATCAAATCGGAATCCTATTTGAGAAAGTGCCTTTAGCATAATTATGGAGAAGCAATCAATGAAATATGTGCATTTTTAGAAGGATTTTTGATAAAGCCTATTATGCAAATTCAAATCCTATGGGACTGGGACTAATATGGTTTTAGAATGGGAGAGCTGTCAGGAAGCAGTGAGTAGAAATAAAACAATGTATTTTTTGAATGGAAGGCTTGGAGGATATAGCAAGGGTTGGGGTTTGGGCCCCAGCTATTCCCAATACACATCATATGTATGATTGAGTAGATCAAGTACAATATTTCCAAGTTTGCAGATGGCACTAAACATTATCAGATTGTGAGTGGGCGAGCAGGATGTCAAAATGCTCCAAGGTGATTGAGACAAGTGGAGTGTCTGGGCAAATACGTGGCACATGAGGAGCAATGGGGAGGAGAGGCGGGGGATATGTGATATTGTGACCTTTGATGGTAAAAACAGAACTAGAGCCTATCATTTGAAAAGGGATTGGTTGAAAAATGTTGATCTATAAAGGAACTTAAACTGCATTTTTGTTTCTTCTGTGCAGCTCTCGGAGATCAGTGTAGGGCAATGAGATCTGAATCATGAAGTCAATACTGGGAATGGCATTGGCACGCTGACCCGTGTACACAGACCCACAAGTGGGGAGCTGTAACATTCAAAAGGATCTGGATCTCCCTGTACACCAGTCACTGAAAGAATATTGCAGGAGCAGAAAGCAGATAGGCAGATAAATCGTGTATTCACATTCACTTCAGGGGGATTTGTATACAAGAGTAAGGGGTATTTTACTGCAGCTGCACAGGGCATTGGTGAGACCTCATCTCGAACTCTGTGCAGTATTATGTACAGTTTTGGTCTTCTTACCTAATAAAGGACAAACCTGACATTGAGGGAGAGCAGCGAAGATGACCAGACTGATCGCTGTTGTGGGAGCAGAATCTGGGGCGGCTGGGCCTGAATTCCATGGGCTTTAGGAAAATGAGTGGAGATATCAGTGAAATATATATAATTCTGTCAGGACAAGACAGATTGGAAGCAGGGGTGACAATTCCCCTGGTTGGGACATCAAAACAAGGGGCCACAGTATTAGGTACAGGCAAACCACTCTGCATTGAGATGAGAATAAGTATCTGCACTCAGAGACTGGTGAACCTGGGGAAGTATCTCCCAGATCAGACTGTGGAAACCAAGGCACTGAATATAAAAATGGATTTCTGGAAACTAAAGGGATAGGGAGAGAGCAGGGTATGGTATGAAGATAGAGGATCAGATATTATTACAGGTTGCTCTTCAATAACGTGGTAGCTGTGTTCCTGTGCATCACTGTGTTGCAGAAAATCATGTAATATTAATAATGTGGTCTATGGGGAAAAAAGAATAATGGGCAAACCGCAAAATATCAGTAAAAAACCAAAATTAAAGTTTGTCTAACACACACACACACTAGCACAGTCTAATTAAACCTTCAAATCATATATTGTAATGAAATAGTGCTGTAAACGCAACACTTTCACAATACAGTCACTGGCTACATCCCTGTACCTTTCACCAAACTCTTCACCTGAAAGCGCACAGGGCTGACAGACCACGTGATGCCAACATGGAATTCCATTTCTCCTCAAGATTCTCCCCCAGTTTGAAATAAAGTTCCTTCTAATTGGAGAGAACACTTCCCCGTTTCAGGCTCAGGTTCAAGGCTTTGCAGAGCGGATTGCATTCCTGTTTTAGCTGAACACTCAGAGGGTGCATTTGGCAGACAGAGGATCCTGAAGCTGGGTTTTGTTGTTCAGGTGGTGTCTGGCAAGGAATCGCGCCACAGTGAGCGGGAGCTCACTTTATAGAGAAAAGGTGCACAATTCACGAATCGCACTGCAGTCAAATCACGTTTAATAAACCGGCGTTATCCGAAAACTGCTTGTATATTGAATCGAGGAGCAATATTGATGGACTGAAGGGACTACAACAGTTCTTATTTTATATCTCACAATGTTTAAACATACTAATGGATATGAACACTGTGTCGGGAAAACTGCATTGAGGAGATTTTCTCCATGAACTAGAATGGGGAAGGCGCAATGTGTTGTGTGACCTACTCCTTTCCCGATGTTTCTGTGCAGTCTGTGGGAAAGCTCTGTAAATGTTGTCACAAGCTCTCAGATGTTAGGAAGGAGGTCTCTGCAAGGGTCAACAGTCTGTGTTTCGCGTTCCCTTTTCTGATATCGAGGCTGGTGCTGGGTATTCTGTCTGGTTTTATTCTTTAAGACCTTGGAGCAGTGTGATTCAATTGAGAGTCTTGCTTGGCCGTTTCAGGGACCATTGAAGACTTTACCACATGCCTGTGTGTCTGGAGTTATTTTTAGACCAGACCAGGAAAGCACGGGAGATTCACTTCCAGAAAGTGCATTGTGGAAGGAGATTGATGTTTACAATCAACATTGGATGCAAGGTCACTGTGACCATCACCAGGTTCTGGATCTTGATATTTTATTTTTTTAAACTTCCATCAGCTGCCAGAGCATTATCCTGTATTGGATTAGTAATCTCGTGACCATTCTACAACAGCACCCTGTCCACATAGGGATCTATCGGAAACCACACTGAGCGGGTTATTTCTGTACTGCTTCACAACTCTGTCAAAACGAACTTCCACCAATTTGTTTATCGTGAAGGGACTGAGTGGGTGTGAAATGGTCAGAATGTAAGTATTCACCTATTAGGGGACTGGACCTAGTTGAGGAATTTTCCACATTGCCGGGAGATGTCAGTGTTGGAGCTGGAATGAAAGTTTCCCCAGGGACACGGCCTGTTGTGCAGCACAAATCTTTAGTCCTATTGCAGGAATGGTTTCAGGGCCCTTTGCCTTTGTCGTATCTACTGTGTTCAGCTGTTTTTTAATGTCACATGCAGCGAATCGAATTTGTGGAACACTACCAACTGTGATTCTGTGGGCATCATGGCGAGGGTGAGGTGGATTATCCATTCAACACCTCTGGCTGAGGATGGTGCAGTTACTACATCCTTGACTTTTTCGCTAATGTGCACGGCTCTTCCATTATTTAGGATGGGGATATTTCTGGTGTCTTCTCCTCCAGTAAGTTTTTAAATAGTACACCGACATTTATGTCTGGATGTGGCAGGACTGCAGAGCTTAGATCTGATCTAGAACATAGAACATAGAAGAATACAGCGCAGTACAGGCCCTTCGGCCCTCGATGTTGCGCCGATCAAAGCCCACCTAACCTACACTAACCCACTATCCTCCATATACCTATCCAATGCCCGCTTAAATACCCATAAAGAGGGAGAGTCCACTACTGCTACTGGCAGGGCATTCCATGAACTTACGACTCGCTGAGTGAAGAACCTACCCCTAACATCAGTCCTATATCTACCCCCCCTTAATTTAAAGCTATGCCCCCTTGTAATAGCTGACTCCATACGTGGAAAAAGGTTCTCACTGTCAACCCTATCTAACCCCCTAGTCATCTTGTACACCTCTATCAAATCACCCCTAAACCTTCTTTTCTCCAAAGAAAACAACCCCAAGTGCCTCAGCCTTTCCTCATAGGATCTTCCTACCATACCAGGCAACATCCTGGTAAACTTCCTCTGCACCCGTTCCAGTGCCTCCACATCCTTCCTATAGTATGGCGACCAAAACTGCACACAATATTCCAGATGCGGCCGCACCAGAGTCTTATACAACTGCAGCATGACCTCAGTACTCCGGAACTCAATTCCTCTACCAATAAAAGCCAGTACGCCATATGCCTTCTTCACTGCACGATTTACCTGGGTGGCAATTTTCAGAGATCTGTGTACATGGACACCAAGATCCCTCTGCTCTTCCACACTACCAAGTAGTCTACCATTAGCCCAGTAATCCATCTTTTTATTACTCTTACCAAAGTGAATCACTTCACACTTAGCTACATTGAACTCCATTTGCCACCTTTCTGCCCAGCTCAGCAGCTTCTCTATATCCCGCTGTAACCTGCCATATCCTTCCTCACTGTCTACAAATCCTCCGACTTTTGTATCATCCGCAAACTTGCTCACCCAACCTTCTAACCCTTCCTCCAGGTCATTTATAAAAATGACAAACAGCAATGGTCCCAAAACAGATCCTTGCGGAACACCGCTAGTGACGGCACTCCAAGATGAACCTTTGCCATCAACTACTACCCTCTGTCTTCTTCCAGAGAGCCAATTCCTAATCCAAACCTCCAGCTCACCCTCAATGCCATATCTCTGTATTTTCTGCAGTAGCCTACCATGGGGGACCTTATCAAACGCCTTACTAAAATCCATATATACCACATCTACCGCTTTCCCCTCATCTACCTCCTTCGTCACCTTCTCAAAGAATTCAATAAGGTTTGTGAGGCACGACCTGCCCTTCACAAAACCATGCTGACTATCCTTGATCACATCATTCTTATCCAGATGTGCATAAATCCTATCCCTTACAATTCTCTCTAAGACTTTGCCCACAACAGAAGTGAGACTCACTGGCCTATAGTTACTAGGATTATCCCTACTTCCCTTCTTGAACAAGGGAACCACGTTTGCTAGCCTCCAGTCCTCTGGCACTACTCCTGTCGACAAAGAGGACACAAAAATCAAGGCCAATGGCTCTGCAATCTCCTCCCTTGCTTCTGTTGGTCTTGTGATCATTTCGTCCTCTCTATCAGATGTTAGTTCTGATGTTTGGAATGAAACCATTCAAGTGTGGTAGCTGTAATGGGTTGTGATCAGCTTTAGGTACACATGGATCTGACCGTGGCATGTTCACCCACACTCGTCACTGAACCATCGCTCAGCTTGATGATAATGGTAGACTGATGGAATATCCTGGGCAAAATGTTGCAGATTATGTTTGAATACAATCCTGCTTCTGTTGCTGCTGTTGTCTACAGCATCACGTGATAGCCCAGTTTGAGCTGCAATATCTGAAATTCAATTCTACTGACTGTTCCCCAGTTCACATCGAAACCCATTCACCCATCAGCCTTGCACTCAGTGAACGCACCTGGGTTCTGATGGAGTAACACTTTCATATTCTCATTCTGCTGAGGGTTCTCCTTAGTGTCATGCTTCAAGTTTGTTACATTACTCAAACCCTTTAACATATTCATCTGAATCGTTTCCTTTCTCATAATGCCATCTTCTGCGTTTGAATTGAATGTGTTTCCCTCTGGTTTTCTCCCTGACCATGATTAAGAGCTCTGTGGTGTCAGTGATGCCAGCCTTATGCAGTTTCTGAGCGAATGAATGTGTGCACTTTGCATTATTGTTCAGTACCCAGTGTAGGGCACTCCGTGTTGGACAGGGCGTTTGAGCAACTTTCACACACGTCATTGAAACTTGTTCAAAAACAGAAATTGCTGAAGAAATAAAGCACGTCCGGCGGCATCTTCTGTAGTGAATGCAGAGTTAATCTTTCGGGTACAGTGACCCTCTACAAAGCTCGCAGTTTCTCCAGCAATTTTTGTATTTATTTCCAGTATCCATAGTTATTTATTTAATTGAAAATTTTTGATGTGCCTATTCGTTTTTGGAGAAACTCAGCAGGCCTGACAGAATCTGCAGAGACAGAGAAACAGTGTTGGCGTTACAAGCCCAGTGTGACTTTTTCAGAACTGAAAAAGGTTGGAAACTGGGCTTTGTAATCTCTTGCTGTAGATGGGGGATGGGTGACTTGTTAAAGAGGGCATGGCAAAAGATAAGCCGGCTATTAGCAGTGGTAAACGAGAAGATAATGCAAAATGGGTTTCAATTAAGGTGTGAATGGGGGAAAGGGGTTCTCTCGAACTGAGCGTAAGGTGAAGAAGACACAACCACACAAGGTCATAGGGAGAACAGGAGGGAGAATGTTGACCATGTGGTATTAAATAGATCTAGATCTATACGTTTTGACAGTATACATCATCACTGTCTGCACACTATGGAATTCAGGTGCTTGACCACTTATTAGCACGAGTAAAGGTTTCATGCTGCCTTAGTTTTGTAACATAGAACAAAACTAACAGTATGACGTTTGGGCTGTTTTCTTTACCTGTCATTTTTAATATTCTTTCCAATTTGCAGAGCTTATCGTTAAACGTTTGATCTTGAAGTTAGTATCAGATGGAGTGTACGACTTTGAGGGGTGGCATTCTAGAAGTTTATAATATCATGGGAGGCATGGATAGAATCAATAGCGATGGTCTTTTCGGCAGGTTTAGGGAGTTCAAACACAAATGCATAGCTTTAAGGTGGAAGGGAGAAACTTGAAAGGGACAAAGTGACAACATTTTTTACACAGAGGGTGATGTATCTATGACTGAGCTGCCCGAGAAACAGTGGTAGATGCTTGTACAGCTACAATATTTCAAAGACATTTGGACCAACATATGAATGGGAAACGTTTTAAGGCATATGGGCCAAGTGCAAGCAGATGGGATTAGTTCAGTTTAGAAAACCTGGTCAGCATGCACAAGTTGGACCAAATGGTCTGTTTGTGCACGATATGACTGTATGAATCAAGAAAATGAGGAAAATGTACGAAAAGATATGATGTAATAAATCGGACAGAAATATAGAACATGCATCAAGAGCTTTCGCATCTACATAAAAAAAGCTTGAAGATGTGTGTGTGAGCTGAAGCAGAAGTGAAGTGAGGAAAGTACATTGAGGCCATTAGGAGGATGTGACTGGAGGACTGGCCACAGGGAACAGGCAGATCATTTACACTAGTATTTTAAGTCACTGTTCGTGGGGAAAGTACTGTAAGCATGTCAATGGTATAAACAGTATGGTAATAGGAGGGCGTTCTTGAACTGTCTCTAACAAAAGGAACAAGGTTTTTAACTAACACATAAGAATAAGGGGAGGCAGATCAGCAGTAATTCATAGTTAATTTTAAAAGAAGTGGTCACATAGTGACTAGCGGCATTGTGTGAAATATTCTATAACTCTTTGGATTACAGGAGTGTTCCAGTGAAACTGGAGAACTTCCAATGTGGCGCCTGTCTTCAAGAAAGTAATGAGACAGTAGGCAGGAACAATTTAGCCTAACAATTATTGCTGTGAATCTGCTAGAGCCTGTTATTAAGCAAGAAATTGCAGGGCACTTAGAAACGCTTAATGCAGAGTTGGCATGGTTTTATGAAGGGGAAACTATTTTTGGCCTGTAAAATCATACAAATTATATTTTGGAGATCCCTGAGAATATCAAGATAATAGTCATGCAGAAAAGGCACAGCATGTCAGGCAGCATCCAAGCAGGAAAATAAATGTTTCTAGCAGGAGCACTTCATCAGGAACCCCTGAGAAAGTGACAGGCAGATTTGATAAAGGGAACTGGTCAACATGACGCTTTCCAGAGATTTTTCACAATGTATCACAAAATAAAAGTTCTGTCACAAGACAGAGACTCGTAGTATGATGAATAATATATTAGCATGGGATGACAGTTGCTTAACACATAGAAATCAGAGAGTCAGGATTAATGGATCTTTATGATAAAGACGTATCTACTGGATTACCACAAATATAAGTCCGACGGCATCAGTTATTTACAATCTATACTGATGGCCTGAAGGTGAAAGCTGAGTGCAATATACATCCGAGTTTGTGGATGAAACTGAGAACCAAAATGCTGGCTTTTTTTTAATGAAGAGGACTCCCAAAAAAGGAGCAGTACAAAGGGTTTGGAGTGTTCCTGTGTTTGAATCATAATGTCAGCATGCTGATGCAGCAAGTAACTAGGTTGGTTCATGAGGCAGCTTCCTGGGAAGGAAGGGTTGAATTATTGAATACATCTAAAATGATAAGGCGATTATTCATTATGGTTGAAATGAATGAGGGTGATATTACTGAAATGTACAAGATACAGAGGGGGCTTGACAAGGTAGATGCTGAGAAGGTGTTTCCCCTGAGTCTCGAACTCGAGGCGGTAGATACTGAATAAGGAACATCGATTTCAATCTGAGGTGAAAAATGATGTACTCTCTCAGACGGTCGTGACCGTCTGGAATTCCCTAACCTAGAGAGTTGTGGAAGGATACAGGGAGTTTGGTAGGAAATTGGAGTTGAACCCAGAAGTAGATCAGCCATGTTATTATTGAATGAGAGTTCAGGCCTGAGGCGCCGAATAGCCGACTCATGTTCCTACTTCTTAAGATTTTATGTTATGATTTTGGAAAGTAATTAGTTATTTTCCTGGAAGTCCTGTTGTATAATGTTGTGAGAGGAGAAACATTGCCTGAGTTAACCCTGGATGGGATATGGGGGCAGTATTCTGAGCAATTCCAGAGCAGAAGTTACGGAGTGGGGAAGCCTGGAAAAAGGGATTGCAGCTGGGGGGTCACTTCCTGACCAAGCCTGGAATTTCCAAGTGTATTTCCGAAACTACACCTAACCATCGGCGTGGCCTCGATCTGCCTGTGTGTAGCCGGTCCGAAGGGCTGAATCGGACATCGGAATACAGGGCTGAGGGACACGAGTGGGCCAATCGTCCCTTTGACACTACTCCACCAGTAAAGAAAGTCATGGCTCCTCTCATTGTGCTCCCAGCTGCACTTTTCTCTCCATGCAGCATTATCCCTGATTCCTCTGTCTACGGAAAATCAGACAAAGCCATAAAAAGATAATATAATATTATATAATATTAATATATAGATTCATCCATCCCAAACTTCTGGGAAAGAGAATTCCAACTTGAATGAAATCGCACTTTGTGAATTTTTCCTCACTCTGGTTCTGACTGTGGTTGAAGGGTGTCACTGTTTCTTTTCTAGTACCGTCCTCCACTGCTCACAACAAATTTTAAATTTAACCAGGTTGGTGATATGACCAATGATAAAGGTCTCAGACTGGGTCAGGTTTAGCGATAGGAACAAGTCAGGCAGATATCTTTCATCAGCCGCAGGTAACAAATAGGGCTAACGGAGCAGCATGTTAGATTTGTGGTTAGTACTGCTGCCTCATATCAACAAGGAGCTGAACTCAATTCCAACCTCATCCGACCCTCTATGTGGAGTTTGAACATTCTTCCCATGTCTGTGTGGGTTTCTTCCCAGTTCTCCAGTTTCCTCCCACAGTTCAAAGATATACAGCTTAGTTTGATTGACCATGCTAAATTACCCAGGGTGACCAGGAATGTGTAGGTTAAGTGGGTTAGTCATGGGAAATGCAGGGTTACATGGATAGGGTAGGGGGACAGGATAATGTTCGGTGGGTTGGTGTGAACTCGATGGGTTGAATGTCCTGTTGCCACCCTGTAAGGGTTCAATGACAACGGCGTCAAGATTGGGCTATACAAACTCCCAGTTGGTATATACCTGATCCACTCGCCACAAGGCTTTGTATATTTCAATAAGATCAGCTCTCATTCCAAGGGTAGCCATAATATCAGCCCTTCATGCATGGAATAAATGAAATGAAACATCTATGAACTGCTTCCAGTGTTACTATATCCTTGCTCAGATACGAATGCAAAAATAAAGCTAATCTCACACACCAATGAATTGGTTTATTTTTTGTTTTCTCAGAGTGCAGTGAGTCTGATGAACACTCTTCCCCGCAGAACATGGGAGGCAGAGATATTGGATACATTTGAGGCAAGGTTCACGAATCACAAAGGAGTCAATGATTATCGAGCAACAATGTGCAGTGTTGGGGAAATTGTAGACAGTGGTTCCGAATGACACGGCTCTAGAAAATCCAGGAATTAAACAAAATGGATAAGATCGATAAAGTTTTAAAGGGGAAACAAGATGGCAGCGATCTGAAAGGTCGGCTTTGCTGAGCTCTGCATCACAGTAATGCTCTATCCCACCCCACGACAGTCATTTACTTAAAATTCAACACTAAAAGAGCTACAGAATACTGAATTAAGCCAATTTGTCAAGTGGAAATGACAAAACATGGGAAAGGATTGACTAAGTCCCAACACACAGGGCACCCGTCAGAAGCTGTCAGCATGCCTGTGGCCGCACCTGCGACCCCCTCTGCTCGTTCGATAGACCCAGTTACTCACCAGGTCGTGGTCACCGAGTTCACCAAGTTACGTGAAATGATTGAAGCCATGATTGAAGAAAAGTTCAGCAGGAGGCTAGAACCACTCTCAGCCATGCTCTAAAAATATGAGCAGCAAATTGAAAGTCTTGGAAACAGAACAGATGAGGTCGAGCATCAAACTACAGGGGCAGAGTCAGTGATCGATTCCTGTAAGGAGCGGATACTCGCCCTTGGAAAACAGGTTTGTACCTTAACTGAACAATTTGACAACCTCGAAACAGGGGCAAAATGAAGAAGGTTCATATCATCGGTCTGCTGGAGACAAAAGGTGTTCAGCCAGTGAGTTTCTTTTCGAGAACAGGCTGCCGTGTTCCTTCACTTCGAAGCTGAAGAGGGACGGGTGAAGATTGAGATAGTTCATCGGGTTATGGAGCACAGGTCAGACTCAGACCAACGCCCTCACCCTGTTCTTGTGCGATAACGTAGTTGCAGAGACAATCAAAGACTTATGGAAGCTTGCAGAATGCAGGAAAAAGATCCGACGAGGGCTCCAGGATTATGTTCTTCCAGGTCTTTTCAGCGGCAGTGATTCAGAAAAGAAAATCTTTTGATGATATCAAGAGAAGATTAAGGGAACTTGAGATTCAGTATTCCGCAATGAACGCAGCGGTGCTCCGTATGCATTCAATAGATCTACGCACTGGTGGATCTTTCAATAGATCCAATGACGCTCCAGATGACGCGAAAACTTTGTGGACACTATAAAGCAGGCTGGATCCTTTAATAGATATCGATAATCATTCTTCTCTCGTTTTAAAGAACGTTTGTTGAATCTTTCTTGGTAATAAGTAATGTTAAATTACATTCAGCGATGGGTAGAGTACACAATTTTAACTTGATTAATATTACTCTTCGTTTTTCTCGTGCTTAGTTTGTGTGTCGGGTTCGGCTCAAGCTGGAGGGAGTTATGAAGCTGATCATGAAGACTGAATGTCTACGTTAGGGCAGTTCAATCCCGATGTTTGTGATTAATTGCCCGGGATGCAGTATTGATAATGGGGCAGAAGATAAAGATTTGCGACGTGCAACTGCCCACAATGGGAGGGGGAGGGGTAAATGCCCCTCCTGAGTGCCATTGGCATTTTGTAGCCTGTTTGTTTTATTTATTTTTATGTGTATTTAGTTGTAGAACATTTTGAAAGCATGTTAGTTGTTGTAGTTTTAGTTAGTTAGTTTTTTTTAATCTCGATGAGTCTTTTTTCATTGATGCTCAGCGATTTGTCATTCAAGTTCTTCCTCTCTGGATTTCAAATGTTGTTCTCGTGTGTTATGGCTAATGTCATGCTTCAATGGTGTATCTGGAGCATTAAGGGGAGGCAGGTAAGAGGAAAAAGGTACTTTCTAGCCTTAACAAGGAGAGGGTTGATCTTGTCCTATTGCAGCAGATGCACCTCGATGACAAGGAATATTTGACGTTACAGCAGGTCGGGTTTGAACGGGTTTTTATTTTCATCTTTTAATACTAGGAGTAGGGGAGAAGCCATACTGGATAAGAAGAATCTTACATTTAAATTACTAGATTGTATTTGATACTCACGGAAGGATCACAATCCCCCAAGCCTTGAACTATGGTAAATAATCCAATATTTTGAACAGTAATTGCGACCCCCACCCCCACCCGGCATACCCTCTTAAAATCCTGGTAGATGCATTTTCTTCCATCATGGCACATTCTCATAGAAGGAGATTTCAACTGTCTTATGGAACCCACAGTGGACAGAATGTCCGAAGGTCCCTCAATACCCTCGTTATAATGTAAGTAATTGGTGGATTTGTGTGCAGAACTAGAGCTGTTGGATGTCTGGAGACACATCTACCTCACAAGTAGGGCTTTTAATATCTTCTTTAACCCGCAGAAATGCCACACCAGGTTTGATTTCTCCCCCATCCCTGCAACAATGTTAGATTCGGTGGCATCCTGCACAATTGGGAATATGACCATTTCTGACCATACTTATTGATAAAGATTTAGGAAAATATAATAGATTCGAGTCACTGGCCAATGTATCCCTTTATTGTTAAGACTAGTTAGTTCATTGAGTATTTCTGTAATGAATTCAGATCTTTCTTAGCCATTAATTCAGATTCAACCAGTAACTCATCCATTCTATGGGAAATTGTTAAGGCTTATGCCAAGGGAATAATTATTCCTTATGATGTAGCTGAAGGGGGAGCAGGAACGCTGGTTTGAGGCACAGCTGAGGGCAGCCGAGAGGGCATACTGTGATAGACCCTCAGTAGCTAAGCTGCAGAGGATCACAACGCTTCGGTCTACAGTGAATTCCACGCTCACACAGACAGCCAAGAAGGAACTTACTTTTGCAAAACAAAGGCTGCTTGAGCATGGTGATAAGCCAGGCAGGTATTTATTCTATCTTGCCAGGAAAACGAGCGCCCCTCTAAGCCATTACCTCAATTAGGGAAGATATTGGGATCCTTACCTTCAATTCCAAAAAGATTAGTGCCTCCTGTCCAAGATTTTTCTCCGAATTATTTCAGACTGAGCATTATGAGGATAGATGGATTAAGATGGAGTCATTTTTCATTTCACAGGAGTAACCCCTGAATAAGTGTTGTGCCTTAATGCACCATTGTCTGCGCAGGAGGGTGTGAAGCAGCCTCAGAATGCAAAGGTGCACGTTCCTGACAGATTTCCTCGTGAATTTTATATTTAATTTATAAACCTATTGTCAGGGCTGATGTTTAACATGTTCTGTCACTCATACAGTCAGTAACCCATCCCTCCATCCTTAAGAGAGGCTCATGTCTCTCCGATGCTGCAGAAAGGAAGACCCTGGAGGATTATGCTTCTTACACGCCAATCTCACATTTAAATGTTGGTTTCAAAATCCTGTCTGAGACTCGTGTATTAAGGCTGGAAACTTTGCTGCCTTCCGTTGCCAAAGAGGAACAAACAGGCTTTATAAAGGACCGCAGATCTTCCTACAATGTGAAGAGTTTACTCAATATGATCCAAGAGTGTCAACAACAATCTGTCCAGGGATTATTGATCTCTTTAGATGAGGGAAAGCATTTGATTGCGTTGAGTGGCCTGATCTCTTCTGTAAATTAGAAACGTTTGATCTATGCAAAGTTTTTATCAAGTGGGTGAGGGTCCTTTACTGCGATCCTCTGGCTGCGGTTCTCACGAATGGTGTGGCCAACCCATAATATTAATATTTCTCCAGGCAACCGACAAGGTTGACACCTTTCACCATTGTTGTTTACGTTGGGGATTGAGCCACTGGCGGAGGCCATCCGTAGGGATGTCAACATATCTGACCCAGAGGTGGGATAGAAGTCACGTAAGATTGCATTGTATGCAGATGAGGGTCTTATGTTTTTTGTCAAATCCCGTAATTTATTGTTCATGTGATGCAATGCATTAATTCGCTTGTTGCCTTTCCGGGCGATAAGATTAATTTTACAAAGTTGGAGGCCATGCCTATGGGAGATCTTGGGGAAATACCTGATACTGAGGGCAAATCCTGGTTTCCTTTTAAATGGTCACCGGGGTGGTTTCCCTATTTTAGTATATTCATTACATCTGTCTTTGATCATTTATTTAACGTGAACTGTTTCCTTTTTTTTGACAAAATTAAACAAGACCTTCAAAGATGGGAGGCATTTCAAATATCCTGGCTAGATCGGATAGCTGTTATTAAAATGAATGTCCTTCCTCATTTCCGACACCGATTGTAAATGTTTTCTTTGATGTTTCCCAGACAGATATTTCGGAAATAGAATGGCTGGTTTAGCTCTTTTATTTGGCACCATAAGCGATTCCTTATCAAGCTAACAAAATTGCAACTGCCCCACAGATTGTGGGGAGTAGATCTCCCAGATTAAAAGCTATCAATTAAGCTTTTTTACTCATCCTATTTTCGTGCCTGGCATTTATGGAGTATTGTCAAAAACTAATGATTATCAATACTGTTAAAACTTGAAGAACAATGCGTCAGATCGAGAGCAATACAGCCAAAACCATGTTTCTTACCGCTTTAAATGCTATACCAGGTTGTCAACTGGGGATAATGGATTCCAGGTTTAAACTGTGGGCAGCCAGGGCGGTACCTTGCTGGAGTGATTTAGAATGAGTAGAATCCCTACTGTGTGGATACAAGCCCTTGGGCCCAGCAAGTCAATTTCGAACCTCTGAAGAGTAACCCACCCAGACCCATTCCCCTACCATTCTATATTTATCCTGACTAATGTCTGAAATTACAGATCCTTGAACACTTTGAGTGATTTAGCATTGGCCAATTCATCTAACCTGCACATCTTTGTGACTGTGGGAGGAAACCTACGCAGTCACAGTTGAGAACATACTAACTCCACACAGCCAATCACCCAAGGCTGGAACCAAACCCGTGACCCTGGTGCGGTGAGTCAGCAGTGCAAACCACTGAGCCACCACGTGTTACTTGAGGGAGAAACAATAATATTATTTGATCAAATAACTCGTAAGTATGAACTACCTAGTAGAGATTTCTTCTGTTTTTTTTTTCCAGATTAGAGATTTCATTTTAAAAACACACACTTTTAACAGATTCTTATAGATCCAATACAGAGAAGTGGGTGCTTACTGCTAAGAATACACTCTTTGTCAGTACCCTTTATCATTTATTGGAGAGTGTCCCCTCAGACAAGACTGTGCAGCTTTGTGACGTCTGTGCGAGAGAGTTGGGGGTTTAGATCTCTTTGGTGATATGGGAGGATATTTGTGAAAATGCTCGAAGGATTTTGATCTGTAAAAGGACCAATTCCATGCAGCTCCAAATTCTTCATAGGGTCTGTCTAACACCAGATTATCTCTCAAAATTCAATGTGGAATTATCTTCAGCATGTCCTAAATACAGAATGACTACAGACACTCTTACTCATTGCATGTGGTCCTGCTGCAGGTTTTGTATATATTGGATCACTGTGTTCGGTGCGGTAGATTGGGTCTTGCGGGACCGAATTGGAGTTGGACACGGTTTCACTTTTCCTGCACCTGCCCAGAGTATCTTATGCAGATGCACATGGGAAAAAATATATCCTTACTTTCTGTGCTAGGAAATAATATTTTGTTGTGTTGGTTGTCTGAAACTCCCAGGATGTGTTGGGTCTTTGTGAGCTCATCATGGAGAATATCCCTTTGGACTTTCTCACCAGCATGGTGCACCGAAAAACAGAGATTAATATAAGTCATAGAGTCATAGAGATGTACAGCATGGAAACAGACCCTTCGGTCCAACCCGTCCATGCCGACCACATATCCGAATACAATCTAGTCCCACCTGCCAGCACCCGGCCCATAACCCTACAAACCCTTCCTATTCAATATACTCATCCAAATGCCTCTTAAATGTTGCACTTGTGCCAGCTTCCCCCACTTCACCTGGCAGTTCATTACATACACGTACCACCCTCTGTGTGAAATAGTTACCCTGTAGGTCTCTTTTATATCTTATTCCTCTCACCTTAAAATTATGCCCTCCACTTCTGGACTCCCTGACCCCAGGGAAAAGACTTTCCCTATATACCCTATCCATGCCCCTTATACTTTTGAAACCCTCTATAATGTCATCCCTCAGCATCAGAAGCTCCAGCGAAAACAGCCTCAGCCAATTCAGCCTCTCTCTATAGGTCAAATCCTCCAATCCTTATAAATCTTTTCTGAACTCTTTCAAGTTTCTCAACGTTTTTTCCGATAGGAAGGAGAGCAGAATTGCACGCAATATTCCAACAGTGGCCTAACCAATATCCTGTACAGCTGCAACATGACCTCTCAACTCCTGTACTCAATACTCTGACCAATAAAGGAAAGCATACCAAACGCCTTCTTCACGATCGTATCTACTTGCGACTCCACTTTCAAGGAGCTATGAACCTGCACACCAAGGTCTCTTTGTTCAGCAAAACTCCCTGGGACCTTACCATTAAATGTCGAAATCCTGCTATGATTTGGTTTCCCAAAATGCAGCACCTCGCATTTATCTGAATTAAGCTCCATCTGCCACTTCTCAGCCCATTGGCCCATCTTGTCAAGATCCTGTTGTAATCTGAGGTGACCACTTCGCTGTTCACTGTACCTCCAAACTTTGTGTCATCTGCAAACTTACTAACTGTATCTCATATGCTCACATCCAAATCATTTATGTCAATGACAAAAAGTAGTGAATCCAGCACCAATCCTTGAGGCATTCCACTGGTCACAGGCCTCCAGTCTGAAAAACAACCCTCCACCAACACCCTCTGTCTACTACCTTTGACACAGTTCTCTATCCAAATTGCTATTTCTTCCTGTATTCCATGAGACCTAACCTGGCTAATCAGTCTCCCTTGGGGAACCTTGTTGAAACCCTTACTGAAGTCCATATGGATCACTTCTATCCCTCTGGCCTCATCAATCATCTTTGATACTTCCTCAAAAAACTCAATCAAGTTTGTGAGACATGATTGCCCATGCACAAAGCCATGTTGACTATCCCTAATCAGTCCTTGCCTTTCCAAGTACATGCACATCCTGTCCCTCAGGATTCCCTCCAACAACTTGACCACCACCAACGTTAAGCTCATGGTCTATCGTTCCCTGGCTTGTCCTTACCACCCTTCTTAAACAGTGGCACCACGTTAGCCACCTCCAGTCTTCTGGCACCTCACCAGTGACTATCCATATTACACCAATCTCAGCAAGAGCCCCAGCAAATACTTCTCTAGCTTCCCACAGAGTTCTAGGGTACACCTAATTAGGTCCTGGGGATTTATCCACCTTTAACCGTTTTAAGACACCCAGCACTTCCTCCTCTGTAATATGGACATCTTGCAAGGTGTCACCATCTATTTCCCTACATGTGATGTCTTCCGTATTCTTTTCCACAGTAAATACTGATGCAAAATACTCGTTTAGTATCTCCACCACACTTCCTCTGCTAGGAAAAGTATTGTGTGTGTCTGATGTCTGAAACACCCACCCCCCCCCCCCCCCCCCGCCCCCCCCGGCTTGTTGTCTCGTCGTCAGCTCATCATGGAGAATATCCCTTTGGACGTTTTCACCTGTATGGTGCGCCAGAAAGCAGAGATTTATATAAGATATAGCAACCTTTTTTGGATTATCACGATTAGGCTTATCTGCCACTCTAAAAATGGCTTGTATATAGCAATGACGATATTGTCTAATGAATCTAATATGAAGAATTGTGAACATGTGAATGTGTATCAGTTAATGCTCGTGAAGAACAAGAGCTATCGCATTCTTATTCTGAGCTGTATTATTTATTTATTATTTATTGTTTATTTTTGTTTTTCTTCAGTCCTTTTATAGACTTTAACTTATTTTGTATGTACATGCACATGGGTGAAATATTGTTCAGTTATTTGAGTTGTATTGTTATTGTTTTAATATAATAATAAAAATCTATTTTTCAGGCCAAAAATTTTTTAAAAATTAAAATGCTAACATTGATAGAATAGAGTCCGAAAGAGCTCTCATTAGATAGACCACTCATGGTGGTTTACGCTGAATGTCACCATGATGGGGTGAGGTTGAGAGAGCATCCCCTTCATGGTAACCTCAGTCAGTGTGGGGAATGGAACCTGCGCTGGTGGCCTCCCTCTGCATCACAAACCAACCATCCAGTCAACTGAGTGGCAGACTGTGTAACTGTTACAAACAGAATCAGTCACAGACAAAGGGCAAGAGAAACATTCATTTTAAGGAAAAAGTTATATTTGAGATAATCGTCATGGTAACGGCTGGGGATAAAAACGTTCTCTGCTAGAAATTGTATTTTATAATGAGTCAAGTGTTTGGAAGCTGTCTTTGGCTGAATACAATAAGGTGAGACAAGTGAATTAACCAGAATGACTAATTGTGATTGGATATCGATAACCGTAAAATAAGTGCATGTTTTTGATTGGTCTGTGGAAAGCATGCTGACTATTGTATGAATTTAGAAAGCAGATGAAATATAATGTTGGAGGAGTCTGTCCCCATGGGAAATGCCTTCGGGACACATGCAAGAAGAAACCCTGGGTAAAAAGTTTCTGAGAATCGTCTGCTCGGTAACAGGAAGCTGGGGGTTGAACGACTGAAAGTTCCTGTAAGGTGGAGCTGAGAAAACCATCATTTCACCTCCAAACGTATTGAATTTTGGAGCATGTTTGAAATACTGAATGGCTTCATGATGGATTTCAATTGTGTGTGATTTGAAAAACGTACATCTCTACTCCATCCTCTTACATGTCACACACTGGGACAAGCCGCTTTACAGAAACTGGGAATAAGTTGGAACATGATCTGGAAAATTCCATAATTGGCATTCTCCAGAATATTCTATAACTCTGTGGGGGGCATTAGAGATGCAGAGAGAAAGAGAGGGATGGTGCTGTATGCAGTAGTGAGAGTGGGAGAGCATGAGCCTTGTTCGGGAACAAGTGCTGTAACAGACATACAGTGAGTATGAGGGAGCAGAGAGAATATGGTGACCCTTATCCTAACAGAGTGGGGAAGGTTATTGAAGCTTGTCCTGTTTTGCTGGACATTTACTCAGACCGCAGATACTGCACTGAGCTGGGTGGTGAGCTCAGACCAGGCTCGGTAGGTCTGGTGGTGTGATCCCTCTGGGAAGAGAATGGTCCCCTTTTGTACTCGCCCATCCACCAGGACCTCTGTGTCCCTGTCGTCAAACCGTGATGTAATTTCCCCTTATCTGCCACGCTCAGGGTAAACTGTGCAGGGCAGCTCCAAACTGAGAAAGCTCAACCGTGTGCCCCTTGGCCTTTTAAAGGTGGCCCCAGTGTCAGGGGTCATGGAATATCCAGGGGCATCCGGGCGATTTTGAGTACCTCCAGTCATGATGGGTGGGAGAATCTGGCTGGCATTGTATGAGAGGGACACCATGGAGTGGAGTGGGGAGTTAATGAGATGGGTTTGGTAAGATAGCACCAGGAAAGTAGTTCAGCCTCGTGCAGACGATCCCTCTGTCACACTTAATGAAAATGTCACTGAGACAGTTTTTTGTTAGATTCAGCCCAGTGAGGCGAAGACTCTGCTGTCCTCACTCCTAGTTACAAAGCTGCAGAACAAATGCTCATCCAAAAGTCTCCATCGCCTGAACTCACAGCATTATCCCTTTCACTCATCATTCTTCAAAGTACTGACCCGTGTTACATGATACTATCGAAATGTCTTCATTTCAGCATTCTGAAACCTGTGAACATATCCTTCAATGACATTTTTTCTCAGTCTCCCCCACTCTGTTTCCACTCCAAAACACACTCATTTACAGTCATATTGCACGAGACTCCCAGTATGACTGGACCATGGCAACCAGAATGTCCATCCAGACTTACCCCATTTCCCTGCCCTTGTTCTGTATCCCTCTAATCCTTACCTATCTGTGTATTTGTCCAAATGCCTTTTCAATGTTGTTATTGTACCCACCTCAATCACTTCCACTGGCAGCTCAGTCTGTATACATCCCACACTCTATGTAAAAACGTTGCCCCTCAGGTTCCTTTTTATGTACTTTTTTTTCCTTTCCAAACATTAATGGATGTCCTCTAGTCCTCGATTCCCCAACCTTGGGGAAAAAAATGAAGTATTCACCCCATGCACGCCTCTCATAATTTTATAAGAGTTACACTTCAATAAGAACCCCCTCGGTATCCAACGCTGAAAAGAAATAAGTTCTAACATGTCCACCCTCTGCCTGTAACTTAGCGCCTTGAGCCCAGGAAACATCTTTGGAAATTTTTTTACTCTCTTTCTCGTTCAATAATATCCTTTCTAGAGCAGGATGAACAAAACTGAACACAATACTCCAACTGCAGCCTTACCAACATTCTGTACAACTGCAACATAACGTCCCAACTTCTATACTCAATGCGCTGATGAAGGCCAGTATGCCAACAGCCTTCTTCACTGTCCTGTGTATCTGAGACTCAAATTTCAGACAACCGTGCACCTGATCTCCAACGTCCTTTTGTTCCACTACACGCCTTAAGGCCCTCTCATTCATCATTAAACTTCTACCTGGACTTGACTTTCCAAAATGTAAGACGTCACACTTATCTGTATTAAACTCAAATTGCTATTTCTGAGCGCACTTCCTCAGCTGACAAAGGTACTGCTGCAATTTCTGATAATGTTTCTCATTGTAAATGATGCCTCCTAATTTCGAGTCATGTGCAAACTTACTAACCTTGCGTTGTGCACTCTGGTCCAAATCATTGGTATAAGACAACGAACAGCAATGGGCCCAGGACCGAACACTGAGGCACTTCATTCGTCGCAGGCCTCCAGTCCGACAAGCATACCTCCACCATAGCCATTTGCTTCATAACGTCAAGACAATTGTGTCACCAATTTGCCAGTTTACGTCGGAGTCCATTCGCTCTAACCTTCCAGAACGGCCTACCATGTGGAACCTTATCACAGGCCTTACTGAAATCCATATAGACTGTGTCCACCACTCTGCCCATGTCAACCATCCTGGTCACTTCCTCAAAAACTCTAACAAAAATTCTAAGGCATGATCTGCCACGCACAAAGCTATGCTGACTGCTCCAAGTCAAACTCTGTTTTTCCAAATGCATGCATATCTTATATCTCAGAACCTTCTCAAGCGGTTTACCGAAAACAGATGTGAAGCTTACTGGTCTATATTTCCCAGGCTTTTCTTTGCAACCCCCCTTGAAGAATGGCACTCCATTTGTTACCGCCCAGTCTTCCGGGTCCTTGGCCCCTGAACTGTCTTCTCTCACCACCTGCAGTGCTCTTGGATATATCTGGTCAGGACCAAGAGATTTATCTGACTTTATGAATTCTAATATGTCCATCAGCACCGCTACTGTGATATGGACTGTACCAAGATATCACAACTAACCTCCCAAAGGTCGCAGGTCTTCATGCTTTTCTTCATGATAAACACAGAGGGGAAATTGAGGACCTCACCCATTTCTTGAGGTTTTACACATGCATGCCCATTTTGGATTTTAAGGCGTCCTATTCTCTCTCTGGTTGTTCTTTTTCTTTTCTATACTGAATTTGGATTCGCACTAATCTGCTCAGTCAAGGCTATCTCATACCCTACTTTAGCCCTGCTGATTTCCTTCTTCAGTAAACTCCTCTATCCCCTGTGTAACTCCAGGGATTTCCTTGATACGAACTGCCTGTACCTGAGCCACACCTCATTTTTTTTCTGGTCAGAGCCTCAATATCTCTTTTATCCAGGGTTCTCTCTTCCAGCCTCACTTTCCCTTTACCCTCACAGGAACATATAGACCTTGAACTCGAGCTATCTCACTTTTGAAGCCCTCCCACTTGCCCGGGATCGTTTTACCTCGAAACAAACTACTCCAAACATCCCCTGCAATCCCCTGTCTAATTCCAACAACATACGCCTTGCCCCAATTTAGAACTTGAATCTGCGGACCAATTTTGTCCCTACCATTACTATTTTTAAACTGATACAGCTCTAGTCACTATTCCCAAAATGCTCGCCCACTTTACCTCCGTCACCTATCCGACCTTGTTTCCCAACAGTTGGTCGAGCTTGTCCCTTCCCCAATAGGAACCTCTCAATATTGCTTGTGGAAGCTTTCCTGAACACACTTAACAAATTACATTCCATCTAAGTTCTTAACACATCTGGAAGTCCCAGTCTATGTTAGGAAAATTAAAATCAGCTATTATGACAACCCTATTGCTCCTGCAAGTCTCGGCAGTGTCCGTGAAATTTTGTTCCGATAATTCCCATTGATTATTTGGAGGCTTATCGTGCAACCATCACCATCCCCCTCTTAATTCTTTGTGCCGTTCACAAAACCTAATTTTCCATATTATCTCACTTATTTCAACTTTAAATACTAGAGTGATATGCGCCTTAATCAGAACTATTGGTATTTAAATTGTTTCCATTTATATCTCTTCCTCACATTAATTTTCATATTCGCAGCACCCCTTGGCAAGATACAGTGCAGATATGGAGCTGTAAATGGATGGGAACTGCACATTCTGTCACTTCCAGCATTGGTTACATTTTTCACCACACTGGGCAGTGATCTAATACAGTTACCAAACAATGCAACAGCCTGGGTTTGTATATGAATGACCCAGTGCGGACTGCACAGCTCCCCACACTGAACATTTAGTCCAGGATTATAGATCAAGCATTGGTGTGGGCTGCATAGAGTTTCACTCTGGACATTACTGGGTTTTATACAGCTGTACACTAGCCAGATCTACACCGTGCTCCATCCTTAATATGTAATGGATGGGCTGGTTATGCGAGTTGGATTGCGAATGTGAGAGTACGAAACATCTGACAATACCTTTATGTTGTGTTTTCATTCTTGTCATTTGACCCCTCAAATCCTGACTTATCCTGTTAGACCCATCCTTCTTTATGAGTCATGGTGAGTGTTGTTACAGCATCTGAGTCTACAACATGACCAAGAAACGGAGCAGAGGCTGCAGATAGGGGAGTCTCCGTAAAATGGAATGAGGGAATCACCATCAGATCAGCCGTGGTCTTAGTGAATGGTGGGGCAGGATTGAACGGACCACTGATGCAACCTATTCATATATTTCTGTTTTTTCCAAACAAACTCCCCTTCTCTCCCAGTGTCCCATACTGGTTGGGAGTGAGGCACCTCCTGCTGTCCTTGCATAACAGGATGCTGGGCCTCACTAACCTCCAGATTTCCCTGTGCCCCAGTTTTGAGCTCTGAGTGACTCCCTCCTGCCCCTGTGTCACAGTCTCAAGCAGGTGAATGACTGCGTCCTGTTCCTGTGTCCCAATCATGAGCAGCTGTGTGACTGCCTCCTGATCCAAGGTTTGCGATAGTAGATGTCCACCTCCTGCTACTGACTGACAGATTCCAATGTCTCTGTGCTCACCTGCTGCTCCTGTGGAATGAATGGAGTCGAGGGCCTGAATGGCCTCTTCACATTCCTTACAGCTTCTCTTGACTAAAATCCTTTCCCCTGTTTCTGTAAAACACCATCAAAATCTGAATGATGTATTTTGTATTTTACTCTCAGTAATTGAACAAACAAGCTGACTGACAGAATTCAGAAGCTGAATTGCCTCCTCCTGTTCCTGTGTCATACACTCAAGAGGGAATAGAGTTTCAGAGATGTACAGCACGGAAAAAGACCTTTCAGTCTGATCGCCCATACCGACTAAACATCCTACATAAATCTCGTCCCCCTTGCCAGCACTTGGCCCATCTCCCTGTAAACACTTCCCATGCATGTACCCATCCAAATGCCCTTTAAATGGTGTACCTCTATCTGCCTCCACCACCTCATTTGGCTGTTCAATCCATACACACAGCAGTCTCTGTGTGAAAATGTTGCCTCTCATGTCCCTTTTTAAATCTTTCCCCTCTCACTTTAAACCTTTGTATTCTAATTTTGGACTCGCCTATCCTGGGTAACAGACGTTGATGGTTTACCTTATCTATGCCCTTCAGGATTATATAAACCCCTTTAAGGTCACCCCTCAGCCTCAACACTTGAAAATAGTCCCAGCCTGTTCAAACTCTCCCTGTGACTCTAACCATCCAACATCTGCAACATTATTTTAAGTCTCTTCTGCACTCTTTCAAGTTTGACAACGTCTTTCCGACAGCAGGGAAAACCGAATTAAAGGCAGTATTACAAAAGTGGCCAAACCAATGTCCTGTACAGATGCAACATGTCATGAAAATGTTTAGACTCAAAGCACGGACCAATAAAGGGAAGATCACCAAGTGCCTTCTTCACTGCGCTGTCCACCTGTGACAGCACTTTCAAGGAACGGAGAACCTGCACCACCAGGTGACGCAGTAGCTCAGTGACTCGCATTGCTGCTTCAGAGCGCAGCGATCTGGGTTTAACTCCATCCTTGAATGACGGCCTGTGTGGAGTTTACACATTCTCCCCGTGTCTGCATGAGTTTCCTCCGGATGTTATGTTTTCCTCTGACAGTATAAAGATATACAGATAAGGGTAGGTTGGCCATCCTAAATTGCGTAAAGTAGCCAAGGATGTGTAGGTGAGGTGGATTAGCCATGGGAAATGCAGGCTAAGAGGGATAGGGTAGGGGTTTGTCCCGTGGGATACTCTTTAGAGGTTCGGTGTGGCCTCGATGGGCCGAAAAGCCTGTTTCCTCACTGTAGTGATTCGATAATTTCGATGGAGTTCTCTTTGATTGGCAGCTTTCGACAGAACCCTACCTGTATGTCTTGCCTTGATTTGTCTTGCTAAAATGTAATAGTTCACATTTATCTAAAATAAACTCCATCTGCCACCCGTCGGCTCACCTAAGCAAAGTCCCATTTTACTCTGAGAGATCATTCTTCACTATCAGGTACACCAACAAATTTGGTATTATCTACAAACTTACTGACCGTACTTCATGTACTCAAGTGTAAATGATTTGTATCAGTGACAAAAGGCAGTGGACCCACTATTGATCTTTGCGGCACGCCACTGGTCACAGGTCTCCAAGTTTAATGAACAAATGTCCACTGTCATGCCCTGTTTCCAATATTCAACAAAAATTTGGATCTAAATGGTGAGCTCTCCCTGGATCCCAGGCAGTCTAACCTTGCTAAACAGTCTACCATGTAGAACATTTTGGTTTTCTTACTGAATTCCATAAAGACAACATCCACTGTCCTGTCTTCATCAATCATCTTCATCACTTCCTCAAAAAAATCCACCAAGTCAGTGGGATGTGATCTCCAATGTACAAAGCCCTCTTCAGTCCTTTTCTTTCCAAATGCATATCGATCTTTTTCCTCGAAATCCTCTCCAACAATTTAGTCACCATTGACGTCAGGCTCACCGATCTATAGTTACCTGTTTTTTTTCCTTACTTTCTTAAATAATGACACTATGTTAGCAGCCCTCCAGTCTTTTGACACCTCACCTGTGAAAATCAATGTTACAAATATATCAGCAAAATGCATAAGCAATCTATTGCCTAGCTTCCCACAAACATCTGGGATACAAATGCTCAGGTCACAGGGATTAGTTCTCCATTATGTGTTTTAAAATGTCCAACACCTCCTTGTAATATAGACACTTTCAAGGTATCACTATATATTTCTTCATTCTCTCGGTCTTGTAACCTCCTCCACATTAAATACTGAGAAGAAATACATGTTTCGTATCCCTCCAATCTCCTGTGGTTCCATACACAGGTAGCCTTACTGATCTTTTAGGGGCCCTGTTGTCCCCCTAGTTACTCTTTTGACATTAAAGGATTTGTATAATTTCTTCAAAACCTCGTTAACCGTATTACTAAAGCCATCCTTTGTCCACATTTTTCTGGACTGATTTCGCCATTGACTGTACACTTGCTGCCCTTACACACCTCTCGGGATTCACTTGATCTCAGCTCTGTTTACCTGACATATGCCTCCTTCCTTACCTTGACCAGACCATCAATATATCTAGCCATTCACCACTCCCTGCACCCACCAGACTTCCCCATCTCACTAATGGGAACACGTTGGCTCTGGACTCTCTGAAACCAGGTTTTGATGGCCTTGCATTTTCCAACCATCCCTTTACCTGTGAATAGGGTATTCCAATCAGCCTTTCACAGGGCTCGCCTAACACTTTCAAAATTGGCCTTGTTCAAAGTTAGAACTTTAATGTTTACATCAGGTCTTTCCTATTCAAAAACTTATTCAAAACTAATATTTATGCGTGACAGACTTGGAAGTTAAATAAACACTTCCTGCCCCTCTGTAACAGGCTCGAGAGGCTGAATGGGCTCCTCGTTGCCCTCTGTCATAGACTGGAAAGGCTGAATGGCCACCTCCTGTCCCTGTGTAACAGACCCGAGACATTAAATGACACAGCAACCCATGGATTTCGAGCAGCCGTTAAACTGTATCTGATGGATGTCCATCCTTTCTCAGTTACAGAAACACAAACAACACAATGTACTCCAGGTGCTCTCTCAGTGACACCTCATACAGCTGCAGCGACATATCTCTTCGTTTTGAATGATTCTGTTGGCAAAATGTGCCAATATTTTAGATTTCCACCTTTTCAAGTAGCAACAGACTACATAGAACATAGAACATAGAAGGATACAGCGCAGTACAGGCCCTTCGGCCCTCGATGTTGCGCCGATCAAAGCCCACCTCACCTACACTAACCAACTATCCTTCATATACCTATCCAATGCCCGCTTAAATACCCAGAAAGAGGGAGAGTCCACCACTGCTACTGGCAGGGCATTCCATGAACTTACGACTCGCTGAGTGAAGAACCTACCCCTAACATCAGTCCTATATCTACCCACCCTTAATTTATAGCTATGCCCCCTTGTGATAGCTGACTCCATACGTGGAATAAGGTTCTCACTGTCAACCCTATCTAACCCCCTAATCATCTTGTACACCTATATCAAGTCACCCCTAAACCTTCTTTTCTCCAATGAAAACAGCCCCCACTGCCTCAGCCTTTCCTCATGCGATGTTCCTACCATACCAGGCAACATCCTGGTAAACCTCCTCTGCACCCGTTCCAGTGCCTCCACATCCTTCCTATAGTATGGCGACCAAAACTGCACACAATATTCCAGATGCGGCCGCACCAGAGTCTTATACAACTGCAGCATGACCTCAGGACTCCGGAACTCAATTCCTCTACCAATAAAAGCCAGTACGCCATATGCCTTCTTCACTGCACTATTTACCTGGGTGGCAACTTTCAGAGATCTGTGTACATGGACACCAAGATCCCTCTGCTCTTCCACACTACCAAGTATCCGACCATTAGCCCAGTACCCCATCTTTTTGTTACTCTTACCAAAGTGAATCACCTCACACTTAGCTACATTGAACTCCATTTGCCACCTTTCTGCCCAGCTCTGCAGCTTCTCTATATCCCGCTGTAACCTGCCACATCCTTCCTCACTGTCTACAACTCCTCCGACTTTTGTATCATCCGCAAACTTGCTCACCCAACCTTCTAACCCTTCCTCCAGGTCATTTATAAAAATGACAAACAGCAATGGTCCCAAAACAGATCCTTGAGGAACACCGCTAGTGACGGCACTCCAAGATGAACCTTTGCCATCAACTACTACCCTCTGTCTTCTTCCAGCCAGCCAATTCCTAATCCAAACCTCCAACTCACCCTCAATGCCATATCTCTGTATTTTCTGCAGTAGCCTACCATGGGGGACCTTATCAAACGCCTTACTAAAATCCATATATACCACATCTACCGCTTTCCCCTCATCTACCTCCTTAGTCACCTTCTCAAAGAATTCAATAAGGTTTGTGAGGCACGAGCTGCCCTTCACAAAACCATGCTGACTATCCTTGATCACATTATTCTTATTCAGATGTGCATAAATCCTATCCCTTACAATTCTCTCTAAGACTTTGCCCACAACAGAAGTGAGACTCACTGGCCTATAGTTACTAGGATTATCCCTACTCCCCTTCTTGAACAAGGGAACCACGTTTGCTAGCCTCCAGTCCTCTGGCACTACTCCTGTAGACAAAGAGGACACAAAAATCCTATGGGCTGAATGGCCTTCTCTTATCCCTCTATAACAGGCCCATAGGGACAGAATTGCTTCGGCCTGTTGCTGAGCAGCAATCTCAATGCTCTGTCTCAAGGTTATGAAAGGATTTGATAAAAGGCACTTAAAACCAGGAGGAGCCTCACACTGGTCAATAAGTATTGTACTTTGGGTTAAGGTATCTAGAAACTTGCTCACCCGACTTTTTTTTTATGCAGCCGATCTGTTATTTTGTAACTGCCTCCTTTCGTAAACAGAGTGGAACACATATAGACCGCAGCAGTGCCTTTTAATCCTCTCATATACAAGTTTTTAAAAAAGATTCAAAAGATTTGAAGATTTTTGGTCCATCCCTCAGCAACCCTCAGCCATTCCATCCAAACCCGGTAAATGCTCCCTTTTATAGTGATATGAAAAATGATGTGTGGAACTGGTTAACTGAGCCTGTTTGTTTAGTCATGATTTGGAGATGCCGGTGTTGGCCTGGGGTTTACAAAGTTAAAAATCACACAACACCAGTTTTTCATCCAACAGGTTTCATTGGAAGCACGCTAGCTTTCAGAGCGCCGCTCCTTCATCTGGTGATAGTGGAGGACACACTTCTAAGGCACAGAATTTATCGCAAAAATTTACAGTGTGAAGTAACTGAAATTATACATTGAAAAATACCTTGATTGTTTGTTGAGTCTTTCATCTGTTCGAATATCATGATAGTTTCATGTGTAAATTACAAAACCTTTTTCTTTTAAAGTTGCATTCTCAGGTGAGCAGTAACAACGAGTGTTAGTTAGACAATATTTTGAAGGTGTTAGCCCCTGTGTTCTCGGTCTATACCATAATGTTTAGATTGATTCTAATCTGAAAAGTGAGATAACAGTTTTACATGAATTCATGCAGTTTTTGAACTCAGATTTCTGCATGAATGTATGCAGGTTTTGAGCAAAGTACAATGTAACTCTGCAAGTACGATTTTACCCCACAAAATATATGTGTGCGTGTGGGTCTTTGTCTGTTTGTATGTGTGTGTTTCTCTTAGTTGGGGGTTATGGGTGTGAGATGGAGTGTATCTGTGTGTGTAGTGATGAAGAGTGTCTCAAGTCCGTGAGGGGGTGCATGTGTGAGTGTGGGAGTGTGTGTGTGGGGGGTGGGGGGCTTGAGTATCAATGAGATAGAGTGTATATGTGTATGCATGAGTGTAGAGTAGTCTAAGTCTCTGAGCGGATGCCTGTGAGAGTGTGAGTGTCTGTAAGGGTGTGTATGTGTCTGTGTACATGTCTGTGTATATATGTGTCCGTACGTATGTGGGTGTATAGGAGTGCGTGTTTGTGTGTATAGGAGTGTGTGTGTGTGTGTGTGTGTGTGTGTGTGTGTGTGCGTGTGTGTGTGTGTGTGTGTGTGTGTGTGTGTGTGCACTGGTGGTCACCTGCAATGTGACATGAACCCAAGGCCACAGTTGAGGCCCTCCCTATGGGAACCGAAATTTGTAATCAGCTTCTGCTCGGTCACTTTTCGCTGCTGCCTGTCCTGAAGTCCGCCTTGAAGGATGGTCACCAGAAGGTCCGAGGTTGAATATCCTGGACCACTGAAGTGTTCCCCAACTGGGAGGGAACCCTCCTGTCTGTTGATTGTTTTGCAGTGCCCATTCATCTGTTGTCGTAGCCTTTGATAATTTTCCCAGTGTTTGTTCAGTGACTGTGCTTAATGCCAATCTCCATGGATTCTAATTTTCCCAGTGGAGGGTTTCCATCTTTAAAGGATAAATGGACGCCGTTCAATGTGGTATCCCATAACATGAGCGGGAGCATCACCGACAGCACTGACAGGGAACAGCAGACCCAGAGAAAGGGGGAGGAGAGATCAGTATCTGAGAACATTAGACTGGAATGTTCCAAAAATGTATCAGAATCTGGAAACATTAGACTGGCATGTTCCAGCAATAGACAGGAGTTTATACATTTATGTTTTGCGTCTTTTTGCATTTTATTGGTTGTCATTATCATGGGGGATCTATTATGCTCTGCTCATTATTCAATATTTTTATTATCCTATCCTGGCTTACCAGGTGTTCCTGGTAAGTGTCAACGTCCTGGAGTACATTGTGTTGTTTGTTTTTCCGTAACTGAGAATGTTAATGTAATTATGTAATGTTGATAACATACCTGAGACAAATCTTTATCACTGATCATGACCCCTTAAAGTTATTGAAGAAGTTTAGGGCGACGAATACCAGTCCGTTTCAATTGAGCTTATTATTGCTGCTATTCAATTTGAAATTATACCGTTGATAGGGCGAGAAACCTAAGATTTGACACGTTGTGGAGACTTGGATGAAGAAAGACAAAGGCATTCTGTGGCAGGAGTAAAATGACTGAAATCGAATCTAGTTGTGAACATTTGTATGCTCAGAATCAATGTAATATATATACATTTCAGCCTACTAATAGAGGATGATTTGCATGTCTAAAATTAATCCATTTTTGTATATTGATGGGTCATTTTATTAAAGGTGAGTTGTGAGTTTCCTATCACTGTAAAGAGGTTAGATTAGATTAGATTAGATTACTTACAGTGTGGAAACAGGCCCTTCGGCCCAACAAGTCCACACCGCCCCGCCGAAGCGCAACCCACCCATACCCCTACATCTACCCAATACCTACACTACGGGCAATTTAGGATGGCCAATTCACCTGACCTGCACATTTTTGGACTGTGGGAGGAAACCGGAGCACCCGGAGGAAACCCACGCAGACACGGGGAGAATGTGCAAACTCCACACAGTCAGTCGCCTGAGGTGGGAATTGAACCCGGGTCTCTGGCGCTGTGAGGCAGCAGTGCTAACCACTGTACCACCGTGCCACCCACAGGTTATGTTCTCTTAGGTTGTTTTTGAAGGGAGGTTATAAAGGCAGAGTTGCAGAACTGCTGTCTGAACACAGTTTAAGTAAATAACTGAGGAGGCCTTTAAGTTTTATTAAATGGTGGTAAAAATCGAAAGGCAGTTGCCAGCTCTCCCAGACCAGGTTTTCTCGTTTTGTTTTTATCTGCAGCATTCAGAAGCTGTTGGGGATCCTCGAAGGGTTGGAAGTATCAATACATGATCCCCAGTTGCTTTGCTCTCTGAGATCTCTGTTCATGTTGTTTCCTCCTGGATCACAAAATTGCATGTAAGAATCTGTATTTGAATATATCGTTGTGCCAAGCAGTGTATACCAAGAAGGTACAGTATCTATTGTTTATGTAAGTGTTCCAACATATAAGCTATCCCAAAATATTCTTTTCTTCGATTGGATTTTAAACAAAACATTTGAATAGATTATATTTTGCTTAATGTCGAGAGGTTTGACCAGTCACAACATATCTGGAACGCACACTTCACATCTATGTTTAAAATAAGAATAGGTTTGGGTCTAAGCGGCCTTCTTAAAATATATTGCGGGAATCTGGTCTGGTCCACAAAACTTATAGACGAGGGGTTTCTGACTGACTCCTGTAATTGAAAAGTTAGTGCAGCAGTTGGGGATGGTTTGCTGGAAGTTGTGCTATGAGCTGCCTCAGATATTCAGGGAGACCTGAGGATTTGGTGACACAGCTATGGATGGACCATGGGGACTGTAGTTACAACATCTGGGTCTGCAACATGAACAACAAATGGAGCAGAGGCTGCAGAGAGGGGAAACTCTGAAACCACGGAGTGAGTGTGTGTGGGGAAAAGGATCTGCTGTATCCACCCCAAGTATTCCATGAAGAGCTTCCCAAGCTCCACTTAACCCAGGAGCAGATAGTGAGGGGACCCTGACTGAACAAGGAGCTGGTCACAGAGTGGTGTCACCTCCTTCAACACATCCTGCACCTTCACACCAGGGGGAGGATGGTGCTGTCAGTGGCTGTGAGGGTCACTGTTTCATTCAGCTTCTATGATCCAGAACTTCCCAGGCAGAACTAGGTGACATATCCATCATTTCCCAGTGTCTCAACATCAATGTCACCATTCGGTGATGGAGGGTATATATGGTGGATGAGGTAAATACATTGTTTCTCCCACAGCACGGTGCTGCCGGGTGCATTCAGTATAATGGTATTCCCGATGGTGTGCATGGCATCTTCAGAATACCCATGTCAATGGGGAGAGGTAGGGGAACTGAAGGAGCTCTCTCTCTCTCTATTAATGTTACAGTGTTCCCATGCACAGTACATCATGTTGGTGAATACCCACTGTCCTGACAGCAGTCACCTCCTCTTCATTCAGAAGCAGTCAGCCATTCCCATCCTCACTGGGTCTCCACGTAGAAAGAAATGAATATATCTTGGATAAAGGCCGTCCCCTTGATGCACGTTTCAAAACACCATCCCCACCACTAATCAACCACATTAAAGTATTCCATGTGTTCGGAGAGCAATGGGGTCACTTGGAGTGTCTGGGAGCAGACGATCAGGGATGGAGCAAAACCTCCCATGTCTGAACGGGTCTGAGTGAATCCCCCCAGTACACAGTATCAATAAGTCCTAAAATCCCTTTCCATTTCAGTAACATATTGCTTTCCGTTATTCCTGGAAATGAAATGACAGGTTATATCATGTTAAAATCCACCTGCCAAACTACTATCTATTGCCTTTACGTCTCTGAATCTATTTGCAGACTCTCCACCCTCCCTTGATAATTTAATCCCATGCTTACCACAGCGACATCACCAAACTCAGCATCTGTATATCTGTTCCATCCTCCTGTACATTAATATAGACTGTAAATAGTTGAGAACCAAGTACTGGTTACTCTGTGACCCTACTGGTTACGTTCGGTCTAACTGATTGAGACTGATTTATCCTGAGTGCCTGCTCCTGTATGATACCCAGTCCTCCCCCATTCCTGTGCAACACAGTAGAAGGGTTGAAAAAGAACAAGGAGCATCTGTGAGGAATCCAACCCCTCGATGAGGCTGATGTCAACGCGGCCTCTGTTCCACTTTCCTGCCATCTTTCCATTCCAAACTCTAGTCTCTTGTTGTAGATTGCGCAACATGAAAAAATATCCACTCCACATCTACACTTTCAATTACTTTTAGCATTTTACAGACACAATGAGCTCTCCTTTCATTCTTATAAACTCGAGAGTATAGGCCTAAACAGCTCAATTTCTCTTCATAAGACAAACACTTCAATTAAGGAATCAATCTAATGAAGCTCTTCTGAATTGCCTCCAATGGAAATACCTCATTCTGCACGACACCCAAACTGTACTCCATTTGCAGCCTCACTAATGCCTTGCATAGCTACACCAACACTCCCTACCTTTCTACTCTATCCTTTTATAAATAAACACTGAAATTATGCTTGCATTTCTCATTACTAGCAGTACCCGCTGGCAGGTTTTCTGTGATATGCAAGCAGGCAACCAGATCCCTCTGCACCTAAACACTTTGAACTTTCTCTCCACTTAGATAATAATTTGTCTTTCTATTATACTGGCCAACTTGAATAGCCCCATATTTATTCACTTTAATTTTCCTTGCCAAATGTTGGCCCATTCACCCAACCTATCCATATAGCTTTTAAATCTCTTGCATTATCATTCCGAAGTAATTTCCCACAAATGCTCGTGTCATCTGAAAATGTGGCATCGTATTTTCTATCCCATCAACCGAGTACAGTAATACCATCGATCGAAAATGGTTGAGGCATGAGTATTGAAAGCAATGGCTCCCCACAAATTGCATTTGCCAAAAGAAAATGACACATTTATCCCATCTGACTCCATTTTGTTGATTAACCAATCCTCCATCTGAGCCAAAAAATTACTCCTAAACCCATGTTGTCTGATCTTACCATTTACTCTTTGGAGAAGCGACATATCCGATGCCTTCAGGAAGATCAGATATGTTCCATCTCCAGGATTCCCACGATCCACTTTGTTTGTGACATCTTTAAATAACTTAAGCAAACAATTCAAACACGATTTAGCCTTCGTAAAACCATGTTGACTCTGATGGATTGTGGATTAACTTTGCAAATGTCCTGAACAATGGACTCTAACAATTTGCCTTAAATTACAATAGTTTATTGTTACACTTTAGTCCTGAATGTATACCATTATTATAAGTTCTTCCCTTTCGAAAACCTTCACGTTTTCTTTGAATTCCTATTTAATGGGCACAGGTTTTTAAGAGATCTGCTCCAATTGCTGTGTAAGGGCCATGTGTGGCTGAATGGACTCATCATCCTGCTGGTGTACAAACTCGATGGGCTGACGTCTTTCTGGTGTTCCCATGTTGTCATCTCCAAGGCCAGAATGACCTCCTCCTATTGATGCTTTAGAGGATTGGGAGATTATGGAATCTTCCTGTTGCTGTGTAACATTTTGAGGAGCTGATGGGTCTTCTCATACTTCTCCATAACAGGTGGATATACTGAACGGTCTCCTCATGTATCCCGGAGATGGGAGTGTGGGAGTGATTGGTCTTCTCTTGTTCCCATACAACAGACACGTGTCGAAATTACCTTTTCCTTTCTCATGAAAGAAGTCTCAGATCGTTTTTATCCTTATCCAATTCCCTTGCAATAGGTTGGGTGAGTCTGAATGTCCTCCTGTTATCCCAGTGTAACAAATCTCCAGTCACTGTGTGACCTTTTCCAGTTCCTATGTTACAGACTTGAGGAGGCTGAATGGACTGATCCTGTTGCTGTTTAATAGGATACTGGTGCAGCATGGCCTACTGTTATAGGCTTGAGTGTCTGATTGGCCTCCTTCTGTAAATGTATAGGGGCTGAATAGCCTCGTTCTGTAAATGTATATCAGGCTCCAAGGGACTGAATAGCCTCATCCTGCTTTGATGTAACAGGTTCGAAGGCCTGAATATTCTCCTGTTGTTCCTGTGTAACAGGCTGGAGAACAGAATGGATTCCTCCACTATCTGTGTAATTCGCTTCACTTGTTGACTCCTTCTGTCATCTATGTTCAAGTCAGATCATCTTCAATTTTTGTAAACTCCAATGTCTACTGGGTCAACCTGATCATCCTTTTGTTATAAGCTAGCACCTTCATTGCAGGAATCAGTTGAGGGAATCATCTCTGAGCTGTTTCCAATATAAAAAAATCTTTTCTTCATTGAAGAATTTAAATCTGTACACACTACTCCAGATGTGATCTCACTAAGACCCTGTACAGCAGCAGCAACACTTTACCAGCCTGCTGTAAGTTTCCCACCCAGGTTAGAGCTGTCTCAGCTCTCTGGGCGAAGACAGAGCATTGTTGGAAGATCATTGTCCTTCTCTACTCCATCAGCATCACGGGAGATCTGGAGAAATTAAATTTTGAGAAGATCATAAATGATGTGGCGAGATGATCTCTGCCATTAATCTCCCCAGAGCCCATGTCGCAAAAACAGCAAGGAGGAGCAAATGTTGATAGGAGTTTTATATCAAAGTGAAAGCTGCAGTATAAATGATGGACATGTTATAAAACAGGAAATGAGATATACACATTTGTGGGTACTGCAGTAATAATGTACTGTTTACGTTATATCTAAACTGTGTTAACCCAAGTGAATGCTAATGCTGGGAAAATGGATCTCATGACCACGTGTGAGATGGTTTACATGAACACTATGTCGAGCACTGAGCTGGAGATCAGGTTATTTAGGAATTGGTCTTGAGTGATCAGAAGAGCTAATTGAAAATTTTGCTGTCAAGGACCTTTTGGGAACAGTGACCACAATGCATTGGTTTCCTTTTATGCTGTTTAAGTACACGACAGTTTTTGTTTTATTTGAAGTAACCGTTATAAATCGGAATCAGGCAAGCCATGAAGGTGTGAGGAGAAAGTGGGGACTACAGATACTGGAGATCAGAGTCGAAGAGTGTGGTGCTGGAAAAGCAAAGTCAGGCAGCATACTAAGAGCAGATAAATCGATATTTCAGGCATAATCCCTCCAGCAGGAATGAAGCTTATGGGTCAAGGAGGCTGAGGGATAAATGAGAAGGGGGTGAGGCAGGAGAGAGGTAGCTGGGATTGCGGTAGGTAGATGAAGGTGGGGTTGAAAGAGTTAGGTGATGAAGGGAGACAGAACGCCTCATCTACTGCATCCATTAAACCCAATGTGGTCTTCTCGATATTTGCGAGGCAGGAGGTCAACTTGTGGATCATTTCAGAGTACATCTCTGGGACAGCAACATTGAACAACTCCATCGCCTTGTGGCTGAGCACTTTAACTCCCCTTCCCTCTCTGCCAAGGACATGAGGGTCCTAAACCTGCTCCATCACCAAACCCAAGCCAGCAGAATCCTGAAGGAAGAAAGCCTCCTCATCTGCCTTGGCACCCTCCAACCACAGGGGATCATAGTGGATTTCCCCATTTTCCCATTTCCCCTCATCCCAACTTATCCCACTCCAACCTTCCAAGTCAGCAACGCCCTTTTGAATGTTCCTATGTGTCCACCTTCCTTCCGATCAATCTGGGCCGCCCTCCTCTCCGACTATCACTTTCAACCCCACCTTCATCTACCTATTAGATGAAAGGAGGCAGCTTAGAAAAATTCCAAGTGTTGCAGTAAGCCAGTGGATTCAGAGAAATGTAGGACCCAGCAAAGGATGACCAAGGAACTGAGAAGAAAATCAGAAAGAAAAAAAGTATGCAAACGAAAGAAAAACATAAAGACTGCTAAAAAGCGTCTATCAATGTATGAAAAAAATAAAAACAAGGTGAAATGTGGAACAGTTGGCGTGCGTTCAGGATAATTTATTGCAGAGAACAGAGAAATCGCACGGAAAAGAAACAGTTTCTTTGTGTCTATCTTCATGGAAGAATGCCCAGAAATTCTTCCAGAAATACCAAGTGACCCTGGGACTTTTGTAAGTAAAGTCTATGATCATTCTTATCGGTGTTGGGGTTATCTTTGAAAAGAAAGCTGAATTGAGTATTTATAAATTTGACAGACTAGATGTACTGCATACAAGAATTTCAGAGGAAGCAGCAATAGACATGTTGATTGCATCGCGGATTTTCTTTTTATTTTCCGACACATTCCCGAAAGGCATTGATCCAATCTGGATAAGGCAAAGATTATAAATATTATCCAACAGTTTAGGAAGAGATGAACATGGAGAGTGGTGAACTATGACCAGTTATCTTGTCACCCGCATGCGGGTGTCTGTTGGACTCGATTACAAAGAACATGTTACTAGATATTTAGAAGGTAATAACATAATTGGGGAGTGTGAGAATGTGCCGATGCAAGGAAAACCAGAAGTGGCAAACATTTTTTTGGAATGGTTTGAAGATGATTCTTGTGGACATAGGCAAGGAAGAACCAATGTATAACGTATATTTGGATATTCATGAGATCTTTTAAAAGACCTCACGCAGTAAGCTCATAAGAAAAGTTAAAGCAAGAGGTATGAGGAAGAACATATGCAAATAGGAAAGTAAAAATTAGTTTTACATTCATGTGGATGTAATTAAAATATAGAGGATGTCGTGCATCAGTTGTATCGAGTGTTCATGTCACTACACTTAGATTTATTTGTTTCGTTCGGAGTCCCAATCTAAGAAAGAATATATTGACTACAGAGGAACTGCAAAAGGTATTATCCAGAGTAATGCCTGAAATGGCAAGATTGTCTGAGAAGGAAACTCAGCCTATGATCTCGAGTGTCAAAACATGAGAGGTGATTGCAGTGAAACTTAGAAACATAACGGGGACTGAATAACAGAGGGGCAAGTACACTAGGCGAGATAAGGGAGACTCCCACGATACTCTACATGGACAAGTCGAACAGAATAATCAACAAACAGTCAGTGTCCATGAGAAACCAAAGAGGCAATCTGTGTGTCAAGCTGGAGAACATTGATGGATTGTTACATGAGACCTTCACATCTATTTTACTTGGGAGATGGAGGACGCAGGTACAGAATTCAAGAATATGGACTGGAAAATTCTTGAACAGATTGATGTAAAATATGAGCAGGGATTTGAGGTTTTGTTCTGTATAAATTTGGTCCAATCTCCATGTCTGAAAGTGTTGTATCTTAGTCGGCTGTTGGGGTCAAGGGAGGAAAGACCCTGACTGAATATTTTAATTAGAATCTGACCATAGGGGAGGTGCCAGAGAACTGGAGAACTGCTAATACGATTCCACTTCACAGTAAGGGTGGGAGAGATAGACCAGGGAAATATAGTCGAGCGAGTATTAGATCACTGTTAAGGACACTACAGGAGAAAATAGGGAAGGAGAAAATTGAACTCCAATCGGAGTCACAAGGTTATTTCAGGGATAATCATCATGACTTTATCAGAAGGAAGTCAAAAGTAATGGGTTTGATTACATTAGTTTGAGCAGGTTGTTTTGTTTTGTAGGAAGGCCTTTGAAATGATTTCCACCTGGGAAACTGAAAAAATAAAGTAAAACCTCACAATATGAAGCATAACTTGACAAGTAACAAAGAAAATTGTCTTAGTGGCAGGACGCAGAGGGTGGTGGGAGAAGGCTGTTTGTGTGACTGGAGACCAGTGTCCCCTGGTGTACCACAGGGATCGGTGCTGTGTCCCTTATTTTATTCATAAAAAAAAGATGTGAATATGGAGGGGGCTAGGTGGAGAGTGGGGGAGGTGTGATAAGTAAGTGTATGTTTGACATAAAGATTGGCTGGGTGGTTAACAGTGAGGAGGAAGGCATTAAGTTACAGGAAGATGCAGATGATTGGTCATATGGGCAAATCAATGGCAGATAGATTGTAACCCTGATAAATATGAGGTGATGCACTTTGGAAGAAGGAACCAGACAGGGGAGGACTCAATGAATGGCAGCACACTAGGAAGATCAGATTGTGCTTCTCCACACATCCCTGAATGTGACTGGACAGGTTAATGGACTAGTTAAGAATTGGACCTTGGGTGTAGCATTCCCTAATCAGGGTATAGATTATAAGAGCTATACAGGGCTTTAGTTCGGCCAAAATGGAGTACTGTATGTGGTTCTGGGAGCCACATTCCAGGAAGGATGTGATTGTACTGGAGAGGGTGCAGAGGAGATTCACCAGGACGTTCCCTGGGATGGAACATATCAGCTATGGAGAGAGGGTGAATATGCTCGGGTTATTTACTTTGGAGCAGAGAATGCTGAGGGGTCCATGATTCAGAAGGATACGATTGTCAGCGACACGGACAGGGTGGATACATAGCAACTGTTGCTTTTAGTCAGAGGGTCAAGAACAAAGGAGCACACTTTTAATGTGAAGGGTTTGAGGTTCAGAGAGGATTTAAATATTTATTTTTTTCACCAAGTGTGTGTTGGGTTCTGGGATGACTTCCTGAGAGGGGAATTATCACGAGTAAACTCATGATCGTTAAAAAGTACTTGGACGAGCACTTAGAAATATCATAACATTCCTGGCTATGGGCCTGATGTAGGAAATTGGGACTAATATAGATCGTGCTGTATTTCTGTTGGCACAGACACTATGCTCCTGTGAGTGTATGGTGTGGAAGGTCAATTATTGAGCAGTTTAAGGCAGGAATTGATGAGTTTCTGAAGAGTATATTCACAAGGGTTATAAGAGTGAACTGTAATCACTTGTTAAATTATGTCAATGTGAGAAATATGAGAAAACAAGTGCAGCTTCCTTACAATCTGAAACCAGAGAATGGAGAATGGAGAATAGAGAAATGGCAGAACTATGAAACCACTACTTCAGTTCTGTCTTCACAGAACTTTCTAACAACACTAGGAAAATGAAGTCTGGTGTGGGAAAATGATATAGTACATGAAACATAGAACATAGTAAGTGAATGGTTTAGGAGAAATTATTGGGAGTAAAAATAAGGGACATGAACAACTAACATAGATTTATGAAATGGGAATTAAGTTACAGAAACAGAGTAGGAGACAAATGAAAGAGAAGCAATGGATGGTAAACATTTGGATTTTCAGAAAAGTTTTAGTGAAGCTCCAAGCCCAGTTTTCAAAATCAAATCTGAGTGGATTGGGGCGAATATATGGCCATGTTTCTAGAATGGGACAGCTGGCAGGAAACGTTGAATAGAAATAAACAGACTCGTCAAGAAACAGCCTGACATTGTATGTAAGGTATGATTCTGTGAGTATGGCCATGTCCCAGACTCCCCATCACCTTCCACGGATATCTCCTGTCTCACCAACAGGACAGACACAGCAGAAGTGGCGGTAAATTGGGATATAGTTGGAAGGGAATTGCTCTGGGATTCCTCAAAAGTGACTCCGTATCTCACGAAGTCTCATGGCGTTAGTTTACACATGGGAAAGTAAAGCTCCTGCTGATTACCATGCACCAGCCTCTCTCAGCTGATGAGTCAGTAATCCTCCATGCTGATCACCACTTGGAGGAAGCACTGAGGGTGACAAGGGCATAAAATGTACTCTGGTTGGGGGATTTAAATGTCCACCACTAAGAGTAGCTCATCTGCAGCATTACTGATTGAGCTGGTCGGGTGCTAAAGGATATAAAGGCTAGGCTGGGTCTCCAGCAGGTCATGAAGGAACCAACAAGAGGGAAATACATACTTGACCACATCCTTACCAATCTGTCAGGTGCAGACGTATCTGCCCATGTCAGTATCGGTAAGAGTGACCACCGCATAGTCATTGTGAAGACAAAGTCCCACCTTCACTATGAAAGTAACAGCTATCATTTTGAGTGTTACTATTAGTTTGCTCAATAAGACCAACTTCAAACACATCTAGCAGCTGAAGCCTGGGTTTCCATAAGGTGCTGTGTGTCAGCAATAGCAGCAGAATTGTACTCCCGCACAACCTCATGGCCTGGCATATCCCCCTCACAGCAATTACCATCAAGCCAGAGGATCAACCTTGGTTCAATGGAGTGTGCAGGAGGGCAGGAGCAGCACCAGCCATACCTGACAATGAGGTGTTAGCCTGGTGAAGCCACCAAACAGGACTATGTGTGCACCAAACAGCAGAAGCAGTAAGTGATAGACAGAGCTTAGTGATCCCACAAGCAACGGTTCAGATCTAAGCTCTGCAGTCCATCTACTTTTAGTTGAGAATTGTTATGGACAATTAAACAAGTCATTGGAGGAGGAGATTCCACAAGTATCCCCATCCTTTATGATGGATTAGTCCAGCACTTTGGTGCAAAAGATAAGTTTGATGCATTCTTTAGTGAAAAGGACATCTTCAGTCAAAAGTGCTGAGTCGATGAAATATCTCAGCCTCCTACAGTGATCCTCAGCAATTCAGTTACCAGTCCTCAGCCAATTCGATTCAGTCCAAACAATATTTAGAAACAGTTGGAGGCACTGGATATTCCAAAGGGGACACATGCTGACAACATTCTGGCAATTGTACTGAAAACGTGTACTGCAGAACTTGTCACTGACCTAGCTAAACTGTTCCAGTATCATTACAACAACAAGGAAAATTACCCAAGTATTCCCTAGACGTAAAAAGCAGAACAAATCTAATCCAACCAATTACCACCCCATCAGTCATCTTCCGATCATCAGTAAAGTGATGGGAGGTGTCATTGCTTTCAAGCAGCACCTGCCCAGCAATAACCTGGTCAATGACGCCCAGTTTGGGCTCCACCAGGGCCACTCAGCTCCTGATCTCATTACCATGGTCAAAAGAACTGAATTCCAGAGGTGGGGTGAGAGCGATAGCCCTTTAAATCAAGGCTGCCTTCGACCATGTGAGGTATCAAGGGGCCTTAGCAAAACTGGAATCAATGGGTATCAGGGGCAAAATCCCCGCTGGTTAGAATCATACCTGACACGGAGGAAGATGGTTATGGTTGATAAAGCTCAGTCATCTCAGCTCCAGGACAAGTCTGTAGGAGTCCCTCGAGCAGTGGCCTAGGCCCAAACATCTTCAGGTCTCTTGATCAATGATCTTCCCTCTATTATATGGTCAGAAGTGGGGATGTTCGCCAATGATTGCACAATATTCAGCAACATTTGTGGGTCCTCAGATACTGAAGCAGGCCATGTCCAAATGCGACAAGATCTGAACAGTATCCAGGCTGACAAGTGGCAAGTAATATTGATGCCGCACAAATGCCAGACCATGACCATGACCACTCATATGTAATCTAACACGGCCACTTGGCATTCAATCGTGTTACCATCACTGAATCCACAGTGGACTGCAGTGGTTCAACAAGGCAGCTCACCACCACCTTCTCAAGGGGCAACCAGGAACAGGCAATAATTGCTGGCCCAACCAGTCACATCCAGATTCACGAAATAAATATTATTTTTTTAAAAATAACAGAGGATATCACAGGGATCGGTGCTCGGGCCCCAGCTGTTCACACTACCCATTAAACATTTGGCTGCAGGAATCAAATACAATATATCCCAACCTGCAGACAGAACTAAAGGATGTTGGATTGGGAGTAGGTGAGGAGATTGTAAAAAAGCTTCAAGGTGACAGACAAGTGGAGTGAATGGGCAAATACGTGGTAGATGGAGAGCAATGTGGGTAGAGCTGATGGTGTGCCCTTTGATTTGAAGCCTATCATTTGAAACGGGATTGTTTTAAACATGTTGATCTACAGAGGGACGCAGACTCTTTTTTTTTGTTTCCTTCTATGCAGCCCTCCGAGGTCCCTGCAGCACAGTGAGGTCTGAATCCGGAAGGCAATACTGGGAATGGCATTGGCACGCTGCCCAGTGTGTATAGTCCCACCAAGTGGGGAGCTGTAACATTGCAAAGGATTTAAATATCCTTGTAGACCAGTCACTGAAAACAATATTGCAGGAGCAGAAAGCAGTTAGGAAGGTGTTGACCTTCATTTCAGGAGTAAGGGTGTCTTACTGCAGCTGTACAGGGCCTTAGTGAGACCCCATCCCGAACATTGTGCAGTATTGTGTGGAGCTTTGGTCTCTGTACCGAATAAAGGGCAAACCTGACATTGAGGGAGAGCAGTGAACGATAACCAGACTGATCTCTGGGATGACAGGTTTGTTGTGGGAGCAGTGTTTGGGGCGACTGGGCCTGTATTCTATGGGCTTTAGGAAAATGAGTGGAGATCTCAGTGAGATATATGCAACTCTGACAGGGTGAGACAGATTGGAAGCAGGGATGATAATTCCCCAGGCTGTGGTGTTTAAAACAAGGGGCCACTGTATTAGGTACAGACAGGCTATTCTGCATTTAGATGCCAATAAATGTCTGCCCTCAGAGACTGGTGAACCTGGGGAATACACTCGAACCATGACACTGAATATAAATATGGATTTAGAGACAGTAGAGATATGAGGGGAAAGCAGGAGTACGGTGTGGTAATAAAGGGCAAGCCATCATTATATTGCATTGGGTAGCAAACTCAATGGACCAAAGGGACTACTGCACCTGCTAATTTATAGCTTCCCAAGGTTAATCACATTAACGGATATATTCATTGTGTGGGATAAGTGCATTGCGGAGATGTTTGAACATGAACGACAATGAGGAAAGCTCAATGTGTTGTATGGCCCACTCCATTCCTGATGTTTCTGGGCAGTCTGTGGGAAAGCTCTGTAAATGCTGTCACAAGCTCTCAGATGTTAGGAAGGAGGTTTCTGCAGGTTCAACAGGACTGTGTTTCCCATTCCCTTTTTCCGATACTGAAGCTGGGGCCGGGTGTTCTGTCCGGGTTTATCCTTTCAGACCTCAGAGCAGTTTGATACAATACGGTGTCTTGCTTGGCCGATTCAGAGATCATTGAAAAGTTTTATCACATGTATATGTGTCTGCAGTCTTAGATAATCATAGATAACAGCCTCCAGTCTGACAAGGATCCTTCCACTAAACCCTCTGCTTCCTACCACCAAGCCAATTGTGTATCCAATTGGCCTGTTCCCCCAGCATTTCACGTGATGTAACCTTCCAGAGCAGCCTGCTGTGTGGAACTTTATCAAATGCCTTACTGAAATCCATGGAGACTACGTCTACTGCTCTGTCCTCGTCAACCTTCCTCGTAACTTCATCAAAGAACTCTAACAAATTTGGGAAGCATGATCTCCCACTCACAAGTCTATGTTGACTGCTCCGAATCATACCCTGTGTAAGTAATGGGTGCAGTCAATGGTATGCTGTCCCTCATTGTAAGATGATTCGAGTACATAAGTAAAGCCATCTTCCTGCTGTTGTAGAGCCTTGCTGAGAGAGCATTAGGGGCACTCTGTACAGATTTGATCTCCTTTGTAAGGAATAGTCTCCTTACCACAGACACGGGTGATGGTAACATGCGGATAGAGTGAAGAAGTCGAGTGTTTAATCTGGAGAGCTGCGAGAGATGAAGAAATTGTGACGCTGAAACACGAGGAGTGGCAGCAATCACTTATTTCCAAAACAGACATTGGCAGGGAGAGAAATTCCATACTTTACCTAGGATTGATTGATCTGATTTATTGTCACGGGTACCTCAGTACAGGAAAACAAGTTACTTATAATCAGTGGAGGCAGATCATAGTAAGCATGGCCAGACAGATCATAGGGTGGAAATAGACTTGGACAGAGTAAGGCATACAGGTTATACTGCACAGGACATGCACTAGACAAGGTCAACATGAACAAGATCACCATTATTTGATCTTAGAGAGTCCATTCATCAGTCTAACGTGACTTTCCTAATAGTTTGTATGCCTAAATTAACTCTTCCCACGTTATTGTGCAGTCGGCGTGTGAACCCTGTGCTGAACATCAGGTTATTCACAATCCCCAACAGCAGCCACAATACCTTCCATCTGAAACAGGTAGCCATTCCCACCAGCTTCTGCCCTACATAGAGGACACCAGGTTGTCTTCTCAGACATGGAAGGTGCCTTCTTGAGACTTCACACAAGACATATGGCTTCCCTCCTCACTGCGAGAAAACTACATTAATGTCCCACATGTGTATCATGAGCAACGGAGCCAGGAGGAACAACGTGGAGCAGTCTGTCTGCGCAGCCTCTGCTCCACTTGTTCTTCATGTTAGAGCATCATTTAGGAGACACTTAAAACTGCTGATGCTGGGGATCAGAGTGGCGCCTCGATTGCTGGAAAAACACAGCAGGTCAGGCAGCATCCGAGAAGCAGGAGAATCAATGTTTCGGACATAAGATATTCATCAGGAATCAGCATCAATTACCTCATTCTGCCCCTGTGTAAGTGCATTGAGGTGGGAATGGCCTCCTGCTGTTCCTGTATAAGTGACTCAAGGGACTGACTGGCATCTTCCTCGTCCGATTGGACAGGGCCAAGGGCCTGACTGGTTACCCCTGGTTCCTGTTTGACAGCTCGATGTGCTGACTAGTGTGATGATGCTGCAGCTCTAAGAGGTCATTTTTATTCTGGTTTCTTTTATGAGAGAGATTAGACGATTGTAATCAAGCTGGCTAGTTAAGACCACTTGAGTAAACAGCTATGGAGGCCTTGTGTTGATTTTAATGCAGCCTGAATGGGTGTGGCCAGCTCTCACAGATTAGGATCTCTGGGTTTTGGTTTCTCAGTAACATCAAAAACTATAGTGGTCTCCACAGCGTTGGAAGCTACAGGAATGTCTCCTGGCTGCTACTCTCTGAATTTTCTCTTGATGCTGTTTTCAATTCCTGAATTTTCCTTTTTGCTAAGGGCTGTGTTTATGGGAATTTCTTATGTTGGACGAGTTCATTAGTAATAGCTCCTCGATCTATTATTCTGTTTAGTTGCCCAAAACAATTACGTTATTCTAAATTCCTCTTTCTTTGGATTTATTTTATCTTCCATGTTTAAATAAATGGTGTTTTGCTTCATACCGAGTACTTTGACCAGTCACATTGCATCTGGGACAGACACTTTATATTTCCATTAAAATAAGAGAACATTAGAGTCTAGGTTACCGCCTTCAAATATTTTCGAGGGACTCTGGTGTAGTCCATCACACTAGCCTCCTTCTCTTCCTGAGTAATAGGCTGGAGGCACTGAATGGGCTGTCCTTGTTCATCTCCAATAGTGTCAATGGGCTGAAGGACTTCCTCATATTCCTGTGAAAACAGCGTGAGGTGCTGAATGAACTCTTGTTTAACTGTGACAATGTACAGTGTCAGGAAGTGCTGTTACATGAATGTTATGGACACTTTAACAGCACACGCCTCAATGGAGTCTGGGTCTTGTTGCACATGGACACAAACCACTTCAGGAACTGACGGGGGATAAAATGTTCTGAACATTGTGGAATCTTCAGTGACCATCCCCACTTCTGATCTTATGGTGGGGAGGGTGGGGGCGGGGAGACATTGATGAAGCAGTTGAAGATGTTTGTAAAGAGGAAGCTACCCTGAGGATCTCGCACAGAGGTGACCCAGGACTGAGATGATGAACATCTTCTTTTGTGCCATGTTTGACCCCAAACACTGGAGAGTTTACTCTGATTCCCATTAAGTCCAGTTTTGTTAAGCTCCTTGATGTCAATAAAAGTCAACCACTGCCTTGATATCAGGGCCAGTCATTGTTATCTGAACCCTTGAGTCAACCTCATTTTTTTCATATCAATAGGCCATGGTATAGGAACAACACGTGTTTTCTTCAAACAAATGGTATTGAATGACAGGGTTTCTCTTCTCAAGAATGTTAGGGAATAAGATGACTCAACGTATTTGAAGAGGAGGTAGATGGATATTGACCTGTCAGAGAGTTGAGGGCAATGACGAATTGGGTATGCAAGAGGATTTCAGACCAAGAGCAGATCACCTACGATCTTAGTGAAGGGCAAGGCAGGCTTGGGTAGTGAACGACCTGTTCCTGTTTCTGATGTTCTCACATTCTGTTATTGGAAAGTTAGTGAGTGTTATTTTCATGGATGTTCTGTTATTGAATGTTTCAGTCAGGGAGACCAGAGGATTTTGTGAGCCATCTCTGGGTGAGGTATGGGGGCTATATTCTCAGTGAATTTGGGTCTACAGCATGACCAACAAATGAATTACAAGTTGCAGAGAGGGGAAGCTCTGTAAAGAGAGATGAGGGGCCTCTTTCATACCCAGCCTGGGCTTCCCAATTACATTTCCCAAATCACCTCAAAGCGTGTGGGACAGTCTTGAAGGGCCAAATGGTCTCCTCTGTTTCTGTGCACCAGGTTATAGGAGTAAGTAGTCTCCAACTGCTCCTGTCTAGTAGGTTTGTGGGGCTGAATGGAACACAGAAACATGGGACTGAGGAGCAGGAGTGGGTCATTAGATACGTTGAGCCTTCTCCACCAGGCACTAAGATTGTGGCTGATCAGGTTGTGGACTCAGCTTCACTTTCCTGTCTCCATCCTATTATGCATAACTCACTTCTCTGTCAAATATTTACCTTACGCAGCTTTCAATCAACATGAACATCAAGACACGATAAACTTCCAACGAAGAGAATTATGACTTGAAAGGTCCGTTCAGAATTTTTTGTCATCCCTCTTATAGACTCAGAGAGTCATGCAGAACAGGAACATACCCATTAGTCCAATCTGTTCACTCCGATCAGATATCAAATCTGATCTAGTCCCATTTGCCAGCATTTGGCCAATATCCCTGCTCTTTCAGATTCTTTTTAAATGTGCGATTGTAACCGCCTTCAACACTCCCTCTGACAGCACTTTCTGTACACACACCACTCTCTGTGTGAAACATTTATCTTCAGGTCCCTTCTAAATCATTCGCCCTCTCCCCTTCAACCTATGCCCTCTTGTTTTGGAACCCCCTATCCTGGTGGAGCAGAGTGTGGATGTTCAGAATATCCATGCCCCTGATGGTTTTATAAACCTCCATAATGTCACCCCTCAAACTCTGACACTCCAGGAGAAAGTACCTCAAACTAATCAACCTCTCACTAAAGCTCAAAAAACCAGTCCTAGAACATCCGTGTAAGTTATTTCTGCAGAAAACCGAATTGTACGCAGTATTCTTAAAGTGGCCTCACCAACATCCTGTACAGATACAACATGCCACCACAACTCCTATACTCAATGCTCTGACTGATTAAGACAAATGTGCCAAATGTGTTCAGCACCACTCTGTCTACCTGCGATTCCACATTCAAGGAACAATATACCTGCAGCCCTATGTCCCTTTTTGCCACAACACTCCCCAGGATCTCACCATTAAGTGTATAATTTCTGCCCTGATTTACCTTCCCAAACTGCAAAACCTCGTCTTTATCTAAATTAAACTTCATCTGTCCATTCTTGCCCCTTTGTCCCATCTAATTGCGGTCTTGTTGTACTCTGAGATAATCTACTACACCACCTTTCTGATGTCATCTGTAAACTTACTAACTATGGCCCCAATATTCACATCCAAATCCTTTACATAAATGATGAAATGCAGTGAACTCAGTACTGATTCTTACAGCACACTGCTGCTCACAAGCCTCCATTCTGAAAAATACCCCTCTTCCTTCAAGCCAATTGTGACTATCTTCTTCTGTATCCCATGTGACTGTAACTTACTAATCTGTCTACCAATCAGAATGAAATACTAGCTATGAAGAGAGGCTGAGTAGGTTAGGTTTATTTTCACTAGAAAAAAGGAGATTGAGGGGGGACCTGATTGAGATTTACAAAATCGTGAAGGGTATATCCAGGGTGGATAGGGACAGCTTTTTCCCAGGGTGAAGGATTCAATAACGAGAGGTCGTGCTTTCAAAGTGAGAGGTGGAATATTTAAGGGGGATACACGCGGTAAGTACTTCACACAGAGGGTGGTGGGCATTTGGAACGCGTTACTCGCAGAGGTGGTAGAGGGAGGCACGGTAGATTTATTTAAGATGCGTCTGGACAGATGCATGAGTAGATGGGGAGCAGAGGGATACGTATGTTTAGGAATTGACCGACAGATTTAGACAGTACATTTGGATCGGTTCAGGCTTGGAGGGCGAAGGGCCAGTTCCTGGGCTGTAAATATTCTTTGGTCTTTTTCTTTAAATGACCACCTTGTTGAAGTCCATTTAGACAATGTCCACCAAACTGTCTTCATCAATCTTCTTTGTCACCTCTTGATAGAACTCAACCAAATTAATGAGACATGATTTCCCATGCAGAAAGACACGTTGTCTACCCTAAACAGCCCTTGCCTTCCCAAATGTATGTAAATGCTATTCCTCAGAATCCCCTCCAACAACTTACCCACCACTGACATCAGGCTCACCGGTCTATAGTTCCCCGGCTTTTTGGGGTAACTGTTTCCTTTTCTAGTCCCACTCCTCCACTGCTCACAACAAATGTTAAATGTGACCAGGTGGGTGATATGGCGGATGATATTTGTCTCAGACTGGGTCAGGGTCAGTTTTAGGAATAAGTCAGGCTAGTTTCTTTAATCTGCTAAAACAACACGTTTATGATCCAGAGCAATGTTACTCAAACTATGATGGAAAGATGAATGGCAAACTGTTTGGGTATTGCAATTATATAATCAATATTTCCCTGTTTAAAACACTGAGACACACACACACAAAATCTCTGCAACTTTAACTTGAAAGAACTTTGTCCACCTTTTATTGGAACACGTGACAAAGGAAAATTGCAAGATTGGCCAAAACGTTATTCTGCTTCTGAAGATATTGTACTCACACAAGCTGCGAGCAATGGGATTTCATCCTGGGAGAGTTGGATTTGGCTGAATTCCCTTTGTTTTAGGCAGTGAGTAGATTCCAGTGAATTCTGGTTAGGGATCATCCAAAGGGTAGCACGGTGGTTAGCACTGCTGCCTCACGGCACTAGGGACTTGGGTTCGATTCCAGCCTTGGGTGACTGTCAGTGTGGAGTTTGTACATTCTCCCCTTGTCTGTGTGAGCTTCAAATGGGTGATCCAGTTTCCTACCACAAACTATGTAGGTTCGATGGATTGGTCATGCTAACTTGTCTTTGGTGTTCAGGGATTTCTAGGTTAGATGCATTAGTCAGGGGTAAATATAGGGAAATGGGTTGGGGAAGTTGGTATGGACTTGTTGGGCCGAAGGGCCTTTTTCAGCACTGTAGGGATTCCATCAAAATACGAATGGTAACGATGACTTCAGAGTATTTTTTAGCTTGCACATATTACTGTGATGAGCAACAATGAAGGAGAGAGAGTGTAATAGGCCATTCCTTCTCAGGCAGATTACATTTTCTCTCTCTCTGAGTTGAATCACACAGTAATGTCGTCCTCTCCCAAACTGGACCATGTGAGGTCTCCTTGTACATTGTCCAAACTATGTCTCCATCACATTCTCTGTTCCATGTAGATTCATCATTGCTGCTGTCATACAAAGAGCAATACCCTGAGCAGAAAATGGCCTTGGTCGATTTGAAGATATGTTTATATGTCCCTGTGTCATTAAAAAATAAAAATGTTTAATTTATTCAGAATACCTGTGTTAAACTGAATGCATTTTTTTCAAGAAATACAGAAATTGCTGGAAAATCTCGGCAGGTCTGTCAGCATCCAGATGCCTTTTACATGCTGTAGTTGTACCAGCCTCCACCGCTTCCTCTTGCAGCTCATTCCGTACGCACACCACACTCTGTGTGAAAAGGGACCCTTTCGGACTCATCAAAACTTTTTCCCTCTCACTTTCCACCAATGCCCTCTAGTTCTGGACGCCCCTAACCCTAGGGAAAAAATCCTGACGACTCAACCTATCCATGACCATTCTGATTTTATAAACCTTTACTGCTGCGAAATGTGACTTCAATCAACACGAATGGCTGTACTTTCACTCATCCTGGGCCTAAATTCTGAAATGCAATACTGACACCTCTTCCTTCTCCATCACGTCACAATTCTACAATCAGTTTAATCCGTTTGTTCAGATGTATCATGACACACTTCTGTGGGCTTTACACCTTGACCTTTGTGCCCAGAAGAGGTCTCACCAATGTCCTGTACAACCTCAACATGACGTCCCCATTCCGATACTCAAAAGTCTGACCAATGAAGACAAGTGTGTTAAACACTTTCTGAACCACACTATCTATATGAGATGCAAATTTTAAAGAATTAAACCTGACGGCCTAGGTTTTCTGTACTACAGCACTGCCAAAGGCCCTGCTTTTAATTGTATAGGTCCTGTTCTTGTTTGATTTACCAAATTTAATGCCTCTCATTAATTCAAACTAAACTCCATCTGCCACCACTCAGCCCAGTGTGTGATATTACTGCCACCACCCCCTAGCATCATTCAGCAATACCCATAAAGCTGTAACATTATTCTCCTGTGTGTTTGTTCATCAGACTGTCCTGACATGCTGGGACATACCTCCGCAACAGGCAGGACTTGATTCCAGGCCTTCTAGTCCAGAGCTAGGAACACTACCACACAAGTTCAGGAATTGGAATCAAATCCAGAGCTCTGGCTCAGAGACAGGGAGACTACCCAATACAACTACCATACCCAGATTTTGGGTCATATTTTAAGTGCCCATTTTCAGTTCGGTGTGGATGATTATAATCAGGTTGCCATTACTGAATTACAAAAAACACTTTGTATTATTAAACAAATGCAAGATATTTGTCTCAACTGTAGGTTATTGAGTGTATATGCTATGCTATCGAAATTAACTATGACCATCTTTAATTGTTATTATCTGAAGTCTGCAATATTAAGGAAAGAAATCCTGCAGACACACTCTGCCCAATGAAGGGTCTCAAATGGATATTTATTACTTAACACCAGAGACGAAGGAAGAGCTTAATTTCTGACCCCAAACCACGGATCACTCTTACCCACCTCTAACGTGCGACTGCCCTCTTCCTAAAACCATGAAATGTTACCAGGCCGCTGATTACTGTCCAGCCTCTCCTCTCCATTGACAGTGTCTTCAATCTGTTCCTCCTCCCCCTAACCACACAAGGCAAACCAAGCTCAGGGTCTTTGTGAAAATCAAGGCCGGAGGGTGCAGGCCTCCTGGAGAGGGATGGGCATTTTAAAATTGAAGGGGGAGGGTGGCAGTAATATCACACACTGGGCTGAGGGGTGGCAGATGGAGTTTAGTTTGGATTAATGCAAGGAATTGTATTTGGTAAATCAAAGAAGAGCAGGACCTATACAATTAAAAGCAGGGCCTTTGGCAGTGTTGTGGAACAGAAACCTAGGCCGTCAGATTTAATTTTTTAAAATTTGCATCTCATATAGATAGTGTGGTTAAGAAGGTGTTTAGCACACTTGTCCTCATCGGTTAGACCTTTGAATATCGGAATTGGGATGTCATGTTGAGGTTGTACAGGATATTGGTGAGACCACTTCTGGAAGACTGTGTCCAGTCTGGTCATCCTGCCCGCCCATTCCATAGGCACACCACCCTCTGGGTGAAACAGCTGCCCATTAGGTCACTTTTAAATATTTCCCCTCTCACCTTCAGCCTATGTCTCTAGTTTTGGTCTCCCCGTACCCTAAGAAAATACCTTGACTATTCAATTTGATATTACTGACCTTGATATTATTAAGCTGGAGAGGGTTGAGAACAGCTTAACCTGGATGTTGCTGGGAAAGGAGGGAGTGAGCTGTAAGGAGAGACTGGATCGGCTGGGATTTTTTTCACTGAAGAATATGAGATTAAGCAGTAACTTTACAGAGGTTTATAACATAATGAGGGGTACAGAGAAGCTGAAGGGAGGGCTGATGTCTTTTCCCTAGAGTTGGGAATTCAAAACTGAGGGATATTTTAAGGTGCGAGGAAAAAGATTTACAAAAGTCATATTTTAGACAGAAGCTGGCTTGTGTGTGGAATGAACTTCCAGAGGAAGTGGTGAAAGCAGGGACAGTTACAATATTTAAAACACATTTAGATCAGTCCATGAATCAGACATCAGTTTCGATGGTGCTGTGACCAGCTGCCCTCTCCCTCCCCCTCTCTGAATGAATCCCTGTTGGTTTTCACCCTCTGCCAATGTCTGTGCAGTGGCGTGTGGAGGCCAGCAGAGGGTGGCATTGTATTACTTTAAGCACCACAGAGACTGCCAGACCTGCCCCACACACAGACACACAGATACGCACAGCAATTGTTAGGACACAACATTGAGCTCATCTGGTAATATAAACTAAACAAAAAGAAATGATCAATTTGTCTTGTAAACTGTTAAAATATGAGTGACAGAGAACTCCCAAATTCCACTGTTTAAATAAAAACATCAATTTATTTTTTTAACTCTGAAACTGAACATTTTACATCAACTATTCACAACTCTGAGACCCCCTTTCTCTTAAGTGCTTATTACCCTACTCCAACTCTACAGTAATGTACTGTTTCAAAAAGACACTTATTAAAGTTACACAAACGTAATTTCAAAACCACACAGCAGCTGTTGATTCATCTGACCTCACACCAAAATCCTTTTTTCCCATCTTTCCTGGGAAGACTGGCTCATGTTACAGGATGTTATCAAAGTGTCTCCACTTCAGCATTCTGCAACCTGGGAACACATCCTTCCATGATACTGTCTCTCAGTCTTCCCCTCTCTGTCAATTTCCCAAACCCCTCCCATGTGGTGATATCTAAACTGATTCCCCCGCCATCTCTCTGTGGCAGTGATGTTCAGACCCACAGCACCCCCTTGTCAGGGCACAATGGAGAGATGGAGCTGTAAATGGATGGGAGCTGCACATCCTGTCACTTCCAGCATGTCCTGCAAGTTTCCCCACACTGGGCAGGGATCGAACACAGTGTGGGGTACACTGTCCTACATGCTGGGAGGGTAACTGTTCCTGGGTTACAGATCAATGCACTAGGGTGGGGTACACAGTCCTAAATGCTGGGAGGGTAACTGTTCCTGGGTTACAGATCAATGCATTGGGATGGGGTACACAGTGATACATGCTGGGAAGGTAACTGCTCCTGGTTTACAGAACAATGCACTGGGGTGGGGTACACAGTCCTACATGCTGGGAGGGTAACTGCTCCTGGTTTACAGATCAATGCACTGGGGTGGGGTACACAGTCCTACAGGCCGGGAGGGTAACTGCTCCTCGGTTACAGATCAATGTACTGGGGTGGGGTACACAGTCCTACATGCTGGGAGGGTAACTGCTCCTGGTTTACAGATCAATGCACTGGGGTGGGGTACACAGTCCTACATGCTGGGAGGGTAACTGCTCCTGGGTTACAGATCAATGTACTGGGGTGGGGTACACAGTCCTACATGATGGGAGGGTAACTGCTCTTCGTTTACAGATTAATTCGCGGGTGATCACTGCACATGCTGCTGTGCTGGTCAGACTATCTGTGGTTTATAGATAATGCAATGATGTGGTCAGTGCAGCTCCCCGTGCCGGATGGATATGTGGCCTTTGCTCAGTACACCATGTTGGTGGGGTGGACAGGGCGAAAGGTGATGGACAGCTCAAGGAATTCCTCGGAACGTTCTGTCCCCAACATTCTATAACTGCCATTCCCTGGAACGTTCTTTCCCTGACATTCTATAACTGACATTCCCCGGAACGTTCTGTCCCTGACATTCTATAACTGACATTCCCAAGAACGTTCTGTCTCTGACATTCTATAACTGACATTCCCAAGAACGTTCTGTCCCTGACATTCTATAACTGACATTCCCCAGAACGTTCCATCCCTGACATTCTATAACTGACATTCCTAAGAACGTTCTGTCCCTGACATTCTATAACTGACCATCCCCGGAACGTTCTGTCCCTGACATTCTATAACTGAGATTCCCCGGAACGTTCTGTCCCTGACATTCTATAACTGATATTTCCCGGAACGTTCTGTCCCTGACATTCTATAACTGACATTCCTAAGAACGTTCTGTCCCTGACATTCTATAACTGACAATCCCCGGAACGTTCTGTCCCTGACATTCTATAACTGACATTCCCCGGAACGTTCTGTACCTGACATTGTTTGTGAACGGCCGGACATCAGTGAATTGAACAAATGATAAGATCCCGAGGGAAGAGATCCCGTTCCAGGGAGAAGGAGACACTGTTCCAAAGGCCCCTCAGGCAGTTAAAGGGGTGAATACATTTTCCCTGCGTTTACATTTCTCCACGACACAGGATCGACCACAATTTAGACCAAAATACAGGAATTCCCAAACTCCGTTTGTCTTCAGGAAACTGCAAGAGAATCCTTCAGGACAGCAACGTTTCCACCGTCTGTATTAGGAACTGGGAAGGAGTGACCTGTGTCTGCTCTCGAGTGATTGAGTGTGTGGGAATGTTCTAGAAACCATCTGTCTTTATGGATATGTCTCTGTGTGTTTGGGGAGGGAGGGTTTCTTGTGATTTATATCACATTTTTGGCAGTAATTCCGAACTTCCCATTTGTTATTCCAGCTCCAATTATTTTATTAAATCCCTGAATACAGGGACACATTTGAAAATCTCACTGGGTCCCCGATCAAACGGGTCCCTTTGCCTCCAAGCTGATGGATAATGGGTTTGTTTTCCTTCCTCACAGTTAACGTAGTGACCATCTACGTCCTGCTTTATCAAGATTGTGTATTGTCTCCATGTGTCAGACGTTACCTGGGGGCCTTGGCAGCGGCGGATCTCCTGGTCATTATCCTCGACCTGATCCTGAGACACATTCCCATTGTTTATCGGAAACAGTTTTATTTCCTGATGGACTCTGTCCCCGTGTGTAATATCCATACCGTCCTGCTTTATGCAGCCACTGACTGCTCTATCTGGTTCACCGTCACTTTCACCTTTGATCGGTTTGTGGCCATTTGTTGCCAGAAGCTGAAAAGTAAATATTGCAGTGAGAAAACGGCGGCTGTGGTTCTGGGAGCAGTGACTTTGCTGAGCTGTTTAAAGAACATTTTCTGGTATTTTATTCTCACGGCTCAGTATTGGCTGATGAACACCCCCTGGTTTTGTGATGTAACAGACGCTGTTCTATACTCCATTGTCTGGGTCACAATCGAGTTCCTCCACCACATTCTAACCCCGGGTGTCCCATTTCTCCTGATTCTGCTGCTCAATGTTCTCACCGTCAGACACATATTAGTGACCAGCAGAGCCCGCAGGAGACTCCGCGCTCACACCAATGGGGACGCTCAGTCTGACACTGAAATGAGAAACCGAAAAAAATCCATCATTTTACTGTTTGTGATCTCGGCCAATTTCATCCTGTTATGGTCAATGTTAATGCTGTATTCTATATGGTTCCGGATGATTGCGATTGTGTATACCCCTGTGTATCTCCATCACTTTGTGCTGGAATTGGGCTTCATGCTGCAGCTCCTCAGTTGCTGCACAAACACCACGATTTATGCCGTGACCCAGACTAAGTTCAGGCAGCAGCTGAAGAATGTGCTGAAATATCCCTTAACGCAAATCCATCCATCCATCAAATTCCCTCATTAATCACACCAACCGGGATTTTCTATTTCAGTTCAGTGTTTCCACGATGGAGCAGCCTGTCGCTATGGTAACAGACTGAGGGTAGCGCTGGTTTGTCCATCCTTATCCCACAAGAGGGTTACAGGGAAACATTTCAATGTTTCTCGCAACTCAGGGGCCAGTGAGAAAAGGCACCATCCCACTGACTGTATCCATCGCTTCCATTTGTAACCAATAAAAATGTTGATTAAAGCGTGCCGAGCAGCACAGTGACCGATGAGGTTGTGTGTCTTTGTGTTGGAGAAGCTGAGCTGGAGAGAGACAGACTCAGCCCCAAGTCCTGGTCCTCAGGGAAGGGGAGGGCACCGCGCCCTGAGCTCAGGAGCTGGGTTTAACTCCCTCTGCCCCCCTCCCACTCTAACCTGGCCTCCCCATTTCCTCTCCCCTACTCTTTCTCATCACGTCTCTCCCTCTCTCTCTCTTTTGGCACACTGTCTCTTTCTCACCTCCTCTCCCTTTCATTCTCTCGTCCCCTCTCAGAAACCCCTCAACCCCGATTTCTCCACCTGCCTTCACTATTGTTTCTCCCTCACCCTCACCCTCTCCCTCTCACGCCCCCAACACAAGATTCTCCACCTGCCTCCACTCTTCCCTCTCCCCCTCACCCTTACTCTGTCTCTCCTGCCGTCTCTGTCTCCCTCCCGCAATTCCATTTCTACCCCATTTTCCCCTCCTCCCATTTCCCACATCTCTCTACCATCTCACCCCACCCCCCACACGCAGACTCACGACCAACCCCCAGTCTCTGGATTAGAGGGAGAGGGAACGACGAGGGAGACAGACTGTGTCAGAGAGAGAGGAAGGGACAGAAGGAAGAGAGATTCAGTCAGAGAGAAATGGAGGGAGGTGGGGAGAGAGAGACACCGAGGGAGGGGGATCGACAGTGAGAGAACAGGGGGAGAGAGTGAAGGAGCAGAGAGAGAGCAGGGGGCAAGAGAGAGATAGGGTGAAGTAGGGAGAGAGAGAGAGAGACAGGGGAGAAGATAATGAGAGACAGAGGCAAGAGAGAGAGAGGTGCGAGGGAGGGAACGAGAGAGAAATGGGGCAAGTCTTAGAGAGAGGGCGAAAAGGAGACAGAAAGTGAAAGAGAGACATGGGGAGGCGAGAGAGAGAAGAGGAAAGAGGGAAGAGAGAGAGAGAGAGAATGAGGGCTGAGAGAATGAGAGAGAGGCAGGGGTGAGAAATAGAGGGAGGGGCAAAAAAACGGGAGGTCGAGAGAGATAGAGGCGGCAAGAGAGAGGGTTGAAAAAGAGGGGGTCTAGAGAGAGAGAGGCAAGGAAGCAAGCGGGAGAGTGAGTGAGAGGGCGTGAGAGAGAGTTTGTGAGGGCGAGAGAGACTGGGCAAGAGAGAGTTAGAGTGAGTGAGAGATTGATGAGGTGAGTGAGAGAGAAAAACGGGGTGAGAGAGACATAGAGGTGAGAGAGAGGGAGTGAGAGGGGGAGGGCAAGACAGAGGGAAGGAGGGGCAAGGAGAGAGGGGGTGAGAGAAAGAAGAAGCGAGAGAGGGAGGCATTAAGAGATCAAGAAAGAGAGATGGGTAAGAGAGATGGAGGGCGAGAGAGGGAGAGGGAGCAAGAGAGACAGAACGAGCAAGAGAGAGAGAAACGGGGTTTGAGAGAGATGATGGCAAAAGACAGATAGAGGGGGTAAGACAGAGGGTGCGAGGGAGAGAGAAAGGGGTCGAGAGAGAGCGCAAGGGCAAGAAAGAGAGTGAGGGCGAGAGAGAGAGAGGACAAGAGAGAGAGTGTTGTGTTGGGAGAGAGCGAGGGCGAGAGAGACGAGAGAGAGAGAGGAAGGTCAAGAAGGAGAGAGGGCACCGTGAGAGGGGGTTTGACAGAGAGGGGGTGGGAGAGAGAAAGGGTGACAGCAGGAGGGCAGTGGCAAGACAGGGCGAGACAGAAAGAGAGAGAGAGAGTGAGAGAGTGAGAGAGAGGGAGAAAAGAAATGGGAGAGAGAGAATTAGGGGACCGAAGAGAGTCAGCGAGAGCAAGGTAAAGAGAGAGAGAGAGTTAGGGGAGAGATAAAGAGACAGGGTGAGTGAGAGAACGATGGAGCGATGGTGAGAGAGAGGAAAGAGAGAGGATGGGTGAGAAGGAGAGAAGGCTGCGAGGGGCTTGTCGAGAGTGAGAGAGAAGGGACGAGGGGGGCAGAGGAAGAGAGAGGGTGAGAGCGAGGGACCGAAAGAGTGGGGCAAGAGAGAGGAGGTGAGAGAGGGAGATAGTGAGAGAGAGACATGCGAGGAGAGAGAGAGAGAAGGACAGAGGACAAGCAGTACAGAGAGAGAGAGACGGTGAGACAGAGAATGAGAGAGAGAGAGAGATTGAGAGAGAGAGGTGAGCGAGAGAAAGAGAGGAGCTGAGCAATACAGAGGGTGGGGGGGCAAGAGAGGTAGGGGATGGTGGCAAGTGAAAGCGAGACAGGGGGCGATAACGAGAGAGAAGGGGAGAGAAAGAGAGAGATGAGGCGATAGTGACGTGAGAGAGAGAGAGAGAGTGAGCAAGGGGGGAGATGGGTCTAGAGAGAGGGAGAAATAGAGAGAGAGCGACAGAGAGAGAAAGAGAAAGAGAGAGACAGACAGAGGGACAAGATGGTGGGTAGAGAGCGACAGAGTGAGAGTGGGCGAGAGATAGAGAATGTGCAGGGAGAGTGAATGAGCAGGGAGAGATAGAGTGAGGGGGAGAGAGAGTAGCGCAAGAGAGGGGGACAGAGAGAGAAGTGGGCAAGATAGAGGGGGATGTTAGAGAGAGTGGGCGAGAGAGAGGGGGTGAGAGAGAGAGGGGGCGAGAGAGAGCGGGGGCAAGAAATGGCGAAAGAGACGGGGATGAAAGAGAGGGGGCAAAAGAGTGGATGGGAAAAGAGAGGGGCTCGAAAGAGGGGGGCGAAAGAGAGGGGGAGTGAAAGAGAGAGTGTGTGAAAGGAGGGGCAAAAGAGGGTGTGGCGAAAGAGAGCGGGGCGAAAGGAGGGGCAAAAGAGGGGGACGAAAGAAGGGGGCAAAAGGGGGGCGAAAGTGGGGGGCGAGTGAGAGAGAGAGTGAGGACGAGAGAGAGAGGTAGTTGAGAGAGAGAGGGAGAGAGGGGGTGGAGAGAGAGAGGGGGTTGACAGAGAGAGGGGAGCGCGGGGGGTCGAGAGAGAGGGGATTGAGAGAGACAGGGGAGCGCGGGGGACGCGAGAGAGAGGGCAAGAGCGCGTGGGGGCGAGAGAGGTGGGTGAGAGAGAGGGGGGCGAGAGAGTGAGGGGGAGAGAGAGGGGAAGAGAGGGAGGGAAGAGCGAGAGGGAGAGAGAGAGGGTGGAGAGAGGGGAGAGGGAGTGTGATAGAGGGGGTTGAGGCATGGGGCAATGTTGGATGGGGTTGGGGAGGGGCGGTGTTGGCTGGGTTTGGGGAGGGCGTGGTGTTAAATTGGGTTGGGGAGGGTGCGGTGTGGACGGGGTTGGGGCAAGGGGGCAGTGTTGGATTGGGTTGGGGAAGGGGACAGCGTTGGACGGGTTTGGGGAGGGGCAATGTTTGATGTGGTTGGGGGAAGGGGGCGGTGTTGGACGGGTTGTGGGAGGGATTGGTGTTGGACGGGGTTGGGGGAGGGGGCAGTGTTGAATGGGGTTGTGGGAGAGGGCGGTGTTGGATGGTTTTGGGTTAGGGGGTGGTGTTGGACAGGGTTGTGGGAGAGGGCGGTGTTGGACGATGTTGGGGGAGGGGTCAGTGTTCGACGGGGTAGGGGAGGGGGCAGTGTTGGACGGGGCTGGGGAGGGGACGATGTTGGGGAGAGGGAGGTGTTGGACGGGTTTGGGGAGTGGATTCGTGGCAGGGTAGCAGTGTTGGATGGGAGCAGCGGTCATGGGTTTGGGTGTGGGTGTGGTGCTCAGTGCGGGAGGCGGGTCTCATGTTGGACAGCGGTGAGGGTCAGGCTGTGGTATGTGTGGACGGCGGTAAAAGTCAGGCTGGGGCAGTGTGTGGACAGCGGTGAGGGTCAAGCTGGGGGTTGTGTGTGAAAGGCAGTGAGGATGAGGTTGGGGGTGTTGTGTGGGCGGTGGTGAGGGTCAGACTGGGGGAGGTGTGTGGATTGCGTTGAGGGTCAGACTGGGACAGTGTGTGGATGGCGGTGAGGGTCAGGCTGGGGCAGTGTGTGGGTGGCGGTGAGGGTCAGGCTGGGACAGTGTGTGGATGGCAGTGAGGGTCAGACTGGGACAGTGTGTGGATGGCGGTGAGGGTCAGGCTGGGGCAGTGTGTGGATGGCGGTGAGGGTCAGGCTGGGACAGTGTGTGGATGGCGGTGAGGGTCAGACTGGGACAGTGTGTGGATGGCGGTGAGGGTCAGGCTGGGGCAGTGTGTGGGTGGCGGTGAGGGTCAGGCTGGGAGCGGTGTTGAATGCTGGTGAGAGTCAGGCTGGGTGCAGGTTTGTACGGTGGTCGGGGTCAGGCTCGGGGCAGTGTGTGGAGGGGTAGTAAGGTTCATGCTGTGGGTGGTGTTGGATGGCATTGAATGTCAGGGTGGGGCATTCTGTGTACGGTGATGAAGGTCAGCTTAAGGTGGTGTTGTGCGGTGGTGGGGGTCAGGATGGAGGCGGCGAGTGGGCATCAGTCGTGGTCAGGCTGGGACCGGTGTGTGGACAGTGGTGAGGGTCAGGCTGGGGCGGTGTTTGGGCGGCCGTGAGGTTCAGGCTGGGGGCAGAGTGTGGGCAGTGGTGAGGATCAGGCTTTAGGCGGTCTGTGGTCGGCGGTGAGGGTCAAACTGAGGGCGGTGTGTGGACAGCGGTGAGCTTCAGGCTGGGGGCGCTGTTGGACTGTGGTGGGGGTAAAGCTGAGGGCGTTGTGTGTTCGGAGGGGACGGTCAGGCTGGGGTCGGTGTGTGAATGATGGTGGGCGTCAGGCTGAGGGTGGTCTGTGGACGGTGGTGAGGGTCAGGCAGGGGGCAGTATTGGATGGCGGTGAGGGTCAATTTTGTGGCAGTGTTGGACGGTAGTGGGTGTCAGGCAGGGTGCGGTTGGTGGACAGCAGTGGGCGTCAGGTTGGGGGCAGTTGGTGGACGGTGGTGGGGGTCAGGCTGGGGGCAGTGTGTTTGATGTCGATGATGGTCAGGCTGGGGTTGTGTGTGGACAGTGGAGATGGTCAGGCTTGGATCATTGGTGGACGGCGGTGAGGGTCAGGCTGGGACGGTATTGGGCAGCAGTGAGGGTCAGGCTTGTGGCATTGTAGGACAGCAGTGGGTTTCAGGCCGTGCGTTTGGTGGACGGTGGTGGGGGTGAGGCTGGGGGCGGTTGGTGGACAGCGGTGAGGGTCAGGATGGGGGCAGTGTGTTTGATGTCGATGACGGTCAGGCTGAGGTGGTGTGTGTGGACGGTGGAGATGGTCAGGGTGGCGTCATTGGTGGACGGCGGTGAGGGTCAGACTCGGGGCTGTGTGTTTGACGTCAATGACGGTCAGTCTGGGGACGGTGTGTCGGTGATGTTGAGTGTCAGGCTGGGGGCAGTGTGTGGGCAGTGATGTGGGTCAGGCTGGGGGCGTTGTTTGGGCGATGGTGAGGGTCAGGCTGGGAGTGGTGTGAGGGCAGTGATGTGGGTCAGGCTGGGGCGGTGTGTGGATGGTGGTAAGTGTCAGGCTGGTGATGGTGTGTTTGACGTCGATGACGGTCAGGCTGGGGTCATTGGTGGACGGCAGTGAGGGTCAGTCTGGGTGCGGTGTGTGGACGACAGTGAGGGTCAGCCTGGGTGCGGTGTGTGGATGGCAGTGAGGGTCAGTCTTGGTGCAGTGCGCAGATGGCAGTTTGGGTCAATCTGTGTACAGTGTGCGGATGGCATTGAGGGTCAGTCTGGGTGCGTTGTGTGGATAGCAGTGAGGCTCAGTCTGGGTGCGGTGTGTGGACGACTGTGAGGGTCAGTCTGGGTGCGGTGTGTGGACGGCAGTGAGTGTCAGTCTGGGTGCAGTGTGCGGACGGCAGTGAGGGTCAGTCTGAGTGCAGTGTGTGGACAGCAGTGAGGGTCAGTCTGAGTGCGGTGTGTGAACGGCAGTGAGGGTCAGGCTGGGTGTGGTGTGTGGACGGCTGTGAGGGTCAGTCTGGGTGCGGTGTGAGTACGGCAGTGAGGGTCACCTGGGGGCGGTGTGCGGAGGGCGGTGAGGATCAGGCTTGTTGCAGTTTTGGTCGATGGTGATGTTCAGGTTGGGGACAGTTGGATGACGGTGGTGAGGGTCAGGTTGAGGTTATTGGTGGTCGGCAGTGAGGGTCAGGCTGGGGGCAGTGTGTTTGACGTCAATGAGGATCAGGCTGGGGGTGTGTGGATGGCGGTGATGGTCAGGCCGTGGGTGGTGCGTGGCCAGTGCAGGGGTCAGGATGGGGGCGGTGTGCAGACGGCAGTGAGGGTCAGGTGGGGCGCTGTGTTTGACAGCATTGAGGATCAGACTGGGGGTGGTGTGTGGACGGTGGTGAGCATCAGGCTGTGTGCAGCATGTGGAAGGTGGTGAGCATCTGGCTGGGTGCGGTGTATGGGCGGAGAGAATGGTCAGGCTGGGTGCGGTGTGGAGATGGCAGTGAGGGTCAGTCTGAGTGCGGTGTGTGGATGACAGTGAGGGTCAGGGTGGGGGATGTGTGCGGTGTGTGGATGACAGTGAGGGTCAGGGTGGGGGTTGTGTGCGGATGGCAGTGAGGGATCCACTGGTGGCGGCGTGTGGATGGCACTGAGGGTTAGACTGGGGTTGGTGTGTGGCTGGCGGTGATGGACAGGCTTGTTATGGTGTTGGACGGCGGTGAAGCTCAGGCTAGGTTGATGTGTGGATGGCAGTGAGGGACAGGCTGGAGGTGGTGTGTAGACGGCGGTGAGGGTCAGGTTGGGGGTGGAGTGTGAACGGCTGTGAGGATTAGGCTAGGGCCAGTGTGTGGGCAGCAGTGAGGCTCAGGCTGGAGCGTTATTGGATGGCAGTGAGGGTCAGGCTGGGGCATTATTGGACGGCGGAGAGGGTCAGGCTGGGGGTGGTGTCCGGATGGTGGATAGTGTCAGGCTTGGGGGCGGTGTGTGGACGGTGGAGAGGGTCAGGCTGGGGGTGGTGTGTGGACGGTGGACAGTGTCAGGCTTGGGGGCAGTGTGTAGACAGCAGTGAGGGTCAGGCTGGATGTGGTGTGTGGACGGGAGTGGGGTTCAGACTGGGGGCGGTGTGTGGGTGGCAGTGATGGTCAGGCTGGAGACGGTGTGTGGGTGGCGGTGAGGGTCAGGCTGTGGGCAGTGTGTGGGCAGTGGTGAGGGTCAGAATTGGGGTGGTGTGTGGACGCGGTGCAGGTCAGGCTGGTGGTGTGTGGACAGAGTTGAGGGTCAGGCGAGGGGAGGTGTATGGGCGGGGCTGAGTGTCAGACTGTGGTAGTGTTGGGCGGCGATGGAGGTCAGTCTGGGGGTGGTTGGTGGACAGCAGTGGGGTCAGGCTGTGGGTGGTTGATGGACGATGGTGTGGGTCAGGCTGGGGCAGTGCCAGACGGTTTGTGGATGGCAGTGAGGAACAGACCGGTGGTGGCGTGTGGACGGCGGTGAGTGTCAGGCTGGGTACGGTGTGTGGACGGCAGTGAGGGTCAGGCTGGGGGCGGAAGGTGACCGGCGGTGAGGGACAGGCTTGGGATGGTGTTGGACAGCGGTGAGGGTTAGGCTGGGTCGGTGTGTGGATGGCAGTTAGGGACAGGCTGGGGACTGTGTGTGTGGATGGAGGTGAGGGTCAGGCTGGGGGTGGAGTATGAATGGCTGTGAGGATAAGGCTAGGGCCGGTGTGTGGGCGGCAATGAGGGTCAGGCTGGGGCGTTATTGGACAGCAGTGAGGGTCAGGCTTTGGCATTATTGGACAGTGGTGAGGGTCAGGCTGGGGCGTTATTGGATGGTGGTGAGAGTCAGGCTGGGGCGTTATTGGACAGCAGTGAGGATGAGGAGTTGGATCGTTGGTTGACGGCGGTGAGGGTCAGGCTGGTGCGGTTGGTTGACGGTGGTGAGGGTCAGGCTGGAGATGGTGTGTGGGTGGCGGTGAGGGTCAGGTTGGAGACAGTGTGCGGGCAGTGCTGAGGGTCAGCCTTGGGGTGGTGTGTGGACGGCGGTGAGGGTCAGGCTGGTGCTGGTATGTGAACGGTACTGAGGGTCATTGTGGTGGCTGTGTGTGTGTGGTGGTGAGGGTCAGGCTGGGGTAGTGTGTGGACGGTGGAGAGTGTCAGGCTGGGAGAGGTGTGTAGACAGCGGTGATGGTAAGTCTGGGTGCGGTGTGTGGAAGGTGGTGGGGATCAGGCTGAGGGCGTTGCGTGGGAGGCACTGAGGGACAAGCTGGTGACACTGTGTGGGTGGCAGTGAGGGTCAATTGGGGGTGGTGTGTGGATAGTGGTGAGTCAGAGGTTGCTGACGGTGTTGGACTGTGTTGAGGGACAGGCTGGTGGCGGTGTGTTGACGGCAGTGAGGGTCAGGCTGGGGCGGTGCTAGATGGCGGTGAGAGTCAGCCTGGGGACGGTGTGTGGACAGCACTGAGGGACAGGCTGGGGGCAGCGTGTGGACGGTGGTGTTGGAAAGGCTGGGTGCGGTGTGTGGACGACGATGAGGGTCAGGCTGGATGCGGTGTGTGGACAGTGGTGAGGGTCAGGTTTGGGTCAGTGTTCTACGGCCATGAGCGTCAGGCTTGGGGCGGTGTGTGGGCGGTGGTGAGGGTCAGGCTTGGGGTGCTGTGTGTTCTTGGTGACGGTCATGCTGTGGGTGGTGTGTGGACGGCAGTGAGGATAAAGCGAGGGGCGGTGTGTGGGCGGCCATGAGGGTCAGGCTTATGGCAGTGTTGGACGGCGGTGGTGTCAGGCTGGGGACGATTGGTGGACAGCGGTGAGGTGCAGGCTGGGGTCAGCATATCCACGGTAATGAAGGTCAGGCTGGGGTGGCGTATAGATTGTGTTGAGGGTCAGGCTGGGGGCGGTGTGTGAACAGCGTTACGTGTCAGGCTGGGGGCGATGCCTAGACGGTGGTGAGGGTCATTCAGGGGGCAGTGTGTGGGCGACGGTGAGGGTCAGACTGGGGGCGGTAGGTAGACAGCAGTGAGCTTCAGGCTGGGGGCGTTGTGTGGACTGCGGTGAGGGTCAGGCTGTGGATGGTGTGTGGGTGTCTGTGAGGTTCAGGCTGGGGGTGGTGTTGGGTGACGGTGGGTGTCAGGCTGGGTGCGGTGTGTGGACAGCGGTGGGGTTCAGGCTGGGGGTGGTGTATGGGCGGCGGTGAGTTTCAGGCTGGGGGCGGTGTTGGTTGGCGTTGGGTGTCAGCCAGGGGGTGGTGTGTGTTTGAAGGGGACAGTCAGGCTGTGGTCAATGCGTGAATGACAGTGGGGGGTCAGGATGGTGAGGTGTGTGGGTGGCAGTGAGGGTCAGGCTGTGGGCAGTGTGTTGACGGTGGTGAGGGAAAGGCTGGTGACGGTGTTGGACAGTAGTGAGGGACAGGCTGGTGGTGGTGTGTTGACGGCAGTGAGGGTCAGGCTGGAGCGATGCTGGATGGCAGTGAGAGGCAGCCTGGGGACGGTGTGTGGACAGCAGTGTGGATCAGGCTGGGGCGGTGTGCGGATGGCATTGAGGGTCAGACTGGGCGCGATGTGTGGATGGCAGTGAGGGTCAGGCTGGGGGCGGTGTTTGGACGGCGGTGAGGGAAAGGCTGGAGGCGGCGTGTGGACGGCGGTGAGGGTCAGGCTTGGGTCCGTGTTGGCCAGCGGTGAGCATCAGGCTGGGGGAGGCGTGTGGGCGGTGGTGAGGGTCTGGCTCGGGGCATTGTGTGTTATCGGTGAGGGTCATGCTGTGGGTTGTGTGTGGGGCCATAGCATGAGAATAATGCTAGGGGCGGTGTGTGGGCAGCCGTGATGGTCAGGCTTGTGGCAGTGTTGGACGACGGTGGTGTCAGGCTGGATTGGTGGACAGCGGTGAGGGTCAGGCTGGGGTCGGCGTGTATATGGCAGTGAAGGTCAGGCTGGGGATGGCGTGTAGATGGCGTTGAGGGTCAGGCTGGGAATGGTGGCTGGATGGTGGTGAGGATCATTCTGGGGCGGAGAGTGGCCGGCGGTGAGTGTCATGCTGAGGGCGGTATGTAGATGGCTGTGAGCGTCAGGCTGGGGGCGTTGTCTGGACTGCAGTGAGGGTCAGGCTGGGGATAGTGTGTGGGTGGCTGTGAGGTTCAGGCTAGGGGCAGTGTTGGGTGGCCATAAGACCATAAGACCATAAGACATAGGAGTGGAAGTAAGGCCATTCGGCCCATCGAGTCCACTCCGCCATTCAATCATGGCTGATGCGCATTTCAGCTCCACTTGCCAGCATTCTCCCCGTAGCCCTTAATTCCTCTAGACAACAAGAACCGATCAATCTCGGCCTTGAAGACATTTAGCGTCCCGGCTTCCACTGCACTCCGTGGCAATGAATTCCACAGGCCCACCACTCTCTGGCTGAAGAAATGTCTCCGCATTTCCGTTCTGAAATGACCCCCTCTAATTCTAAGGCTGTGTCCACGGGTCCTAGTCTCCTCGCCTAACAGAAAAAATTTTCTAGCATCCACCTTTTCAAAGCCATGTATTATTTTGTACGTCTCTATTAGATCTCCCCTTAATCTTCTCAACTCCAACGAATACAATCCCAGTATCCTCAGCCGTTCCTCATATGCTAGACCTGTCATTCCAGGGATCATCCGTGTGAATCTCCGCTGGACACGTTCCAGTGCCAGTATGTCCTTCCTGAGGTGTGGGGACCAAAACTGGACACAGTACTCCAAATGGGGCCTAACCAGAGCTTTATAAAGTCTTAGTTGTACATCTCTGCTTTTATATTCCAACCCTCTTGAGATAAGAGACAACATTGCATTCGCTTTCTTAATCACAGACTCAACCTGCATGTTTACCTTTAGAGAATCCTCGGCTAGCACTCCCAGATCCCTTTGTGCTTTGGCTTTATTAAGTTTCTCACCATTTAGAAAGTAGTCCATTCCTATATTCTTTTTGCCAAAGTGCAAGACCTCGCACTTGCTCACGTTAAATTCCATCAGCCATTTCCTGGACCACTCTCCCAACCTGTCTAGATCCTTCTGTAGCCTCCCCACTTCCTCAGTACTACCTGCCTGTCTACCTAACTTTGTATCATCGGCAAACTTCGCTAGAATGCCCCCGGTTCCCTCATCCAAATCATTAATATATAATGCGAACAGCTGTGGCCCCAGCACCGAACCCTGCGGGACACCGCTCGTCACCGGCTGCCATTCTGAAAAAGAACCTTTTATCCCAACTCTCTGCCTTCTGTTAGATAGCCAATCCTCAATCCATCCCAGCAGCTCACCTCGAACACCATGGGCCCTCACCTTGCTCAGCAGTCTCCCGTGTGGCACCTTATCAAAGGCCTTTTGAAAGTCCAGATAGACCACATCCACTGGGTTCCCCTGGTCTAACCTACTTGTTACCTCTTCAAAAAATTCCAACAGGTTTGTCAGGCATGACCTCCCTTTACTAAATCCATGTTGACTTGTTCTAATCAGACTCTGCTCTTCCAAGAATTTAGAAACCTCATCCTTAATGATGGATTCTAGAATTTTACCAACAACTGAGGTTAAGCTGATTGGCCTATAATTTTCCATCTTTTGCCTTGATCCTTTCTTGAACAAGGGGGTTACTACAGCCATCTTCCAATCGTCCGGGACCTTTCCTGACTCCAGTGACTCTTGAAAGATCTCAACCTGTGGCGGTGGATGTCAGGCTGGGGCCGGTGTTGTGTGACGGTGGGTGTCAGGCAGGTGTTGCTATGAGTTCAGAAGGGAGAATCGGGTTGGTGTTGGCGTGTGAGCGATGGTGGGGGTCAGGCTGCGAGCAGTGAGTGGATGGTTGTGAGGGTTAGGCTGGGGGCGGCGTGTGGACGGTGGTCAGGATCAGGCTGGGGGCAGTGGGTGGACAGCAGTGAGGATCAGGCTGCGGGCGGTGTGTGTATGATGGTGCGGGTCAGGCTGGGGGCGGTGTGTGGATGGTGGTGAAGTTCAGGCTGGGGGCGGTTGGTGGACGGTGGTGAGGGTGAGGCTGGGGGTGGTTTGTAGAAAGCGGTGAGGGTCAGGCTGGGGGTGGTGCATTGATGGCATTGAGGGTTAGGCTAGGGGCGGTGTGTGGATGGCGGTGAGGGTCTGGCTGGTTGCGGTGTGTGGACACCGGTGGGGATCAGGTTTGGCGCAGAGAGTGGACAGCGGCAGTAGTCAGGCTGGGGATGGTGTGTGGATGGTGGTGAGGTTCAGGCCGGGGCGGTGTTGAATGGCAGTGAGGGTCAATTTGGGGTGTGTGTGTGGGAGGTGGTGAGGGTCAGGCTGGGGGTGGTGTGTTCGATGTCAATGTGGGTCAGCCTGGGGATGGTGTGCAGGTGATGTTGAGGGTCCGGCTGGGGTCAGTGTGTGGACGGTGATGAGGGTCAGGCTGGGAGCAGTGTGTAGACAGCAGTGAGGGTGAGGCTGAGTGTAGAGTGTGGACGGCAGTGGGGTTCAGGCTGGGAGCAGTGTGCGGGCAGCAATGAGGGCCATGCTGGAGATGGTGTGTGGACGGTGGTGAGGGCCAGACTAGGAGCGGTGTACGGGCACCAGTGTGGGTCAGGCTGTGGCAGTGCTGTACGTCGATGGGGGTCAGGCTGGAGGCGATTGGTGGACAGCGATGGAGTCAGGCTGGGGGGGTTGGTGGATGGTGGTGTGGGTCAGGCTGGAGTGGTGCGGGATGGCGGTGAGGGACAGGCTGGTGGCGGTGTGTGGATGGCGGTGAGGGTCAGGCTAGAGTGGTGTGGGACGGCGGTGAGAGTCAGGTTAGGGACAGTTTGTAGATGGCTGTGAGGCTCAGGCTGGGAGCGGTGTGCAGATGGCAGTGTGGGTCAGGCTGGGTGCAGTGTGTAGATGTCGGTGAATGTCAGGCTGTGTGTGGTGTGTGGACGGCAGTGAGGGTCAGGCAGCCGCTGGTGTGTGGCCGGCGATGACACACTGTGACACTCTCTGACCGACTGTGACACACTCTGTCTCTTTCTGACACTCTGAGACACACTGTGACACTCTGTGACTCTCTCTGAGACTCTGAGACACACTGTGACATTTGCAGACCCTCACTGACACTCTCTGAGACACACTGTGACACTCTCTGACTCTCTCTGACACTCCCCAAAACACAATGTGGCACTCTCTGACAGACTGTGACAGACTGTGGCACTCCCTGACATACAGAAACACTCTCTGACCGACTGTGACGCACTCTGACACATGGTGAAATTCTCTGTGACACTGTGACACTCTTTAAGACACACTGTGGCACTCTCTGACTATATCTGAGTCACCCTATAATTCTCTCTAACAGACTCTGACACTCTCTGACCCTCTCTGAGTCAGACTGTGACACTCTCTGACACTCTCTTAGACACACAGTGACACTCTCTGACTCTCTGAGCCACTCTGTGACTCTGACTCTCTGCGACACAATGTGACACTCTCTGACACTCTCTGACAGTCTCTGAGAAAAAAACTGTGACACTTTCTGACTCTTCCTGTCACTCTCTGAGACACACTGTAACACTTTCTGACAGACTGTGACCCTCTCTGAAACAAACACTGACCCACTCTGACACTCTCTGAGACACAGTATGATTCACTGTGGCACTCCCTGACACACAGAAACACTCTCTGACCGACTGTGACATACTCTGACACATGGTGAAATTCTCTGTGACACTGTGACACTTTTTAAGAGACAGTGTGACACTCTCTGACTATATCTGAGACACCCTATAATTATCTCTAACAGACTATGACACACTGTGACACTCTCTGACAGACTGTGACACACTATGACACTGTCTTAGATACACTGTGACACTCTCTCACACTTTGAGACACACTAAGACAATCTCTGACTCTCTGACTATCTCTAAGTCACACTATGATCCTCTCTAACATTCTCTGTCTTTCTCTGACACCGTCTGAGGCAAACTGTGACACTCTGACAGACTGTGACACATTGTGACGCACTCTGACCCACTCTGAGATAGACTGTGACCCTCTCTGATGCTCTTTGACACTCTTAGACACACGGTGACACTCTCTGACACTCTCTTAGACACACTGTCACACTCTCTGACCCGCTCTGAAACACACTGTGACAATCTCTGACAGACTGTGATACACTGTGACCCTCTCTGACACTCTCTTAGACAAACGGTGACACTCTCTGACACTCTCTGACACTCTCTTAGACACACTGTCACACTCTCTGACTCTCTCTGAAACACTCTCTGACTCTCTCTGAAACACACTGTGACACTCTCTGACAGACTGCGATACACTGTGACACTCTCTGACACTCTCTTAGACACACGGTGACACTCTCTGACTCTCTCTGACACTCTCTGAGACACACTGTGACACTCTCTGACACATGGTGTCATATTCTGAGATACTGTGATGCTCTCTGTGACACTGTGACACGTTCCATATCTCTCTGATTTCCTGAGACACACTTTGACACTCTCTGACACATTGTGACACTTACTGACTGTGACACTCCCTGACACACGATGACATTCTCTGAGACATTGTGACACTCTCTGAAACACACTGTGACACTTTCTGACTCTCTCTGACTCTCTGGGACAAACTGTGACACTCTCTGACATGACTGTGACACTCTCTGTCTCTCTCTGACACTCTGAGACACTCTGAGACACACTGTGACTCTCTCTGACTCTCTCTCTGGCACTCTCTGAAATACAATGTGGCACTCTCTGACAGACTGTAACAGACTTTGACACTCCCTGACACACTGTAACACTCTCTGACCGGCTGTGACACACTCAGACACATGGTGAAATTCTCTGTGACACTGTGACACTCTGAGACACACTGTGATACTCTCTGTCACTCTCTGACACTCTGACACACGCTGTAACACTCTGTGCCTCTCTCTGACACTCTTTGAGATGCACTGTGACACTCTGTGACTCTCTCTGTCACTTTCTGAAATACAATATGGCACTCTCTGACAGACTGTGGCAGACTGTGACACTCCCTGACACACAGAAACACTCTCTGACCGACTGTGACACACTCTGACACATGCGGAAATTATCTGTGACACTGTAACACTCTCTAAGACACACTGTGACACTCTCTGTGAGACACTGAGACCCTCTTTGTCTCTCTCTGTGACAATTTTTGACTCTCTCACACACACTCTGAGACACACTGTGTCACTCTCTGACTCTCTCTGAGAAACACTGTGACACTCTCTGACAGACTGTGACACTCCCAGACACACAGAAGCATTCTCTGACCGACTGTGAAACTCTCTGACACATGGTGAAATTCTCTGTGACACTGTGACACTCTCTAAGACACACTGTGACACTCTCTGAGAGACACTGAGACACTTTCTGTCTCTCTCTGACTCTCTGAGACGCACTGTAATACTCTCTGAGACACACTGTGACCCTCTTTGTCTCTCCCTGTGACAATTTTTGACTCTCTCTCACACTCTCTGAGACACACTGTGTCACTCACTGACTGTCTCTGAGAAACACTGTGACACTCTCTGACACACTGAGATACACTGTGACACTCACTGAGACACAATCTGACACTTTCTGACTCTCTCTTACTCTCTGAGACACACTGCAACACTCACTAAAACACACTGTGACACTCTCTGACTCTCTCTGAGTCACACTGTGACACTCTCTGACAGACTGTGACACACTGAAAAACTCTCTGAGAGACTGTGACAGACTGTGACACTCTCTGAGACACACTGTGACACTCTCTGACATTCTCTGAAACACACTTGACACTCGCTGACAGACTGTGACACAATGTGACACTCTCCGACACTCTTTGAGACACACTGTGACACTGTCTGACACTCTCCAACACACTGTGACACTCTCTGAGACACACTGTGACATACTGTGACACTTTCTAGCACATCTGAAACACTCTGTGACACTATCTGACAGAAGGTGAAGCACTGTGACACTCTCTGAGACCGACTGTGACACTTTCTGACTCACCCTGACTCTCTGAGACACACTGTGACACTCACTGAGGCACACTGTGACACTCTCTGACTCTCTGAGACACACTGTGACACTCTGTAACAGATTGTGACATACTGAAACACTATCTGACTCTCTCTGGCACTCTGAGACACACCGTGACACTCTCTGACTGACTTTGAAACACACTGTTATACTCTCTGAGACATTGTGACACACTGTGCCGCTCTCTGAGACACAATGTGACACTCTCTGACTCTCTCTGACTCGATCTGACACTCTCTGACACACACTGTTTCACCCTCTGACACTCTCTTAGACACACTGTGAAACTTTCTGACTTTCTATGTCACTCTCTCAGACACATTATGACACACTGTGACACTTCCTGACTCTCTCTGACACACTGAAATATAATGTAACATTCTCTGACAGATTGTGACCCTCTCTGAGCCAAATGCTGACACTCTCTGACACACTCTGAGACACAGTATGACACACTGTGACACCTTTTGACTCTCTCTGACACACTCTGAAATACAATGTAACATTCTCTGACAGATTGTCACAATATGACACTCTCCGAGACAAACTGTGACACTTTCTGACTCTCGCTGACTCTCTGAGACACGCTGTCATCCTTTCTTAAACACACTGTGACACTTTCTGACTCTCTCTGACACGGTCTGAGACACACTGTGACACTCTCGAACTCACTGAGACAGACTGTGACACACTGTGACACTCTGTGACTCTATCTGACACACTCTCACACACACTGTGACACTCTCTGACTCTTTCTGACACTCTCTCAGAGACACCGTGACACTCTCTGAGACACACTGTGACACTCTCTCACTGACTGTGACCCTCTCTGAGCCAAATGCTGACACTCTCTGACACTCTCTGAGACACAGTATGACACACTGTGACACTTTCTGACTCTCTCTGACACACTCTGAAATACAATGGAACATTCTGTGACAGACTATCACAATGTGACACTCTCTGAGACAAACTGTGACACTTTCTGACTCTCTCTGACTCTCTGAGACACACTGTCATCCTCTCTTAGACACACTGCGACACACTGTGACATTCTCTGACAGACTGTGTCACACTGAGACACTCTCAAAGCCAGACTGTCACACTCTCTGACTCTCACTCTGACTCTCCGATACACAATGTGACAATCTCGGACTCTCTCTGAAACACTCTTAGACACACTGTGACACTCCCTGACTCCCTCTGACACTCTCTCAGACATACTGTAACACTCTCTGACTCTGCCTGATAATTTGAGACGGACTGTGACATTCTCTGATCCTATCTGGCACTCTCTAAGACACACTGGGACACTCGCTGACAGATTGTGACACATTCTGACTCCCTGAATTTCTGAGACACACTGTGACCCTCTCTGACACTCTCTGAGGCACACTGTGACACACGCTGAGACACACTGTGACATTCTCTGGCACTCTCTCATACACACTGTGACACTCTCTGAGACACATTGTGACACTCTCTGACACTCTCTGGGACAAACTGTGACACGTTCCGACTCTCTCTGACTCTACGAGACACACTGTCATCCTCTCTTAGACACACAGTGACACTCTCTGACTGTCTCTGAGGCACACTGTGACATTCTCTGACACACTGTAACACACTAAAACACTGTCTGACTCTCTCTGACTCTGTTACACACTGTGACACTCTCTGGCACTCTCTGAAACACACCGTGACAGACTGTGACACTCTCCGATACTCTCTGAAACACACTGCGACACTCTCTGACACACGCTGAGACACACTGTGTCACTTTCTGACACTTTCTCAAACACACTGTGACACTGTCTGAGACACACTATGACACTCTCTGACACGCTCTGAGACATAATGTGACACTCTCTGACACTCTCTCAAACACACTGTGACAATCTCTGACTCTCGGAGATACACTATGACACTCTCTCAAACACACTGCGACACTCTCTGAGGGACTGTGACAGACTGTGGTACACTCTGACAGCAGCTGAGATACACTGGGAGACTCTCTGACTCTCTGTGACTATTTGAGATGCACTGTGACACTCTCTGACTCTCTCTGAAACACACTGTGAGACTCTCTGACAGACTGTGACAGACTGTGACACCCTCAAAGACAGACTATGTCACTTTCTGATTCTCTGAGACACACTGTGACACTCACAGAGACACACTGTGACACTCTCTGACAGACTATGATAAAGTTACACACTCTCTGAGAGACACTGTGACACTTTCTGACTCTCTCAGACTCTCTCTGAGACACACTGTGGCACTCTCTGACCCGTTCTGACACTCTCTGGGACAGACTGTGGGACTCACTGACATTCTCTAACTCTTTCTGTTACACACTGTGACAATCTCTGACACTCTCTGAGACACACTGTGATACAGTCTGACTCTCTCTGGCACTCACTGAGGTACAGTATGACATACTGTGACACTCTCTGACTCACTCTGACACTCTCTGAGACAGACTGTGACACTCTCTCACAGACTGTGACCCTCTCTGAGCCAAATGCTGACACTCTCTGACACTCTCTGAGACGCAGCATGACACACTGTGACACGTTCTGACAAACTCTGAAATACAATGTAAGATTCTCTGACAGACTGTCACAATGTGAGACTCTCTGAGACAAACTGTGACACTTTCTGACTCTCTGAAACACACTATCATCCTCTCTTATACGCATTGCGACACTCTCTGAGGCACACTGTGACACTCTCTGACAGACTGTGTCACACTGAGACACTCGCAAGACAGATTGTGACCCTTTCTGTCTTTCTCTCTCTCTCTCTGACTCTCTGAGACACACTGTGACACTCACTGAGACACAATCTGACACTCTCTGACCCTCTCCGAAACTCTCAGACACACTGTGACACTCTCTGGCTCTCTCTGACACTCTCAGACACACCGTGACACTCTGACTTTCTCTGACACTTTGAGACGCACTTTGACACTCTCTGATCCTATCTGACACTCTCTGAGACCACTTTGACACTCTCTGACTCTCTCTGAAACACACTGTGACACTCGCTGACAGACTGTGACACTTTCTGACACTCCCTGAATCTCTGAGACACACTGTGACACTCTCTGACTCATTCTGACCCTCTCTGTGTCACACTGTGAAACAGTCAGACTTTCTATGACACTCTCTCAGACACAGTATGACACACTGTGACACTTACTGTCTCTCTCTGACACACTCTGAAATACAATGTAACATTCTCTGACAGACTGTGTCCCTCTCTGAGCCAAATGCTGACACACTCTGACACTCTCTGTGACATACTGTGAAACTTTCTAGCACATCTGAAACGCTCTATGACACTCTATGACATATGTTGGCACACTGTGACACTCTCTGAGACAGACTGTGACATTTTCTGACTCTCCCTGACTCTCGCAGACACACTGTGACACTCTCCGAGACACACTGTGACACTCTCTGACATTCTCTGAAACACACTGTGACATTCTCTGATATATGGTGACACAATGTGACACTCTCTGACACTCTCCAACACACTGTGACACTCTCTGAGACACTCTGTGACACTCTCTGACACTCTGTGACATACTGTGACACTTTCTAGCACATCTGAAACGCTCTGTGACACTCTCTGACAGACGGCGACACACTGAGACACTCTCTGACACACTGTGACACCCTCTGACAGACGTTGACATTTTCTGAGACACTGTGACACTCTCTGAGACACACTGTGAGACGTGCTGTCTCTCTCTGACTCTCTGAGACACTCGGTCACTCTCTGAGAAACATTGTAACATTTTTAGACTCTCTCTCACACTCTCTGAGACACACTGTGTCACTCTCTGACTCTCTCTGAGACACAATGTGACTCTCTCTGACACACTGAGATACACTGTGATGCTCTCTGATATTCTCTGAGAAACACTGTGACACTCTCTGACAGACTCTGACAGACTGTCACAATTTCTGAGACACATGATGACAATCTCTGACCAACTGTGACACTCTCTGACACACTGTGACATTTTCTGCGACACTGCAACACTCTCTGAGACACACTGTGACATTTTCCGTCTCTCTCTGACTCCCTGAGACACACTGTGACACTCTCTGAGATAGACTGTGACACTCTCTGACTCTCTCTGAGACACACTGTGACACTCACTGAGTTTCTCTGAGGCACAGTATGACATACTGTGACACTCTCTGACTTACTCTGACTCTCTCTGAGACACACTGTGATACAGTCTGACTCTCTATGACACTCTCTGAGGCACAGTATGACATACTGTGACTCTATCTGCGACACTGGAACACACTATGTCACTCTCTGTTCCTCTCTGAGATACACTGTGACATACTCTGACAGACTGCGACACTCTCTGGGACACATGGAGACACTCTCTGATACATTGTGACACTCTCTGACAGACGGTGACATTTTCTGAGACAATGTGACACTCTCGGAGACACACTGTGAGACTTGCTGTCACTCTCTGACTCTCTGAGACACTCGGTCACTCTCTGAGACTTACTGTGACAATTTTTGACTCTCGCTCACACTCTCTGAGACACACTGTGTCACTCTCTGACTCTCTGAGACACAATGTGACTCTCTCTGACACACTGAGATACACTGTGATGCTCTCTGACTCTCTCTGAAACACACTGTGGCACTCACTGACAGATTGTGACACATTCTGACTCTCACTGAATTTCTGAGTCACACTGACACTCTCTGAGGCACACTGTGACACTGTCTGACACACGCTGAGACACATTTTGACACTCTCTGACACTCTGAGACAAACTGTGACACTTTCTGACTCTCTCTGACTCTCCGAAACACACTTTCATCCTCTCTTAGACACACTGTGACACTCTCTGACTCTTTCTGAGGCACATTGTGACATTCTCTGACACACTGTAACACATTGAAACACTCTCTGACTCTCTCTGACACTCTGAGACACACTGTGACACTCTATGACACTCTCTGAAACACACCATGACACTCTCATGATAGACTGTGATACTCTCTGATACTCTCTGAAACACACTGCGACACTCTCTGGCACACGCTGAGACACACTGTGACACTTTCTGACACTCTCTGAAACACACTGTGACACTCTCTGACTCTCTGAGATACACTACGACACTCTCTGAAACTCTCTCAAACACACTGCGACACGCTCTGAGACACATTGTGACACTCTCTGAGGGCTGTGACACACTGACACACTATGACAGTCGCTGAGACACACTGGGACATTCTCTGACTCTCTGTGACTATTTGAGACGCATTGTCACACTCTCTGACTCTCTCTGAAACACTGTGACACTCTGACAGACTGTGACACCCTCAAAGACAGACTGTGTCACTTTCTGACTCTCTGAGACAGACTGTGACACTCACAGAGACACACTGTGACACTCTCTGACAGACTGTGACAACACTTGACACTCTCTGAAAGACACTGTGACACTTTCTGTCTCTCTCTGACTCTCTCTGAGACACACTGTGACAGTCTCTGACCCGTTCTGACACTCTCTGAGACAGACTGTGAGACTCACTGACATTCTCTAACTCTCTCTGTTACACACTGTGACAATCTCTGACACTCTCTGAGACACACTGTGATGCAGTCTGATTCTCTCTGGCACTTTCGGAGGTAGAGTACGACATACTGTGACACTCTCTGACTCACTCTGACACTCTCTGAGACACAGTGTGACCTTCTCGGAGCCAAATGCTGACACTATCTGACACTCTCCGAGACACAGTATGAAACACTGTGACACGTTCTGACACACTCTGAAATACAATGTAACATTCTCTGACTGACTGTCAATATGTGACACACTCTCTGAAGCAAACTTTGACACTTTCTGACTCTCTCTGACTCTCTGAAACACACTATCATCCTCTCTTAGATGCATTGTGGCACTCTCTGAGGCACACTGTGACACTCTGACAGAATGTGACACACTGAGACACTCTCAAGACAGATTGTGACCCTTTCTGTCTTTCTCTGACTCTCTGAGACACACTGTGACACTCACTGAGACACAATCTGACACTCTCTGACTCTCCAAGAACCTCTCAGACACACTGTGACACTCTCTGACTCTCTCTGACACTCTCAGACACACCGTGACACTCTCTGACTTTCTCTGACACTTTGAGATGCACTTTGACACTCTCTGATCCAACCTATCACTCTCTGAGACACACTGTAACACTCTCTGACTCTCGCTGAAACGCACTGTGACACTCGCTGACAGACTGTGACACTTTCTGACTCTCCCTGAATCTCTGAGACACACTGTGACACTCTGTGACTCTCTCTGAAACTCTCTGTGGCACTCTCTGACACACGCTGAGACACACTGTGACACTCTCTGAATTTCTCTGAAACTCTCTGTGACACACTCTGACATACGCTGAGACACACTGTGACACTCTGGCTCTTTCTTAAACACACTGTGACACTCTTTGATCCTATCTGACACTCTGTGAGACAAACTGTGACACTTTCTGACTCTCTCTGGCTCTCTGCAACACACTGCCATCCTCTCTTAGACGCACTGTGACACTCTCTGAGGCACACTGTGACACTCTCTGACAGACTGTGACACACTGAGACACTCTCAAGTCAGATTATGACACTTTCCGACTTTTTCACTGACTCTCTGAGACACACTGTGACACCCACTGAGACGCACTGTGACACTCACTGAGACACACTGTGCCACTCTCTGACAGACTGTGACACACTAAAACACACTGTGACACTCTCTGACGCTGTGAGGCGCACTGTGACGCTCTCTGACAGACTGTGATACATTGAAACACTCTCTGAGACACTGTGACACTCTGTGAGACACAGTTTGACACTCTCTGACATTCTCTGAAACACACTGTGACACTCCCTGACTCTGACACTCTCTGAATCACACTGACCCTCTCTGAGACACACTGTGAAACAGTCTGACTTTCTATGACACTCTCCCAGACACAGTATGACACACTATGACACTTACTGTCTCTCTCTGACACACTCTGAAATACAATGTAACATTCTCTGACAGACTGTGTCCCTCTCTGAGCCAAATGCTGACACTCTCTGACACTCTCTGAGATACAGTATGACACATTGTGACACTTTCTGACTCTCTCTGACATACTCTGAAATACAATGCAACATTCTCTGACAGATTGTCACAATGTGACACTCTCTGAGACAAACTCTGACACTTTCTGACTCTCTGACTCTCTGAGAGACACTGTCATCCTTTCTTAGACACACTGTGACACTCTCTGACACTGTCTGAGATACACTGTGACACTCTCTGACTCTCTCTGAGACAGACTGTGACACATAGTGGCACTCTGTGACTCTATCTGCCACACTGGTACACACTATGACATTCTCAGTCCCTCTCTGAGACACACTGTGACACACTCTGACAGACTGTGACACTCTCTGGGACACACTGAGACACTCTCTGACACACTGTGACACTCTCTGACAGATGGTGACATTTTCTGAGACACTGTGACACTCTCTGAGACACACTGTGAGACTTGCTGTCTCTTTCTGACTCTGAGACACTCGGTCACTCTCTGAGACACACTGTGTCACTCTCTGATTCTCTCTGAGACACAATGTGGCACTCTCTGACACACGCTGAGACAAACTGTGACACTCCGGCTCTTTCTCAAACACACTGTGACACACTCTGATCCTATCTAACACTCTCTGAGACACACTGTGACACTCTCTCACTGACTGTGACCCTCTGTGAGCCAAATGCCGACACTCTCTGAGACACAGTATGACACACTGTGACACTTTCTGACTCTCTCTGACACACTTTGAAATACAATGGAACATTCTGTGACAGACTATCACAATGTGACAGTCTCTGAGACAATCTGTGCCACTTTCTGACTCTCTCTGACTCTCTGAGACACACTGTGACACTCTCAAAGACAGATTGTGACACTTTCTGTCTCTCTCTCTGACTCTGAGACACACTGCGACACCCACTGACACTCTCTGAAAAGCACTGTGACACTCTCTGACAGACTGTGACACACTGTGACACTCTCTGACAGATAGTGACACATTCAGACTCTCTCTGAAACTCTGACACACACTGTCATACTGTCTGACACTCTCTGAGATACAATGATCACACTCTGACACACTGACACACTGAGACACTCTCTGAGAAGCACTGTGACACTCTCTGATCTTATCTGACACTCTCTGAGACACACTGTTACACTCTCTGACAGACTGTAACACACTGCGACATACTCTGACACTTTCTGACACTTTGAGACACACTGTGACACTCTATGAACCTGTCTGACACACTCAAACACACACTGGCAGACAGTCTGACTCTATCTGACACTCACTGAGGCACAGTATGACGTACTGTGAACTCTCTGACTCACTCTGACATTTCTGAGACACACTGTGACACTCTCTCACAGACAGTGACCATCTCTGACCCAAATGCTGACACTCTCTGAGACACAGTATGACACACTGTGACACTCTCTGACTCTCTTTGAGGCACACTGTGACACTCTCTGACAGACTGTGTCACACTGAAACACGCTCTGACTCTCTCTGACACTCTCTTAGACACACTGTGACACTCACTGACCCGTACTGACACTCTCAGAGAAAGACTGTGAGACTCACTGACATTCTCTAACTCTTTCTGTTACACACTGTGACAATCTCTGACACTCTCTGAGACACACTGTGATACAGTCTGACTCTGGAACATTCTGAGGTACAGTATGACATACTGTGACACTCTCTGACTCACTCTGACACTCTCTGAGACACACTGTGACACTCTCTCACAGACTGTGACCCTCTCTGAGCCAAATGCTGACACTCTGACACTCTCCGAGAGACAGTATGACACACTGTGACACGTTCTGACACACTCTGAAATACAATGTAACATTCTCTGACAGACTGTCACAATGTGATACTCTCTGAGACAAACTGTGACACTTTCTGACTCTCTGAAACACACTGTCATCATCTCTTAGACGCACTGTGACACTCTCTGGCAGACTGTGACGCACTGAGACACTCTCAAGACAGATTGTGACACTTTCTGTCTCTCTCTCTGACTCTCTGAGACACACTGTGACACTCACTGAGACACAATCTGACACTAACTGACTCTCCCCGAACCTCTCAGACACACTGTGACACTCTCTGACTCACTCTGACACTCTCTGAGACACACTGTGACACTCTCTCACAGACTGTGACCCTCTCTGAGCCAAATGCTGACACTCTCTGACACTCTCCGAGACACAGTATGACACACTGTGACACGTTCTGACACACTGAAATACAATGTAACATTCTCTGACAGACTGTCACAATGTGATACTCTCTGAGACAAACTGTGACACTTTCTGACTCTCTGAAACACACTGTCATCATCTCTTAGACGCACTGTGACACTCTCTGGCAGACTGTGACGCACTGAGACACTCTCAAGACAGATTGTGACACTTTCTGTCTCTCTCTCTGACTCTCTGAGACACACTGTGACACTCACTGAGACACAATCTGACACTCTCTGACTCTCCCCGAAACTCTCAGACACACTGTGACACTCTCTGACTCGCTCTGACACTCTCAGAAACACCATGATACTCTCTGACTTTCTCTGACATTTTGAGATGCACTTTGACACTCTCCGATCCTATCTGACACTCTCTGAGACACACTGTGACACTCTCTGACTCCCTCAGAAACACACTGTGAAACTCGCTGACAGACTATGACACTTTCTGACTCTCCCTGTATCTCTGAGACACACTGTTACACTCTCTGAATCTCTCGGTGACACACTCTGACATAAGCTGAGACACACTGTGACACTCTGGCTCTTTCTCAAACAAACTGTGACACTCTCTGATCCTATCTGACACTCTCTGAGACAAACTGTGACACTTCCTGACTCTCTGGCTCTCTGCAACACACTGTCATCCTCTCTTAGACGCACTGTGACACTCTCTGAGGCACTCTGTGACACTCTCTGACAGACCGTGTCACACTGAGACACTCTCAAGACAGATTATGACACTTTCCGACTTTTTCACTGACTCTCTGAGACACACACTGACACACACTGAGACGCACTGTGACACTCACTGAGACACACTGTGCCACTCTCTGACAGACTGTGACACACTAAAACACACTGTGACACTCTCTGACTCTCTGAGGCGCACTGTGACGCTCTCTGACAGACTGTGATACATTGAAACACTCTCTGAGACACTGTGACACTCTGTGAGACACAGTGTGACACTCTCTGACATTCTCTGAAACACACTGTGACACTCCCTGACTCTGACACTCTCTGAATCACACTGACCCTCTCTGAGACACACTGTGAAACAGTCTGACTTTCTATGACACTCTCCCAGACACAGTATGACACACTGTGACACTTACTCTCTCTCTCTGACACACTCTGAAATACAATGTAACATTCTCTGACAGACTGTGTCCCTCTCTGAGCCAAATGCTGACACTCTCTGACACTCTCTGAGATACAGTATGACACATTGTGACACTTACTGACTCTCTCTGACATACTCTGAAATACAATGCAACATTCTCTGACAGATTGTCACAATGTGACACTCTCTGAGACAAACTCTGACTCTTTCTGACTCTCTGACTCTCTGAGAGACACTGTCATCCTTTCTTAGACACACTGTGACACTCTCTGACACTGTCTGAGATACACTGTGACACTCTCTGACTCTCTCTGAGACAGACTGTGACACATAGTGGCACTCTGTGACTCTATCTGCCACACTGGTACACACTATGACATTCTCAGTCCCTCTCTGAGACACACTGTGACACACTCTGACAGATTGTGACACTCTCTGGGACACACTGAGACACTCTCTGACACACTGTGACACTCTCTGACAGATGGTGACATTTTCTGAGACACTGTGACACTCTCTGAGACACACTGTGAGACTTGCTGTCTCTTTCTGACTCTGAGACACTCAGTCACTCTCTGAGACACACTGTAACATTTTTTGACTCTCTCACACTCTCTGAGACACACTGTGTCACTCTCTGACTCTCTCTGAGACACAATGTGACTCTCTCTGACGCACTGAGATACACTGTGATGCTCTCTGACTCTCTCTGAGAAACACCGTGACATTCTCTGACAGACTCTGACAGACTGTGACAATTTCTGATACACACAATGACATCTCTGACCTACTGTGACACTCTCTGACACACAGAGACATTTTCTGCGACACTGCAACACTCTAAGAGACACACTGTGACACTTTCCGTCTCTCTCTGACTCTCTGTGACACACTGTGACACTTTCTGAGATAGACTGTAATAATCTCTGACTCTCTCTGAGACACACTGTGACACTCACTGACTCACTCTGACATTCTCTGAGACACACTGTGACACTCTCTCACTGACTGTGACCCTCTCTGAGCCGAATGCAGAATCTCTCTGACACTCTCTGAGACACAGTATGACACACTGTGACACTTTCTGACTCTCTCTGACACACTCTGAAATACAATGGAAAATTCTGTGACAGACTATCACAATATGACACTCTCAGAGAAACTGTTAGACTTTCTGACTCTCTCTGAGTCCCTGAGACACACTGTGACACCCGCTGACAGACTGTGTCCCACTGAGACATTCTCAAAGACAGATTGTGACCCTTTCTGTCTCTCTCTGACTGTCTGAGACACACTGCGGCACTCACTGGGACACAATGTGGCACTCTCCGACTCACTCTGAAACTCACACACACTGTGACACTCTCTGGGACACACTATGACACTGTCTGACACTCTCTGATACACAATGTGACACTCTCTGACACTCTCTCAAACACACTACGACACTCTCTGACAGACTGTGACAGACTGTGACACCCTCAAAGACAGACTGTGTCACTTTCTGACTCTCTGAGACACACTGTGACACTCACAGAGACACACTGTGACACTCTCTGACAGACTGTGACAAACTGTGACACTCTCTGAGAGACACTGTGACACTTTCTGTCTCTCTCTGACACTCTCTGAGACACACTCTGACACTCTCTGACCCGTTCTGACACTCGCTGAGACAGACTGTGAGACTCACTGACATTCTCTAACTCTCTCTGTTACACACTGTGACAATCTTTGACACTCTCTGAGAGACACTGTGATACAGTCTGACTCTCTCTGGCACTCTCTGAGGTACAGTATGACATACTCTGACACTCTCCGACTCACTCTGACACTCTCTGGGACACACTATGACACTCCCTCACAGACTGTGACCCTCTCTGAGCCAAATGCTGACACTCTCTGACACTCTCCGAGACACAGTGTGACACACTGTGACACGTTCTGACACACTCTGAAATGCAATGTAACATTCTCTTACAGACTGTCACAATGTGATACTCTCTGAGACAAACTGTGACACTTTCTGACTGTCTGAAACACAATTTCATCCTCTCTTAGACGCACTGTAACACTCTCTGAGGCACACTGTGAGACTCTCGGACAGACTGTGTCACACTGAGACACTCTCAAAGACAGATTGTGACACTTGCTGTCTCTCTCTTTGACTCTCTGAGACTCACTGTGACACTCACTGAGACACAATGTGACACTCTCTGAAACTCTCACACACACTGTGACACTCTCTGACTATCTCTGACACTCTCTCAGACACACTGTGACACTCTGACTCTCTCTGACACTCTCAGACACACTGTGACACTGTCTGACTCTCTCTGACACTTTGAGAAGCGTTGTGACATCCTATCTGATGCTCTGGGACACACTGTGACACTCGCTGACAGACTGTGACACTTTGTGACTCTCCCTGAATCTCTGAGACACAATGTGACACTCTCAGACTCTCTCTGAAACGCTCTGTGACACACTCTGAAACATGCTGAGACACACTGTGACACACTCTGGCACTTTCTCCAACACACTGTGACACTCTCTGATCCTATCTGACACTCTCTGAGACAGACTTTGACACTTTCTGGCTCTCTCTGACTCACTGAGACACACTCTGACACTCTCTGAGACACACTGTGACACTCGCTGACTCTCTGAGGCGCACTGTGACACCCTCTGACAGACTGCGATACACTGAAACACTCTGTGACACTCTCTGACAGACTGTGATACACTGCAACACTCTCTGAGAGACTGTGACAGACTGTGACACTCTCTGAGACACACTGTGACACTCTTTGACATTCTCTGAAACACACAGTGACACTCTCTGAGACACACTGTGACACTTTCTGACTCTCCCTGACTCTCTGAGGCACACTGTGACACTCACTGAGACACACTGTGACACTCTCTGAGGCACACTGTGACACTCCCTGACAGGCTGTGACACACTGAAACACTATCTGACTCTCTCTGGCACTCTGAGACACACTGTGACACTCTCTGACTGTCTCAGAAACATACTGTTACAATCTCTAAGAGAATGAGACACACTGTGCCGCTCTTTGAGACACACTGTGACACTCTCTCACTTTCTCTGAGACACACTGAGGCACAGTATGACATACTGTGACACTCTCTGAGACACACTGTGAGACTCTCTTAGTCTGTCTGAAATACACTGCGACACTCTCTGAGAGACTGTGATACATTATAACACACTCTGAGACTCTCTGAGACACACTGGGACCCTATATGACAATTTTAGACTCACTGTGACCCTCTCTGACAGACTGTGACACACTGTGACACTCTCTGACAGACAGTGACACATTCAGACTTTCTCTGAATCTCTGACACACACTGTGATTCTGTCTGTCACTCTCTGAGACACAATGTGACACTCTCTGACACTCTCTGAGACAAACCGACTCTCTCTGACAGACTGTGACACACTGAGACATTCACTGAAAATCTCCGAGACACACTGTGACACTCTCTGGCAGACTGTTACACTATCTGACTCTCACTGACACTGTCTGAGACACACTGTGACACTCTCTGACTCTGTCTGGCACTCTCAGACCGACTGTGAGACACTCTGGGAATCTCTGATACACTGTGACACTCTCTGAGACACACTGTGACACTCTGTGAAACACACTGTGGCTCTCTCTAACACTCTCTAAAACATACTGTGACACTCTCTGACAGACTGTGACACACTGTGACACGTTTTGACTGTCTCTGACACTCTCTGACACTCTCCGTAACAAACTGTGGCACTCTCCGACTCTCTCTGACACTCTCTGAAACGTACTGTGACACTCTCTGACAGACTGTGACACACTGTGACACGTTTTCACTCTCTCTGACACTCTCTGAAATACACTGTGCCACTCTCCGACTCTCTCTGTCACTCTCTGAGAAACACTGTGACATTCTCTGACAGACTGTGACACACTGTGATACTGTTTGACTCTGTATGAAGCACTCTCTGACTCTCTCTGAGACACACTATGACACTCTCTGACACACTGTGACACTCTCTGACTCTCTCTCTCTCTGAAGCACTGTGACAATCCCTGACACACTGTGACACCCACTGAGATGCTCTGACACTTTCTGACACTCTGTGAGACACACTGTGACACTCTCTGACACACTGTGACACTCTCTGAATCTATCTGACATACTATGACAATCTCTGACACACTGTGGCACTCTCTAAGACACTGTGGCACTTTCTGACACTCTCAGAGACATCCTGTATCCCTCTCTAAGACACTGTGATAATCTCTGACGCTCTCTGAGACATACTGCGACACTCTCTAACAGACTGTGACACACTGTGACACTCCCTGACTCTCTCTGACACTCCCTGAGACACACTGTGATACTCTCTGAGACACACTGTTACACTGTCTGACCCTCTTTGACACACTCTGTAACACACTGTGACACTCTCTGGCACTCTGAGTCCCACTGTGACACTCTCTGACATTGTCTGGGACATACTCTGATACACTTTGACGTGCTCTGACTGTCTTTGAGACACACTGTGATATTCTCTGACACACTATGATATTCACTGCCTCTCTCTGATACACTGTGACACTCTCTGAGACACAATGGGACACACTGAGACCCTCTCTAAGACACATCCTGAGACACACTATGACACTGACTCGCTGTGACTCTCTCTGAGACACATTGTGACACCCTCTGACTCTCTGAACACACTGTGACTGTAATAGAAAATTATCCATTTACTGTGAAATTAATTATCCATTTACTGTAAAGTTTAAAGAGAATGCTTTGTTTAAATCAATGCTGTGCTGAGCTTTGTAAACGATGCTTTGATGAAGGGTTGCAGTTAGCTTATCTCTGTTTGATTTCTGTAAGCATTCAACTCGACCTTGTGATAGTCGAACTCAGCGAAAGCTGAATAACTATTATGTCTAGCACCAGGGGATGAGAGGATAACAACATGAATTTCTCCAGTCTCTACCCTTGAGAGTGTGATAAGGAACGCTATAAGGCAGGTGTCTGTGTAAATGTTTGGGTACTTATTGCATTGAGGCATCTGACTTAGTGTAATGCGTCAATCTTGTAAAATTTTTGATAAAGACCTTTGCTTTGCTCTTGCTAATTATTGAGTCAAGTCAATTTAATTTCCATGACAGTAAACTTGGGGGCTCGTCCCGGGACCCCGCGACTGGATGAGATTCTGAAGATTCCCAGGAAGCGCAGGTGCCAGCGCCTTGAAGGCATCTCGAGCGCTGAATTAACCCTTTCGCGTGAGAGGACTGGGAATCTGTAGATTGCACTAGCGCCGGGGTTTCAAATCAATTAAGGTTGGGTAATAGTCGTGGTTTACGTAATCCTATATAGAGAGTCATTTTAGGAGAATAAATACAACAGGAAAATGATTCAGTGAACTCTTGCGTTGTATTAGAGTAATACCCCAAGGGAAGGGGATTGCTGTCTGAAGAGTGTTTAGGAGACAGCAAGGTTAAGGCTGGTTTTAGACTTGGAACCACCACTGGCTGAGTTTAACTCGCCTAAGACGTACCAGGTACGTGGTTTCTTGGTTTATGAAAACCAAGGCCTTGAGGCGGACGCACCCAATGTGAGAGGGGACCTCTGGAGGTAAAAGCAAGTCAAAAGGGAATAGATAACTGTACCATGAGAGCGAGAGACAGACAGAGAGAGAGAGAGAGAGAGAGAGAGAGAGAGAGAGAGAGAGAGAGTTGAACACTTTTCCAGTTACACTAAAAATGGGTTCTGGCAAGAGCAAACAAAGGGAGAGTCCACACAAAATTTGGAATGGCCAACCAAAAATACAATACATGCTAAATAAGTACCACCCAGAATGTGTAAAGCAGTTAGAATTGTGGATTAAGGAATGTGGTTTTCCTGATGGAGGAAGTTTTACTAAAAGACAGCTGGAAATATTAAGGTTGAGGTAGGAGGAGAGAAAGAAGGAGAAAAGGGACGGAAAGATCGAACCTATGAATTGGAGTGCTTCTTGTATGTGGAAGGCTGAGGCTGATATCAGAGAAAGGAATTCTCAAGTAAAGGATAGATCAAATACACGTACAAGCACCAGTGCACATGTGGGAAACAACCTGACGAAGCTGTACAGTGTCTTAAATCTGTTTCAGACCCTGACCTTGATGACTTCTCTTCGAGACCTGCTGACCCCCCCCCCCCCCCCACGAGATCCACCTGGTGAAAGTTCCACGACAGCGACCACCGCCTCAGGGCCTGCTAGATCACCGATAGCACACCATACCCACAAAAACCGAAGCAAGAAGGCCAAAAGAAGGACGACCACTCCAAGATGGAAAGGCATCCAAGGCCTGTCCGTGATCACCCCCCGACGGATGATGAGTCACACGGTGAGGGTACTGGTGTACGGTCATCTAACCAGGTCGTTCTGCAAGACCCAATGGTTGAAATTGCAGGTCCAGAAGGGCGCCCAGTGTTGGGCCACCAGCCATGGACCATGACGGATCTGGAAAGTGCCTGTGGGCAGTTGCCTGACCCACGCGAGGTTGGAGCTAATAAGAAGTGACAAATTTCTGTACTGAGTTCCGTCCCACGTCACAAGAGATGAGACGTCTCCTGGGATGAAAACTAAGTGCCAATGTCACCAAACACAAGGATACCTGGCCAGCTGCAAACGTGCATGCCAGAGCAGCCAACCCGCAAGTGGAAGAGAAGGGAGACTTTAATGCTTTTGTTGCAGCGCTGGCAACCGCCTGTAGGGAGGCATTCCCAGTGCGAATGGACATGACCAAAACAGCAATGTGAAAACAATGGGAATGTGAGAGAGTGTCCCAGTACCTTATGCACCTCACTGAAGTCCATAACGCCCATAGTGCACTGAGACGACATGAGGATATAACGACGGCAGAAATCACACTGTATGAGGCACACCTGAGGAACAGCTTCATCAATGGAATGAACGAAGAAATAGCGAAAAAGGTAAAAGACACATATATTACCTGGGACACGGGAAAGCTGAATTTGATAGAACAACATGCGATACGTGCTGAAATATTGCTTACCCAAGAGAAGGATAATCGGAAATTAAGATGGAACAGCAAACACATAAAGCTCACACTCTGATGCAAATGGTCACCCAGCTGTTCGAGGGAGGTGCTGCAGGAAGGGAGAGAGGCAGAGGGGGAGGTCACGGAAGAGGAAGAGGTCGCAAAAGAGGCACTGATAGAGGGAGATCTGGTGGGCGCTTTGTTTGCAGAGCAATGGACCATTGGGTGAGATGATGCCCCACACAGACAGCCTCACTCGGCCCTGGAGGTGGGACAGCAGGATGACTAACAGGGGAAGGCTGAGATGGAGGTAAGCAGCTCACAAGGTACAGGTAACCCTTTTTCCTTTATGCTTGGCAACGAAGACTCGCTTATGCTAATCTCTTCTACTAACCTTTCGCACACTGAGACATATCTCACCTCAATGTTCAGCACTGAGTTGGCAAAGTGTGGACGGTATGTCCAATATCACAATGATGTGTATAAGTCGATGCCCGCCTCTATGTTATATGTGAAAGTACATCAGTTACCTTTTTGGTAGATACAGGGGCAACATACTCAGTCCTTACATTAAGCCAGTTTAGACAATCGACACAAATAAAGATGAGTGAAAGGTTCATGAACATAATGGGTGCATCAGGAGTCATGGTGCGGGAGAGATTTTCTGCACCTCTACTAAGCAAAACGAGTAAAAGGGAAACATTCCAATTCTCCTTCTTGTTATCGGAATTTTGTCCTTTAAATTTGATTGGCCGGGATCTCACACGGAGACTCGGGTTGGATTTGGTCAGTACTCCGAGCTTGCAGATAATTCAAAGAAACGATTTACCAGTGCAGTCTGTAAAATATGACCTAATACCCCTGATGTATGTCTATGAGTGGCTATTAATCCAGAGAGCGAGAAGTTCAGTGAGCAATTCACTCGCCCTGGAAGCAAGTAACTATGTTAATCCTATTTAACACCGATTTACTTGCCAGAGACATGCTGCACTGCACAGCACACATACACCGTGATGGTCCTGACGAACCATATGAGAAGGATTGGTTCAGGAGATTGGTTAAACCAGATCAGTTGTTATTGTGTGAATTTTATTGGAGTGATCTCAGATGTGCAGTCAGTGTGAACTTATCTAAAGTATCTGTGACAGCAAGTAGACCCTATTTTGTTGATGTGGAAGATTCCGCTCTCACGTGTCACTGGCGAAGGCGTCTAGTCACAGGTGGTAGAATTTAGGAGCATGGGTGCTCAAGGCACAAAGAATGAAAGGTTGGGTCTTCAGGTATGATGTGGGTATCTGGTTAAATGCAGATATGCGGACATATAAGAAGAAACTAAATTGGCTAACTCAGGAAGATAGGACAGTTCAGGTAATGCCCGCTAGCCCTGAGAAGCCTAGGGGGATAGCCTGGCATTTCCCTAAGATAGAAGTCTCAAACCCAAGATTAAAAATGGTTCCTACTGAGTTGTGGACAAAGGGCAAACATGATGTGGGGCTCATATGGGGCTGTGAGCCCATAAGGATAACCCCGAAGTCTAAGTATCGTCCTTGCAGAGCACAGTACCTGTTTAAACCCAAAGCCATAGAAGGAATTACTGCAGTCTTTGAATTCCTCCAAAGGCAGGAGTGATAATCCCCTGTGAAAACTCACCAGTGATAACCCGCATTTATCCGTTCAAAAAGGCAAACATTCCCGGTGAACCGGAGGAATGGAGATTTGTTCAATACCTGCAGGATGTCAATGACGCTGTTGGTCCACGTGCCTCAAATGTTCCCAATCCCTGTACTATATTGGCTCAAATTCCACCGGACAGGAAATGGTTCCCTGTTGTGGATTTAGCAAATGCCTTCTTTAGTGTATCAGTACTCTCAGATAGTCAATTCTGGTTCGCTTTTTCATTCAAAAGGAAATCATATAACTTCACGCGAGGTTATTGTGACTCCCCCACCATATATAATGTGGCTCTACGCAGGAGTCTGGAGACTCTTGTCCAAACCCCGGGGTCAGTGCTGCTGCAGTATGTAGATGATTGCTTGATAGTGGCACCAACAAAGGAACAATGTGGAAGGAGACCCTTGCATTGCTCTGCCATCTAGTGCGGGAAGGGCACAAAGCCAGTCTCGCAAAGCTACAATTTGTGCAACAACAGGTGAGGTTCTTAGGTCACCTAATATCTGAACAAGGGAAGGCTATTGGTCACGAAAGAGTTCAAGCAATCCAGCAAATTCCAATGCCTCATACGAAGAGACAATTTCTATCCTTTTTGGGTATGTGCTCCTATTGTAGGATGTTTATCACACATTACGCAACCCTCGAGGCTCCCTAAGTGACAGAGCCCATGGAAAAGGGTTGCAGAACCAGAATCCATTACAGTGGACCCCAGAGGCCGAAAGTGCCTTTGCTGAATTAAAAAGGGTCTCTCCAAACTACACCTACACTGGGGATTCTGAACCCAAACCAGCCTTTTGTACAAACGGTAGATGATTAGCGTGGCTGCATGACATCTGTGCTCTTCCAGGATCATGGAGGAAGATTGAGGCCGGGAGCATATGTTTCAGCTACACTAGACCCTGTAGCAGCAGGATTGCCTCAATGCCTGTGAGCTGTGACTGCAGCTGAAAAGGCTGTTGTGGCATCCAGGGATATAGTTGGCTGTGGTGAATTAACCCTTCTGGTCCCACATGCAGGATCCTGACTGCTTTCCGAGCAAAGGACGCACACATGTCAGCAGCACGTTGGCTCCGATACAATACTGTGTTATTGGAGACGCCTAACATTATAATAAAGCGATGTAACGCCGTTAACCTGCGAGCCTTCTCCCCACAGAAGGAGACAGAGACACACACGACTGTGTTGCTGTATCTAATGAAAGTTGCAGCCCTCGACCAGATTTGCATGATTCACCATGTCAGAATCCAGATATGGAGTTTTTTGTGCATGGGTCAGAATTCAGGAGCAAGGGGACAGGCCGGAATTGTGTTGGGTATGCTGCAGTGACTATCTACGAGGTAGTCAAAGTGGGATCACTACCCTTTTCATCTGTCAGGGCCAGCAGCGGAGCTGATTGCCTTGACTGAGGCCTGTTAGTTGGCTGAGGGAAGGACAGTGAATATTTACACCGATAGCAGATATGCCTTTGGGGTTGTACATGATTTTGGAACCCTGTGGAAATACAGGGGATTCTTGGCCTCCACCGGAAAGCCCATCACACACCGCGACCTGATTTCCGACCTCCTGGAAGCAGTCCTGTTGCCTAAATCAATCGCTTTGTGTAAGTGTGAAGCTCACACAAAAAATAAGATCTTATTTCCCAAGGCAATGCAAGGGCAGACTCAGCAGCAAGAACGGCAGCCCAGCAGCTGCCAACTGAGCAGATTGACATGTGTATGCTAAAAATTTGTACCCCAACAGCAGATGTACGGGAGTTACAGTCACAGGCCACACCAAAAGTAAATCGTGAGTGGACGAAAGCAGGATGCAGCATGAGGGAAGGAGTATGGTGTGGTCCCAATGGGAAACCCTGTCTACCACCATCATTATTTCCATGCTATGCCAAACTGACACACGGTAAGGACCATGTGTCAAAAGGGTGGGCGTACGACTGTATTTTGGCACACTGGTACACTAAGGGATTTACTCATTAATCCCAGGAATATTGTTTTATCTGTGTCACTAATAATATGGAAAGGGGAATACAGATAAGTCATGCAGCACACCCCCAACCCCAAAAATGTTTTGTACATTTACAGATGGATTTCATTGAGCTAACGCCCAGCGAAGGGAAAAGGTATTGTATGGTAATAGTTGATATGTTTTCCAAATGGGTGGAAGCGTTCCCCACATCTAAACAGGATGCCATTGCACTAGCCAAGGCTTTGCTAACTGAGATAATTCCGAGATGGGGCATCCCTGAAAGGATCAATAGTGACAATTGGGACACCATTTGTCAATAATGTCTTACAGCAGATCAGTGATTATTTGGTAAAATATATGAGACAACTCTGTGCCTACCACCAAGTGAGTCGTGGGGCAGTGGAAAGTGAAAACGCTACCCTAAAACATAAATGGAAAAAATGTCGTGAAGAACTAGGGGTGACAGGGACAAAGGCACTTCCGATTGTGCTAATGTATATGAGATTGAGGAGGAGAGGAAGAGTTAATCCTAGCCCGTTTGAGATTTTGTTTCTTAGATCGCCCAACACAGGAATGGCCCAAGACCTAAGGTAAGACAGATAACAGGCCGCTGTGAGGATGAGATGTTGTTTTACTGTATAAAACTCTCTGCACTTTTGTCTCAAATACAGAATCAAGTGAAAGCAGAACTACCCCAACCAGCAGGAGGGAAGCTGCATGATCTAGAACCTGGGGACTCGATAGTGGTGAAAGACTTCAGGAGGAACAACTGGAAGGCGAAGAGGTGGCTTGGACCATTTCAAGTGCCCCTCACAACACAGACAACAGTTAAGATCGCAGAAAGCCAAGTGGATACACACCAGCCATTACAAGCGTGTAGCTGAGCCCGAGGAGATATCAGACAGCACCGGAACCAATTAAGTGCAAGTAGTGATTAGAAGCCTTATACGGTTATAGAGCTGCCGCAGCTCACACATGGGCGATGTACAGGGCACACCAGAGCAAGGGAAGATACCACCAAAAAGCTGTGTTTCGGATAGGTGGTGTCTGAGGAAAGGCCTGGTGTTTCCTAAACTTTTTTTGATGTATAGCTATTACGGCTCTGTATTTCTTTGTAATTGTTGCTGTAGTTGGGCTTAATGTCATAAAATGACAAAACGGGGGAAAATGAAATGGGAAATTATCAATTTAATTTGAAATTAATTATCCATTTGCTGCGAAATTTAAAGAGAATGCTTTTCTTTAATTCAATGCTGTACTGATCTTTGTAAACGATGCTTTGATGAAGGGTTGCCGTCAGCTTCACTCTGTGTGAATTCTGTATACATTCTACTTGACCTTGCGATAGTCGAACTCAGCGAAGGCTGAAGAACCATTATGTCTGAAAGACCAGGGAATTGCCCTTGAGAGTGTGATAAGGAACACTATTTGGCAAGCATCTGTACAATGTTTCAGTGCTCTTTGCATTAAGGCATCTGGCGTAGCGTAGTGAGTCAATCCTGCAGGATTCAAAATAAAGATCCTTTCTTTGCTCCTGCTAATAGTTGAGTAGATTTAATTTCCACGACAATGACCCTTGATTATATTTTAGTTGAGAAAATCTACAGCACCATCTTCATTGATCTGCTCTGATACTAGCTTAATAAACTGACCTTTCTTGTCGATCCATGTGTTTTCCATTTGCGTTGCTATTCTAGTTGCTTCTTGTAAATCCAATGTATCTGAGGAACAAATTATTCTCCCCAAATGGTGGACTCTAGAAGTATCCTCAATATTTTAATTATATTACATTGGCTGTTCTTTATTACAGGGTTTGTCTCTTCTTTTATGAAAAGAGATGGTAATTGAAAACTCTTCAGTCCTCTGACTACACTTCCATATCTATGGAGCATTAAATAGTTAAGATCAATCACTTTGCTGTTGTGTCCATTCCTCAGAAACACTCAGACATCCCATCCAGACCTAGCAAATGTATTAATTTACCATGTTATAAAACAAATTGGTTTGAATGGGGTTAAGCGAACCTGCTCGTTCAGTGATTGTAGTTAATGTCAATCTCCATGCATCAAATTATTTCACCAAAAGGTTTACTTCCTATTAATAAAGGGTCTTACAATATTATCACATCGTATCAGTAGGAACTTCACTTGCAGCACGACCCAGGAACAACAGTTCAAGAGTGAGGGAGAGCAGAGATCAAAGTCTGAGAACAATGCACGAGAATGTCCCAACAATGGACCAGAATATGACAACAATAGGCTGGAATGTTCCAAAACTGACCAGGGGTGTGCATTTGGGTCTTCACAATCTTCCTCAAGCTTTGGTGGATCTTAAATGTGCTTTGGCTGATTCAAGCTGATTTCTATCCTCTCCTCACTATTATTCCTGTTAAGTCTTTCTATCTGACTATGAATTCAATAATCTTTGTTGAACTAACTTACTGTCCTCATAATTTAAATACTGAAAAAAAGGAAGCTGTTGCCATGACTTGTGTCCACAAACTCCATTCCTAACCAAACAATTTTAATGCCAATATCTGAAGTGGAATCAAACTGCGTATATCTCCAACATGTACTTCGGCTCTAAGCTGATACTTATTTCCATATTCTCTCCTGCACCAATCCTGTTCACTATCAACTCCGCAATATCTCAGGTCTACCATTTTGTCTCAGTTTACCTGATGAATAAACCATCATCTGCACCTTTGTTATATCCAGATTCAACTGTTCCTATTCTTTTCCTGCCACAAATAATTTGACCAGAAATGGTTCTGTTCGTCAAGCTGGGAATTTGTGTTGCAGACGTTTCGTCCCCTGTCTAAGTGACATCCTCAGTGCTTGGGAGCCTCCTGTGAAGCGCTTCTGAGATCTTTCCTCCGCCATTTGTAGTGGTTTGAATCTGCTGCTTCCGTTTGTCAGTATAACTATTATGATAAGTCAAGCGGCAGTTTCAAACTACTATAAATGCCGGAGGAAAGATCACAGAATTGCTTCACAGGAGGCTCCCAAGCACTGAGGATGTCACCTAGACAGGGGACGAAACGTCTGCAACACAAATTCCCAGCTCGGCGAACAGAACCACAACAACGAGCACCCGAGCTAAAAATCTTCTTACAAACTTTGACCAGAAATGTTGACTGTTCTCCCTGAAAGGTGCTGACTTCAGGAGAGTCAGTGGGATTGTGATAATATCAATACACTTGCAATCAGAGCCCCAGGTTATTACTGTGGATAGTCAGAGCCTTTTTCCCAGGATACTAATCTCAATTACAAGGGGACGTAGTTTTAAGGTAAGAAAGGAAAGTTTAAAGGAGGTGTGAGACAGCTTTTTTGCACTGATGGTGATAAGTACCTGAAATGTGCTTCTGAAAGGTAATGGTGGAGGTGGATACAATAGCAATTTCTTGAATAGGTAGGGAATCAAGGGATATGGACCATGAAAAGATAAAAAGGATTTTCGTTTGGAAAGGCATCAAGTGTGAGCACAGTCTTATTGGGCCGAAGGGCCTGTTCCTGTGCTGTACTGTTCTTTATTCATTACTCTCTGTTTCCTCTATAGTTTAAATTAGATTAGATTACTTACAGTGTGGAAATAGGCCCTTCGGCCCAACAAGTCCACACCGACCCATTCCCCTACATTTACCCCTTCACCTGTTTGAGGTTTGGTAGTTCTTTAAAGACGAGCAACAACTGCCAATTTGCGACCACCATCCTACAACTCATCCGCTTTATCCTCAATTACAATGTCTTCACCTTTGACAACAGGTTCTTCATCCAGACACACGGTTCAACCACGGGGACCAAATTTGCACCCCAATATGCCAACATCTTTAGGGACATGTCTGAACAAGATTTCTTCTCTACGCAGGACCTCCAACCAACACTGTACACCAGGTGCATCAAAGACATTTTCTTCCTCTGGACCCATGGCGAAGAGTCACTGATGAAACTACACAGTGACATCAGCAAGTTTCATCCCACCATCACACTCACAATGGACTACTCTCTACTGTATCATTTTGGACACATGTATCTCCATCAAAGATGGGCACATCACTCTACCGCAAACCCACAGATAACCTCACAATGCTACATTTCTCCAGCTTTCACCCAAAACATATTAAAACAGCCAGACCCTATGGAAAAACCCTATGCATACACAGAATCTGTTCAGATGAGGAGGACTTGTTTAAAAGAGTTGCATCACTTCTTGGTACACTGTGTAGTACGTTCTAAGTGCTGAATGAAAGTTTCTATGCAACTCTGTAGAGGGGCTGAATGGTATATTCCTGTGCCTCAGTAAGAGCCTTGAGGAATTCTGTCAGAGACGTATTGTGTGACACTACACGGGAGGTAGGAGCACCAGTTGGCCATTCGGTCTCTGATGCACCATTCAGACAGATCAGAGCTGATCTGACTGTGGCTGAACCCCCTGTCCATCCCAGTGCCCAATAAACATGGGCTTCCTTGACCATCAAGGAGCAACTGAGCTCAGCCTTGATTATCTTCACTGCTCCCTGCAGATGAGAATGCCACAGCTAGCACAACTCTCAGGACAAAGGAGCATCCTCACCTCAATCTGAAATGGGAGCACACTTACAGTTAAAGTGATTGTCCTTGGACCAAATCACCTCCTATTTGTGACATGATGCACAACAAATAAGAACAGACGTAGACCATTCAACCCCCTCAAACCTGACCCACATAAGCACTGGCTGTCTAGTTGATCAAACACATATCAAATTCAGCCTTCACTGCTCTCAGGGCAACACATTATCAGATACATCCTTATCTCAGTCTGAAATGGAAGAGGCCACATTTTTAAACGTTCTCCAGTTCCCCTAGTTCGACACACCCGCACGTGCGGATCCATCCTCTCAGCATCCACCCTGTCAAAACCCCTCAGGGTCAGTTATGTCTCAATATGATCATGTCTATTTCTGCTGAACTTCAAAGGTTATCCATCCAAACTGCGCAACATTTCCACGTGGGATGAACTGGTCATCCCAGGAATCAACTGAGTGAGCTGTGTCCATACACCTTCTCGTGTAATTAAAGTCTTTCTAAGGTAAAGAGATTTTAAAAAGCCCGATACAGTCCTCCAGCTGTGATCTCAGTAAAACTGGGAATAGCTGCAGCAATGCTTCCTTCATGGGTGACTCCTTGCAAGAAACATTAAAATTGAGACAAGAGCTGGAGGACACTTGATTTTTCAAGTCTTAAATAGGGCAACTTTGATTGGTTACAGAGATGAAGTGATTTTTCTTCTTTTCTTAGAGTGCTGTTAGGCATAGAATTACAGAATAGAATCCTTACATTGCACAAGAAGCCATGTTGCCCCCCACGTCTGCACTGACCTCAGGCCCAACACCCCCACCAGATCCCTGCATTTCCCAGAACTAATCCAAATAATTTGCACAATCCTGGTCACTCTTGGGCAAATGTACCATGGTCAATCATGTAACCTGCACATCTTTGGGCTGGACTACAGAGTAGACACCCATGCAGACACAACGAGAATATGCATACTCCACACAGACTGTTGACCCAGACTGGAATCAAGCCCATGCTCCTGGCGCTGTGAGGCAGCAGTACGAACCATTAAGGTACTGTAACCTTACCTCCAAATTAATGTATAATTTGTTTGCTTGCCTTCCTCACAGTTAATGTAGTGATGATCTTTACGCTGCTTGATAACGAATGTGATTGTCTCGATGTGATACCCATTACTTGGTGGCCATGGTAGTGGCAGGTCGACTGATCGTTATCCTCAACCTGATCCTGAGACACATTCTGATTGTTTATTGAAAACACCACCGTTTCCTATAGGGCGTCCCCATGTGTAGTATCTATGCTGTAATGCTTGATATCGGGGAGGACGGTCCTGACTGGTTTGCCCACACTTTCACCTTCGATTGATTTGTGGCCATTTGTTGCCAGAAGCTGAATTTAAATATTGCAGTTAGAAAACTGTTCTGGGAACAGCGACTGTGCTGAGCTGTTTAAAGAACATCTTCTGGCATTTTATTCTCCCAGCTCAGTATTGGCTGGATAACACCCCCTGGCTTTGTGATGTAACAAGCGGAGTTTATTACTCTTGAGTCTGGGTCATAATTGAGTCCCTCCACCACATTCTAACCCGACTTTCCAATTTCCCCTGATTCTGCTGCCAATGTTTTCATCATCAGACACATGTTAATGACCAGCAGAGCCCACAGGAGACCAGTGGAGAGTCTCACAGGGATACTGAAATGCAAAGCTGAAGTAAATCCATCTTGTTACTGTTAGTGTTAACAATGTATTCAATATGGAGCCAAATGTTTCTGATAGGCTATTGGTCTACGTATCTACATGAATTGTGCTGGAATTGGGATTCATGATGCAGTTTCTCTGTTGCTGCATGGTAATTTTGCCTTTACCCTGACAAAGTTCAGGCAACAACTGAAGAAGGTGCTGAAATATCCCTTCACTCTAATCAATGAGAGAATCAATCAAATTCATTTGCTGTGTACTTATTGGGCCGAACGTCCTGTTTCCACACTGTCGGGATTCTATGAGGACATAGATGTGTCAGTGTTGGACTGGCCAAAGTTAAAATTCACACAACACCTGGTTATACTCCAACTGGTTTATTTGGAAGTACACAAGCTTTCGAGAGCTTAATTGGGTAGTTAGTGGGGCAAGATCAAGGAACACAGAATTTATTATAAATTCGGTGTCCTGTGATCCTGCCCCACTAGCTACCTGATGGAGGAACAGCTTCCAGTCAGTCCAGGTTTTTCTCATTTTAATTCAAATTCACAGCAATGAAGCAGCCTATCACAATGGTAACAGACTGAGAACGGGTTACTGAGGTGTCAGTGGGGGAACACTTTGGGGCCAGTGACCAAAGTTCGATTAATTTGAAAGTAGAAATGGTTTTGTGTGTGGGAAATCATGTCACACAAACTTGACTGATATTTTTGAAGAAGTAACAAAGAGGATTGATGAGGGCAGAGCGGTTAACGGGATCTGTATGGACTTCCGTGAGTTGTTTGACAAGGTTTCCCATGGGATACTGGTTAGCAAGCTTAGATCATATGGAATAAGGAATAATTAGCCATTTGAATTGGCTCGAAGGCAAGAGGTGGTGGTGTAAGGTTGCTTTTCAGACTGGACGCCTATGCACACTGATCTGCTCCAAGGATCGGTGTTGAGTCCACTGCTTTTCATCATTTATATAAATGATTTGGATGCAAACGAAGGAGGTATAGTTAGTAAGTTTGCAGATAGCAACAAAATTGGAGGTGCAGTGGACAGTGAAGAAGGTTACCTCGGAGTACAATGGGATCTTGATCAAATGGGCCAGTGGGCCTAGCAGTGGCTGTTGGAGTTTAATTTAGATAAATACGAGGTGCTGCCTTTTGGAAAAGCAAAGCAGAGCACGTCATATCCACTTAATGGTAAGGGTGTGTTGCTGAACAAAGAGACCTTGTAGTGCAGGTTCATAGTTCTTTGTAAGTAGAGTTGCAGGCAGAGAGGATAGTGAAGAAGGCATTTGGCATGCTTTCCTTTATTGGTCAGATGACTGACTCGGAATTAGGAGGTCATGTTGTGACTGTACAGGACATTGGTTAGGCCACATGCAATTCTGGTCTCCTTCCAAATGAAGAATGTTGTGAATCTTGAAAGGGTTCAGAAAATATTTCCAAAGATATTGCCAGGGTGGAGGATTTGAGCTATAGTGAGGGGCTGACATAAGCTGAGGCTGTTTTCCCTGGAGCGTCGGAGGCTTCCCAAGTTTCATAAAATCACGAGGGGCATGGATCGGACAAAGTCTTTTCCCTGGAGTGAGAGAGTCCCAAATTGAAGGGCATAGGCTTAGAGTAAGAGGGAAAGATATAAAATGGACCTAAGGAGACAACTTTTTCACATAGAGGATGGTGTGTGTATGGGATGAGCTACCAGAGGAAGTGATGGAGATTGGTACAATTACAGCATTTATAAGGCATCTGGACGGGTATATGAATAGAGGGATACAGGCCAGGTGCTGGCAAAAGAGACTAGATTAGGTTAGGATATCTGGCTGGCATGAATGAGGTGGACCAAAGGGTTTGTTTCCATGCTGTACATCTCTATGACTAAGTACAGTATAACAGAGCATTCAGGGCTCCCTTAGTGACAACAAGAGAGTGTTTGCACTGTGGTGATATTTGCACTCTAAATCTACACATCTATACATGACAAACACCTCAACGTACAGAGGCCAAGAGGGCAATCTGTCAAGACTTGAATTCTCTAACCAGAGACTGTGAGAACGCGAACATTTCTGGGTTGCATGGTAGATGGAGGTAGCTTCACAAATCAAAATACGTGTATCCTTCAGTTCCTTTGTTCAAAAAAAACTTCCTCATTTAAACTGACTAACAGTTCCAGTATCCACTGTCGTTTGTGGAAGAGAGTTCCAAACCTCTCCCACCCTTTGTGTGTAGATGTGCATCCTAACATTTCTCCTGAACGCTCTGGCTCTCATTCTCAGACTGTGTCCCCTCGTTAGACAATTGCCAGCCAATGGAAATCATTTATCTTTTTCTGTTAATGTCTTGGAGGACTTCACTCAGATCAGCCCTTCACCTTCAAGGTTCTTGCGAACATAGGCTTCATTTATATATAAAAAAACAGAAATTGTTCAGCAGGTCTGGCAAGCATCTGTGAGATAGAAAGTAGAGTAAATGTTTCAAGTTCGGAGACCCTTCTTCAGAACTAAGTTGCATGATCTCTCTTCATACCTTCAGAACATATGAAACGAGAACAGATGACAGAATACTAAAGTCAGGACATTCTGCAGCAGCAGTGACTTTGGCAGTCTCTGTCAATGGAAAATTGTACCAAGAATGCTACTCACTGGATTGTTATCACTGTTCTGGGGTCTGGATATGGCTGACCAGTCAATGAGATGGTGACGTTGTTGTTCAAAAGGTAAAACCAGAGAGCAGATTAGGAGCAGATTAAAGTAAGTCCACCATGTCTTTATGCCAAACCAGGAAAGCCAATAATGGCAAGAATGGTGTAGAACACCTTCGCCACCTGCTGAATTGGTCGATGTATTTTTCCATGTGAGGTGATCTGTCCCTTCAGGCAGCTGACAAGCTCCTTGTTTGAAACTCTGGGCTGATGCATTCCCAGAGATGCTGCCTTATACTGTCTGAAAGCTCCTATGGGAAACTGACACGACAGCATTGCTCAGCTTTGTGTCAAAACTCTGACAATGAACAAACTCATTACAAAAACAAGTTTAATCCCAATTATGAAGGGGCGTTGCTGTTTAGTATATCATAATGAAATAACAAAAAACAGAACCTGGGATCTCTCAGCATTAATGCTGCCCACACAAATACCATGAGCCCCATCACGAGATCACAAATAATTTCAACCAATGCTGCATCGAGGCAGTTTATTCCATGTGTGAAAATATATCTCAGAGCTGGTCTTCTGTTCTCTAGAGTAGGAGCTGACCTCTTTAAACAAGAGCATTTCACTCACTGATTGAAATGTGATTCTTCTTACACACTAAATGTGTGCAGTACTGCCGAGGTCAGCATTTATTCCACATCACTAATGGCCCAGGTTCTGGAGGAACATGAAGGGCTTTCCTGGAGGAAGGGACTGAGTGAATGAGATGGGCTTCCAACAATGGAGGTGTTACTGATGTCACTCTTATTGTCATTCTTCATCCTTCCCAAAGGGCAACTAGGGACGAGTAATAAACACTGGCCCAGCCAGTGATGCCCACATCCCATTAATGGATAAGAATAAAGTGATAACCCTGGAGCTTTCATCTACCTTAAAGCCCCTGGTCTGTATTCATCAGGATCATACCCATGTGTGGGGATAGGTGCCTTTTCCAAACTACAATCATAACACCAGTATCCCGAGATATATCATGGTGAGTACAGTTAGGATCACAGATGGATGTGAGAGGAGCCGAATTCATGGGTGACATGCTATGGGCATGTGATCATATGGCCTGTTCCTTTACATTTACTTAAGAGTGGTCCCTGTCAATGTCCCCTCTATCTCCACATTATGTGGGAGGAAGATATGATAAGCCATCTAAATACATTTTTTATATATTCCGTTAATTTGGACATCATCCTAACTTCGTCACTTGGGATAATTGGAATCCCTAGCACTGAGAGTGCCCTTGCAGTGTCATTAAACCAGATCTGAGTGAGCTGCTGTAATTGGGGTGGATGGTGTCTCAGCGGTCAGCATTGCTGCCTCACAGCACCAGGGACATGGCTTGATTTCCAGCCTTGGGCGACTGTCTGTGTGGAGTTTGCACATTTTCCCCGTGTCTGCATGGGTTTCCACCCACAGGCCAAAGATGTGCAGGTTAGGTGAATTGGCCATGCTAAATTGCTCACAGTGATAGGTGCTTTGTCAGGGGTAAATATAGTGTAGGGAAATGGGTCTGGGTGGGTTCCTTTTCAGAGGGCCTGTGTCGACTTGTTGGGCTGAATAGCCTGTTTCCATATTATAGGGAATGTAGTTTAATCTGATAGTGAGAGATATTGGGGTGGGTCTTCTCCTGGAACAAATGTTTACACTGTTTGTCACAAATTTGCTATGGGGCTTTCCCTTGGCTGGCCTGTCTGAACTCCTCCCTCATCCTGTTCCTGCAGATACTGCACAGGGTGTCCCAGCAATAATGACGGTGGGCAACAAAAGTGCATTCTGTGCAATATCTACAGCACAGAGACCCAGAGATGGAGAGCAGGAGGAAGTCTATGATTTTGCTCCTCACCATGTCTTGGAGCTTCATCCTCCTGTTGTTTATCTATGCTTTAAGTTTCTTACATTATGTTAGTCAAGGAGTCCATCCTGAAGATGACTCGCTTTTCCTGCATAACTTCACAAAACTTGGTTATATGCTGCAGACCCTAAGTTGGTGCACAAACAGGTTTATTTATGCGGCAACATTATCTCGGTTCAGAGTGAAGATCACGAACACAGCAAAGTAACGAGTGACACAAATTCCTTGCATAATGAATAAATAAAACTCCTTAGTGAAGCCACAGGAGGGTCCTGTTGTTCCAGACATGAAACAATTTTTCAAATTCATTCATGGGATGTTGGCGTCACTGCCCAGGCCCAGCATTTATTACCCATCCCTAGTTGCCCCTTGAGAAGTTGGTGCTGAACTGCCTTCTTGAACCGCTATTGTCCATGTAGGTCAACCCATAACGTTGTTAGGGAAAGAATTCCAGGAATTTGACACAGGGATATATTTCCTCTTCAAGATGGTGAGAAGCTTGGAAGGCAATTTGCATAAGGTGGTGTTCCCCTGCAGAATGCAGTTTCGTTTCTGGGTTTTAAGATGATAGCTTCCATTGTTCAGTATTTGGCCAGTGCATGTTCTTTTCCTGTTAATATGCGTTTTCAGTTCCCCATTGAGAGTCGGCTCGACTGTGACATCTAGGGATGGCAGATTGTTGTTATTGATTAGATTGCTGGAGTGACATGCTCCTGTGAAAATGTGGGATAAAAATGGTAATATTAGGGAACCAAGGATGACAGGTGAAAATGTGAGACCATCTATGAGGAAAAAGGAAGCATTCATAACGTCTAGGTAACTGAAGACAGACAAAGTTTTGGAAGAATATTGAGAATGTAGGACCAATCGGAAATGAGGAATTTAGAGGTTTCAAAGGGGTTATGAGATACCTTTTAGGAAAAATGTTTAAGGAAAATCCCAAAGCCTTTTATTCATATATAAGGAACTAGAGGTTGTCGAGAGAATTGGCTGGCTCACTCAAGGGCAAAGGAGGAAAGAAATGTATGGTGTCAGAGAAAATGGACCACATTCTTAATGAGTACTTTGTGTCAGTATTCACCGAGGAGAGGGACATGACGGACACTGAGGTTAGGGATAGATCTTTGAGTACTCTAGGTCAAATCAACATAAGGAGGGAGGAAGTGTTGGGTATTCTAAAAGGCATTGAGGTGGACAAGTCCCTCGGTCTGGATGGAATCTAGATCAGAGTGGTGCTGGAATCAGGTGAATCCTGATGAAGGCCTTTAGCCGGAAACATCGATTTTCCTGCCCCTTGGATGCTGCCTGACCTGCTGTGCTTTCCCAGCACCACACTGATCTAAACTCTGGTTTTCAGCACCTGCAGGACTCACTTTTGCTTGGATGGAATCTATCCCAGGACACTAAAGGAAGCGAGATCGGAAATAGCTGGAGCCTTAGCAGTTATCTTTGCAGCATCCTTAAACACGGGTGAGGTCCCAGAGGACTGGTGAATTACTAAAGCTGCCCCTTGTTTAAGAAGGGTAGCAGGAGTAATTCAGATCATTATCGACCAATGAGCCTGACATCCATGGTAGGGAAACCGCTGGAGAAAATACTGAGGGATAGAATTTAGTCCCATTTGTAAGAAAATGGGCTTATCAGTGACAGGCAACATGGTTTTGTGCAGGGAAGGTCATGTCTTATCAACAGAGTGGAATCACAGTTGGTGTGTTTGCCTCCTAGGTGCCAGGGTTTGTGATATCGTGGATCGTGTTTTCAGACTCCTTGAGGGGGGGATGTGGAGCATCCCCAAGTCATAGTCCACATAGGCACTAATGACAAAGGTAAGAGAAGGGATTGGGATTTAAGGCAAACATTCTGTTAGTTATGGTTGAAACTTAGAGCTAGACAAACAGAGTTGTTATCTCTGGTTTGTTAACCATGCCACGTGCTGGCGAGGTGAGGAATAGGAAGAGACAGGAGTTGAACACATGGCTAAAGGAATGTTGCAGGTGGAGGGAATCAGATACTTGGACAATTGAGGCTCATTCTGTGATAAGTGGGACTTCTACAAATGGGATTGTTTACACCTGAACCAAAGGGTACCAATATCGGCTGCAAGGTTGGCACAGTGGTTAGCACTGCTGCCTCACAGCGCCAGAGACCTGGGTTCAATTCCCGCCTCAGGCGACTGACTGTGTGGAGTTTGCATATTCTCCCTGTGTCTGCGTGGGTTTCCTCCTGGCGCTCCGGTTTCCTCTCACAGTCCAAAGATGTGCAGGCCAGATGAATTGGCCAGGCTAAATTGCCCGTAGTGTTAGGTGAAGGGGTAAATGTAGGGGTCCGTGTGGGTTGTGCTTCTGTGGGTCGGTGTGGACTTGTTGGGCCGAAGGGCCTGTTTCCCCACTGTAAGTAATCTAATCTAATCAAAAGCAATCCAATCCTGAGAGCAATCCGGAAATTTCCTCATGCTGTTTGAGAGAGTTTAAACTAACTCAGCTGGGAACCTGACTGTACATGAGGTTGAGAGTAGCGAGGTCATCAATAAGATTTCAAGGTGGAAAGCAGGAAGGTGGTTTGAAGTGCATCTACTTCAATGCCAGGAACATCCGGTATAAGGTGGGTAAATTGCAGCATATGTTGGTACCTGGGACTTCAATGTTGTGGTCATTTCGGAGACATAGATAGAGCAGGGACAGGAATGTTGTTGCAGGTTTCAGTGTTTAGATGTTTCAGTAAGAACAAGGAAGTTGATGAAAGAGGAGGAGATGTGGCATTGTTAATGAAGAACAGTATTACAATGGCAGGAAGTGATGGAACAGCATTAGCCACCCTCCAGTCTTACGGCACCTCATTTTGGCTGTCGATGACACACATAATGTTGGTTAGGGGTCCCTAGCTTGCCAGAATGCCCTGGGATCCAACTGATGAGTTCTTGAGGATTAAGCTACCTGTATTATTTTCAAGACTTCCAGCACCATCTCTTCTCTGTTGCGGATTCTTTCCAAAGCATCTCTATTTAATTCCCATGTTCCCAACTGCTCATGTCTTTCACCACAGTAAATTCTGATGGGAAATCTTTGTCAATACCCTACCCGTCTCCTCTGATTCCACACCTAGACATCATTGTTGCTCTTTCCAGGCCTCTATTCTTTCCTTATTTATTGTTTCGTCCTTGTGGAAACTTGTCAAAAAGCTTCTGAAACTTCAAATAAAACATATTTCCTCCCACCATTCCCCTCCCTCATTCTTAACTATTCTACCAATTATTCTGCCTATAGCCATACCAACAAATAAAATCAAATAGGTTCAGAAAAAGAAATATCTTTTATAAAACATGTCTCCCATTGTTTCTAAGAGTCCAGTTAGTCTTTATTGTCATATCCTTTCTAATACATTCCAACACATTTCAAACTTATTGTCAGGCTAAAACCATTTGGTTTCAGAGTATTTGCTCAAAGGGTTTTGAGAGTCCCTTGTGTATCAATCTGAAAAAGGTTGCTTACAGGTTCCACGGGTGGTAGATTGGATTAGATTGGATTACTTACAGTGTGGAAACAGGCCCTTCGGCCCAACAAGTCCACACCGCCCCGCCGAAGCGTAACCCACCCATAACCTGACATCTACATCTACCCCTTACCTAACACCACGGGCAATTTAGCATGGCCAATTCACCTGACCTGCACATCTTTGGACTGTGGGAGGAAACCGGAGCACCCGGAGGAAACCCACGCAGACACGGGGAGAACGTGCAAACTCCACACAGTCAGTCGCCTGAGGCGGGAATTGAACCCGGATCTCTGGCAAATAGAGAAGGCAAATCAAATGCTGGCATTTATTTCAAAGCGAGTGGAGAATAAAAACAGGGAGGTGTTGCTGAAACTGTACAAGGTACGAGTCAGACCACACCCAGAATATTCTGAACAGAATAATTGCATTGAAGACAGGCAAGAAAAGCTTCACTCGACTGATCTTGTCAATCGAGGGCTTTGCTCATGAGAAGATCATGAGTGAATTGAGTTTGAACTCATTGCAGATTAGAAGAATGTGTGAAATATTTCATGAAACATTCAAGATTCCAAAGGGTTTGGACAGGGTAGGTGCCTGAAAGTTAGAAAATAGATTGGTGCCCACCATGGCTGTTTTGACCATGATGTTATTCCAATCTAATACCATCTGCCTTCAAATGACCCATATTGCTCTACTCGCTATATGTTCATATGTCTGTCTAAATGCCACTTGAAAACTTTGCTAACATTTCTGCTTCTACAATCTCCCAAGGCACTTTCTGTTCTTTACACAAAAAAAAACACTTGCCTCAGACATCTCATTTAAACATTTCTGTCTCACCTCAATCCTATGCGCCATTGTATTTGTCACTTGCACATTCAAAGAGATTTCAACTATTCACATTATCCTTGCCTCTCCTAATTTCATATTCCTGTACCTGGTCGCCCCTCAGTCACTTGCACTCTGACAAAACAATCCAAGTTTGTCCAATCTCACCAGAAATCTAACACACTCTAAAAACATCGAACACAGGCAACATTCTGGTAATCTGCTTTTGCGCCCTTAGGGTGAGAGGGGAAAGATATAAAAGAGACCTGAGGGGCAACTTTTTCACGGAGAGGGTGGGACGTTTATGGAATGAGCTGCAAGAGGAAGTAGTGGAGGCTGGTACAATTGCAACATTTAAGACGCATCTGGATGGGTATATGAATAGGAAGGGTTTGGAGGGATATGGGCTGGGTGCTGGCAGTTGGGACTAGATTGGGTTGATTTACCTGGTCGGCATGGACAGGTTGGACCAAAGGGTCTGTTTCCATGCTCTACATCTCTATGATTCTATGATTCTAAGTTGCCCACAGTGTTAGGTGCATTAGTCAGAAGTAAAATGTAGGGGAATGGGTCCGGATTGGGTACTCTTCAGAGGGTCTTGTTGGGCCAAATAGCCTGTTGACACACTTTAGGGAATCTAATCTAATGAGGAGTAATGTGTTTCCTCAGAGGATGGTGTATCTGTGGAAATCCTTACTGCAGAGGGGTGTTAAGGCTGGGTCTTTTAGTATATTTACAGTAGAAATTGCCACATTTTACTTAAGCAGGGAAACAAGGGTCACATGGAAAACACAGGAAAGTAGAGTGTGGGATCATCAGATCTGTCATGATCTCATTCAATCGCAGAAATACCTGATGGGCCAAATGGCTTAATGCCACTTCTGTGTCGCATGATCTTCGCTTAATCAGTTTCAATACTCAACTTCTCTTCATAGCAAGTGCTCACCATACCAGACAACATTCTGGTGAACCTCCTCTGCACCCCCTTCAATACATCCACATCCTTCTGGTGATGCGGCAACCAGAACTGTACGCAGTACTCCAAAGTCCAATACAACTCTGACATGACCTGCCAGCTCTTATACTCAATACCCTATCCGATGAAGGAGAACATGCCATATGCCTTCTTGACCACTCTATCGAACTCCGTTGCCATCTTCAGGGAAAAATTAACCTGAACGCCCAGATCTCTCTCTACATCAATTTTCCACAGGGCTTTGCATTTCCCATGAAGTTCGCTCTTGAATTGGATCTTCTAAAATGTACCACCTCGCATTTGCACAGATTGAACTCCATCTGCCATTTGTCCGTCCAACTCTCCAATCTATCTATATTCTGCTGCATTCTCTGACAGTCCCCTTCACTATCTGCTACTCCAACAATCTTAGCGTCACCTGTAAATGTGCTAATCAGACCACCTATCTCTTCCTCCAGATCACTTATGTATATCCTAAACAGCAATGCTCTCAACACAGATCCCTGTGAAACATCAGTGGTCACAGTTCTCCATTTTGAGAAATTGCATTCCACGACTACTATCTGTCTTCAGCAGGCCAACCAAGTCTCTATCCAACCAGCTAGCAAACCCTGGACCACACACAACTACATTTTCTCCATCAGCCCACCATGAGGAACCATATCAAACGCCTTCCTGAAGTCCATTCATATGGCACTTACAATATTTCTCTCATCAGTCACATTTGTCATTTCTTCAAAGATTTCTGTTAAGTTGGTAAGATATGACTTTCCCTGCACAAAACCATGTTGCCTATCACTAATAAGCCATTCTAAATGTCAATGGAACCCATCCCTCAGTATCTTCTCCAGTAGTTTCCATACCACTGACATCAGGCTCACCAATCTATAATTACCTTGATTATCCCCTGCTGCCCTTTTTAAACAAAAGGAAACATTACCAATTCTAGCTAGTGATCAAGCTTGCTGCAAAGATATCTGTTAATGCCCAGCTATTTCCTCTTTTGTTTCCCTCAGCAACCTGGGATAGATCCCATCTGGATCTGGGGACTTGCCTTTTAGAATACTCAACACTTTCTCCCTCTTTATGCTGTCTTGACTGAGAGTAGTCAAGCATCTATCCCGAAACTTAGCATCCATCATGTCCCTCTTCTCGGTGAACACTGATGCAAAGTACTTGCTAAGACTCTCACCCATTTTCTCTGACTCCATGCATAACTTTCCTCCTTTATCCTGAGTGGTCCAAAACTTTCTCTCGTTACCCTCTTGCTCCTTCTGTGTGAATAAAAGGCTTTGGGATTTGCCTTAACCCCGTTTGTTAAAGATAATTCATAAGCCCTTTTCGTCCTTGTAACTTCTCATTTCAGATTGGTCCTACTTTCCTGACGTTCTTCCAAAGCTTTGTCTGTTTTCATCACCTTGACCTTATGTATGCTTCCTTTTGCCTCCTAGATAATCTCACAATTTCACCTGTCATCTATGGTTCCCTTATCTTGTCAGTTCTATCGCACTTTTGCAAAGGAACATGCCTGTCCTACACTATAATCAACCTCTTTATAAAAGCTTTCCATGCATCAAATGTGGATTTGCCTTCAAAAGGCTGCTCCCAATCCACATTCTGACTTCCTGCGAAACTTTGCTATAGTTGGCCTTCCCCCAATTTAGCACTCTTCCTCGACGACCACTCTCGTCTTTGTTCATAAGTATTAAAAAACTTATGGAATTGTGATCACTATTTCCAAAGTGTTCCCCCAGTGAAAGTTCAACCACCTGGCCAGGCTCATTGCCCCAAACAAGGTCCTTTCCTGCCCCATCCCAAGTTGGACTATTTACTTACTGCTCTATAAAAAACTTCTGCATGCTCCTTACAAATTCTGCTCCATCTAGACCTTTAAGAATAAATGAATCCTAGTCATTTTTGGGAAAACAAAATCTCCTATCACCACCACCCTGCTGCTCCAACATCTTTCCATAATCTGGTTGCATACTGTCCCCCTGTCTCACGCTCATGGTTGGGAGGCCTGTAGTACATCCCCAACATTGTTATCGCAACCTTCCTATTTTTGAGCTCTGCCCATATTGCCTCACTGATCGGCTTCTCCATAGTGCTCTCCTTCAGCACAGCTGTGATATCCTCTCTGACCGGAAATGCAACTCCTCCATCCCTTTCACCTCTCTCTCTATCCCGCCTGAAGCCTTGATATCCTGGGATACTTAGTTGCCAATCATGCCCTTCCCTCAACTAGTAAGAGTAATAACATCTCAGATACTAATCAAAATCCAAAGTTCATCTGCCTTACCTACTACGCAAATGCATCTCAGACCAGCAGTCCCTTTGTGTCATCATCTGCTCTCTGTCTTCTCTTCCCCTTAGTCACGCTGACTTCATTATCCAGCTCCTCACAGGCTTTAGTTGCTACCTCCTTACTGTCCACTCACCCTCTCAATTGGTTACTATTTCCCACCACATTAGTTTAAACCTTCCCTAACAAATATGTTCTCAAACTTATTCAAATAGGAAAGTTGTGAATTTAGCAGCTTTTCTCAGTCAGATTCGGTTCCAAACATAGGGAGTATCGCACAAACTGGAGGAGGTTCCGAAGGTGGAGATGGTTGTGTGGGACGGTGAAGTTTACATAGGTGAGTGTGAAAGAGCTGAAGAAAGATATGGAGATAAGTAGAGGGATGGAGCAACTAGATGAGCTAACATTGAAAATCAGCCTTAAAGGAAGTGGAGAGTCACATGGATTTAAGTAGGTGCTACAGATCAGGAATTCTGCAGGGGCTTGAAGCAATTACCCAACTCAGGAAGATTGTAAACGCTCGACAGATTGGGATTGTCATCAGGACTGAATAAGGTTCCACAGAAAGGGAGGGCTTTAGGGGCTGCAAGATTTTCTGAACATAGTGGAAGTGTTGGAGCAGTTTCCAAAGATGGCAGTTTTTAGGCATTGCAGTAAGATACACTGAAAAATAATGTTTCTGGTGTTAGTGTATGAAAGAATCGGAAGCTTCATGGGTCTGGAGAAACTAAGTCAGTTATGGACGGTTGTTTAGGCTGGAGAGGTGTACACAAGGCGGCGGCATGGTGGCTCAGTGGTTAGCACTCCTGCCTCACAGCACCAGGGTCCAAGGTTTGATCCCAGCCTTGGGCGACTGCCTGTGTGGAGTTTGCAAATTCTCCCCGTGTCTGCGTGGGTTTCCTCCGGGTGCTCCGGTTTCCTTCTACAGTCCAAATATGTGCAGGTTAGATAAATTGGTCATGCTAAATTGCCCATAGTGTCAGGTGCATTAGTCAGAGGGAGATGGGTCTAGGTGGGTTACTCTTTGGAGGGTTGGTGAGGACTTGTTGGGCCAAAGGGTCTGTTTACACACTGTGGGGGAATCTAATCTAAAAAAACCTCATAGAGAGACGTATAGAAATTTGGACATTAGTGACAGCATTGCCTTCAGATACTGACATACAGTGTAGGAACGCAAATAGTCCTGACAAATGGAGAGTGAAAGAGGGACTGGAGAAGTTTGCAGTTAGGGAGTGGAAGACATTACAGATGTAGGGGGGTTAAGGAGGGTGGTGGAGGTTAGAGATAGGAAGGCTGCAGAGACTGCAGGGGATCACACTGAGAGGGAGATTTCTAAGAATAGGGGAAGGTAACAAATATAGAGAAAGTACAGTGCCTAAAGAGGTTTCAGAAATCAGGTGGTTTCAAGGTGCAAGAAAATGTTACAAAGACAATAGACAATAGACAATAGACAATAGATGCAGGAGTAGGCCATTCTGCCCTTCGAGCCTGCACCGCCATTCAATATGATCATGGCTGATCATTCCGAATTAGTATCCTGTTCCAGCCTTATCTCCATACCCCTAGACTCCACTATCTTTAAGAGCTCTATCCAATTCTTTCTTAAAAGAATCCAGAGACTGGGCCTCCACTGCCCTCTGGGGCAGAGCATTCCACACAGCCACCCCTCTCTGGGTGAAGTAGTTTCTCCTCATCTCTGTCCTAAATGGTCTACCCCGTATTTTTAAGTTGTGTCCTCTGGTTCGGCATTCCCCCATCAACGGAAATATGTTCCCTCCTGCCAGAGTGTCCAGTCCTTTCATAAGCCTATACGTTTCAATCAGATCCCCTCTCAGTCTTCTAAACTCAAGGGTATACAAGCCCAGTCGCTTCAGTCTTTCAGTGTAAGGCAATCCTGCCATTCCAGGAATTGACCTCGTGAACCTACGCTGCACTCCCCCAATAGCCAGAATGTCTTTCCTCAAATTTGGAGACCAGAACTGTACACAGTACTCCAGGTGTGGTCTCACCAGGGCCCTGTACAGCTGCAGAAGCACCTCTTTGCTTCCATACTCAATCCCTCTTGTTATGAAGGCCAGCATGCTATTAGCCTTCCTCACGACCTGCTGTACCTGCATGCTTGCCTTCATTGACTGGTGGACAAGAACACCCAGATCTCTCTGAACAGCCCCTTTACCTAATTTGATACCATTGAGGTAGTAATCTGCCTTCCTGTTCTTGCCACCAAAGTGGATAACCAGACATTTATCCACATTAAACTGCATCTGCCATGCATCTGCCCACTCACCTAACTTGTCCAGGTCACCCTGTAATCCCCTAACATCCTCATCACATTTCACCCTACCACCTAGCTTTGTGTCATCAGCAAATTTGCTAATGTTATTGCTGATACCATCTTCTATATCATTTACATATATTGTAAAAAGCTGCGGTCCCAGCACGGATCCCTGCGGTACCCCACTGGTCACTGCCTGCCATTTTGAAATGGAGCCGTTAATCACTACCCTTTGTTTCCTATTAGCCAACCAATTCTCTATCCAATCTAGTACTTTGCCCCCAATCCCGTGCGCCCTAATTTTACTCACTAACCTCTTGTGTGGGACTTTATCAAAAGCTTTCTGAAAGTCCAGGTACACTACATCCACTGGATCTCCCTCGTCCATCTTCCGAGTTACATCCTCAAAAAATTCAAGAAGATTAGTCAAGCATGATTTCCCCTTCATAAATCCATGCTGACTCTGTCCTATCCTGTTACTATTATCCAGATGTGCCGTAATTTCATCCTTTATAATAGACTCCAGCATCTTTCCCACCACTGATGTCAGACGAACTGGTCTATAATTTCCTGCTTTCTCCCTCCCACCCTTCTTAAAAAGTGGCACAACATTAGCCGCCCTCCAATCCTCAGGAACCAACCCCGATTCTATTGAACTCTGGAAAATAATCACCAGCGCATCCACGATTTCCCGAGCCACCTCCTTCAGTACCCTGGGATGCAGGCCATCAGGTCCCGGAGACTTATCAACCTTCAGACCTAACAGTCTCTCCAACACCAAATCCTGGCAAATAGAAATTCCCTTAAGTTCAGGTCCTTCAGCCACTGTTACCTCAGGGAGATTGCTTGTGTCTTCCCCAGTGAACACAGATCTGAAGTACCCATTTAATTCCTCTGCCATTTCTTCGTTCCCAGTAATATATTCCCCTGCTTCTGTCTTCAAGGGCCCAATTTTTGTCCTAACCATTTTTTTGCCTTGGACATACCTAAAAAAGCTTTTACTATCCTCCTTTATATTCTTGGCCAGTTTACCTTCGTACCTCATTTTTTCTCTGCGTATTTCCTTCTTACTAATCCTCTGTTGTTCTTTAAAAGCTTCCCAGTCCTCCGTTTTCCCGCTTATCTTCGCTAAGTTATACTTTTTCTCTTTTAACCTTATATGTTTCTTTACTTCCCTTGTCAGCCACGGCCGCCCATGTCTCCTCCTGGGATCTTTCTTCCTTTTAGGAATAAACTGATCCTGCATCTTCTGCATTATACACAGAAATATCTGCCATTGTTCCTCCACGGTCTTCCCTGTTAAGGTATTAAACCATTGAACTTTGGCCAGTTGCTCCCTCATAGCTCCATATTTCCCTTTATTCAACTGAAATATTGTCACTTCAGATTGTACCCACTCCCTCTCAAATTGCAGATTGAAGCTTATTGTATTATGGTCACTACTTCCCAATGGCTCCTTCACTTCGAGGTCACTGACCAATTCTGGTTCGTTACACAATACCAGATCCAGAATCGCCTTATCCCTGGTCGGCTCCAGCACCAGCTGCTCTAAAAATCCATCTCTGAGGCACTCCACAAAGTCTCTTTCTTGAGGCCCGATACCATCCTGATTCTCCCAGTCTACCTGCATGTTAAAATCCCCCAGGGATCGTTGTTGTGATCATAAGAATTTACAAAGAGACAGAGGTCTTTCAACACTGTAGGATAGTATGTAACAGAAGTAGGAAGGGTTTTAGCAACTGAAGGAAGTTACAAAGACCGGGAGGGTTAAAGACATTGGAGCAGGTTTGACATATATGGAATTTTCTAGGTTTTGAAGGAGGAGGTTACAGTGATAGGGAGCCCTGCCAGAACTTAAGAAGGTTACACAGATAGGGAGGGTTGTGGTGACTGAAGAATATTATTGAGATAGGGTGTTTATAGAGAAACAGGGAAAGAGGAACAGGTAATACTGAAGCCTGTGATCATTCTTTTCAGCGTTTCATGAACACGTGAACCGACATCACTATTCAATATGATCATGACTGATCATCTAACTCAGTACAATGTACCTGCCTTCACTTCATATTCTGATATTGTAGTGACTGGTGGCATTTAGTGATACAGAGGGCTGCAGTAACTGAAAGGGATTGAACAGAGATAGGGAGGACTGTGGAGGCTGTAACAGGTGACAGAGTTAGGAAAGATTTTACAGAGAAAGAGGTATGTAGGAATGAGATGTGGTTACAGTCACAGGGAGGATTATGGGAGCTCATGCAGGTGATGAAATAATTGTCGTCATGTCTGGGTGAGGTTAAAGGTGTAAAGGTTTGTTCTGATTGAAGGAGATTACATGCAAAGGGAGGGGAATTTGCAGTGATCGAGTGTGATTTAGAGACAGGAGGAGTTGAAAGTCATCTTTGGACTGCAGAGACTAAATTATGTGATAAGGAGAGTAACTCTGGATGGTATCCAGAGACAATGAAGATTCTAATAGCTGGTGGAGGTTATAAAGGTAGGGAAGTTTTTTTTGTAGAGTTGGGGGAAGGTGACATAGATAGTGAGGTTTGTAAGAGCATGACATGGTTACATATGTAGGAAGGTTTTTTTTCCAGCCTGGAAGGGATTACACTGACAGAGCTGGCTCAAGGGGCTAATAATTCTTTTTCACCCAAAAGGAGGGCAAGAGGGTCTGAGGGAAATTACACAGATAGGGACAGATATAGGATTAATGGCAAATACAGAAACATGGAGGGTTGGATTGGTAGGAGGAGTCAACTGGGATAGGCAGGACTGTAGGGGTTTACAGAGATAGGGAAGGTACGATCTACTGGAGAAGGCTGCACTGATTCGGATTGGAATAGAGATATAGAGTTTTCTGTGGACCAGAGAAGTTACAAACAAGATGGCGATAATGAAGCCTGGGATCTTTCTCTTCTGTGTTCTTTGCCTAGTATTGTAACGTGTCGTGTCCTCAGTCATTGAATATAGAAACCCTCTACCTCATCCCTCTTCTGTTTATTGTGAGTGATCTTACCGTGCTACAGGACTGAGTAAAGGATCCAGACCTCTCTCTCCATCTGACATACAGGAGGCTGGAAGAACACAGTAAACCAGACAGCCTGGCTTGCTGTGTTCTCCCAGCCTCCTGTTTGTTTGCTTTGGATTCCAGCATCTGCAGATTCTTTTGTCTCTCTCCATCTCTCTGGCTGATGAACCACCTTCACAGAGGCGATAGACGAGACAAGAGTTGGGAATTCTGTTGTGTCAGGAAGTCCTTGACAGCAATAAAGAGGGCTCTGGATGCTACACATGATTAAACAGATAGAACAAAGAAATGTAGAGCACAGGAACAGGCCTTTTGGCCCTCCAAGCCAGTGCCGATCCAGATCCTCGATTTACAACTTGCACGTATTTTCTACAGCTCTGTATCCCTTTGCTTCCTGCCCATTTATGTATCTGTCAACTACATCTTAAATGATGCTATCGTGCCCACCTCTATCACCTCTGCTGGCAATGCGTTCCAGGTACCCACCACCCTCTGCGCAATGACCTTTCCACACACATCTTCCTGTAAACTTTTCCCGTCTGACTTTGAACACGTGACCCCTAGTAACTGAGTCCCCCACTCTGGGACAAAGCTTCTTGATATCCAACCTGTCTATGCCTCTCTGTCAGGTCCCTGCTCAACTTCCGTTTTTCTTGTGAAAATAATCGTCTTCTAGCCAACCTCTTCCCATACCTAGCACCCTCCAAACCAGGAAATATCTCAGTCAACCTTGTCTGCACCCTGTCCAAATCATTCATGTGGCGACCATAAATGTACACAGTTTTCTAAATGTGCCCGAAACAAAGTATTATACAACTGTAACATGACGTGCCAACTCTTTATTCAATATCCCATCCAATATGCATTCTTGACCACTCGATTGACCTGCATTGCCACCTTCAGGAAACAATGGACCTGAACACCCGGATCTCTCTCTACATCAGTTTTCCTCAGGACTTTTCCATTTACTGTACAGTTTGCTCTTGAGTTGTGTCTTTCAAAATGCAAAACATCACATTTATCAGAATTGAACTCCATCTGCCATTACTGCACCCAACACTCCAAACTATCTATATTCTACTGTAATCTCTGACAGTCCCCTTCTGTATTTGTGACTCCACCAATCGTAGTGTCACCTGCATACTTGTTAATCACACCATCAATATCTTCCTCCAGATCATTCAGTAGCTTGAGTAGCTTGGAGGGGCACTTGCAGGTCGTGGTGTACCCAAGTACCTGCTGCCCTTGTCCTTCTGGATGGAAGTGGTCATGGGTTTGGAAGGTGCTGTTGAAGGATCTTTGGTGAATTTCTTCAGTGCATCTTGTAGATAGCACACACTGCTGCCACTGTCACCGGTGGTGGAGGGGTTGAATATTTGTCGATGTGATGCCAATCAAGTAGGTTGCTTTGTCCTGGATAGTGTGAAGCTTCTTGTGGTATTGGAGCTGCACCCATCCAGGCAAGTGGGGAGTATTCCATCTCTCTCCTGACATGTGCCTTATAGATGGTGGATGAACTTTGGGATGTCAGGAGGTGAGTTACTCACCACAGTATCCCTAGGCTCTGACATTCGCTTGTAGCCAGTGTGTTTATGTGGTGAGACAATTTGAATTTCTGTTCAATGATAACCCCAAGGATGTTGACAGTGGGGAATTTAGTGATGGTAATACAGTTGAATGTAAAAGGGCGATGGTTAGAGTGTCTCTTATTGTTGATGGCCATTGTCTGGCATTTGTGTAGTGTGAATGTTACTTGCCACTTGTTGGCCAAAACCTGGATATTGTCCAGAACTTGTTGCAATTGAGCATGGATTGCTTCAATATCTGAGGAGTCAGGAATGGCGCTCAATACTGTTCAATCATTGGTGAGCATCCCTAATTCTGACCTTATGACAGAGGGAAGGTAATTGGTGAATTAGCTGAAGATCATTGGACCTAGGACACTACCCTGAGGTACTCCTGCAGAGATGTCCTGGAGCTGAGATGACTGACTCTCCACAAACATAACCATCTTCCTTTGTGCCAGGTATGACTCGAACCAGTGGAGTGTTTGCCCCCAATATTCATTGAGTCCAGTGTTGCCAGGTCTCCTTGATGCCATTCATGTTCAAATGCAGCCTTGATGTCAAGGTTTGTCACTCACACCTAACCTCTGGAATTCAGCTCTTTTGTCCATGTTTAAACCGAGGCCGTAATGAGATCAGGAGCTGAGTGACCTTGGCCAAACCCAGACTGGGCATCACTGAGCAGGTTATTGCTGAGCAGGTGCTGTTAGATAAGCCTTCCATCACTTTACTGATGATGCAGCATTGACAGTAAATTGGCCAGTAATTGGATCTGTCCTGCTTTTTGTGGACAGAACATACTATTGCAATTTTCCACATTGTTAGGTAGATGCCAGTTGTAGCTGTACTGGAAGCGGTTGGCTCGGGGAGCGGCAAGTTCTGGAGCACACTTCTTCAGTAACATTGCCGGAATGTTCTCTGATCTCCAGCATCTGCAATCCTCACTTTCTCCCAGAATGTTGTCAGGGTCCATTGCTTTTGCAGTATCCAGTGCCTCCAGCCTTATCTTGATATCATGGGCAGTGAATCAAATTGGCTGGAGATTAGTATCTGTGATGATGGGGACCACTGAGAGAAGCCCGAGATGGATCATCTACTCAGCACTTCTGACACAAGATTGTTGAAAATGCAACAGCCTTAACTTTTGCACTGATGTGCTGGGCTTCTCCATCATTGAGGATGGTGATATTGGTGGAGCCTCATCTTCCAGTGATTTGTTTCATTCAATCATGACTGGATGTGGAAGGACTGCAGAATTTGGATCTGATGCATTCGTTGTGGGATCACTTTGCTCTGCCCATCACGTGCTGTTTATATCATTTGGCACGCAAGTAGTCCTGTTTGCTAACTTCACTATTTTTCGGTATGCCTGATGCTGCTCCTGGCAGGTTTTACTGAACTCTCCATTGAAACAGGATTGATCCCTGGCTTGATGGTAAAGGTTGAGTGGGGGATGTTCCAGACCATAAGTTTACAGATTGTGCTGGAGTACAGTTCTGCTGGTGTTGATGACCCACAATGCTTCATGGATGCCCAGTATTGAGCTGCTAGATCAGTTTGAAGTCTGTCCCATTTAGCACAGTGATAGTGCCACACAATAAGATGGAGGGTATTCTCAATGTGAAGGCAGGACTTCGTCTCCATAACGACAGTGCGGTGGTCACCTTTATCGACACTGTCATGGACAGAGGTGATTGTAACTGACAGATTAGTAAGGGTTAGGTCAATTACATTTTCTGCTCTTGTTGGTTCCTTCACCACCTGCCAGAGACCCAGTGTAGCAGTTATATCCTTCAGGACCCGACCAACCCAATCAGTAATGCTGCTGCTGCTGCTGAACCACTCTTGGTGGCGGACGTATCCCCTACCCAATATACATTTTGCAACCCTCAGTGCTTCCTCCAAATGTTGTTCAACATGGAGGAGCACTGATTCATCAGCTGATGGAAGACAATATGTGATAACCAGTAAGAGGTTTCCTTGTCCTTGTTTAACCTGAAGCCATGAGACTTCATGGGGTCCAGAGTCGATGCCAAGGACTCCCAGGGCAACACCCTCCCGACTGTATTCCACTGTGCGAACACCTCTGCTGGATTTTTCCTGACAGTGGGACAGGACATATCGAGGGATTGTATTGGTAGCGTCTGAGGTATTATCTGTAAGGTATGATTCTGTAAGAATGACTGTATTAGGCTTTTGCTTGACGAGTCTATGAGAGAGCTCTCCCAATTTCGGCACTCACTCCTAGATGTCATTAAGAAGGACTTTGCATGGTCGACCGAGCTGTTTGTGTTTTTACTGTTGTCTTTTCCGATTCCAAGGTCGATGCCAGGAGGTCTGCTCGGTTTCATTTCTTTGTTGTGACTTTCTAGCGATTGATACAATTGAGTTGTTTGTGAGGCAATTTCAGAGGACAGTGGAGAATTAACCACATTGCTGTGACTCTGGAGTCACGTAGAGGCCAGCCCCGGTAAGGATGGCACATTTCTTTTCCTAAAGGACATTAAGAAACCAGATAGTTTCTTTCTGACAATTGATAATGGCTTCATGGTTGTCAGGGAACTCTTAATTCCACATTTTTTTTATTGAATTCAAATGCCACCATTTGACATGGTAAGCTTCGAGCCCAGGTCCCCAGAACATTTTTCTGGGTTTCTGGATTAATAATCGTACAATAATGCCATTAGGCCATCACCTCCCCTTCTTCAACGTCTGTAATTTCCTCTCCCCGGTGAACAATGAGGCCCACAACCACATTCTGCCATCGAACCCCTCCCAGCCACAACAAGGATAGAACCCCCTCACATTCCACTCCACTAATATCCAAATCCAATGCATCATCCTCTGCCATTTTCACCATCTGCAGTCTGACTCCCACCATCAACATGATATTTCACACCCCACCCGATCTGTTTTCCTAGGGACCATTCCCTACATGACTCCTTAATTAGGTCCTCATTTCCCACAATTCTCTCATCCACACCTGGCACCTTTACATGCGAAAGCAGGAAGTGCAACACCTGATGCCACACTTCCCTTCTTTCCTCCATCCAAGGTCCCCAAAAATATTTCCAAGTCCAGCAAGGATTCACCCATATTTCCTCTAACCTGATTTATTTGTTCCCGATGTGTTCTCCTCTATGTGGGAGACCGAACACAAACTCTGGGACTAGATCAGGGAATATCTATGGCCCACATACTCTAATCAGCCCCACCTTCCGGGCCAGCCATTGCAACTCCCCCAAAGACACGAGCCTCCTCCAATATCAAAATAAAGCCTACCAAGTACTGGAGGAAAGAGCGAGCTTGCAACAATATGGCCTCAATGTAGGATTCACCAGCTTCCAAATCTTCCCACCTCCCACCTCGAACTATCCAGCCCACTCTCTCCACCCCTGTCCTCTTGACCTGACAGAACCTGTCTATCTTCCTTCCGATTGAGTAATCACAATCACTTCCGACCTGCATCCATCTTTCATCATCCCACCTACCTTTCCCCAAACCCACCACCCCAGTTATTTCTCAGCCCCCATCCCCCACCCCAACCCTGATGACGGGTCTCAAATCCCACACATTGACTCTCTTGCTCCTGTGAGGCTGCTTGACCTGCTGTGCTTTTTGCCTCTCCACATTTAATAAACTCTGTCTTTCCAGCATCTCCAGTACTCACTCTGTTCAAACTCCCGAAATGTTGCATCTACTCAAGTTTTGAACACCCCCAAAATTTGCAACCTTCCAAATATTTTGCAAACCTCAAGTCCCTCTACAATCATGCCCTCAGAATTTGAACCTCCCCAGATGTCCTACCTACAGATTTGGTACTCAACACCCATCCTTCCAATTTTTGAGGTTTCCGCATCAGCCCGTATTTATTCCCATTCCCAATGAACAGCCACCCCATGTTATGTGCTGCCACTCCCTTCGTTGCACACCCCATCATTTTTGCCAACTCCAATCACACCACCTCAAATTTTACATCTCTCAAATTTGAACCAAATGTTTAATGACCAAAACATTTTGTTAAATTGCAGTCTCTAACTCACTCCAGAGTATCTGTTGCTCCATATTCAAAACCACCTCAAAAACTATAATGCAGTCCTTTGTATCTATGACTGGAGAGAAACGCGCTGAACTCCTCAATTCGATTCCATCCTGTAACTCACACTTGGGTATCTATTATTCGATGTATAAACCACCCTGAACCCCTTGATTAATTGAGAACACAGATCAGTGCAGCACAGTACAGGCCTTTTGGCCCGCATGGCTGTGCTGACCTTTTATCCTACTCTCAGATCAGACTAACCTCCATACCCTACATTGTACTATCTTCCATATGGCTATTCGAGAGTCAGTTAAATATCCCCAGCATATCTTACTCTACTAGCACTGCTGGCAGTGCTTTCCACGCACCCACCACTCTCTGTGTAAGGAACCTACCTCTGACATCTCCGCTAAACCCTCCACCAATCACCTTAACAGTATGCACCCCCCCACCCCCCGTGATAAATATTTCCTTCACGGGAAAAAGTCTCTGGCTATGATATTCTCTCTTTCTATGCCTCTCATCACCTTATCCACCTCTGTCAAGTCACCTCTCATCCTTCTTTGCTCCAATGTGAAAAGCTCTAACTCCCTCAACCTTGCTTCATAAGACATGCCCTCGGGTCTTGGCAGCATCCTGATAAATCTCCCCTGCACTCTCTGTATAGCATCTCCATCTTTCCTGTAATGAGTCGACCAGAACTGAATGCAATATTCCAAGTGTGGTCTAACCAGGGCTCGATAGAGCTGCAGCATCATCTTGTGGCTCTGAAACACAATACACTGACTAATAAAAGGCAACACACCATATACATTTTAACAACTCTATCAATTTGAGTAGAAACGTTCAGGAATCTATGCATATGGACCTCAAGATTCCTCTGTTCCTCCACATTGTCAGGAATCCTGCCTTTAATTTTGTGTTATTCATTCAAATTCAACCTTCGAGCCCTATAACTCACTTCTGAGATTCTCTTATTCCCTTTGTTAATTACGATTGAACTCCTCAAATCGATTCTAGTCACTATTTCACTCCCGTGCATCTAGTATTCTGTATCTAAACCATTGCTAATCACCTCAGCATCTCGTCTCTGACTCCCTCTGGAATATCTGGAAGGTTATGAGGGTACATGTTTGGGTGGTTGCTTTACCCTAAACACTACTCGGGAATGTCTCCCACCCATCCTCCTCCTCTAATCAAAAAAATATTTCTGTATGTCGGTTGGAAAGAAGACAAGTTTTTTCTTTCATGTTTCATTTTCTCAGCGGTCTACTTGGGAATTTAGAATAGTGGGAATGGAGGTTAGGGCAGTTGAATGTTCATCCTGCAGTTTGTGAGAGGGAAGGGTCATCTCTAGTGTCCCTGCTGACTTCCTTTTTGGGACGTGCACCCAACTCCAGCTCCTCGAGAACCATTGGGGAACTGGAGCTGGAGCTGGATGAACTTCGGATCATTTGGGAATGGGACGGGGTTATTGAGAGAAGTTACAGGGAGGTAGTTAATCCACAGCCACATGAAGATAGATGGGTTACCGACAGGGGTAGGAAAGGGAACCTGCAGGCAGTGCAGGGATATCCTGTGATGGTTCCCCTCAACAACAAGTGGGCCGTTTTGGATACTGTTTTGGGACAATTTACCAGGGATAAGCAATGGGGTACAGGCCTCTGGCACAGAGTCTGATCCTGTTGCTCAGAGGTGAAAATGTGTTGCTGGAAACGCGCAGCAGGTCAGGCAGCATCCAAGGAGCAGGTGAATCGACATTTCGGGCATCAGCCCTTTCCTTATTCCTGAAACGGGTCGATTCTCCTAGTCCTTGGATGCTGCCTGACCTGCTGCGCTTTTCCAGCAACACATTTTCACCTCTGATCTCCAGCATCTGCAGTCCTCACTTTCTCCTCTGTTGCTCAGAGGGGAAGGGGAAAGATGAGCAGAGGTCTCGTCATTGGGAACTCCATACTTTGGATGACAGACAGGAGGTTTTGTGGGAATGAGAGAGACTCAGTATTGGTGTGCTGCTTCCCAGGTGCCAGGGTTCATAATGTCTCTGCTGGTGGTTTTGGGATCCTTGAGGGGAAAGTGGAGGAGCTCCAAGTTGTGGTCCACATAGGCACCAGCAACATAGGTAGGAAGAAAGGTGGGGATCTAAGGCAGAAATTCAGGAAGCTAGGGTGGAAGCTTAGAGCTAGAACAAACAGAATTGTTATATCTGGTTTGTTGCCGGTGCCACGTGCTGGTGAAACGAGGAAAAGGGAGAGAGTGTAGCTGAACACATGGCTGCAGGGATGGTGCAGGAGGGAGGGATTTGGATTCTTGGATAACTGGACCTCTTTCTGGGAAGGTGGGACCTTTACAAACTGGATGTCCTGGGGTGAGGGAGCGGGCGAGATTAGCTAATGCACTTTGTGGGGGTTTAAACTAATGCGGCAATGGGATAGGAACCTGAATTGTAGTTCCAGTGTACTGGTCTTGGAGGGTATTGAGGTCAGGGATAGGTTTACAAGGTTGTGAGAGATCATTGGCAATCAGGATGTTGGTTTGAAATGTATGTACTTCAATGCCAGGAGCATCCGGAATAAGGTGGGTGAACGTGCAGCATGAGTTGGTAGCTGGGATTTTGATGTTGTGGCCATTTCAGAGACATGGTTAGAGGAGGAATGGTTGTTGCAGAATCTGGTATTTAGATGCTTCAGTAAGAACAGAGAAGGTGGTAACAGAAGGGAGTGGCATTGTTAATCAAAGGTAGTATTACAGCAGCTGAGATAATGTTTGAGGACTTATACACTGATATAGTTTGGGCTGAGATTAGAAACAGGAAAGGAGAGGCCACCCTGTCGGAAGTTTTCTGTAGGCATCAAAGTTAAAAATCACATAACATCAGGTTATAGTCCAACAGGTTAATTTGGAAGCACTAGCTCTCAGAGCACTGCTCCTTCATCAGGTGGTTGTGGAGTAAAACATCATAAGACACAGAATTTAGTGCAAAAGTTTACAGTGTGATGTAACTATAATTATATGTTGGAAAAGACCTGGATTGTTTGTTCAATCTCTCATTTTCTTCGAATGAACATATTGGTTTCAGTTCTTTCATATGCAAATTGCAGAACTTTTCTAAAGTTACATTCTCAAGTGAATGTTAACAATTGGTGCCATGTCGGCCCAGGTAATGCATTGAAGGTGTGAGGTGCCCTGTGTGACACTGTCTGTGATACAACAATGGTCAGGCTGATTCTGATCTAAAAAAAACAGATTTACAGAATCTTACGTGTATTCATACAGTTTTTGAGGAAAATAAAATGCAATTCTGCAAGTACAATGTACCCCACATATGGGGTGTGCATGTGTGTGATTGTGAGTGTAAAGGGATAAAAGTCTGTGAAAGGGTGCGTGAGTGTGTGTGTGTGCATGAGCGTGTGTGCGTGCGTGTGTGTATGAATGTGTATGTGTGTGTCTGTGAGTGTGCATCTGTCTGTCTCCGTGTGTGGGTATGTGTGTGTGCGGGGGGGGGGGGGTGGCGGGGGAGGTTACCTGTAGTGTCACATGAACCCAAGGTCCTGGTTGAGGCCATCCCCATGTTTACCGAACTTGGCTATCAGCCGCTGTTTGGCCACTTTGTGTTGCTGACTGTCCCAAAGTCTGCCTTGGAGGACGGTCACCTGAAGGCCCGAGGTCGAATGTCCCATCCTGCTGAAGTGTTCTCTGACTGGGAGGGAACACTCCTGTCTGTTTATTGATGTGAGATGTCCATTCATTCGCTGCTGTAGCCCTTGCTTGGTCTCGCCAATGAACTGTGCCTCAGGGCATCCTCGCCTGCAGGCTATGAGATAGACAACATTGGCTGAGTCACATGAGTACCTGCTGCGTACACAGTGGGAGGTGTCCCCACATGTAATGGTGGTGTCTGTGTTGACACTCTGACACATCTTGCAGCATATACTGTGACAAGGTTGTATGGTGTTGTCCTGGAAGCTGGGCAGTTTCCTACCAAAAACGATCTGTTTGAGGTTTGATGGTTGTTTAAATGTGAAAAGTGGATGTGTAGGGAAGGTCTTGGCGAGGTGCCCATCCCCATTGGCAATGTGTTGCAGGCTACGAAGAACATGGTGCAGTTTTCCGGCTGCTGGGAAGTACTGGACAATGAAGGGGACCCTGTCGAGTGCAGTTCATATTTGCCTCCTGAGGAGGTCATTACGGTTTCTCGCTGTGGCATGTCCCAACTGGCGGTTGATGAGTTGAGCATCAGAGCCCATTCTTATGAGGGCATCTTTGAGTAATTACAGGTGCCAATCATGTGCTTCCTCATCTGAACACATCCCGGCATTTATTAGATTCGGAGCCACAAGGTCATGCTGGTAAGGTTAAGGCTGCACCTGGAGTATTGTGTACAGTTCTAGTCACCGCATTATAACAAGGATGTGGAAGCTCTGGAAAGGTTTCAGAGCAGATTTAATGGGATGTTGCCTGGCATGGAAGGACGGTCTTACCAGGAAAGGCTGAGGGAACTGAGGCTGTTTTCGTTGGAGAGAAGAAGGTTGCGAGGTGACTTAATTGAGACGTTTAATATAATCAGAGGGTTAGGTAGAGTGAATAGTGAGTCTTTTTCCTCAGATGGTGAAAGCAAACACAAGGGGACACAATTTAAAATTGAGGGTTGGCACATTTAGGGCAGATGTCAGGGGTAGGTTCTTTACTCAGCGTAGTAGGAGGGTAGAACATCCTGCCTGCAAAAGTAGTAGACTCGCCAACGTTAAGGGCATTTAAATGGGCATTGAACACACGTATGGATAATAATGGAACAGTTAGGTTAGATGGGCAGCAGATTAATTTCACAAGTCAGCGCAACATCGAGGGCCGAAGGGCCTGTACTGTGCTGTAATGTTCTATGCTCTGTATTCTATTTGTATTTCTAATGAAAACCGCCCTCATCCCCTCGATTAAATTCGAGTTTGTAATTCACAACCAGTATCTATTATTCCACCTATAAACCACGCTGAACTGCCTCAATTGGGTTACAGTCTGTAACTCACTCCCGGTTAGCTGTGACTCCAGCCATAAATCCCCCCCAAACACCTCGATGAGATTCTGTGAAATAACTAACTCTTGATGGTCTGTTCTGAAAACAAGAAATGCTGAAATCAGGCAGCATCCATAAAGAGATGGAAAGCTAACATTTCGAGTCGAGATGACACTTGATCAGAGCTAATGTGAAGAGTGGATCATGCAGCTTTTATACAGTAGTGTGGGGCTGGGGTGCTGTGGGAGAAAGGGTGTTAAAAATGCAGATTTAGTGATCAGAATCTGAGAATGATGGAACAATTGTGTGTCTAACTTCCAAACTTGAAAGAACAAATGATCCCCGGATGGAAGAGAGGGCACAGTGACAGAGAATGTAACAAATAAAGCTCAAAGGAAGGTCAGGAATGGGAGTGGGTTCACACCGAGTGTGTTGAACTCAGTATTAAGTCCAGACGGTTGTAAAGTGCCGATCTGTAGGTGAGATGTTGTTCCTCCAGACTGCGCTGTAATTTGCGGAGCATTATACCCACTATCACATAAATGCTGCCCCCTTGGTGCTTCACATTAGCTTGATCTCTCTCCATGAAGGCTGCCTGACCCGCTGTGATCTCCAGCTGCTTTTTGTTTCCCGTTCCTGTGGAACATGAACACTGTGACCAGGGAAGCTGAACGCGGCGTCAGTGACACTGAGTCTCAGCAGATCCCAGAGACTGAGTCAGAGCTGTCTGCACCAAGGAGGGAGAGACAAGCAGCTAGATCCCCCGGGGGAGCACAATCAATTATTGAAGACCGTGGGTCAGTGAGCTGGAATTTGCTCTCTCTCTGTCTCCAGAGATACCTTTTGTGATGCTGAGGATTTATAGCATTTTCACCGTCAGATTTCCTGGTGCTGCACGTTTTTGTAACTGCTGATAGGATTGATCCCAGAATCCAGCCTCGAACTATTGGCAGATCAGTTGAAAAGCTGCTTTCCATCTGGGTGTTGGTTGAATGTGGAAGCCTTTCCCTGCCCTCCTGCACAGGTCAGTTTTTGTTGTTTCATTTCCATGGAGTGGAGAGTGAGGAAAAGCTGCTGAGACTGACTGGCTCCAATAACTTCCAATGGGAGGCTGTCATGAGATGTATTCCCTGGGGTTAGTTGTGAAACTTAAGGGGTCTATTCAAAGTTCAGGAATTTGTTTCAGAAGGAGACTAACATAGACTGTGTTTGCAAGGACTCCATACGTAAAACTCTGGATCGGGAGGGGGTGGTGCGTGAAGAATTTCCACAATATTCCCCTCATCCTGATGGCCACCTTTGTGTGTGGCTGCATCGAGCTGTGTGTACACCCTCAGTACAAGTGACATCCGGACTGAGGCTCTATCTGTCCTGGATTTTGCAAAGAATGGGACTGACCATGCTGCTGCAGAATGCTCCAATTGGTTGGTCTGTTCCTGTTACCAGTCCTTGGTAGAATAATCTGCCAAGACAAGCACCTTTGACCACCAGGAAGTGGTCAGCATGTAGTGCCCTCGAGACCTGAGGGAAAATGAGGGGGGGCGGGGGGGATCTTGTCACGTGATTTTTTGAGCAGGCTGTCAAAGCAATTTGGCAGAATGCCTCATCACCAAACCTTTCTGACAAGCAGGAGAAAATGAGGACTGCAGATGCTGGAAATCAGAGTCGAGAGTGTGGTGCTGGCAAAGCACACCCGGTCAGGCCGCATCCGAGGATCAGAATTGAAATTATGCCTGACCTGCTGTGCTTTTCCAGCACCACACTCTTTCTAACAGGCACCAAGCCATCGTTTGGCTGGTGGTGTGAAGGACAGTATCCATGAGATTCTTTGTATCTGCCTGGTCAGTCTGTGTTACCACAAGCTGCTCTTGTAGTGACCTCAGGAGGATGAGACGGTCACACATCTCCACCTAGGATGTGCTTTCGCAAAGGAAATCTGAAAAGAGATGTCATGGATTTGTCGAGATTTGTCCCAAGCATGTCCATGACACAGGACTCTGTGCTCTGTGGTGTGTTCCCTCAGATACATGTAAACAGGCCCCAGTGGCGAACATTGTTCAGAAATGCAGTTAGATTCATTGTAACTATCGAGAAGTCAACCTCCAATGCTCATTTCCTTCTTTGTCTGCAAAACCTGTCGAGATCTGAACTTCTTTAATAACTGTACGTTCATAACAATTTGCTTCATGTATAAAGTATATTTTTGCAAAACATAATCCCAACAATAGTTCTAAATCAATTTACACTTAATCGTATTACTGGGACATAAGCAAGGTGAGAGAGAGCAGCAATCACAGCTGTGCTGCTGTGAGAGTTCTCCCACAGCACTGTTCATTAAGGATTGACAGGATTGTCAGACAGCAGTGTCAAGAAACAGCAATATGTGTCCACAAGACGGCAGTGTGTGTCTGGGAGGGGATTCCACATGTGATTTTCCCCCATACTCAGTGTCTTGACCTTCTTGGGAGAGGATCTGTCACTGTTATTCCTGTGATGTGGAGAGAGAAAGCACTCTTTTAAGTATTCCACTGCTCTCACTGTCTTCTCCCATTGCGGGCCCAGGACAGACAGTGGGTTCCCCTTCCCTGACGGACATTCGTGAACTAGTTGATTGTTTATGACAATCCAATAATTTCTCATGATCAATATTTCAGAGAGTCTTTTACACAAATTATCAAATTCAATTAACTTCTTTTCACAACCTCCTTTACCCTGAAACAGTTCTCTTTCTCATACTCACCTTTTCTTTATTTAAATTTGTTTTCCAGAGAATGAGAGAGGTACGTTTATCAACAAGGATTCCAAAGAGACATTCCATCAAGATCCGAGAGTGAGACAATTCATCAGGATTTCAACGTTTGTCTATTTTGTGGTTGGAAAGGAATTCAAATATCAGTGTGACTGGAAATGCACCGAGACACAGACACCCAATGAGTGTTCCAGTGAACTGACTGTGGACAGGTCTTGACCCAGTTCCACAGCCTGACTAACATCACAACATTCACGGTGGGGAGAAACTGTACCCTTGTGCTGTGTATGGCTGAGGAGTTAGCTGGTCCTCCCATATGGAGAGATATGAGGACTCCTGCTCCATGGAGTAACAATGGAAATGTAGGGACTGCTGGGTCATAGGTCATAGGACATAGAACATAGAACATTACAGCGCAGTACAGGCCCTTCAGCCCTCAATGTTGCGCCAATCTGTGAAACCCATCTGACCTACACTATTCCATCATCGTCCATATGTTTATCCAATGACCAGTTAAATGCCCTTAACGTTGGTGAGTCTATTACTGTTGCAGGCAGTACTCTGAGTAAAGATCCTTCTTCTGACATCTGACTAAATTTATCACCACTCACTTTAAAGATACGACCCTTTATGGTAGCCATCACCATCTGAGGAAAGGTCTCTCACTATGCACCCTATCAAATCCTCTGATCATATTAAATGTCTCTTTTAAGTCACCTCTCAATCTTCTTCTCTCTATGAAAAGCAACCTCAAGTCCCTCAGCTTTTCGTCATCAGACCTTTCCTTCTTACCAGGCAACCTCCTTTGCATTCTTTCCAATGCTTCCATCACAGTGTTCTGCTCAATAACATTGCCTTTTATCAATGTGAATACTGACGAAAAATATTCATTTAGTGCTTCTACTATCTCCTTGGACTCAACGCATTGCTTCCCACGACTGTCCTTGACTGGTCCTAATCTTATTCTTGTCATTCTTTTTTTCCTGACATACCTTTAGAAATCTTTAGGGCTTTCCTTGATTGCACCAGCGAAATACCTCTCATATCCCTTACTGGCTCTTCTTAGCTCTGTCTTTAGGTCCTTCCTGGAAAACCTGTAACTCTCATGCACCCTTAACTGAGCCTTCACGTCTCATCTTTACATAAGCCTCATTTTTACTCTTGACAAGAGATTCATTTTCTCCAGTAAACAACGGTTCCCTCACTTGGCCACTTCCTCCCTGTCTGACAGGCACATGCTTACCAAGGACACACAGCAGCTGTTCCTTGAATAAGCAGCACATTTCAATTGTGCCCATTCCCTGCAGTTTCCTTCCCCATCCTAAATCTTGCCTAATCACATCATAATTGCCTTTCCCCAGCTAATAAATCTTGCTCTGCATTACATACCTATCTCTTTCCATCATTAAAGTAAGCGTAATCGAATTATGGTCACTATCACCAAAGTGCTCATCTACCTCCAAATCTAACACTTCGCCTACTTCATTACCCAGTTCCCAATCCACTATGGCCTCACCCGTTGTTGGCCTGTATACATACTGCGTCAGGAAACCCTCCTGCACACATTGGACAAAAGCTGACTCCTCACCTACCACCCCACCATCCACCAGAAACATCGGATCATCCTTCGACATTTCCGCCACGTCCAAACGGACCCCACCACCAAGGATATATTTCCCTCCCCACCCCTCTCAGCGTTCTGGAAAGACCACACCCTCCGCGACTCCCTTGTCAGATCCACACCCCCCACCATCCCAACCTCGACTGCCAGCACCTTCCCCAGCAACTGCAAAAAATGCAAAACTTGCGCCCACACCTCCCCCTTCACTTCCCTCCAAGGCCCCAAGGGATCCTTCAATATCCATCAGAAATTCATCTGCATCTCCACACACATCATTCACTGCATCCGCTGCACACGATGTGGCCTCTTATACATTGGGGAGACAGGCCACCTACTTGAGAAACATTTCAGAGAACACCTCTGGGACACTCGCACTAACCAACTAAATACTTTAACTTCCCCTCCCACTCCACCAAGGGCATGCAGGTCCTTGGACTCCTCCATCACCAGACCATGGTAACATGACGCCTGGAGGAAGAGCGCCTCATCTTCTGCCTAGGAACCCTCCAACCACGATTGATGAATGTAGATTTCTCCAGCTTTCTCATTTCCCTTCCCCCACCTTTTGTCAGTCCCAACTCTCAGACTCAGCACGGCCTTCTTGACCTGCAATCATCTTCCCGACCTCTCCATTCCCACCCCCTCTCTGGCCTATCACCCTCACCTTAACCTCCTTTCACCTATCATATTCCGAACGCCCCTCCCCAAGTCCCTCCTCCCTACCTTTTATTTTAGCCTGCTTGGCACACCCTACTCATTCCTGAAGAAGGGCTTATGCCAGAAATGTAGATTCTCCTTCTCTTTTGATGCTGCCTGACATGCTGCGCTTTTCCAGCAATACATTTTAAATTGGCAGATCATGTTATATTTGTATAAGACCTTGTTTCGGCCGCATTTGGAATACTGCGTGCAGTTCTGGTCGCGACATCACCAAAAGGATGTGGATGCTTTACAGAGGGTGCAGAGGAGGATCACAAGGATGTTGCCTGATATGGAGGGCACTAGCGATGAGGAGAGGTTGAGTAGATGAGGATTATTTTCACTAGAAAGACGGAGGTTGACGGGTAACCTGATTGAGGTTTATAAAATCTACGTATAGACAGGATGGATAGCGAGAAGTTTCTTTTCCCAGAGTGGGAACTCAACTACAATTGGTCACGAGTTCAAAGCAAGAGGGGAGAAAGTTTAGGGGAGATATGGTTGCAAAGTTCTTTAAGGAGAGTGTGGTGGAATGCATTGTCAGTGGAGGTCGTAGAGGTGGGCACAATAGCATCATTTAAGATGCATCAAGACAGATACATGAATGGGCAGGGAGCAGAAGGATACCAGCCCTTAGAAATCAGATGACAGGATTAGATTGAGGATCTGGATCAGCACAGGCTTGGAGGGCCAAAGGCCTGTTCCTGTGCTGTAATTTTCTTTGTTTTTTTTTTGTTCTTTAGAACATAGAACATAGAACGATATAGCTCAGTACAGGTCCTTATGTCTTTGAAGTGGAGACAATCTGAACCGATCTATCTTACACTATTCCATTTTCATCCATATGTTTTGGGTGTAGATTTGCTCGCTCAGCTGGAAGGTTCATCTCCAGATGTTTCATTACCTTACTAGGTAACATTTTCAGTGGCCCTCAGGCGAAGCGATGCTGAAAATTCCTGCTTCCTATTTATATGTTTGGGTTTCTTTGGGTGGTTGATGTCATTTCCTTGGGTGATGTTATTTCCTGTGGGGAAGTCAATTCCTGTTTCTTTTCTCAGCGGGTGGTAGATGTGGTCTAGCTCGATGTGTCTGTTGATAGAGTTCTGGTTAGAATGCCATGCTTCTAGGAATTCTCATGCATATCTTTGTTTAGCTTGTCCAAGGATGGATGTGTTGTTTCAGTCGAAGTGGTGTCCTTCCTCATCCATGTGTCAGGATGCTTGCGAAAGAGGGTCATGTCTTTTTGTGGCTCGTTGGTGTTCATGTATCCAGGTGGTTAGTTTTCTGCCTGTTCGTCCAATGTAGTGTTTGTTACAGTCCTTGCGCGGTATTTTGTAAATGACATTAGTTTTGCTTGTTGTCTGGAAAGGGTCTTTCAAGTTCATTCGCTGCTGTTTTAGTGTGTTGGTGGGTTTGTGGGCTACCAAGATGCTAAGGGGTCTGAGTCGTCCGGCAGTCATTTCCAAGATGTCTTTGATGTAGGGAAGAGTGGCTAGGGTATTTGGATGTGTTTTGTCTGCTTGTTTGGGATTGTTGCTGAGAAATCGGCAGACTGTGTGCATTGGGTACCCATTTTTCTGGAATACACTGTGTAGGTGATTTTCCTCTGCTCTGCGTAGTTCCTCTGTGCTGCAGTGTGTGTTGGCTCATTGAAATAATGTTCTGATGCAGCTTCGTTTGTGGGTGTTGGGATGATTGCTTCTGCAGTTCAATATTTGGTCTGTATGGTCCTTGGTCCAAGGACAAGCCAAACAAAGGCACGCACGAGAATTCCTGGAAGCACAGCAGTCCAACTGGAACTCTATCAACAAACACATCGAGTTAGACCCCATCTACCACCCCCTGAGAAAAGAAACAGGAAGTGACTTCACCACAGGAAACAACATCACCAAAGGAAACAACATCACCAACCCAAAGAAAACCAAACATAAATAGAAAGCAAGGATTTTCAGCATTGCTTCACCTGAGGCCCACGGAAGCTGTTACCTGTCAAGGTAACAAAATGTATGGAGATGAACCTTCAAGCTCAGCGAGCAAACCTACATTCAAAACCTCAACCTGAGCTACAAATCTTCTCAAAACTCGCTCATCCATATGTCTATCCACTGACCATTTAGATGCTCTAATGTTGGTGAGTCGACTACTATTCCACGCCCCTACTACTCTCTGAATAAGAACTACCTCTGACATCTGTCCTATATCTAACACCCCTCAATTTAAAGCTATGACTCCTCATGCTAGCCAGCACCATCCAAAGAAAAAGGTTTTCACTGTCCACCCCATTTAACCTTCTGATTATCTTGTATATCTCTACTAAGACACCTCTAACCCTAACCCTTCTTCTGTCTGATGAAAACAGCCTCAAGTCCCTCAGCCTTTCCTCATAAGAGTTTCCCTCCAAATCAAGCAATGTTCTAGTAAATGTCCTCTGTACCCTCTCCAAAGCTTCCACCTCCTTCCCATAGTGCTCTGACCAGAACTGTACACAATACTTCAAGTGCAGCTGCACCATAGTTTTGTGCATCTGCAGCATGACCTCGTGGCGCCTCGTGGTAGAAGGATTGACTTCCCTCCATCCATAAAGGCGAACATACAATATGCCTCCTAACAACCCTATCAACCTGGATGGCGACTTTCAATAATCTATGTGCATAAACACCAAGATTTCTCTGCTCATCTGCACTACCAATAATCTTACCATTAGTCCAGTCCTTTTTATTCTTGTTGCTCCTTCCAAAGTGAATCACCTCACTCGCTCTGTGTCCTCCATCTGTTTTGACACCAGGACAAGGAAACAATTCTCACCTGGAACAGTTCATGTTCAGCTTCTTACTTTTAACTGCTACTTCTTCATAATTAACGTTTCAGGCACCTATGAGTTGACTGTTTTGTTTTTGAGGTGCCTGTGACTCCCAGATGTAAATCTTGTAAGTTGTCTGGACCTATGCTGGAGTCCTATCCTGGAACAGGTCTTTCCTGCATCTGTCAGACAGTAAACTGCTAAGAATTCTTTCTTCACAAGATCAAAGACTGACTATTTTCTATAACAATTCATTTCTGAAGATTTAATCGGGTTATGAGACAGTCATTTCCCACAATCTGTTACTAGGATTATAGTTGGCTCCGTTCCTGTCCCATTGGGAATTCCAGACCAGATATGAGAACACACTTTTGGGGGCTCTCGCTTCTCCACCAATCCCCATTCCCTTTCATGCTAACTCATCCAGACTCATTTTCCCTACATTTCCCCCTGACGAAAGCACCTAACATATGGGCAATGCAGCATACCAATTCATCTAACCTGTACATCTTTTGGAATGTGGGAGAAAACCCACACAGACAAGGGGAGAGTGTGCAAACTCAAAACCGACAGTTGCTCAATGCAGGAATTGAACCTGGGCACCTGCTTCGGTGAGGCAGCAGTGCTAACCATTGAGCCACCACTCTGCTAGGAATAATTCAGGCGTAAATGTAGGGAAATCAATCTGGCTGGGTTACTCTTCGTAGGGTCAGTATGGACATGTTGGGCCGAAGGACCTGTTTCCACACTGCACGGAATATAATCATATGATTTATATCTACTTCCTTCTATAAAACACACTGTTTGGCCTCAACTGCTTTCTGTGTTGTGAATTCCACAGGCTCACCACTCTCTGGGTGAAGACACTTCTCAGATCTAAAAGATTTACTCCTAAATCTTAAACTGTATCCCATGGCTCTCGACACACCCACCATCAGGAATATCCTTCTTACATTTAATCTGGCTGGTCCCAGCAGAATTTTATAGGTTTCTATGAGATCCCACATTCTTAGTTCCAGTGAATACAATCCTTACCTCAATCTCTCCTCATGTGTCAATCCTGTCATCTCCCTCGATCGCAAGAACATTCTTTCCCAAACAAGGATACTAAAACTGCACCCAGTATTTCAGATGTGGCCTCACCAATGCCCTGTTTAATCGCAGTGAGACATGTTGTTCCTTTCCCCTTGCTATGAATGCCAACATGCAGTTAGCCTTCTTTCCTGCCTACTGCGCCAACATACTTCCTTTCAGTGACTGATGCACAAAAACACACTTCTCCCAATTTACAGCCAATCAAATAACCTGCCTTTCTGGTTTTGCTACTAAAGTGGAAAACTTCACATTTATCCACACAAAACTGCATCTGTCACACAGATTGCCCACTAACGCAGTCAATCCAATTAACTTTACATCCTCCTCAAAGCTGACCCTTTAACACAGCTTTGTGTCATCTGCAAATTTTGAAACATTGCATTTCGATCTGAATCATTGACATGCCTTGTGAATAGCTGGGCTCCTAGTCCCAATCTCTGCACATTCCTGTCAATAATATCACTCAACACACAGAATAGCAGAAGTTCAAAACTGACTATATGGAGATTCAATTTGCATTTGTGATTCACCAAATTATAAAAGCACATAAACAGGTCAGTTGGCCCATTGTGTCCAAGCTTTCTGACCATGTGCCATTTTCGTACATTGTTTTTCATCGTATAATCATCTACCGCCCTTGATTGAACCTGCCGAAGCCACCATTTCATGCAATGTCTTCAGATCTAATTACTCGCTGAGTGAAGTTTCTTTCTCACATCCATTTCCTTCTCTTGCGATGTATTTGCAATCACCCCTCTTATTACCAATGCTTCTACTACTGGGAGGGATTTGTTTGAGTCCAGTTGTCTGGGTCAATGGTTTGCAGAGCAGTGTGTTGTCAACCATGGGTTTAATACGCATTGCCAGTTTCAGATCCCCATGAAGGGCTTTCCTTCCCAACTCTTCCCTTGCCTGAGGTCTGCTGACCCTCAGATTAAATCATCACCAGTTGCTTCTCTCTTGAATGAGGCAGCAGCCCCTATGGTCTGGTAAGACTATGGCACCCTGACATACTAGTCAGCGTGGTGTCACATTATCTACTCTGGGTAGGCTGTGCATGATTTTGAAAACTTCTTTCAAATCTTCGGCCAGCCTTCTCCAATCTAACTTTCTGACTGAAATTTCTTACTACTGGAACCATTTATGTGAGGGTGGTTTCTCCAAACGCCCCAGTATTCCTTTTGCTCTTTCTCCTCCTCGGACTACTGTCTGTGTGGAGTTTGCACATTCTCCCCGAGTCTGCCTGGGTTTCGTCCGGGTGCTCCGGTTTCCTCCCACAGTCCAAAGATGTGCAGATCAGGTGAATTGGCCAAGCTAAATTTTCCGTAGTGTTCGGTGCATTAGGCAGAGAGAAATGGGAGTGGATAAGTTACTCTTCGGAGGGTCAGGGTGGACTTGTTACACCGAAGGACCTGTTTCCACACTGTAGGGAATCTAATCTAATCTAATCTTCTCTTCTTTCAGGTGAAACTAAATTTACCCCCGAACAGTTTCATGGTCCATTCTGGTGCCTGAGTCTCTTCATGCTGATAAACTAACTCCAGTTACACACCAAGAAGAATGAAGCTGCTGTTTCCAGTCCCTGCTCCAATTTTCATTCCTGAGCTTCCTCCTCGATCCCTCCCTCCTGTAACTCATTGTGATTCAGCCAGTTTGTTCACAACTTGGTGCTACATTTGATTCTGAGAGGTCAGCTGATCTCAGACGTTTGAAAAAAAACCCAAAGAAAAATACAGGACAGGAACATGCCCTTTGGCCCTCCAAGCCTGCGCCGATCCAGATCTTCTAACTAAAAGTGATACCTATTCTCTAAGGGTCTGTAGCCCCCTGCCCATTCATGTATCTGTCTAGATACATCGTAAATGACACTATCATGCCTAACTCTACCATCTCTGATGGCAATTTGTTCCAGGAGCCCACCACCCACTGTTTAAAGAACTTTCCCCGCATATTTCATTTACAGGTTTCCACTCTTCCCTTGAACTTGTGACCCCTAAGAATTGAATCCCCTACTCTGAGAAAAAGTGTCTTGCTATCTACCCTGTCCATAATTTTCATGATTTTGTCAACCTCAAACAGGTGTCCCCTTAACTTTTATCTTTCTAATGAAAATTATCCTAATCTACTCAACCTCTTTTTATAGCCAGCGCCCTCCATACCAGGCAACATACCAACCAATCTCCCCTGAAACCTCTCCAAAATACATTCTTCTGGTAATGTTGCAAACACAGCAATGGCTTCTACAGCTGTAACGTGACCTGCCAACTCTTATGCTCAATACCATGTCTGATGAAAGAAAGCTTGCCTTCTAGACCACTCTATTGAACTGCGTTGCCACCTTCAGTGTGCAATGAACCTAAACACCCAGATCTCTCTCTACATCAACTTTCCTCAGGACTTTTCCATATACTGCATAGTTCGCTTTTGAATTGGATTTTCCAAAATACTTCACCTTGCATTTTTCCAGATTGAATACCATCTGTCATTTCGCGCGTCAGATCTCCAATCTATCTACATTCTGCTGCAATCTCTGACAGTTCCATTCAAGACCTACTACTCCACCAAAATTAGGGTCATCTGCAAACCTGCTATTCAGACTATCTACATCTTCCTCCAGATCATTTATGTATACCGCAAACAGTGGTCTCTGCACAGAGCCTTGTGGAACACCACTGCTCACAGTTCTCCATTTTGAGAAATACCCTTCCACTACTACTCTCTATCCATCTCCCAGTACACCCTGGACCCATGTGACTTCACTTTCTCCATCAGCCTACCGTGGAGAACCTTATCAATCACTTACTGCAGTCCATGTCTTTGACATCTACAGTCACTTCAATCAAATTTGTCAATTCCTTAAAGAATTCTTTTCAACTGGTAAGACATGACCTTTCCTGTACCAAACCATGTTGCCTATCATTGATAAACCCATTTTCTTTCAAATTTTAATTAGATACAATCCCTTAGTAACTTCTCCAGCAGCTTCCCTGCCACTGATGTCAGGCTCACTGGTCTGTAATTACCTGGATTATCTTTGTTACCCTTCTTAAAAATGGGGACATTAGCAAATCTCCAGTCCTCCAGTACCTCACCCATGTTCAAAGATGTTGCAAAGCTATCTGTTCATGCTTAGCTATTTACTCTTTCACTTCCCTCAGTAACATGCGATAGACCCCATCCAGACCTGGGGTCTTGTCCACATTAATGCCTTCCTCCCTCCTTATGCTGACTTGACGTCGAGAAATCAAAATTGTATCCCTCGTCTCAATATTCGTCATGTCCCTGTCCTCGGTGAAAGCTGATGCAAAGTACTCATGAAGAATCTCACCCATTTTCTCTCACTTCATTCATATCTTTCCTGCTTTGTCCTTGTGTGATCCAACCCTTTCTCTAGTTCTTCTGTTGCTCCTTATATATATGAATAAAAAGCTTTGGGATTTCCCTTAACCCTAAAGCTATTTCATGGCCCCTTTTTGCCATCTTAATTCCTCTTATCAGAGGTCCTCCTTTCCCGATGTTCTTCCAAGGCATCATCTGTCTTCAGTCACCTCGATCTTATGTATGCTTCCTTTTTCCTCTTAGCTAGACTCACAATTTCACCTGTCATCCACGGTTCCCTAATGTTGCTTTTTTATCAGTTGTTTTCACAGGGACATGTCTGTCATACACTCTCATCAATCTCTCTTTAACAGCCTGCCACATATCAAATGTGGATTTACCCTCAAACAGCTGCTCCCAAATTACATTTCCCAGCTCCTGGTGAATTTTGGTGCTGTTGGCCTTCCCCAAATTTACCTTTCTTCCTTTAGGACAATTCTTGTCTTTGTCCATGAGTATTCTAAAACTCACAAAATTGTGATCAGTATTGCCAAAATCATCCCGTATTGGAAATTCAGCCATCTGGTCAGGCATATTCCCCAACACCAGGTCCAGTATGGTTTCCTCTCAAGTTGGACTATTTCCATCCTGCTCCAAAAAAAAAACCCTTCCTGATGCTTGTACCAACACGGGATAGACCTTTCTGCTAATTTAAACCAGACATACAGAGAAGCTCACCTCGCACTGTAATGTGTTGCATTTTGAGTAGCAAAGTATTATCCCAAAGCTCACTACTAAAGAAAACTCAACAATTTTATTCTTTAAATCCAAAGGAGAACATTAAGCAACTATTTCCAACTCCATTATCTTCAACCTATTTGGACCTCACACTCGCCAAAACTGGTCCAATAAATTCCCTCTTCAATTAATGGCAAATCAATTTTCAAACCTCATTATTATCTTCGGATGTTAAACCTCCTCTGTAGATTCCTCGAGGTCGTCTTTGGTCTTCTGCTGCATGAATTTCTTACACACAGGTACCTTTCAGGGAGCCATTCTGCAGGAACTCTGTTGGTGTTTGGCTGCTTTTTGGTGTTCTCCCCAACTGTTCAAAATACCCGATTTTATATACCTCAAAACATCAGACCAGCTCATTGGTTTGATATCATTCATGACAGTAAAATGCAAATTCAATTGGATTTTGGTATCTGGGGCATAATTTAAAATGATTGGCCAAATTTGAATCCGTTGTGTACAATGGCAACGCAGCTCCAGCTATTTGTTACCCAATCAAATGTTACATTTTTAAATGTTTCAGCACACTCTGTGACAGCCAGAAGTTTCAGCTCCCTTAAAGGTACAGTACAGTTTCAGTACCAAGAGGTCATGCTTCAGCATTACAAGACATTGGTAAGGCCACACCTGGAGTATTGCATCCATTTCTGGTCACCACATTAGAGGAAGGATGTGGAAGCTCTGGAAAGGGTTCAGAAAAGATATACTAGGATGTTGCCTGGATTGGAAGGAAGGTCTTATGAGGAAAGGCTGAGGGAACTGAGGCATTTTCGTTGGAGAGAAGAAGTTTCAGAGGTGACTGAAATGAGATTTATAAGATAATCGGAGGGTGAGATAGGGTGGACAGTGATAGCCTTTTTCCTTGAATGGTGAAGGCTAGCATGAGGGGACGTAGCTTTAAATTGTGCGGGCGATAGATTTAGGACAGATATCAAGGGTAGTTTCTTTACTCGGGGAGTAGTAGGGGTGTGGAACGGCCTGCCTGCAACAAGAGTAGACTCACGGGCATTTAAATGGGCATTAGACAGACATGAATAATAATAAAACGGTGTAGATTAGATGGGCATCAGATTATTTTCACAGATCGGCAGAGCATTGAGGGCCAAAGGGCCTGTACTACGCAGTAACATTCTATGTTCTATGTTCTTTGAGTCACAAGAACATGAGACCCAATCATGGAGACAGTCAACAGCTTCAGTGAGTGTATGGAAAGGAGAAGTTTATTCTTCTTTAGAAATAACACTCTTACAGCTGGAAGTCTGTATTATAATGAATGAAAAGATGTATCCATGGTATCGGTGCTGTTAAACTTATAATGGGAAACAGCTGGAATAACGTTGGCGTTGAACAATTAATACAGTGACCATATTCTGTTTTATTCAATCACAGGATGAGGGTGCCACTGGCTCGGCAGCATTTCATGCCCATCACTAATTGCCCAGAGTGCAGTTAAGAGGCAACAATATCTGGAGTCACATGGAGGCCAGACATTGTAAGGATGGCAGTTTCCTTCTCTAATAGACATTAATGGACCAGACCCAAATCCTTGGGAAACCAAATAAATAATGGGTATTCCTATGCTCAGCCCCAGGTTCCCATGATCTCATGATGCTTAATGAATATTGACATGTCCAGGCCTTGGGATCTTTCTATGCATCCTCTGCATTCGCATTTCAACATTCCTAGTTATGGTCCCTCAGGTACATTTCAGGCTTGCATATATCTAATTTACCGTTCCTTTACTATCATATGTTAAAATCTTGGAATCCCCTTCCAAACAGCTCTGTGCGTACGACTGCACCATTTGGATCAAAGTGGTTCAAGTTGGCAGCTCTCTGTTACCTTGTCCAGAGCTGTTGGGGATAACAAATAAACTCTGCCCTTGCTGTTGCCTTCCTAAACCGATGAACATATGTGTTAAAACACCAAGATATTTTATGTTTTCACAGTTTGTTCTGAAGTCTGAGTACGGGAAGACCTTGCTATATGAGTGTGACCAAGTGACATCAGGAGCATGACAAGACATTGAGGTAACAATCCCATTTGTTTTCAGTCAGAGGATTGATTATGTGATTTCAATGCCACTGAGGTCAACATTTCATGGCAAGTAATAAAAATGCAACACATCATCGATATAGGGACGTTTAATATGGAAAATTCGTAATTTCTCATCTACTGCCTGTCACCAAATACTTGAGAGTCCTCTGACATGGTAGCTTTGCTGTTCCTGTTCACATCAGACAATTTGTCATAGTTCAGAAAGAAGACACAGAAATTAAACTGCTGGAGAAAAACTCAGTAGGTCTTGCAGCACCTGAATAGACAGAAACCAAGTTAACATCTTGACTCCAATATAAGATTTTCACAACAGCACCATATCAGAGTCGATATGTTTACTCTGTTTGTCTATTCAGATGTAACCTCACCTGCTGCGTTTCTCGCCCATTTCCTGTTTGTATTTCAGGTTTCCACTGTGCCGACTGTTTTGCTTTATTTTGACGAGTCTCGAGGTTGAACTTGGTTATATTTGCCCAATATGGTCCATTACTTGAGCTGTTGTGCCAGTGACTCTTGTATTACATAGGAGTCTGAATCTTCTTCATGTTCCAGAAAAAAAACGTTATGCTAAAATCCATCTAAATGTGCAAATCTCACGAAATCGGTTTTATTTGAAAAGGCATTTTGCAGGCAGCTGCACTGCATGAAACAACAGGAATAGATTATTGATGATGCCACACTCTATGTCCTTCATTGAACAGGTTTGTATCCTCAGACTCTGAAAGCTTTTAATACATGACATAGAATAATTACAGCAAAGCACATTGGTCATTCAGCCCACCATTCTAGCACTGACACAGACTGAGAAATACTTCTACTGTTGGAGCTTCATCCAGAGGCTCATTGAAGATGTTACTCAGAATGGTGACGAAACGTCTGAAAATAAACTTAACAGCTCAGCCAGCAAACTTACATCCAGAACCTCAACCTGAGCGAAAAATCTTCGGAAAACTTGCTAACACCTACTGTTATTACCCTGGAATCTCTCTGTACCCTTGCACATATTGTTGTCTGTGCCTGTTTAAATTCTGAATACCCTGCATAGATATCAACAAACTTATCAACCTGTTACCCTGTGATTAGACAGTGTGTACAAAAAATATGTTCCCTCTCTCACATTTACAACTCTCCTGTTCTGTTCAGATTGTTGATTGACAGTCCATCTCCCAAATGTAATCTATCTTCTTGCTCTGCATTATATTTCATTCTATATGTCAGAAAGAGTAATATTTGAATACTGGTGACTGGAGGATATCATTGTACTCTCCCCCCCCCCCCCAAATCTCCAGAGCCAAAGCCCGCATTCCTCTGTATCTCTGAGCCAATGTAAAATTCATTCCATCCCTGGCTCTTTAATAAACAAGGTTTCAATAATCAAATTGGTTGTACATGCCACAGTTGGCTTTGGTCTGAGGTCAGAAAATGCAAATATTGCTGCTTTAAAACAAATAAATTGCAAGAAGAAGTTCATAGAATCTGTACAGTGTGGAAACAGGCCCTTTCAGCCCAACAAGTCCACACCAACCCTCAGAAGAGTAACCCACCCAGGCCCATTACCCAAAACTAATACTGTACATTTACCTCAAACTAATGCAGCTAACCTACATATTCCTGAACCCTATGGGTAATTTAGCATGCTCAATGAACTGAACCTACACAGCTTTAGATTGTGGGAGGAAACTGGAGCATCCAGAGGAAACTCAAAGCAGACACTGAGAGAATGTGCAAACTCCACACAGACAGTCAGCTGAGGCTGGAATCGACCCCATGTCACTGGCCCTGTGAGCACCAGTGCTAACCACTGAGCCACCATGCTGCAGTAGACTTTATTTTAAAAAATGTTGAAGATTGTTTTGTGGTAAATTTACAAAGTTGCCTTATTAAATCAGTGAAAGAAACATTCAGGCAAATCCATACTTTCTGCGCATGGTCAGGGTAATTATGCCCAGTGACAATCTGTTGGTTGGCGATTGGTCGAGGGATCAGCACAAGAACAACCTCTTGAATGCTTTTTTTGAAGAGGGGCAGTTGGATGTAGCACTGTATATGATCAACATGACAGAATCATGAGCCAAAAGGCAATGTCCATCATTCTCCCTTCCAACTGACTTCACAAGAACAGTTTAGATTAGATTGGATTAGATTACTTCCAGTGTGGAAACAGGCCCTTCGACCCAACAAGTCCACACCGACCCGCCGAAGCGCGACCCACCCAGATCCTTTCCCCTACATTTACCCCTTTACCTAACACTACAGGCAATTTAGCATGACCAATTCACCTAACCTGCACATCTTTGGACTGTGGGAGGAAACTGGAGCACCAGGAGGAAATCCACGCAGACACGGGGAGAATGTGCAAACTCCACACAGTCAGTCGCCTGAGTCGGGAATTGAACCCAGGTCTCTGGCGCTGTGAGGCAGCAGTGCTAACCACTGTGCATAAGAAAAATAGTCAGCGATGTCAACATCCAGTCCAGTCCAGTTATGATTGTGAACTGAAATTGCTGCATTAAAAAGGGGTTAACTGGAAATGTTTATTCAGTGACTGTGATTAATGTCAATCTCCATGGAATCCAATTGAGTAACTGGAGGCTTTCCCTCTCCTATTAGTAGGGGCTTCTTTAAATGCATTATCACCTTGTTTCTACAACTGCATCACATCCACCACTAACGGCAGCTGCAGAGACAGGGAAAGGAGAGATCAGAATCTGAAACAATGGATTGGAATGTTCCAACAATGGATCAGAATCTGAGAACAATACACTGGAATGTTACAACAATGGACAGGAGTTTATCTTTTGGTCTGAACTTGCTTTCCTGGTCATTATTATCTTATCAGATTGAAGGTGTACTGCTGATTATTCAGGCAGGTTACTATCCCATCCTCGCCATTGTTGGTGTTCCTGGTAAGTCTCTTTATGTCTATTTCCATTCATTCATTCCCTAAACCATGTTGAAATCTATTGCTATTTCTGTTGTCTATGTTTGACAAGGACAGAAACTATTAACTTCAGTTTCAATTAAACACTCCATTCATTATCTACAAATTTCAGACCCCTGCCTCACAAGCATCTGATACCGAGTCTGCTCACAATGTCGAGGCCCCTTTTTGCTCTGAACCAATTTGTGTCTTGGTATTGTGTCCATCATCAAAACTGTCCATTGTCGGCTCCTTAATATCACCAGACTCCACCCATATTTCAGTAGTATTGCTGAATAAACGATTATCGGAATCTTGGTAAAATGCAGATTTTACTGTTGCAACTCTCTTCTAGTCATGCTTTCATTTGCAAATATTTTGATCACAAACTTGTTTTTGTTACTGAAATAATTCCATGAAAGGAACACTGTGCCAGAGTATTAATGTCACTGGAAGGGTAATTCAGAGCCGCAAGCTAATATTCTAAAGACACTGTTTTATATCCGACAACAACTGATAACAAACCTTAAGTTCAAATGACAAGAATTGGAACAAAATTGAATTTCACTAATAACAGCCATAAATCCCTCAGGATTTTGTCTAAATACTGAGCTGTTTATCTGATGTCGTTTGGGAAAGAAATCGAACAATTTTATCTGGTTTGGGTTAAGTGTGAATTCAGACACAAAACAATGTTCTTGGCTGTATACTGCTTTGTGGAATGGTCTCACAGTCAAGGTCACTGATGGCCATCAAATGCTGTCCTTCCCAGTGATGCTGATATTCCCGTGAAATAAAACAAAATTCTGAGTCAAATCAAACAGAGGAAGATGCAGCCATTTGTAAACAAAAAGATGTGTTGGGGAAAATGAACACGTTTGCCTGCCTCTGTCGAGAGAAAAACAGAGTTCACATTTCGAGTCCACTGACCATACATGAGAACTGAAAGCAGCTGGGAAATATTGTAATTATTTTGGTGACAGAATTGTTTGTTATGAAGATGAGACTGAGTGAGTTGAACAGAAGGAGAAAGAGAGAGAGAGAGAAAGAGAGAGAGGGAGAGGAACAGAATCAAACAAAGGGATTGCTGATTGGCTGGGTTGGAAATAAAATGTACCATGAATCTCATTTATTTTCTGCCTTTTCCCATACTCTTGAAAATCATTCCAAGTGGCTGTTTAAACTGAGTTATGTCCCCTCTGCCTCTTCCCAGAGGGCGCTCATCTCCTTATATTCACTAATGGTACATGGGTATCACTGACCGGTCCAGCATTTATGTCCTCTGCCAATTGCCCTTGAGAAGATGCTGCTGAGCTGTCTTCTTGACCAACTGCAGGTGCCTAGCCCAATTCAGTTTCATTACTCTGAGACTTTGTAGCAATTGATCCAGCTGAGTGGCTGACTTGGTAATTTCAAAGGGCAGCTGAGAGACAACCCTGTTGCTGAGAGCCTGAACTCACATGTAGGCCAGACCAGGTGAAGGTGGTAAATTTCCTTCCCTGAAGGACATTAGGGAGTCAGGTGGGTTTTCCTGACAACAAACGGTGGTTTCACAACTTCATTTAATTCATGATTCAAGATGTTTAGTTGAATTCAATTTCCACCATATGCCATGGCAGGATCAAATCTGGCGTCTCGGTTATTACCTGGATCACGAGATTAATAGACCACAGGCTGGACCATCGTATCCCCGTCTTCTCTAATCAACTCCCCATGCAATAGTGGTGTTGCTGTCGCCGTGACTGAGGGACAGAAAATGGTGCGATTGTCAACTACTTCTATGGAGAGTGGAACTGCGAATATTTCGGGTCAGTGGGACTGTGCAGAGATGTAACAGTTCATCAGCAACTGACAAGAATCTGAGAATTAAGACATTTCCAACACAGAGTATTGAAATCCAGGTATACATGTATACATGGATTTGACCTACTCCAGTCACTGGAACATCAGTGAGGGTTCTGTAAATGGTTTCCTCAGGTTTGTGTACCGGCTGTTGCATTCATTCAGTGAGAGCTGAGGGTCTGATGACCGCACTCTGAACAAGGTGTGGGCAGGGCATTCACAGTATATCGGGGTCTTCAACACGGCTAACAAATGGAGCAGAGACTGCATAGAAGGGAAGCTCTGCAAACAGTAGGGAGCTGGGCATTAGAATCTCCTCTCTGGGATTTCCAGGAATACTTTCCAATGTTGTACCTATTCCGGATGCAATGTGTGAAGCGAGTTTGATTAGACAATGAGGAGGTCACAGAGCTGTATCGCTTGCTTGAGCAGAACCTATGGTCTCACACCAGGGAGAGGACTGTGCTGATACGGACCATGACGCGAGCTGGTTTGATTCTGGAACTTTCCGTGCAAGAATTGTTGTCATATCCACCATGTGCCATAGTGCCATCTTCTGAGGTCCTCACAAGGTGACATAGATGATCCCTGTCCCCTGAGGTGAATACATTGGTTCTGTCTCCACAGAGGAAGGAACAGAAAATCTTCCAAAAATATTAGGGAACTGGGTGACCGGTGAAGATGAGGAAGAGAAAGAAATTTGAATTATTAAAGAGCAATTACTTGAAAAACTGATTGCATTGAAGTGTGGTAAGTTGCAGAACCAAACGAGTAATGAATTTCGAGGAGTGCGGAGATGGGGCTGCAGACGGAGCATGCTGGACAGCTCTTTTGGGAGCCGGTATAGAGATGATGGGTCATTGGCCACTTTTGGTTCTGTAAACTCCTTGAATCTATGAGGCATTTCCATGACTACTGAGGGAAGTCAAAATTCTTCAAAGCACTTTGGATTCTGGGAAAGGTCCTGGACAGTAGTGAGTAGGTGCTATGGCTGCAAATATTTAAAACATGATGCAGAGGGAAATATTAACTAAACAGTTAGTAATTTGATATCGGTTGGTTAAAGATATGAGCACGTTTTGTGAGGAAGGTGGTAACTGGATAATTGGAGAGTAATGATGTGATTTAGAAGAGCCAGCCGACATTCAGAAATTATCTTTAATAAATGTGCTGGGGTTTGTGGAGGATGTTGCTTGTAACTTCGTCTAATGAGAACAGTGGAACTGGAATATTTCAATTTTCAGATGAATTTTGAAACGCTTGCACACAGGTGAGTGAACAAGGTTCGAGACCAGGGGTAAAAGGTGAATATACTACATGGATTGATGTTACAAATTTGAAAGACTGCATGGTCACTTTAAGAAAGACGATGCAGGAACCATGGTTTCGATGTCTGGCTGAAGGAGCAGCGGGTGTGTAGCTGGCAGTACTGCCAGTGCCACAAGTGCCACCTGGTCACCGAGTGGCAGTGTATCATGGCAGTGCAGAATGGGCTCCACAAACAGCAGCAGCGGGAGGAGGAAATGGGGATAACCGGCCTTTCTCTGGGGGCAGACGCCAGAAACACCAGCCTCCTTTCCGGGGCAAGCAACAGGCTAGCTCCCCAACCCAGTGTTTGAGGGAGACACCTCTGTCTCGGATAGGCATGGCCCCTCAATGGAGCTGCAGGGTAAACAGGGTAGTGGTGACAGGAACAACAGTTCATCTGCCCATGTGGTCCACACCTCTGACTCCTTTGATCATCCTCCTCGATCCCAGGAGGTTTGAACTCGGTTTATCAAAGATAACTCCCCACTACTGACACCAACCTGTTTTAATGCAGAGGTCTAGCCCCTCTGCTAATTAAAACCAACATCCCAGGAAAGCTCACCCCACCTCGTAATCTGGTGAAAAGAAAAGGCTGAGGGAGTGAAGGAAAACTCCTGATTTCCAATGTTTAGAGAAAAATAACAATTTCCTTTTCCTAACTCTAACAGTGAACACAACAAAACTATAAACAAGTCTGAGCCCCTTTTTCTTAACTAATTGCTACTTGACTCCAACTCTTTAAAAATGCTGGTCCAGTAACAAAATTATTACCCATTAAAGTAACTTAATTTCTCAAAATCCATACAGACCCTTACGCTGTCTTACTCTTTCCTTCCAATTCTGCTGTCATCTCCATGGGCCGTCTTAGAACATAGAACATAGAACATAGAACAATACAGCGCAGTACAGGCCCTTCGGCCCTCGATGTTGCGCCGATCAAAGCCCACCTAACCTACACTAACCCACTATCCTCCATATACCTATCCAATGCCCGCTTAAATACCCATAAAGAGGGAGAGTCCACTACTGCTACTGGCAGGGCATTCCATGATCTTACGACTCGCTGAGTGAAGAACCTACCCCTAACATCAGTCCTATATCTACCCCCCCTTAATTTAAAGCTATGCCCCCTTGTAATAGCTGACTCCATACGCGGAAAAAGGTTCTCACTGTCAACCCTATCTAACCCCCTAATCATCTTGTACACCTCTATCAAATCACCCCTAAACCTTCTTTTCTCCAAAGAAAACAACCCCAAGTGCCTCAGCCTTTCCTCATAGGATCTTCTGACACTTTTTCGTGTTTTCACTGGAAAAGGTATGTTTGATGGATAATGGCTTCTGAGAAATTTGTTTGAGAGCGTTGAGAGCCCCTTCAGATGACATGTGCTCTTCAAAGTTTGGTAGAAAATTTGTAGCTCGGGTGCTCGTTGTTGTGGTTCTGTTCGCCGAACTGGGAATTTGTCTTGCAAACGTTTCATCCCCTGTCTAGGTGACATCCTTAGTGCTTGGGAGCCTCCTGTGAAGCGCTTTTGTGCTGTTTTCGCCGGTATTTATAGTGGCCTGTCTCTGCCGCTTCCGGTTGTCAGTTCGAGCTGTCCACTGTAGTGGCCGGTATATTGGGTCCAGGTAGATTTGTTTGTTGATAGAGTCTGTGGATGAGTGCCCTGCCTGTAGGAATTCCCTGTCTGTTCTCTGTTTGGCTTGCCCTATAATGGTAGTGTTGTCCCAGTAGAATTCATGTTGCTTGTCGTCTGTGTGTGTGGCTACTAAGGTCGTGTCGTTTCGTGGCTAGTTGGTGTTCGTGTATACGGATCGTTAACTGTCTTCCTGTTTGTCCGATGTAGTGTTTTGTGCAGTCCTTGCATGGGATTTTGTACACTACATTAGTTTTGCTCATGTTGGGTATCGGGTTCTTTGTTTTGGTGAGTTGTTGTCTGAGAGTGGCTGTTGGTTTGTGTGCTGTTATGAGTCCTAGTGGTCGCAGTAGTCTGGCTGTCAGTTCAGAAATGCTCCTGATGTATGGTAGTGTGGCTAGTCCTTTGGGTTGCGGCATGTCCTCATTCTGTTGTCTTTCCCTTAGGCATCTGTTGATGAAATTGTGAGGGTATCCGTTTTTGGCGAATACTTTATATAGGTGTTCCTCTTCCTCTTTTTGTAGTTCTGGTGTGTAGTTCTGTAGTTCACACAAGACTCATTTGTTCAGATGTTGTCAATACGATTAATTCAAATTCAATTGGTTTTTGGTATCCTGGGCATAATTTAAATTCATTGGTTAAATTCAAATCTGATCGCCTTAACATCAAAACACAACTCCAAGCTGACGGTTACATTTTCTCAATTCTCAGCACGCCCTGCACTGACAGGCACATCAGCTATCACATTCTCTCAGCTTAGAAACACATCCTCTCTTTTAAAGTAACTATACACTCCGACTTTGTAACTGTTGAGAATTGGTTAATGGAGAGAATACAGAGAGTCGGGTTCTGCTCTGGACTGAAGGTCATCCACTCATGGGGTATCATCTGTATCAGTGGTTGGAGCATCGGGATTGACAAGGCAAAGGAATGATTTGAGTGTGGGCAACACATACCATCCTTCTGATTTTATATAGATTAGAAAGTGTGGGATTGGGAAGTGCTGTTGGTGAAAAGGTGCTGAATGCCCTTGGTCATGAGTCACTGACAGAATTCATACGGGGCAGCAAGCAATCAGGACAGTTAATAGTATGTTGTCCTTCGTCGCAAATGATTCAAGTACAGGAGTAAAGACAGCTTCCTGCTGTTGTTCAGTGTTGGTGAGACAATATTTGGGACACTGTCTACAGATTTTCTCTCCTTTATGAGGAATGATTTCCTAGCCACAGAGACAGTGTAAAGGAAGTCCACCAGAATAATCCCTTGGAAGATGGTACCATGAGGAAAGTGTGAAGGAAATGAGTGGTTAATCTCTAATGTTGGGAGGCAATAAGAGGTGATCGCATTGAAACCGGAGGGTAATGGGCTAACATTCATTATGTCCAAAAAAATGATACTGACAGCGTAAAAAATTGCATAATATTGTCCTCCATGATACATGTTTCCTGATAGTTTTTCCTCTGTGAAACTTCCATATTGGTTGAGAGAGAACTCCAGGTTCTGAATGAACTCTCACCACCTCAGTGTGTGCTGGTGTGTGACCCTTCAGTGAAAGTCACATTGTTCACAAATCTGTCAGCAGCTACAATGCTTTACTCCTGAAAGAGTTAGCCTTTCCCACCAGCTTCTAACCTCCATCAAAAATGCCAGTCTGTCTTTTTGGAGATGGAAGCTGTGTTCTTGGCACTTGGCACAAACCATCGCCTTTCCCTCCTCACCCTGAGCAAACCTCGGTAAAGTAGCACGTGTGTACCATTATCAATGGAGCTCGGAGGGACAATATGGAGAAGTCGGTCTGTGCAGCCTGTTTCATTGGTTTGTCATGTTGGAGCATCAATGACATCCTCCTATTCAACGTTTTAGGAATACGTCTACAATTTCTCCTCAAGAGGTGAGTTGTCCTGGTCCCATGGAAGAGGCTCAATGAGCTGATTGGCTGTTTCAGTGTTATTATCCTGTGAAACCAGCTTGAGATGCTGAATGAGATCCTCATCCTCTTCACTGTGGAAATGGACAGTGCCCAACAGTCCTGTCGCATGAATGTTACAGGCACTTTAACAGCACAAGATGAAATGTTGTGCAGCCCTTGCTACACATGGCCACAGGAGCTGAGGGCTGACAGATTGTTTTGAACATTGTGTAATCTTCAGTGAACATCCCCACTTCTGATCTTATGATGGGGAAAGACATTGATGAAGCAGCTGAAAATGTGCCGAGGAAACTATCCTGAGGATCTCCTGCCCAAATGTACCGCGACTGAGAGGATTGATGTTCATAGATCACAAACATGTTCATATCTGCTCTGAATGACCCCAACCAGCGGGGAATTTAGAACTCATTCCTATTAAGTTCAACTTTGTTTGCTTTCCTTGCTGTCATCCTTATTCAATGTCCAGATCAATGATATAAACCCATCGCCTATTTTCTTAGGGTCTGTATCCCTCTGCTGCCTCCCCAATCATGTATCTGCCTGGATACATCTTAAATGACACTATTCTTCCCGTCTCGACAGCCTCCACTGGCAACATGTTCCAGGCACCCACAAACCTCTGCGTAAAGAACATTCCACGCATATCCCCTCAAAACCTTTGAACTCGTGACCCCTAAGTAATTGGGTTGCATACTCTAGGAATATACTTCTTGCTATCCACATTGTCTGCAGCTCCCATAACTTTGTCGACATCAATTTGGTCCCCTCCAACCTCTGTCTGTCTAATGAAAATAATCCTCATCTATTCAACCTCTCTTCAAATCTAGTACCCTCCATACCAGGCAACACACTGGTGAACCTCCTCTGCACCCTCTCCAAAGCATCCACAAGGCAGGCTTTCAGGGAGCTAGGTTGGAAGCTCAGAGTTAGAACACACAGAGTGGTTGTCTCTGGTTTGTTACCCGTGCCACATGATAGAGAGTCGAGGAATAGGGAGAGAGAACAGTTAAATGCGTGGCTACAGGGATGGTGCAGGAGGGAGAGATTCCGGTATCTGGATAACTGGGGTTCTTTCTGGGGAAGGTGGGACCTCTATAAACAGGATGGTCTACACCTGAACCTGAGGGGCACCAGTATCCTTTGCGGGAGGTTTGCTAGTGCTCTTGGTTGGGGGGGGGGGGGTGTTAAACTAACTCTGCAGGGGCATGGGAAACTGGACAGCAGCTTTAGGGTGCAGGACCTGGAGTATAGGGAGGTTAGGAACATGGCATCAATTTCAAAGGAGGGTGCCTGTAAACAGGAAAGTGGCTTGAAGTCTGTATACTTCAATGCAAGCAGTATACGAATTAAGGAAGGTGAACTTGCAGCGTGGGTTGGTACCTGGGATTTCGATGTTGTGGCTATTACGAAGACATGGGTGGAACAGGGACAGGATTGGCTGTTGCAGGTTCCAGGGTTTAAATATGTTATTAGGGTCAGAGGTGGGGGTAAAAGAGGGGGAGGTGAGGCATTGCTTGTCAAAGATAGTATTACAGCGTTGCAAAGGACGATGGATGAAGACTCGCCATCTGAGGTAGTTTGGGCTGAGCTTAGGAATAGGAAAGTTGAGGTCACCCTGTTAGGAGTTTTCTACAGGCCTCCTAATAGTCCTTGCGACGTAGAAGAAAGGATTGTGACGATGATTCAGGAGAAGAGTGAAAGTAATAGGGTGGTTGTTATGGGGGACTTTAACTTTCCTGCTATTAACTGGGAAAGCTATAGCTTGAGTTCGTTAGATGGGTCGGTGTTTGTCCAATGTGTGCAGGAGGGTTTCCTGACGCAATTTATAGACAGGCCAACAAGAGGTGAGGCCATACTGGATTTGGTTCTGGGTAATGAATCAGGCCAGGTGTTAGAATTGGAGGGAGGTGAGCACTTTGGGGAGAGTGACCACAATTTGGTGACTTTTACTCCAGTGATGGAGAGGGATAAGTGTGCACTTCAGGGCAAGATTTATAGCTGGGGGGAGGGAAATTACGATGCGGTGAGACACGACTTAGGATGCGTGGCTTGGAAAAGTAGGCTTCAAGGCAAGGGCGCGATTGATATGTGGAGCTTGTTCAAGGGGCAACTATTGAGTGTCCTTGATAAGTATGTACCTGTCAGGCAGGGAGGAAAGTGTCGTGTGAGGGAGCCGTGGTTTAATAAGGAATTGGAATCCCTTATTAAAGGGAAGAGGTCGGCCTATGTAAAGATGTGGCGTGAAGGTTCAATTGGGGCGATTGAGAGTTATAAGGTAGCCAAAAGGGTCTGAAGAGAGAGCTAAGAGCAGCAAGGAGGGGACATGAAAAGTCCTTAGTTGGTAGGATTAGGGAAAACCCTAAGGTTTTCTATAGGTATGTCAGGAATAAAAGAATGATGAGGGTAGAAATAGGTCCAGTCAAGGATAGTAGTGGGAAGTTGTGTGTGGAGACTGAAGTTATTAGGGAGACACTGAATGAATACTTTTCGTCAGTGTTCACTCAGGAACAGGACTTTGTTGCCGATGAGAATACTGAGTCACAATTAATTAGAATGGATGGCTTTGAGGTATGTAGGGAAGAGGTGTTGGTAATTTGGAAAAGGTGAAAATAGATAAGTCCCCTGGGCCCGATGGCATTTATCCTAGGATTCTCTGGGAAGCAAGGGAGGAGATTGCAGAGCCATTGGCCTTGATTTTTATGTCCTCGTTGTCTACAGGAATAGTGCCAGAAGACTGGAGGATAGCAAATGTGGTTCCCTTCTTCAAGAGGGGAGCATGGATAACCCTGGTAACTATAGACCAGAGAGTCTCACTTCTGTTGTGGGCAAAGTCTTAGAGAGAATTGTAAGGGATAGGATTTATGAACATCTGGATAGGAATAATGTGATCAGGGATAGTCAGTATGGATTTGTGAAGGGCAGATCGTGCCTCACAAACCTTATTGAATTCTTTGAGATGGTGACTAAGGAGGTGAACAAGGGAAAGTGGTAGATGTGGTGTATATGGATTTTAGTAAGGCGTTTGATAAGGTTCCCCATGGCAGGCTACTGCAAAAATCCGGAGGTATGGCATTGAGGGTGAATTGGAGGTTTGGATTAGGAATTGGCTGGCAGGAAGAAGACAGAGGGTGGTAGTTGATGGTAAAGGTTCATCTTGGAGTGCAGTTACTAGCGGTGTTCCGCAAGGATATGTTTTGGGACCATTGCTGTTTGTCATTTTTATAAATGACCTGGAGGAGGGGTTAGAAGGTTGGGTGAGTAAGTTTGCGGATGATACGAAAGTCGGTGGAGTTGTTGACAGCGAGGAAGGATGGGGCAGGTTACAGCGGGATATAGATAAGCTGCAGAGCTGAGCAGAAAGGTGGCAAATGGAGTTCAATATGGACAAGTGTGAGGTGATTCACTTCGGTATGAGTAACAAAATGATGGGTTACTGGGCTGATAGTCAGATACTTTATAGTGTGGATGAGCAGAGGGGTCTTGGTGTCCATGTACACAGATCTCTGAAAGTTGCCAGCCAGGTAAATAGTGTGATGAAGAAGGCATATGGCTTCCTGGCTTTTATTGGTAGAGGAATTGAGTTCTGAAGTCCTGAGGTCACTTTGCAGTTGTATAAGACCCTCGTGCGGCCGCATCTGGGGTATTGTGTGCAGTTTTGGTCGCCATACTATAGGAAGGATATGGAGGCAGTGGAACGGGTGCAGAGGAGGTTTACCAGGATGTTGCCTGGTATGGTAGGAACATCGCATGAGGAAAGGCTGAGGCACTTGGGGCTGTTTTCATTGGAGAAAAGAAGGTTTAGGGGTGACTTGATAGAGGTGTACAAGATGATTAGGGGTTTAGATAGGGTTGACCATGAGAACCTTTTTCTACGTATGGAGTCAGCTTTTACGAGGGAGCATAGCTTTAAATTAAGGGGTGGGAGGTATAGGACAGATGTTAGGTGTAGATTCTTTACTCAGCGAGTCGTGAGTTCATGGAATGCCCTGCCAGTAGTAATGGTGGACTCTCCTTTTTTATGTGAATTTAAACAGGCATTGGATAGGCATATGGAGGATAGTGGGCTAGTGTAGGTTAGGTGGGAATTGGATCGGTGCAACATCGAGGGCCAAACGGCCTGTACTGCGCTGTATTTTTCTATGTTCTATGTTCTATTCTTTTGGTAAAGTTGCAACCAGAACTGTACGTTGTATTCCAAATGGGGCTGAACGAAAGTCCTATACAACTGTAACAAGATCTGCCAACTCTTGTTCTCAATACCCCGTCCAATGAAGGAAAGTGTGCCATATGCCTTCTTGACCACTTTACTGACCTGTGCTGCCACCTTCAGGGCACAATGGACCTGAACACCCAGATCTCTCTGTCCATCAATTCTCCCCAGGACTTTTCCATTGACTGTTTCATTCAGTCTTGAATTGGATCTTCCAAAATGCATAACCTCCCATTTGCCTGACTTTAATTCCATCTGCCATTTCTCTGCCCATCTTTCCAATTTATCTATATTCTGCTGTATTCTCTGACAGTGTTCATCATCTGCTCCCTGCCTCCTCTTCCCCTTCGTCATGCTGACTTCATTATCTAGTTTATTACAGGCTTTAGTTACTACCTCCTCACTGTCAGTTTAAAACCTCCCCAACAGCGTTAGCAAAAGGACCCCCAAGGACATTGGTTCCAGTCCAGCCCAGGTGGAGACCGTCCAATTTGTAATAATCCCACCTCCCCCAGAACCGATCCCAATGCCCCAAAAATCTAAACCCCTCCCTCCTGCACCATCTGTCAAGCCACTCATTCATCGGGTTTATTCTATCCCTCTGACGAGCACGTAACACCGGTAGCAAACCCGAGATTACTACCTCTGAGGTCCAACTTTTTAACTTGGCTCCAGACTCCCTGAATTCTGTTTGTAGGCCCTCATCCCGTTTTGTTTACCGAGATTGTTTGTGCCTGTATACACCACGACAACCAGCTGTTCACCCTCCCCCTGGAGAGTGTTCTGCAACAGATCTGAGATATACCAGACTCTTGCACCTGGGAGGCAACGGACCATTCGGGAGTCTCGTTTTCAACGACAGAACTGCCTACCTACTCCTCTACAATTGAACCCCGTCTGATGATAGCCATTCCACTCTTTTTCCTGCCCTTCTGTACTGCAGAGAGGAGAAAGTGAGGACTGCAGATGCTGGATATCAGATCTGAAAATGTGTTGCTGGAAATGCGCAGCAGGTCAGGCAGCATCCAAGTAGCAGGAAAATCGACGTTTCGGGCATGAGCCCTTCTTCAGGAATCTGTACAGCAGAGACAGCCATGGTGCCAAGAACATGGCTACTGCTCTCTTCCCCTGGTGTGTTCTTCCTGCTCCCACTCAGCTCCTCTCATTCCCCGCTCCCACTCAGCTCCTCACTGTCTCTATTCCCACTCAGCTCCTCAATCTACCCGCTCCCACTCAGCTCCTCTCTCTCCCCGCTCCCACTCAGCTCCTCACTCTGTTTACTCCCTTTCAGCTCCTCACTCTCTCTACTCCCACTCAGCTTCTCACTCTCCCCACTCCCTCTCAGGTCCTCACTCTCCCACTCAGCTCCTCACTCTCACAACTGCCACTCAGCGCCTCACTCACCCGCTCCCATTCAGGTCCTCACTCTCCCCGTGCCCATTCAGCTCCTCACTCTCTCTGCTCCCAATAAGCTCCTGTCTCTCCCCGCTCCCACTCAGCTCCTCACTCCCTACATTCCCACTCAGCTTCTCACTCTCCCCGGTCCCACTCAGCTCCTCACTCTCCCCAAACCCACTCAGCTCCTAACTCTCCAAACTCCCACTCAGCTCCTCACTCTCCCTGCTCCCAATAAGCTCCTGTCTCTCCCCGCTCCCACTCAGCTCCTCACTCCCTCCACTCCCACTCAGCTTCTCACTCTCCCCGGTCCCACTCAGCTCCTCACTCTCCCCAAACCCACTCAGCTCCTAACTCTCCAAACTCCCAATCAGCTCCTCAGTCTCCCTGTTCCTCACTCTTCCTGCTCACACTCAGCTCCTCACTCACCCCGCTCCCACTCAGCTCCTCACTCACCCCGCTCCCACTCAGCTCCTCACTCTCCCCGCTCCTACTCAGCTCCTCACTCCCTCTACTCCCACTCAGCTTGTCACTCATCCTGCTCCCACTCAGTTCCTCACTCTCGCCTCTCTAACTCAGCTCCTCACTCTAACCCGCTCCCACTCAGCTCCTCACTCTCCCCACTAGCCCTCAGCTCCTCACTCTCCCCGCTCCCACTCACCTCCTCACTCTCCCCGCTCCCACTCAGCTCCTCACTCTCCCCGCTCCCACTCAGCTCCTCACTCTCCCTGCTCCCTCTCAGCTCCTCACTCTCCCCACTAGCCCTCAGCTACTCACTCTCCCCGCTCCCACTCACCTCCTCACTCTCCCCACTCCCACTCATCTCCTCACTCTCTCTGCTCCCACTCACCTCCTCACTCTCTCCACTCCCACTCATCTCCTCACTCTCGCTGCTCCCACTCAGCTACTCACTCTCCCCACAACCACTCAGCTCCTGACTCTCACTAATCCCACACTCACCTCCTCACTCTCCCGGCTCCCACAAAGCTCCTCACTCTCCCCGCTCCCACTCAGCTCCTCACTCTCCCAGGCTTCCACTCAGCTCCTCACTCTCCCAGGCTTCCACTCAGCTCCTCATTCTCCACTCTCCCACTCAGCTCCTCACTCCCTCCACTCCGACTCAGCTTGTGACCCTTCCTGCTCCGACACAGCTCCACACTCCATCCATTCCCACTCAGCTCCTCACTCTCCAGACTCCCAATTATTTCCTTACTCTCCCCGCTCCTCACTCTCCCCACTCCCACTCACCTCCTCACTCTCCCCACTCCCACTCACCTCCTCACTCTCCCCACTCCCACTCATCTCCTCACTCTCGCTGCTCCCACTCCGGTCCTCACTCTCCCCACTCCCACACAGCTCCTCACTCTCCCGGCTCCCACTCAGCTCCTCACTCTCCCCACTACGTTTCAGCTCCTCACACTCCCTGCTCCCATTCAGCTCCCCATTCTCCCCGCTCCGTCTCAGCTCCTCACATTCCCCGCTCCCAGTCAGCTCCTCACTATCCCCTCTCCCTCTCAGCTCCTCACTATCCCCTCTCCCACTCAGCTCCTCTCTATCCCCTCTCCCACTCAGCTCCTCACTATCCCCGCTCCCACTCAGCTCCTCACTCTCTCTGCTCCCACTCAGCTCCTCACTCTCCCCGCTCCCACTCAGATCCTCACTCTCCCAGGCTCCGACTCAGCTCCTCACTCTCCCCAATCCCACTCAGATCCTCACTCTACCCACTCCAACTTAACTCCTCACTCTCCCCACTCCCACACAGCTCCTCACTCTCCCGGCTCCCACTCAGTTCCCCATTCTCCCCGCTCCCTCTCAGCTCCTCACTATCCCCTCTCCCACTCAGCTCCTCTCTATCCCCTCTCCCACTCAGCTCCTCACTCTCCCCGCTCCCACTCAGCTCCTCAATCTCTCTGCTCCCACTCAGCTCCTCACTCTCCCCAATCCCACTTAACTCCTCACTCTCCCCGCTTCCACTCAGCTCCTCACTCTCTCAGGTTCCCACTCAGCTCCTCATTCTCCACTCTCCCACTCAGCTCCTCACTCCCTCCACTCCGACTCAGCTTGTGACTCTTCCTGCTCCGACACAGCTCCACACTCCATCCATTCCCACTCAGCTCCTCACTCTCCAGACTCCCAATTATTTCCTTACTCTCCCCGCTCCTCACTCTCCCCACTCCCACTCATGTCCTCACTCTCGCTGCTCCCACTCCGGTCCTCACTCTCTCCACTCCCACACAGCTCCTCACTCTCCCAGCTCCCACTCAGCTCCTCACTCTCCCCACTACGTTTCAGCTCCTCACACTCCCTGCTCCCACTCAGCTACCCATTCTCCCCGCTCCCAGTCAGCTCCTCTCTATCCCCTCTCCCACTCAGCTCCTCACTCTCCCCACAACCACTTAGCTCCTGACTCTCCCTAATCCCACACTCACCTCTTCACTCTCCCCGCTCCCACTAAGCTCCTCACTCTCCCCGCTCCCACTAAGCTCCTCACTCTCCCCGCTCCCACTCAGCTCCTCGCTCTCCCCGCTCCCACTAAGCTCCTCACTCTCCCCGCTCCCACTCAGCTCCTCATTCTCCCCTCTCCCACTCAGCTCCTCACTCTCCCCGCTCCCACTCAGCTCCTCACTCTCCCCTCTCCCACTCAGCTCCTCACTCTCCCCTCTCCCACTCAGCTCCTCACTCACCCCGCTTCCACTCAGCTCCTCACTCTCCCAGGCTCCCACTCATCTCCTCATTCTCCCCACTCCCATTGAGCTCCTCACTGTCCCGAATCCCACTCATCTCCTCACTCTCTTTGCTCCCACTCACGTCCTCACTCTCCCCGCTCCCTCTCAGCTCCTCAATCTCCCCGCTTCCACTCAGCTCCCCGTTCTCCCTGCTCCCACACAGGTCCACAATCTCCTGGCACCCACTCAGCACTTCACTCTCCCCACTACCTCTGTGCTCCTCACTCTCCCTGCTCCCTCTTAGCTCCTCACTCTCCCCACTCCCACTCAGGTCCTCACTCTCCCCAATCCTACTCAGCTCCTCACTCTCCCCAAACCCACTCGTCTCCTCGCTTTCCCCACTTCCACCTAGCTCCTCATTATCCCCGCTCCCAGTCAGCTCCTCACTCTCCCTGCTACCTCTCAGCTCCTCACTCTCCCCGTTCCCACTCAGCTCCACACTCTCCCCACTCCCACTCACCACCTCGCTCTCCCCACTCACACTCAAATCTTCACTCTCCTTGCTCCCACTTAGCACCTCACTTTCCCTGCTCCAATTCTGCTCCTCTCTCTCCCCGCTCCCACTCAGCTCCGCACTCTCCCCACTCCCACTAATATTGAAAATAAAGACTACTGATGTTTAAGATAAGTTTCTCTTCAGTTGGAAATTTACCTTCCCGGCGGTCCCCGGTCTTATCTCTCGATCCCTCTCTTCCTGAAAATGCTTTCCCCCTTTCTGCCTTCCACAAGGACCGCTCCCTTTGACTGTCCTTGGTTTGTGCCACTCTCCCCACTGACAACCCCCTCCCCCAGGTACCAACCCTGCATCTGGAAAAGATTCCACACCCGCTCACCCCCACCTAGGGCCCCAGGCAGTCCTTCCAGGTGAGACGTAGTTTCACCTGCCTCTCTTCCAACAGAGCTTGCTGCATCAGGTGTTCCCACTGTCACCTTCTCTACATCAGGGAGACCGAATGTAAACTTAGGCTCACGAGCATCGCCGCCGGGTCCTCAGGGGCTGACCAGACCTCCCAGTCACTGCCCATTTCAATTCCACTCACCACTCCCTTTCCAAAATCTCCATCCTCCCAGTCACTGCCCATTTCAATTCCACTCACCACTCCCTTTCCAACATCTCCATCCTCCCAGTCACTGCCCATTTCAATTCCACTCACCACTCCCTTTCCAACATCACCATCCTCCCATTCACTGCCCATTTCAATTCCACTCACCACTCCCTTTCCAACATCTCCATCCTCCCAGTCACTGCCCATTACAATTCCCGCAACCACTCTCTTTCTGACATGACCACCTCCAGGTGCTCTGGTTTCCTCTAGCAATCCAAAGATGTGCAGATTGGGTGAATTGGCCATGCTAAGTTGCCCATTGTGCTTTGGGATGTGAGGTTAGGGGCATTAGTCAGGGGTAAATGTCAAATAATAAGGGAGGGGAATAGGTTTGTGTGTGATCCTCTTCGGAGTGTTAGTGTGGATTGTTGGGCCAAAGGGCCTGTTCCCATACTAGAGGGATTCTGTAAGTATAACTATCATCTCATCTTTCGCCTGGGCAGCCACAAGCCCGGAGGACTCACAATTGAGTTCTACAATTTCAAAAGCCTTCCTTCCCATCGCCCAACTCCCTACCCAATCCCTCCCCATCCCTTCCACTGCTGCCTGCCACCAACTGGATTCAGTCCTCCATTGACCAATCAGGTTGTACATTTGACCTGCCTTTACCTATCTCCACTTCACCACCCTGCCCCCGCCACCCTAATTATCTGCAGCTCCCCCTACACCCCATCCCCAGTACTGAAGAAGGGGTACACCCAAAACATCAATATCTCCACCTCCTGATGTTGTCGGCTTGCCGTGTTCTTCCAGCTTCCTGCTGTGTTGCCATCTTCACCCAGTTTATGGTGTCTGTGCTGATTCCCTCAGGGAGACTCAGAATTCCATGGAATGAACTATTTCAGCTGATCTGGCAATGTCTTTATTCAATTTTCTCATTGTTGTGACAGTATTCTCCAAGATCTCACTTCTCCAGTTAGTCCCACTCCCTTGTCTTCTTCTCCATGTTCCCACATCACATTCTCTATTAATTAATTATCTGCCCCTGTCTTTAGTATGAATCTTTGTGTCCCTCTGTGTCTTTCCCTGGCCTTGGTTTTTCGCTCGCTTTTCTATCGCTTTGTGAAGCTCAGAAACAAGAAAAAAGTTTGTGTCGGGCTGTTGCTCACTGCCCGGTGTGTCCCACGTGATGCTCCATGTAGGACAGGCGGTCACAGCAGCTTTGACACGCATCCTCGAAACTTGGTCTGTGCCTGTCCACTGAACGCCTGTGTTTGTCCCTCTCAGCTGATCGTGCGGTCAGTAACACAGGGTAACCGCTTGAGTATTACTGTAAAGGAGCAGATGTCCGACTTGTAGCTGAGGGGCTTCTGACTGACTCCTGTTATTGAAACGCTAGTGGAGGTGCTGGGGATGATTTGCTGGAGGTTGTGGTGTGAGCAGAATCAGACATTCAGGGAGACCTGAGGATTTGGTGACCCAACTCTGGATGGAGTCTGGGGACTGTAGTTACAGCATCTGGGTCTGTAACATGAACCAGAAATGGAGCAGGGGCTGGAGAGAGGGTCAGCTCTGACACCACGGAGTGAGTGTGGGTGGGGAAAGGAATCTACCGTATCCACTCCGGGTTTTCCAAGAACAGCTTCCCAAGCGACACATAACCAAGGGGCAGTGTGTGAGGGGACCCTAGTTGAACAAGGAGGTGGTCACAGAGCAGTGGCACCACATTCAACACGACCTGCAGCTTCACACCAGGGGGAGAATGGTGCTGCCAGTGGTTGTTAGGGTTACAGCTTCATACAGCTTCTAGGATCTGGAACTTTCCAGGCAGGCATAAGGGACATATCCATCATCTCACAGTATGTCGACATCAATGTCACCATTCGGTGACGGAGGATATATATGATAGGTGAGGCGAATACAATGTTTCCTCCCTCAGCAGGGAGCTGCCAGGGCTATCCTTGTTTTCCCAGTATAGTGGGATTCCTGATGGTGTACATGGCTCTGCAGGGTCCCCATGTCAATGGGGAGAGTTAGAGGAACTGAAGGACCTCTCACTCCATTAATGGTGCAATGCGACCATGCACAGTACATCATGTTGTGAATACCCACTGTCCTGGCAGCAGCCACAGCCTCTTCATTCATAATCAGTCAGTCCTTCCCATCATCTTCAGGTCCCACGTAGAAAGAAAGGATGGTGTCTCAGATGAGGCCACCCCCTTCGGACACAGTTCAAAACACCCTGCCCCTCACCACTCCCCACCGCCAACCAACCACATCAAAATACCCCGTGTGTACTGAGAGCAATGGGACCACTGGGAACATCATGAAGCAGACCATCAGGGAGATGGAGCAACACTTCCGATGTTTGAACTAGGTCCTGCAATCTCCCTCCATTTATGTAATCTGTGTATCCTTTCTGAAAAATTCACAGGTTCACAGTTAGCCAAGCTCCAGTCCATCTGCCAAAGGGTTAATTACTGCTTCTCCTTTTACAGATCCTCCACCTCCTCTTGATAACTTTGTTTCCTTCCTATCTCAGCATCATCACTGAATTTAGATAGAATGCATTTGTTCCATTTACCTAAACCTTTGTTGTAATTTGTGAATAGTTGAGGACCCAGCAGATGTCTGTGCAGTCTTTATTTTCTGTTAAACTGATAAAGACTGATTTATCCCAGTGGATGGTATCTTCAATATGAGGCTGAGCCTTTCCCTCCACCAGGACTGTGTGCCGGCAGGCGTGGAGGCAGATGTCCATCAGCAAGCACTTTCCTTGACCATCCTTGACCTTTCAGCTTGACAATTCTTGGGTTCTGGAATCAATGTTGGGGAATTACAAGGTAACCCCTTTCTTGTCTTTACAGCACGTTGCCATCATCATTGGTGGGTCTGTCCTGCCGTTGGGACAGGATATACCCAGGGACGGTGATGAGGCTGCGTGAAACATTACCCATCAACTTTGGTTCTGTGTGTAATGGCAATGTCAGACTGTTTCCTGCCTGGTCAAAATGACGAATAAAGGTGTCAATGGAGCAGGAAATAATGGCTAAAAAAAACTGTAAAGAAATGACCTGTCTGCTTTCGAGCGATCGAGTGTGTGGGAATGTTCTAGAGTCTTGTTCTTGTGGATGTGTGTCTGTGCGTTTAGGGAGGAAGGGATTCTTCTGTATTACATCACATTTCTGTCAGTAATTCAGAATTTACCATGCTTTATTCCAGCTACAGCTACATCAATAAATGTCTGAACATTTCATTTTGAAAAACTCACTCTGATCTCAATCAATTGTAAAATGTCCTCCAGGCTGATGTCTAAACTGTTGGGTTTCCTGCCTCACAGTAAACGTCATGACGATCTTCGTCCTACTTTATAAAGATTGTGGATTGTCTCCATGTGTCAGATGTTACCTGGGGGCGAGTCTTGTTGTTTTAAAAGGAAGGACATTTTAAAAAGTATCCCACCACCACCGTCCATTTGTGTTTGAGGAACTGGGAGAGAATCCTTCAGGATGACAATATCTATACTCCGGATTAGGAACTGTAAAGCAGTGACCTGTCTGCTCTCGAGTAATCACGTGTTTGGGAATGTTCTAGAAACATCTGTTCTTGTGGATGTGTGTCTGTGTGTTTCGGGAGGGAGGGCTTCTTCTGCATTACATCACCTATCTGACAGCAATTCAGAATTTACTATGTGTTATTCCAGCTCCAATTGCATCAGTATGTCTTTGAATATTTCATTTTGACAATCTCACTCTGATCTCAATCAATTGTAAAATGTCCTTCAGGCTGATGTCTAAATTGTTGGTTTTCCTTCCTCACAGTTAACGTCATGACGATCTTCGTCCTGCTTTATAAAGATTGTGGATTGTCCCCATGTGTCAGATGTTACCTAGGGGCAATGGCAGTGATGGATCTACTGGTCATTATCCTCGATCTGATATTGAGACACATTCCCATTGTTTATCGGGAAGAGTTTTATTTCCTGTGGGACATTCCCGTGTGTAATATCCACGCCATTCTGCTATATGCAGCCACTGACTGCTCTGTCTGGTTCACCGTCTCTTTCACCTTTGATCGGTTTGTGGTCATTAGTTGTCAGAAGCTGAAAAATAAATTTTGCAGTAAGAAAACGGCAGCTGTGGTTCTGGGAGCAGTGACTGTGCTGAGCTGTTTAAAGAATATTTTCTGGTATTTCATGCTCATAGGTCTTTATCGGTTGGCGAACTCTCCCTGGTTTTGTTACACAATGAACGGTGTTCTATCTTCTCATGTCTGGGTCACACTCGAGTTCCTCCACCACATTCTAACCCCAGCTCTCCCATTTCTCCTGATTCTGCTGCTCAATGTTTTCACCATCAGACACATTTTAGTGACCAGCAGAGCCCGCAAGGGATTCCGGACTCACACCAATGGGGAATATCACCATGATACAGAAATGCAAAATCGAAAAAAATCTATCATTTTATTGTTTCTGATCTCGGCCAACTTCATCCTGTTATGGTCAACATTAATGCTGTATTCAATATGGAATCGGATGTTTAATGTGGCATATACCCCTGTGTATCTGCATCCCTTTGTGCAGGAATTGGGCTTCATGCTGCAGCTCCTCAGTTGCTGCACTAACACCGCTATTTATGCCGTGACCCAGACTAAGTTCAGAGAGCAGCTGAAGAATGTGTTGAAATATCCCTTTATCCAAATTCATCAAACAATCAAATTCACTTATTAATAAATCCATTCAGGATTTTCTGTTTTCAGCTCAATGTTTCAGCAATGAAACAGCCTGTCGCTACGGTAACAGACTGAGGGTAGTTCGGTTTTTTCCAACCTTATTCAACAGGGGGATACAGAGACACATTTCAAAGTTTCTCAACTCAGACATCAGTGAGAAAAGGCACACTTTCACTGACTATACCTCTCACTTCAATCTGTAAATAATGAAATTGTTCATTAAGAATTACCAAGCAGCAGAAAAAACTATTTTGTTGTTTGTGGTGAAGCAGCTGAGCTGGAGAGAGACAGATTCAGCCCCATGTCCTGGTTGTTAGGGAAGGGGAGGGAACTGAGTATGAGCTCAGGATTTTGGTTTAAGTCACTCTGACCTTTTACTTTCACCTCAGGATCACTGACTCTCACCTGGCCTCGGCAGATTTTATCTTTCTCTCTCCATATTCAGGTCTCACTCTCACAATGTCTCCCTCTTTCTCTCGCCCTCCCATTTTTGTTTCCTTTTACTCATATCGCAGATGCAACATCGATCGGCCAAAACTGCTGTGTCACCAAAGAAGCTGCCTGAAGACCACAACCGTGCAACATGAAAAATTCACAAGCTGTGATGCTCTCACCACAGAAAAGGTCATCCACTCATGTAGTGGCATATCGAGACCAGCAGAGGGTAGCATTGTGACACATTAAACGCAATCAGTTGGGGTTGGTGGGGGGTAACAAACTTAGCCTTTGACTCATCACTTTTTAATTCATTCAGTCATTCAAACTTCCCTCCCGTCCCATTGCACCCAGAGACAGATCCACAGGCACAAACACATAGAGACACACATTTGGAGATACACACCAATATGACAATTGTATCACTCTACACACAATAGAGAAAGCCAGAAAGAGGAGAGACGGGTAAACACCATTTCATTCGATTCAAACCCAGAACAAAAGAGATCCCACTGCACAGTGACACAGACTTAGAGACACACTGTGACAGAGAGACGCACACTAATACACACACTCATCTACAGCACACAGCAACAAACAGAGCAGAAATAAGTCCACAGAGATGTTTCAGTACAGATACACACACACACACACACACGCACAGATGCACACACCCACATGCACAAACACAGATACATATTAATACACACATCCATATACACTACCTCAAACATTCATAGCTACAAATATGCAGAGGTAGTTCAACTGAGATACACACACACAGTTACAGAGAGAGGATCCCATAAGACACAGAGACACACAGAGGCACATTTATACACACAAACATACAGATAGACAGACATTCATACACGTACAAAGGCTGAAACACAGACTGAGGTGCAGATGTGCAAACAGACCTTTACTCAGACACAGACAAACACACAGAACCATACACACACAAAAATACAAATAAAAATTGTTATGGACCAGGCCAGACCATCTCAAAATATATTGAGAAGGAGTTTAGACCCTAACTTTTACTTATTTTAAAGGCAGGTGGGAAATCAATATTCCAGCTGTGATGCAGCTGGTCCGACCACTCACCTTTCAGCAAAACAGGATTTATGAAAACACTGCAGTTTATCAAATGAAAATCAAATTTAGTATAACGTCGTTACTGGAAAATTTACCCATCCAGATACAACAAATTAACGAAGGGAATGTTCCAACCCAGACATCCCAGAACACACACCTCGGAAAAGTAGGTAAACTGAAACAGATTCTTGCAGGCAGGAGGGAACAACATCCAAAGAAATTAAGAGAGAAAGTAAGTTAGGATTCTTCTGCTGAAGCTTGGAATCTTTTCTGGACTCCAGCATCTTGTGACTGCCACAGCTAAACCAAACTGGAAAGAAAAACCCTGTACTGAGAGAACTGGCAACTCCCCTGCAATTATTAACCTCGGCTCTATCAAACCCCTTCTACAACCCTGCCTTTAGAACCTCTCTTCTCCATGTCGGTGGAATTGAGGAACTGCAAAAGTACAACAATACCATAGTTGGAGTTCTGTACAGGCCTCCAAACAGTCATCAGGAGATGGGGGCACAAGATACAACTGGAGATGCAACTGGAGATACAAAAGATTTATAGGAAGTGCAAAGTTACAGTGATCATTGGGAATTTCAATATGCAGGTGGATTGGGAATATCAGGTTGGGAACAGTTCACAAGAAAGTGAATTTATGCAGTGTCTACGAGATGGCGTTTTTGGACCAACTTGTGGTGGACCCCAGAAGGGAACTGGCAATATTGGATTTATTGATGTGGAATGAAGCAGACTTGATCAGGGAGCTTAAGGTGGAGGAATCCTCAGCAGGCAGTGATCATAATTTGTCTGAAATTACTCTGCAATTTGAGAGGGAGATGATAGAATCAAAGGTAACGGTATTACAGCTGAATAATGGCAACTACAGAGGCATGAGAGAGGAGGTGGGTAGAAATGATTGGGAAAGACAGTGGAACAGCAATGGCAGGAGGTTCTGGGAGTAACTCAGAGACACAGTACAGATTCATCCCAAGGGAAAAGAAGCATGGCACAGGAAGAATGAAGCAATCATGACTGACGAGGGGAGACAGGGTTAGCAGAAAAGCAAAAGAGAAAGCAGATAATGTGGTGAAGGTCAGTGGGAGACCAAAGGATAGGGATCTTGCAGAGACCAATAGAGGGCAACAGCAAAATATATAAGGAGGATCACGATGAAATATGAGGGTAAGCTAGCCAGACATATCAAGGAATACTGCAAGAGTTTCTTTAGATACATAAAGGGCAAAAGAAAGGAAGAAGTGGACATTGGGCCGCTGGAAAATGACGCGGAAAGATGTGGTGGGGAATAGGAAATAGCTGAGGAATTGAATAATTATCCTGTGTCAATCTTTATTGTGGAAGACATGATTAATATCTCAAAAAATGGAGAGAGAATAGGGATAGAGCTCAGTGTGGTGGCCATCACCAAAGACATCAACTTCATCAATCTTGATCTGGTCAAGCCTGTTTCCCAGCTCCTCAATGTTCTCATTCACAACAAGGTCCCTTTCCTGAGTGAAAGCCGAAGCAAAAAACTCATTGAGGGCTTGTCCTATCTGCTCAGACTCCACACACAAGATCCCTACGCTATCCCTGATCAGCCATATCTTATCCCTGATCGTTCTCTTATTCCTCACATACAAGTAAAATGCCTTTGGGTTCTCCCTAATCCTTCCTGCCAAGCCTTTTTTATGACCCCTCCTGGCTCTCCTCACTCCATTTCTGAGCTCCATTCTCGTAAACCTTTAATCCTCTAAAGCTGTACCAGATCCTTGCTTCCTGCACCTCACATAATCTACCTTAGAACATAGAACATAGAACATAGAACAATACAGCACAGAACAGGCCCTTCGGCCCACGATGTTGTGCCGAACTTCTATCCTAGATTAAGCACCCATCCATGTACCTATCCAAATGCCGCTTAAAGGTCGCCAATGAATCTGACTCTACCACTCCCACGGGCAGCGCATTCCATGCCCCCACCACTCTCTGGGTGAAGAACCCACCCCTGACATCTCCCCTATACCTTCCACCCTTCACCTTAAATTTATGTCCCCTTGTAACACTCTGTTGTACCCGGGGAAAAAGTTTCTGACTGTCTACTCTATCTATTCCTCTGATCATCTTATAAACCTCTATCAAGTCACCCCTCATCCTTCGCCGTTCCAACGAGAAAAGGCCGAGAACTCTCAACCTATCCTCGTATGACCTACTCTCCATTCCAGGCAACATCCTGGTAAATCTTCTCTGCACCCTCTCCAAAGCTTCCACATCTTTCCTAAAGTGAGGCGACCAGAACTGCACACAGTACTCCAAATGTGGCCTAACCAAAGTCCTGTACAGCTGCAACATCACCTCACGACTCTTGAATTCAATCCCTCTGCTAATGAACGATAATACTCCATAGGCCTTCTTACAAACTCTATCCACCTGAGTGGCAACCTTCAAAGATCTATGTACATAGACCCCAAGATCCCTCTGTTCCTCCACCTGACCAAGAACCCTACCATTAACCCTGTATTCCGCATTCTTATTTGTTCTTCCAAAATGGACAACTTCACACTTGGCAGGGTTGAACTCCATCTGCCACTCCTCAGCCCAGCTCTGCATCATATCTAAGTCCCTCTGCAGCCGACAACAGCCCTCTGCAGCCGACAACAGCCCTCCTCACTGTCCACAACTCCACCTTCTTCCTTTTGACAAGAGACTCCTCTGTGCTCGACAGCCAAGACTCCTTAATTGTACTCCTTTTTACCTGTCTCAGTGGAACAAATTTGTGCATCACTCGCAACAGCTGCTCCTTAAATAGTCTCCACATGTCTGCTGTGCCCTTTCTGTGGGACAATTGCTCCCAATCTGTACTTCCCAACTCCTGTCTGATAGCACCCTAATTTCCTTTTCCCCAATTAAATATCTTCCCTTGGTGACTGCTCCCTTCACTCTATTAAGCTATGGTAAATGTGAGGCAGTTGGAGTCACTGTCACCAAAGTTCTCTCCCAGCACGAGATCTGACACCTGTCCAGGCTCATTGCCGAGCACCAAATCCAAAATTGCCTCTCCCCTCGTCGGCCTGTCTACATACTGAGTAAGGAAACCCTCCTGAACACACCTGACAAAAACTGCTTCATCCAAACCATCTGCATTAAGGAGGTTCCAGTTAATATTGGGAAATTTGAAGTCACCCATCACAATAATCCTGCTACATCTGCGTTTTTCCAAAATCTGTCAGCCTCTGAGTTCTTCAATCTCTCTACTGCAATTAGAGGGTCTGTAGAAAACCCCCAATGAGGTGGTTGCTCCCTTGCTATTCCTAACTTCCACCTATACTGACTCAGGAGACAAACCTTCCTCAACAACCTTCGTTTCTCGTAGCTGTGATGCACTCTCTGATTATCAATGCAACACCCACTCCTCGTTTTCCACCCTCACTGTTCTTTTTAAATGTTCTAAACCCTGGAACATCTGGCAACCATCTCTGCCCCTCTGAAACCCAGGTCTCCGTTATGGCCACAACACCATAGTCCCAAGTACTGATCCACGCTGTCAGTTCATCACTCTTATTTCTGACAGTCATGGATGTACTGGCCCTGGAGTCTGTTCAGAGAAGGTTCACAAGAATGGCTCCAGGAATGAAAAGCTTAACGTATGAGAAACGTTGCAGGACTCTGGGTCTTCACTCGATGGAGTTCAGAAGGAGGAGGGGGAATATAATTAGAACTTGGAATACTGAATGTCCTGGCCAGAATGGATGTTGGAAAGATGTTTCAATTGGTAGGCAAGATAAGGACGGAGGGCACAGCTGTAGAGTAAAGGGAAGACATTTTTTAAATGGAGATAAGAAGAATCACCTTCAGCCAAATCGTGATGAATGTATGGAATTCACTGCCTCAGAAGGCTTTGGAGACCAGGTCATTGAATATATTTAACAGAGAGATAGATAATGTTTTAACTGTCAAGGGGATCAAGTGTTACAGGGAGAATAGGGATGAGAAACGTCGCAGCCATGATTGAGTGGTGGAACAGGCTCGATGGGCTGAATGGCCTAATTTCTGCTTTTATGTCTTATAGTCTTAAAAAAAACCGAAGGGCAAAATAAGCTTGTTAAAGTGACAGCATCATCACAATACACACGTACAGATACACTGACACAGACATACATACAGATAGGCTGGGACACGCACACTGACACACATAAACACACATAGAAACATGCACACACACGGACACGCTGACTCACACATAAACACACATAGAAACATGTACACACACGGACACATTGACACACATAAACACACATAGAAACATTTACACACACGGATACACATAAAACACATAGAAACATGTATACACACGGACACATTGACTCACACATAAACACACATAGAAACATGTACGCACACGGACACACTGACACACATAAATAAACATAGAAACATCTACACACACGGACACACTGACTCACACATAAATACACATAGAAACATGTACACACACGGGCACATTGACACACATAAACACACATAGAAATATGTACACATATGGACACACTGACCACATAAACACACATAGAAACATGTACACACATGGACACACGGACTCACACATAAACACACATAGAAACATGTACACACCCGGACACACTGACTCACATAAACACACATAGAAACATGTACACATATGGACACACTGACTCGCATAAACACACATAGAAACATGTACACACATGGACACACTGACTCACATATAAACACACATAGAAACATGTACACACCCGGACACACTGACTCACATAAACACACATAGAAACATGTACACACACGGACACACATAAATACAAAGCCTCCCCTTGGTTCCTGTTATCCTGGACCAGGAGCTGCTATGTCGGGTGCGTGGTCCCATTTGTATAACATTCCCAGTCTTCTCCCTTCACGAAGCACCGTCTCGCAGGAAGTGAACCTCAACCCCCTTGACCAGATTCTCTCTGTCTTTTCACCCACCTATGCAGCCATTCGATTGGAAATAGAAGCCCAGCTGCTGGCCATCCCCTTGGAGGAGGTAGCCAATGCCACATCCAAAACACTCACCCAGCTGAATGTGGAAGTTATTGGCATTCACACTGTGGCCCAATAAAACAGGTCTGCCTCTGGATTATCTGCTGGTGGAGAAAGGGGGCACATGTGCCCTCATCGGCGTGCAGTTACATACCCAGCCCCAGTGGGAACATTACTAACTCAGCCCGGCATGTCCAACAGGCTGCCGCTGTACTGCACAACCAAAAACCACAATGGGACCCATGGAGCTAGGCAAGCTCCTGGCTGGGTTCCAGGGACACAGCATTGCTCCAGGCTCTCATAGTCCTCATTCGTATCATTGTCGTTATTGTAGTTCTTGTCATGGCTATTAAAATGTGCTGTCTGAGCTTGTGCTCAATGCTGCTACCCCTCTGCCCTGACCTTACAACCCAACTAGTGAAGGTCCACTGGGATAAGAACTTTGCCCCTGACACGGAATATGAGGTTTCAGACTCGGACTCCGAATTCTACCCCATTAATTCCAACCCTCCCCCTGGCTCTGGCTACATTCCCCCTTCGCCTCGACCCCTAACTCAGCGCTTCCCTGACAAAAACAAAAAAAGGGGAATTTTAGGAGAAAAAAAAACACTTTGCCTGCCCACTACTTGTTCACAGAATCCAATATCTGTTCTTATCTGAACAGAACATACCCATAATCCCTCAGCTTGACTACAACCAGCTCAGGAACTAAACAGCAAAACAAGACATTACCTAAACATATTCCAGACTGAAGGAATACACTCCTCAGATGATCTGATAACAGACTTCCTACCTCACAATAGCATCACCGCTCCTGGAGCCCCGAGGGTATCCACAGTGCCCTCAGGTACTGAAGCCCCACAAAGCCTCCCTAGACTGAGTGGTACCCAGATACCTGACAAGAATATGCACCACCTTGCAGGGCCATTGGAACAAGAATACTGGACATTAGGAGAAAGTGAGGACTGCAGATGCTGGAGATCAGAGCTGAAAATGTGTTGCTGGAAAAGCGCTGCAGGTCAGCTAGCAGGAGAATCGACGTTTCGGGCATGAGCCCTTCTTTAGGAATGAGGAAGGTGTGCCAAGCAGACTAAGATAAGCATGCCCAAAACGTCGATTCTCCTGCTCCTTGGATGCTGCCTGACCTGCTCCCCTTTACTGGACATTATCACCATCTCTCGCAGAGGAACGGAACCTCCTGTTACAGTTATTATTACCTGATTGCTACGACCGGCCAGCTGATTGTATTCCATTGAATGTAATTTAATTCATCTTACCTTGTAATTAACACTACACTACTGTAATACTCCTGTAACTTGATAAAAACTGTTTGTATCTGAAGCTTGATGAAAAGATTCCTGACATAACTGGGCAAAGTGTCCATTTTCGATCAGTCTGGTCAATTCTCTTTCCCATGATATTTTATACACACACACACACACACTCCCTTTCTGCCTCTCCATCACAATTCCTCTGTCTGTCATCCTCCCCCGCCTCCCCATCAAATTCTCCAGACTATCCCATCAGTTTAAACCATCAATGCTGTCATGTTTCGAGTCAGGTTTACAAAATGACAGGAACATTTCAGAGACAGAGTTTTAAATCATAGAAACTTGTTTTAATATTCTTTTGTGGGACTTGGGCATCACTGGCTGGCTAACATTGACAGCCCATCCTTATTTGCCCTTGAGAAGGAGGTGGTGAGCTGCCTTCTTGAATCGCTGCAGTCCCCTTGCTGTGAGTTGACCCATAATGCTGGTAGGGAGGGAATGCCAAGATTTTCACCCAGCAATTGTGAAGGAATGGCGATATATTTCCAAGTCAGGGTGGTGTGTGGCTTGGAGGGGAACTTGCAGGTGGTGGTGTTCCCAAGTACCTGCTGCCCTTGTCCTTCTAGATGGATGTGGTTGTGGATTTGGAAGGTGCTGTTGAAGAATCTTTGGTGAAATTCTGCATTGCATCTTGTAGGTAGCACACACTGCTGCCACTGGACACCGGTGTTGGTGGTGTTGAATATTTGTCGATGTGATGCCAATCAAGTGGGTTGCTTTGTCCTGGATGGTGTCAAGCTCCTTGAATGTTGTTGGAGCTGCACCCATCCAGGCAAATAGGGAGTATTCTATCACATTCCTGACTTGCACCTTGTAGAGACTGGATAGAATTTGGGGTGTCAGGAAGTGAATTACTCGCCACAGCATCCCTCGTCTCTGACCTGCTCTTGTAACCACTGTGTTCATGTGGTGAATCCAGTGAGTTTCCAGCCAATGGTAACTCCAAGGATTTTGACAGTGGGGGATTCAGTGATGGTAATACCGTTGTATGTTGAGGAGTGGTGATTAGAGTGTTTTTTATTGGTGATGGTCATTGTCTGGCATTTGTGTAGTGTGAATGTTACTTGCCACTTGTTGGCCCAAGCCTGGATATTGTACAGATCTTGTTGCATTTGAGCACGGATTGCTTCAGTATCTAAGGAATCTTGAAAGATGCTGAAAACTGTGCAAACATCAGCGAACATCTCCACTTCTGACCTTATGGCAGAGGGAAGGTAATTGATTAAGCAGTTGAAGATTATTGGGCCTAGGACACTACCCAATTCTCCTGCAGAGATGTCCTGGAGCTGAGATGTCTGACCCTTTACAACCACAATCATCTTCCTTTGTGCCAGGTATGACTCTAACCAGTGAAGTGTTTGCCCCCAATACCTATTGATTCCATCCCTGACAGGACTCCTTGATGTCATACCCAGTCAAATGCAGCCTTGATGTCAAGGGCTGTCACTCACACCTAACCTCTGGAATTCAGCTCTTTTGTCCATGTTTGAACCGAGGTTGCAATGAGATCAGGAGCTGAGTGACCCTGGTGAAACCCAACCTGGGCATCACTGAGCAGGTTATTGCTGAGTAGGTGCTGTTTGATAGCCCTCGACAAAAGTGAGGACTGCAGATGCTGGAAACTAGAGTTTAGATCAGGGTGGTGCTGGAAAAGCACAGCAAGTCAGGCAGAATCTGACTCCTCGGATGCTACCTGATCTGCTGAGCTTTTCCAGCATCACTGTTTGACAGCCCTGTTGATGGAGAATCTGCATATTGGATGGTAATTAGCCGGGTTGGATTTGTCATGCTTTTTATGTACAAGAAATACCTGGGCCATTTTCCACATTGTCATGGAGATTCCAATGTTGTAACTGTACTGGAAGAGCTTGGCTAGGGGAGTGGTAAGTACTGGAGTGTGTTTCTTCAGTACTATTGCCAGAATGTTCTCAGGGCCCCATTGCCTTTGCAGTATCCAGTGCCTCCAGCCATTTCTAGATGTCTCGGGCAGTGAATCGAATTGTCTAGAGACTGGTATCTGTGATGCTGGGGACCCCTGGAGAAGCCTGAGATGGATTATCTACTCAGCACTTCTGACTGAACATTGATGCGAATGGTGTGCTGGGCTCCTCCATCATTGAGGATGGGTATATGTGTGGAACATTTCCTCCAGTGAGTTGTTAAATTGTCCACCACCATTCACGATGTGGAAGGACTGCAGAGCTTAGATCTGATGCGTTGGTTGTGGGATCACATAGCTCTGTATATCACATCCTGTTTGTGCCGTTTGGCACGCAAGTACTCCTGTTTAGTACCTTCACCAGGTTGACACCTCATATTTTGGTATGGCTGATGCTGGTCCTGGCATGTCCTCCTGAACTCTCCATTGAACCAAGATTGATCCCTGGCTTGATGGTAAAGTTTGAGTGGGGGATGTACCAGACCATGAGGTTCCAGATTGTGCTGGAGTACAGTTCTGCTGCTGTTGATGACCCACAGAGCTTCATGGATACCCAGTATTGAGCTGCTAGATCAGTTTGAAGTCTGTCCCATTTAGCACAGTGATAGTGCCACACAACAAGATGGAGGGTATTCTCAATGTGAAGGCAGGACTTCGTCTCCATAAGGGCAGTGTGGTGGTCACTTTTATCTATACTGTCATGGACAGAGGTGATTGTAACTGACAGATTAGTAAGGGTTAGGTCAATTACATTTTCTGCTCTTGTTGGTTCCTTCACCACCTGCCAGAGACCCAGTGTAGCAGTTATATCCTTCAGGAACCGACCAACCCAATCAGTAATGCTGCTGCTGCTGAGCCACCCTTGGTGGTGGATATTGAAATCCCCTACCAAATATACATTTTGCCACCCTCAGTCTTTCCTCCAAGTGCTGTTCAATATGGAGGGGCACCGATTCATCAGCTGAAGGAGGACGATAGGTGATAAGCAGTAAGAGGTTTCCTTGCTTCTGTTTCACTTGAAGCCATGAGACCTCATGAGGTCCAGAGTCGATGTCAAGGACTCCCAGGGCAACTCCCTCCCGACTATTTGCCGCTGTGCTGCCACCTCGGCTGGGTCTGTCCTGCCAGTGGGACCGGACATATCCAGGGATGGTAATGGTGGTGTCTGGGGATGTAAGGTATGATCTGATAAGAATGACTATATCAGGCTGTTGCTTGACTCGTCTGTGAGACAGTTCTCTCAATTTCGTCACTTGCTCCCAGGTTCCAGGATGGAGGACAGGGCTATTTATTTTTCTCCAGTCACTGAGCAATGAAATTGCAAGAGAAATAGTTCCCAGCACATGAGTGAAGATGACAACCTGGGATAGAGAGAATGAGACAGAGAGAAGTCGGACAGATACACAAACATGAGGGGGCGGGGTGACAGTGTCCCAACGTTTGCAGTCTCTGGTTTCTAACCCTGTGTGTAATGTGCTTTTGTTGGAATGCAGTGAGACTGTGTGTTGGATCTTCCTTCATTCAACAAGGAGTTGCACAAAACGTTCTGGCATAAGCTAAACATACGGGCCATGTATTAGCATGGATACAGGATAGGTTAACTAGCAGGAAGCAAAGAGTGGGGATAAATGAGTGCCTTTCTGGTTGTTGATCAGTGATGAGTGTTTTCCTCAGTGATTAGTATTAGGACTACAATTATTCACAATTTACAGAGATGATTTGGAGATTAGGGACCACATTTAGTGCAAATGTTTGCGGATGACACGAAGGTGCGTGGCCGAGTAAAGTGTGCAGAGCACTCAGAAAGTTTCCAAAGAGACATCGATATTTGAAGTGAGTGGTCAAAGTTCTGGTAGATGGAGTACAATGTTAATAAATGTGAAATTATCCAATTTGGAATAACTGTGAGAGGGACTGTTTCTGAATGGTGAAAAAAACTTACAGCATGATGCTGTGGAGAGGGACCTGGGGGTCCTTGCGCATAGATCAGAGAATGTTAGTCTGCAGGTGCAACAAGTCATTCAGAAGAAAAGTGGAATTTTGTCTTTCATTACTCAAGGGATTGAGTTTAAAAGCAGGACGGTTACGTTGCAGCTGTATAGGGTGCTGGGGAGGCCACACCTGGAGGACTGTGTGTAGGCTTTATTTCTGTACTTGAGAAAGGATGTAATGGCACTGGAGGCGGTGCAGAGGAGGTTCACTAGGTTGATTCTGGAGATCTGGGGGTGGCTTATGAGGAGAGACTAAGCAGACTGGGATTATATTCCTTGGAATTTCCTAGAATAATGGGGATGCTGGGGTGGGAGTGGATCTCTGAACCATATGAAATTATGAAGGGAATAGATAAGATAGACATAAAGAGGGTGTTTCCACTGGCAGGTGAAACTGGGACAAGTGGGCATAGCCTCAAAATAAGAAGGAACAGATTAGGACTGACTTGAGAAGGAAGTTCTTCACTCAGACGGTTGTGAGTCTGTGGAAATCCCTGCCCAGTGAAGTAGTTGAGACCTCCTCAGTGAATGAGTTTAAAGCTAAGAGAGATAGATTTTTGAACAGGAAAGGAATTAGGGTGATGGCGAGAGGGTAGGTATGAGGAGCTTATCCCACGAAAAGATCAGCCATGATCATACTGAATGACTCAGGAGGCTCAAAGGGCCAGACGGCCATTTCTTGCTCCTCATTCTTATGGTGTTATGGATTTGAACATTAACCTGTTCTGGGGGGGGGGCTTATGTGCATGTGTGGGGTGGGGGTAAGGTGAGGATGGAAGTATTGTGGGGGTAGGTGGTGAGGGTGGAGATGTTGGGGGGGTGAAGGGTGAGGGTGGAGTCCTGAGCCTCTGAAGCTTCTTTTCAATCATTGTGGAAGGGTTGTATTATTACTTCAGACAGTGCTAAATGGAAGTTTCAGGTGCCACTCAAATGTAGTTTATTTGTCAGCTGAGGATAATGGGGGGTTGGGGGGAAGAGAGGGTTGGGTTTTCCTGTCTTTCCACCCAGCCGTTTTCTTTTCTGTATTTCCTCTCGGAATATCGGGGAGAGACTCCACTGGGATTTGTCAACATTTTAATGGGAAGGTGGGTGAGTGGTCAGAGGGGATCATGGTGTATAATCCCCCACAACATGTCCCACTCCCTCCTCCTACCCTTCTCAGTCTATCTGTGAGGATTGGGGGATGAACAGAAGGAATTGTTGCCATTGACTGGGATCTTATTACTGTCTCTGGGGTTGGGGGGTGGGGTTGGTGAGGGGGTGGGGTTTGGAGTCAGCTCTGGGACTGAGGAGGATCCTCAGCATTGCAAAGGGGCAAGAAATGCATGATCTGACACCCCCCACCCACCCGACTCCCTTTTCTCCAACGTTTAGGATGATATTAACCCACTCCATCAACGATTGGCTATTTTCACATTTTGCTTCTTGTGGGATCCCGCACAGCAGGGGGTGTGGGGGCAGCGGGTGAAGATGGGGTTGTTGGAGGAAAAGAGGGATAGGGTGGTGGGGGGCTAGTTACCGGATCTGAAGGGAGGGTGTGAGGGTTTACTCCAGTGTTCACACCCAGCCCAGCTCCTGGTTGAAACGGGAGAGGTTAGTATTTGTTGATGGCTTAGTGGGGATGGAGGGGTGGGGATGGAGTGGTGGAGGGGTGCTGTTTTCACATTACAGCTGTGGGATCTTGCTGTGCGGGGATAGACTGCAGCCATTTCCTTCACAGTAGCAGGGAGCAACACTTTTCACATTCAGGCAATTCAGGAGGTGAGAGCAAGGCGTTCTGAATATGGGTGGTGAAGGTACAGAAACCTTCAGTTTCATTCAATGTGGAGTGGGGGAAACTGGGGACTGCTGGTGGGATCCAGTTGTGCAGAATACCCTTCACTCCAATATCAGCCCCTCTCTGGGGGCACTGGGGAGGTGGGGGATGGTGAGGGCAGGTGGGATCTGACAGGTTGTTGAAGGAATACCATGGCAGTCCTGCATACAGCTATCTGTAGGATCTTGCTGTGCACTCCCTCGGCCTGCAGCTCACCCTCACATGTTACATTAGCCTATCCATAGGGCCCCAGGCTGAAATCACTGATGGTCTGATAGTGTTTCGTGTGCATCGTCCCTCCATTTCCCCCATGTCTCTGACCCTCCCACCACCTCTTGTCATCCCCTCACCCTCCAAGACATGGCGCAGAGATTGGAGCACAAGGCATACGTGAGGCAGGAGAGGGCATTTCAATCAAAATATGTGTGGAATGGAGAGAGGAGAGAGAGAGAGAGATTATCACGAGGAAAGGGAAATCTGAGCAGAGATGGAGATGTGGGTGGGGACAGTGAAAGAGGAAGAGGGAGAAAGGGACAGAGAAAGAGAGACTTTGATCAATTTGCGAGAGCAGGAAAAGAAATCTGAACAGAGATTGGACAAGTGGATAGGGTCCGACAGAGGGAGAGAGGGGTGAAAGAGAGAGACAGGGACACACAGATAAAGTGGTGCCTGTACCAGGGGAAGGTTCCTCATTCATATTTCATGTAGAAACTGCACCAATCCCAGATGGAGTGGGCACGGGTGCGGTCCCTTTTGAATGGGAGTGGGTCAGGGAAACATTGGTCTTGTTTTTTGTGCTTTTCTTACCCCTGGAGTGTCATAGAACCAGCTGGACGGGGCAGGTTAAACCTAAGGGATGGTGCGGGCTGGGGGGGGGGGGGCGGTGTGGCGGGTGGTGTGGAAAGGGACACAAGTTGTGGTGAGTGACTCTCCACCACTGAGTCGTTGCCCAGCTTCTCAGAAAATAAACCCTGGGGGCAGTCATAAAGCATTTGCCCCTGATCCCATTTGAAATCTGTTCCTATTCTCTGGGTTTAAGATAAGGGCGAGGTGTTGATTAAACATAGAGACATTGGAAGTCAGTCAGTGATGGGACCTCGTTTATTTCTCCTCAGTTTTGTTTCAGAACATCTTAACTTTGATCTGATCAATTTCCATCTCTCTCCTGGGGGGATTTCTGAGAGACCGAACATTGGACACTGAGGGAGAGACAGGTTCTGGCAGTGGGAATGGGGGTAGTGTGTGAGGAGGGGGAGTTGGGGGTTGAGAGACAATAAATATTTCTGTCCCTGCTCCCCTCAAACGGAAACACTGGGACAGACTTGAGGCAGTCTGAGTAACCTTCCCATTCCCAGTCCCTGGGTTTAATATCAGGGGCTCTGTTGGGAGGAGACTGTCAGATTGTGGAGGCGGCAAGTGGTGGGATCTTGCTATGCTTTTGGTGCAGGAATTTGAAAAAAAACTAATTAATTTTCATTTTTCTCTCAGTCTTTCCACCTCCCGTCCCTGAGGAGATTTGTTTCGGGAGCTGAAACAGGGATGATGCAGAGACAGAGAGAGAAACAATTATTATAAACTGTCCCATCTCCTGTCATTCACTTACACACAAACACACACTCCCGGTGGAGAACAATTGTGGGGCTCAGGCAGTCTCTGGGGTTTGTACCACAAGGCCGTGAGCTCTGAGGGGTAGAGGGGGTGTGGGAAGACAGCGGGACAAAAAGGGAGCTGCTGCACAGTCTGATCCCACAGATTTCACTGCCTCCCTCCCTCTCTGCGTCCATATTCCCAGCTGCCTGTCCCTCCCACAGCTTTCTATAAATTCCCCTCTCTGCCATATCCTTCACATCTACCCCTGCCCACCCTCTCCCTTTCTCCCCTGGTTTTTCAGGAACTGATCCATTGTTCAGTATTTCCGATCTTTGGCCTTTCCCGCCAACCGCTCTCTGCCCTCTGTGATCTTGCCATTGCTCCCTGAGGGCCATTTGAGGCACATCCCCCTCATTCTCTGTCCCTCTCCATCGCTCATGTCCAATGGTATCTCTGTTTGCCTTTCTCCCCACCGACTTCTTTTTCTCCTTGGGTTTCCATAGATTCCCCACAGGATGGAAGCAGGCCATTCAGCCCATTGATTCCACACCAACCCTCTGAAGGACAGCCTCCCCAAACCCTTCCTATCTCTGTAAACCTACACTTCCCATGGCTTGTCCACTTAACCTGTTCATCTTTGGACTGTGGGAGGAAACGAAAGCACCCAGAGGAAACCCAGGCAGACTGAAGGAGAATGTACAAACTCCACATCGACAGTCATTCAAGGCTGGATTCGAAATTGGGTCCCTGGCACTGAGGCAGCAGTGTTTGCCACTGAGCCACCGTGCATTTCTCTCTCTCTGTCTGTGTCTCTCTGGCCATTCGGTTTTTTTAGAACCTTCTCTTTTGGTGACGGCCATCATACTCAGCTCTGCGCCCTCGAGACTCTCTTGAATCTATTTGATATTACTCGTACTTTCCACCATGAAGTCAGACACAAAATAATTATTCAATTCCTGAGCCATTTCCTTTTCCCCACAAGTATCTTTGCAGCATCATTTTCTCGCGATCCAATGTCCACTTTTGCCTATCTTTTGCCCTTTATGTATCTGTAGAAATTCTTGCAGTATTCCTTGATATGTCTGGCTAGCTTACCCTCATATTTCATCGTGACCCTCCTTATATCTTTTGTTGTTGCCCTCTATTGGTCTTTGCATGTTCCCAATCCTTTGGTTTCCCGCTGCCCTTCCCCACATTATCTGCTTTCTCTTTTGCTTTCATGCTATCCATGCCTTCCCTGGTCATCCATGGTTGCTTCATCCTCCCTGTACCATGCTTCTTTTCCCTTGGGATGAATCTCTGCTGTGTCTCCTGAGTTACTCCCAGAACCACCTGCCATTGCTGTTCCACTGATTTTCCTGATACACTCCTCTCCCAGTCAATTCTACCCACTTCCTCTCTCATGCCTCAGTAGTTGACTTTATTCAGCTGTATTCTATTACCTTTGATTCTATCTTCTCCCTCTCAAATTGCAGAATACTTTCAATCATATTATGATCACTGCCTGCTGAGGATTCCTTCACGTTAAGCTCCCTGATCAAGTCTGCCTCTTGCCTGTAAGAATCGGTGTTCCAGTTTATATTATAGAACATAGAACATTACAGCGCAGTCCAGGCCCTTTGGCCCTCAATGTTACGCTGATCTGCGAAGCCCATCTAACCTACACTATTCTATTTTCGTCCATATGTCTATCCAATGACCATTTAAATGTCCTTAAAGTTGGCGTCTCCACAACTGTTGTAGGTCGTGCATTCCATGTCCCTACTACACTCTGAGTGAAAAAAAACTACCTCTGACATCTGTCCTATATCCATCACCCCTCAATTTAAAATATGTCCCCTTATGCGCGCCATCCCCATCCGAGGAAAATACTCTCACTGTTCACCCTTTCTAACCCTGTAATTATAGAACATAGAACATAGAACATAGAACAATACAGCACAGAACAGGCCCGTCGGCCCACGATGTTGTGCCGAACTTCTATCCTAGATTAAGCACCCATCCATGTACCTATCCAAATGCCGCTTAAAGGTCGCCAATGAATCTGACTCTACCACTCCCACGGGCAGCGCATTCCATGCCCCCACCACTCTCTGGGTAAAGAACCCACCCCTGACATCTCCCCTATACCTTCCTCCCTTCACCTTAAATTTATGTCCCCTTGTAACACTCTGTTGTACCCGGGGAAAAAGTTTCTGACTGTCTACTCTATCTATTCCTCTGATCATCTTATAAACCTCTATCAAGTCACCCCTCATCCTTCACCGTTCCAACGAGAAAAGGCCGAGAACTCTCAACCTATCCTCGTACGACCTACTCTCCATTCCAGGCAACATCCTGGTAAATCTTCTCTGCACCCTCTCCAAAGCTTCCACATCTTTCCTAAAGTGAGGCGACCAGAACTGCACACAGTACTCCAAATGTGGCCGAAACAAAGTCCTGTACAGCTACAACATCACTTTACGACTCTTGAATTCAATCCCTCTGCTAATGAACGATAATACTCCATAGGCCTTCTTACAAACTCTATCCACCTGAGTGGGAACCTTCAAAGATCTATGTACATAGACCCCAAGATCCCTCTGTTCCTCCACCTGACCATGAACCCTACCATTAACCCTGTATTCCGCATTCTTATTTGTTCTTCCAAAATGGACAACCTCACACTTGGCAGGGTTGAACTCCATCTGCCACTCCTCAGCCCAGCTCTGCATCATATCTAAGTCCCTCTGCAGCCGACAACAGCCCTCCTCACTGTCCACAACTCCACCTATCTTTGTATCATCTGCAAATTTACTGACCCACCCTTCGACTCCCTCATCTAAGTCATTAATAAAAATTACAAACAGCAGAGGACCCAGAACTGAACCCTGCGGAACTACACTTGTAACTGGACTCCATGCTGAATATTTACCATCTACCACCACTCTCTGACTTCGACCGGTTAGCCAGTTTTCTATCCAATTGGCCAAATTTCCCTCTATCCCATGCCTCCGGACTTTCCGCATAAGCCTACCATGGGGAACCTTATCAAATGCCTTACTACAATCCATGTACACGACATCCACTGCTCTACCCTCATCCACATGCTTGGTCACCTCCTCGAAGAATTCAATAAGACTTGTAAGGCAAGACCTACCCTTCACAAATCCGTGCTGGCTGTCCCTAATCAAGCAGTGTCTTTCCAGATACTCGTAAATCCTATCCCTCAATACCCTTTCCATTACTTTGCCTACCACAGAAGTAAGACTAACTGGCCTGTAATTCCCGGGGTTATCCCTATTCCCTTTTTTGAACAGGGGCACAACATTCGCTACTCTCCAGTCCCCTGGTACCACCCCCGTTGCCAGTGAAGACGAGAAGATCATTGCCAACGGTACTGCAATTTCCTCTCTTGCTTCCCACATACTCCTAGGATATATCCCGTCAGGCCCGGGGGACTTGTCTGTCCTCAAGTTGTTCAAAATGTCCAACACATCTTCCTTCCTAACAAGTATCTCTTCTAGCTTATCAGTCCGTTTCACACTCTCCTCTTCAACAATACGGTCCCTCTCGTTCGTAAATACTGAAGAGAAGTACTTGTTCAAGACCTCTCCTATCTCTTCCGACTCAATACACAGTCTCCCACCACTGTCCTTGATCGGACCTACCCTCGTTCTCGTATTATTTTATATGTCTCAATTAAGTCACCTCTCAACCTTCTTCTAACTAATGGAAACACCCTCAAGTCCATCAGCCTTTCCTGGTAAGACATTCCCTCCATATCAGGCAACATCTTAGTGAATCTCCTCTGAACCGTTTCCAAAGCTTCCACATCCTTCCTATAATGCAGCGACCTGAACTGTATACAATAGTCCAAGTGAGGCCGCAACAGAGTTGTGTACAGTGGCAGCATGATGTCATGGCTCTGAAAGTCAATCCCTCGACTAAGAAAAGCTAACAAAACAAATGCCTTCTTAACAACCCTATCATCATGGGTGACAACTTTCAGGGATCTATGTATATGGACACGAAGATCTATCTGCTCACCGAAACTACCAAGAATCTTACCATGAGCCCAGTGCTCTGTATTCCTGTTGCTCCTTCCAAAGTGAATCACCTCACACTTTTTGCATTAACTCCATTTGCCACCTCTCAGCTCAGTTCTGCAGCTTATCTATACCCCTTTGTAACCTACAACATCCTTCGGCACTACTCACAACTCTACTGACCTTAGTGTCATTCGCAAATTTACTAACCCATCCTTTGACGACCTCATCCAGATCATTTATAAAAATGACAAACAGCAGTGGATACAAAACAGATCCCTGCAGTACACCAGTAGTAACTGAACACCAAATGAACATTTCCCATCAAACACTATCCTCTGTCTTCTTTCAGCATGCCAATGTCTGATCGAAACTGCTAAATCACCCTCAATCCTATGCCTCTGTAGTTTGTGCAATGGCCTACCATGGGGAATCTTATCAAACAGCTTACTGAAATCCATATATACTACATCAACTACTTAACCCTTATCTACCTGTTTGGTCACCTTCTCAAAGACTCCAAAATGCTTATGAGGCATGACCTACCCTTCACAAAACGGTATTGACGACACCTAATCGAATTATTCCTTTGTAGATAATTATAGATCCTACCTCTTATAACATTTTTCAATACTTTACCCACAACTGAAGTAAGGCTCACAGGTCTAAAATTGCCAGGGTTGTCTCGACTCCCCTTCTTTAACAAGGAGACAATATTTGGTGTTATCTCTAGTTTATTACCCGTGCCACGTGATAGTGAGGCAAGGAATAGCAAAAGGCATCAGCTGATCTCCTAGCTGCAAGGATGGTGCAGGAGGGAAGGTTTAAGATACTTGGATAATTGGGGCTTATTCTGGGGAAGGTGGGACCTGTACAAATGGTCTTCACTTGAACCAGCGGGGTACTAATACCCTGGTGCTATTCGGGTGGGTTTAAACTAGCTCAGCAGGGGGATGGGAACCTGAGGTGTAGTTGCAGTGCACCGGAGGATGATAGTACGAAGGAGCGGGACAGGATTTCAGGGTCACAGGAATGTGCTGGCAGACAGCAAGCTGGTTTGAAGTGTGTCCACTTCAGCGCAAGGAGTATCCGAAGTAAGGCAGGTGAGCTTGCAGCATGGATAGGTACCTGGGACTTCGATGTTGTGGCCATTTCGGAGACATGGATAGAGCAGGGTGAGGAATGGGTCCCAGGGGTATCGATCTTTCATTAAGAACAGGCATTTTGAGTGCGAGCAGCAGCTAAGGTAAGACAGTTTGTTTTAAAATTACTTAGCGGTAGAGGGCAGCGGTGTTTTATTTTCTCTTCACAGAAAGAGCTGGAGCAGAAGGGGGAAGTGACGAAGACCAGAGGGGCAGCCGGAAGCAGGTGTAGTGTAAGCTTACCTGGGTAGGTTCTTTTTTGCTATAAAAGCACGCAGGAGAGGAACCCGAGGCACTACAGAGGCAGTGCCACCCACCTGCGGTCCTCCTCTAACCTAATAATAAGACCCATTGTGGTAAGTAGGTAAGTGCTGCATTTTGCTTGTTCTATTGTTTAGACCGAGTTATTTTGAAAAGGTTACTTTTAGAGGGATGGCAGTGAAGGCAGTGCAATGTTCCTCTTGCAACATGTTTGAGGTGTGGGATTCTATAGACAAACCTGCTGATTAAACTTGCAGGATGTACACCCATCTCCAGCTCCTCCAAGACCGTGTTAGGGAACTGGAGCTGGAGTTGGATGAACTTAGGATCATTCTGGAGGCAGAGGGGGTCATAGATCGGAGCTTTAGGGAAATAGTAACTCCAAAGATTGCAGACAGATGGGTGACTGTGAGGGGAACTGGGAGGAAGCAGCCAGTGCACGGACCCCCAGCGGCCGTTCCCCTCAAGAACAAGTATACCGTTTTGGATACGTTTGGGGGGGACGACCTACCAGGGGTAAGCAATGGGGGTCAGGCCTCTGGCATGGAGCCTGTCCCTGTTGCTCAGAAGGAAAGGGTGGAGAAGAGCAGAGCAATAGTTATTGTGGACTCGATAGGTCGGGCTACAGATAGGCGGTTTTGTGGGGGCGAGAGAGACTCACGTTTGGTATGTTGCCTCCCAGGTGCAAGGGTACGTGATGTCTCCGATCGTGTTTTCCGAGTCCTTAAGGGGGAGGGGGAGCAGCCTGAAGTCGTGGTCCACATTGGCACCAACGACATAGGTAGGAGGAGGGCTGAGGATGTTAGGCAGGCTTTCAGGGAGCTAGGTTGGAAGCTCAGAGTTAGAACAAACAGAGTTGTTGTCTCTGGTTTGTTACCCATGCCACGTGATAGAGAGTCGAGGAATAGGGAGAGAGAAAAGTTAAATGCGTGGCTACAGGGATGGTGCAGGGGGAGGGATTCCGGTATCTGGATAACTGGGGTTCTTTCTGGGAACGGTGCGACCTCTATAAACAGGATGGTCTACACCTGAACCTGAGGGGCACAACTACCCTTGGCGGGAGGTTTGCTAGTGCTCTTGGTGGTGGTGGTGGTGGGGGGGGGGCGGGGTTATACTAACTCTGCAGGGGGATGGGAACCTAGACTGTAGCTTTATGGTGCAGGACCTGGGGTGTAGGGAGGTTAGGAACATGGCATCAATCTCAAAGGAGGGTGCCTGTAAACTGGAAAGTGGCTTGAAGTGTGCATACTTCAATGCAAAAAGTATACGAAATGAGGTAGGTGAACTTGCAGTTTGGTTTGTTACCTGGGATTTTGATGTTGTGGCTCTTACGGAGACATGGGTAGAACAGGGACAGGATTAGCTGTTGCATGTTCCAGGGTTTAAATGTTTTAGTAGGGTCAGAGGTGGGGGTAAAAGAGGGGGATGTGTGGCATTGCTTGTCAAAGATAGTATTACAGCGGTGGAAAGGACGATGGATGAAAACTCGCCATCTGAGGTAGCTTAGGCTGAGGTTAGAAATAGGAAAGGTGAGGTCACCCTGTTCGGAGATTTTACAGACCTCCTAACCGTCCTAGGAACTTAGAAGAAAGGATTGCGAGGATGATTCAGGAGAAGAGTGAAAGTAATAGGGTGGTTGTTATGGGAGACTAACTTTCCTGATATTGACTGGGAAAGCTGTAGCTAGAGTTCGTTAGATGGGTCGGTGTTTGTCCAATGTGTACAGGAGGATTTCCTGACACAATATGTAGACAGGCCAACAAGAGGTCAGGCCATAATGGATTTGGTTCTGGGTAACGAACCAGGCCAGCTGTTAGAATTAGAGGTAGATGAGCACTTTGGGGACAGTGACGACAATTAGGTGACTTATTCTAGTGATGGCGAGGGATAAGTGTGCACTGTAGGGCAATAGGTATAGCTGGGGGCAGGGAAACTATGATGCGGTGAGGCATGACTTGGATGCGTGGCTTGGAAAAGTCGGCTTCATGGCAAGGGCGCAATTGATATGTGGAGCTTGTTCAAGGAGCAACTATTGAGTGTCATTGATGAGTATGTACCTGTCAGGCAGGGAGGAAAGGGTCGTGTGAGGGAGCAGTGTTTTAATAAGGAATTGGAATCCCTTGATAAATGGAAGAGGGCGGCCTATGTAAAGATGAGGCGTGAAGGTTCAATTGGGGAGATTGAGAGTTATAAGGTCGCCAGGAAGGTTCTGAAGAGAGACCTAAGAGCAGCAAGGAGGGGACATGAAAAGTCTTAATTGGTAGGATTAGGGAAAACCCTAAGGCTTTCTATAGGTATGTCAGGAATAAAAGAATGACTAGGGTAGGAATAGGTCAAATCAAGGATAGTTGTGGGAAGTTGTGTGTGGAGGCTGAAGAGATTGGGGTGAAACTGAATAAATACCTTTCATCAGTATTCACTCAGGAACAGGACACTGTTGCCAATGTGAATACTGAGTCACAATTAATTAGAATGGATGGCTTTGAGGTATGTAGGGAAGAGGTGTTGGAAATTCTGGAAAGGGTGAAAATAGATAAGTCCCCTGGGCATGATGGCATTTCTCCTAGGATTCTCTGGGAAGCAAGGTAAGAGATTGCAGAGCCATTGGCATTGATTTTTATGTCCTCGTTGTCTACAGGGATAGTGCCAGAAGACTGGAGGATAGCAAATACGGTTCCCTTGTTCAAGAAGTGGAGTAGGGAGAACCTTGGTAAATATAGGCCGGTGAGTCTCACTTCTGTTGTGGGCAAAGTCTTAGAGAGAATTGTCGGGGATAGGATTTATGAACATCTGGATAGGGATAATGTGATCAGGGATAGTCTGCATGGTTTTGTGAAGGGCAGGTCGTGCCTCAGAAAACTTATTGAATTCTTTGAGAAGGTGACTAAGGAGGTGGACGAGGGTAAAGTTGTAGATGTGGTGTATATGGATTTAGAAAGGCGTTTGATAAGGTGCCCCATGGTAGGCTACTGCAAAAAATACGGAGGTATGCCATTGAGGGTGAGCTGGAGTTTTGGATTAGGAATTGGCTGGCTGGAAGAAGACAGTGGGTAGTAGTTGATGGTAAAGGTTCATCTTGAATTGCAGTTACTAGCGGTGTTCCGCAAGGATCTATCTTGGGACCATTGCTGTTTGTCATTTTTATAAGTGACCTGGAGGAGGGGCTGGAAGTTTGGGTGAGCAAGTTTGCGGATGATGCGAAAGTCGGTGGAGTTGTTGACAGTGATGAAGGATGTGTCAGGTTACAGCGGGATATAGATAAGCTGCAGAGCTGGGCAGGATGTTGCCTGGTATGGTAGGAAGATCGTATGAGGAAAGGCTAAGGCAGTTGGGGCTGTTTTCATTGGAGAAAAGAAGGTTTAGGGGTGACTTGATAGAGGTGTACAAGATGATTAGGGGTTTAGATAGGATTGACCATGAGAATCTTTTTCCACGTATGGAGTCAGCTATTACGAGGGAGCATAGCTTTAAATTAAGGGGTGGTAGCTATAGGACAGATGTTAGGGGCAGATCCTTTACTCAGCGAGTCGTGAGTTCATGGAATGCCCTGCCAGTAGCAGTGGTGGACTTTCCCTCTTTATGGGCATTTACACGGGTATTGGATAGGTATATGGAGGATAGTGGGTTAGTGAATGTTAGGTGGGCTTGGATCGGCGCAACATCGAGGGCCAAAGGGCCTGTACTCCGCTGTATGCTTCTATATTCTAAAGCATTAAAAGAGGGGAAGGTGTAGCCTTATTAGTCAAGGATAGCATAATGGTGGCTGAGAGAACTTTTGATGAGGACTGAGGTCGTGTGGGCTGAGGTTAGAAACTGGAGAGGAGCGGTCACATTACTTGGAGTTTTTATCATCCTCTGCAGAGTTCCAGGGAGGTGGAAGAGAGGATTAGCAACATTAATCTGTGTAGGAGTGAAAGGAATAAGGTGGTCAGTATGGTGTCTTTAAACGCCCCACCATTGACTGGAAATGCTATATCTCTAGTACCTCGGATGGATCAGTTGTTGTCCAATGTGTAGAGGACGGTTTCCTGACCCAGTATGTCGAAGGGCTGACAAGAGGGGAGGCCACACTGGATCTGGTGCTTGATAATGAAACAGGCCAGGTGTTTGATTTAGTTGTAGGTGAGTACCTTGGGGAGAGTGACCATAATTCAGTCATGTTTAGTTTAACGATGGAAAGGGGTAGGTACCTGCCACAGAACAACAGTTATCGATGGGGCAAGGGTAGAAATAATGCGATTAGTCAAGATTTGGATGCAAAGAATGGGGTAACAAAATGCAGAGGAGGCAGACAATGGAAAAATGGAGCTGGTTTAAGGAACAGGTATTGCGTGTCCTTGATAGGTATGTCCCTGTCAGGCAGGGGGAAGTGATAAGGTAACAGAACCATGATTTACTACAGAAATTGCATCTCATGATAAGCAGAAGAAGGAAGTTTGTGTGTTGATGAGGCAAGATGGTTCAGATGAGGTGATGGAGGGATCCGGATCAGATGGGAAGAATTTAAAGAGAGAGTTAAGAAGAGCAAAGAGAGGACACGAGCAGGGTTTAGCAAATAGAATAAAGGAATAAAAGGATGTGAGGAATAAAAGGATGATTAGGGTTGGAAAAGGGCCAGTCAAAGATAGAAGTGGGAAGTTGAGTGTGGACCCTGTGGAGATCGGAGAGGTCCTAAATGATCATTTCTTATCAGTTTTCACCCACAAAAAGGAGAATATTGTAGAGGAGAAGAATGAGGTACGAGATATTAGACCAGGAAGAATCGAGGTTAGTTACAAACAGGTGTCATCAATTCTAAAAGGAACGAAAGTAGACAAGCCCCCTGGTTCGGATAGGATTTATCCGAAGATTCTCTGGTAAGCTAGGAAGGAGATAGCCAAGTCTTTGGCTTTGATATTTGAGTCGTCATTGCCTACAGGTTTTGTACCAGAGTACTGGAGGATTGCAAATGTTGCGCCCTTGTTCAAGAAGGGCAGTAGAAATGATTCAGGTAATTATAGACCAGAGAGTCTTACTTCTGTTGTAGGAAAGGTTTTGGAAAGGATTGTAAGAGATAAGATTTATAATCATCTAGCAAGCAAAAATTTGATTTCAGATAGTCAACATGGTTTCATCAAGGGCAGGTCGTGTCTTACAAGCCTCATTGAGTTTTTTGAAAAGGTGACCAAGCATGTAGATGAGGATAGGGCAGTTGATGTGGTAAACATGGACTTCAGTAAGGCCTTTGGTAAGGTCCCACATGGTAAGCTGTTGGAGAAAATGCAGATGCATGGGATTGGGGGTGATTTAGGAGTTTGGATTAGAAACTGGCTTTCTGAAGGTAGGCAGCGAGTGGTGGTTGATGGAAAATATTCAGCATGGAGTCAAGTTACTAGTGTTGTGCCACAAGGATCTGTTTTGGCATCACAGCTGTTTGTCGTTTTTATAAATGACTTAGACACAGGGAAAGGTAAATTTGCAGATGACACTGAAGTCGGTGGGGTAGTGGATAGTTTGGAAGAATGTTACAGGTTGCAGGGACTTGGATAAACTGCAGAATTAGGCTGAGACATGGCAAATGGAGTTCAATGCAGATAAATGTGAGGTTTGGGAAGAACAACAGGAAGGCAGAGTCAATGGAAAGGTCAATGGAAAGATTCATGGTCGTGTGGATGCGCAGAGGGATCTTGGAGTCCATGTACATCGATCTCTGAAAGTTGTCACCCAGGTAGATAGTGCTGTTAAGAAGGCATACGGTGTGTTTGGTTTCATTGGTCGAGGGATTGAATTCCGGAGCAGCAATATTATGCTGCAGCTATATAAAACGCTCATGCAGCCACACTTGGAGGAAAGTTTGAATGAATGAATGATTCAAAAAGTGATGAACTAAAGGCTCGGAATCTCTCTTGCTCACTTCCTGTGTTTAATGTGATACAATGCCACCCTCTGGTGGCCTCGACATGCCACTACAAAGGTGGCCGATCTTTTTCTTCGGACAGAGCATCATAGCTTGTGAATCTCTCAGGTTGCTGATGTCTCGTTCTTCAAACAATGTCTTTGGTGACACAGAGCAGTTTTGACCCACGGATGTTACATGTATGATGTGAGCAAAAGGACACAACAATGGGAGGAGGAGAGTGAGGAGAGACATTGTGATATTGAGAGCTGTAAATGGAGGGAGAGGGAACAAGGGAGAGAGATGAATCCTGCTGAGGCCAGGTCAGAGAGTGACCCTGAGGTGAAAGTAAAGTTCAGAGTGACTGAACCCCAACTCCTGAGCTCGGCCCCAGTTCCCTCCCCTTCCCTAAGAACCAGGACTTGGGGTCGGGTCTGTCTCTCTCCAGCTCAGCTTCTTCAACACAAAGATAAACAATAAAGCAGTTTGTTCTACTGTTTGGCGCTTCTTCATTAACATTTTCATTATTTACAAATTGAAGTTATATATACAGTCAGTGAAATGGTGCCTTTTCTCACTGATTTCTGAGTTGAGAAACATTGAAATATGTCCCTGTAACCCCCTGTGGGATAAAATTGAATAAACCAGCACTACCCTCAGTCTGTTACCAAAGCAACATGCTGCATCATTGCGGCAACATTGAACTGAAATGAGAAAATCCAGGTTGAATTGATCAATAAGCGAATTTGATTATTTGATGAATTTGGATAAAGGGATATTTCAGCACATTCTTCAGCTGCTGTCTGAACTGAGTCTGGGTCACAGCGTAAATCGCGGTGTTAGTGCAGCAACTGAGGAGCTGCAGCATGAAGCCCAATTCCTGCACATAGGCATCTAGATACACAGAGGCATATGCCAACTTATACATCCGATTCCATATCGAATACAGCATTAACATTGACAATAACAGGATGAAGTTGGCCGAGATCACAAACAATAAAATTATAGATTGTTTTCGCTTTTGCATTTCTGTATGATTTTGAGAGTCCCCATTGGTGTGAGTCCGGAGTCTCCTGCGGGCTCTGCTGGTCATCAAAATGTGTCTGATGGTGAAAACATTGAGCAGCAGAATCAGGTGAAATGGGAGAGCTGGGGTTAGAATGTGGTGGAGGAACTCGATTGTGACTCAGACATGAGAAGATAGAACACCGTTCATTGTGTAACAAAACCAGGGCGAGTTCGCCAACCGATAAAGACCTATGAGCATGAAATACCAGAAAATATTCTTTAAACAGCTCATCACAGTCACTGCTCCCAGAACCACAGCTGCCATTTTCTTACTGCAAAATTAATTTTTCAGCTTCTGGCAACAAATGGCCACAAACCGATCAATGGTGAAATTGACAGTGAACCAGACAGAGCAGTCAGTGGCTACATAAAGCAGAATGGCGTGGATATTACACACGGGAATGTCCCACAGGAAATAAAACTCTTCCCGATAAACAATGGGAATGTGTCTCAATATCAGATCGAGGAAAATGACCAGTAGATCCATCACTGCCATTGCCCCCAGGTAACATCTGACACATGGATACAATCCACAATCTTTATAAAGCAGGACGAAGATCGTCATGACGTTAACTGTGAGGAAGGAAAACCAACAATTTAGACATCAGCCTGAAGGACATTTTACAATTGATTGAGATCAGAGTGAGATTGTCAAAATGAAATATTCAAAGACATCGGATGCAATTGGAGCTGGAATAACACATGGTAAATTCTGAATTACTGACAGATAGGTTATGTAATACAGAAGAAGCCCTCCCTCCCGAAACACACAGACACACATCCACAAGAACAGATGTTTCTAGAACATTCCCAAACACGTGATTACTCGAGAGCAGACAGGTCACTGCTTTACAGTTCATAATCCGGAGGATAAACATTGTCATCCTGAAGGATTCTCTCCCAGTTCCTCAAACACAAATGGACGGTGGTGGTGGATTACTTTTTAAAATTTCCTTCCTTTTAAAACACCAAGACTTGTAACCTACCATTGGTCATATGCTATCAATACTATTAAATTCAAATTCAATTGGTTTTTGGTATTCTGGGCATAACTTAAATTAATTAGTTAAATTCAAATCCAGTTTCATTAACACAAAAACACAACTCGAAGCCTTTGGTTACATTTTCTCAATTCTCAGCACTCTCTGCACCTGTCACCTAGTCAAAGGCACATGAGCTATGAAACTCTCTCAGCTCAGAAATGCACCCTCCTTCTTGTAGTGGCCAAACACTCTTTTCAAATTCGTTACATCAATCCTTGCAGTTATTCCCCTCTTACTCCTGGGCTCAAACCTCCTTCACTTACCTGTGTGCAAACATTTCAAATTCTTCTGAAAATTGAAATATTCCAGTCCCACTGTTCTCATTTGTCAATGTCAGAAACAACATTCTCCACAAACCCAAGCAGATTTACCAAAGATAATTTCCCTTTTGTGAATCTGGGCCAACTCTGCTAAGTTATACCATTATTCTCCAGTTATCCAGTTATCACATCGCTTACAAACATGCTCATACTTTCCTCACAACTGATGTCAAGTTATCCACGATTTTGTTTTCTGTTTTCCCTCTGCACCATGTTTTAAATATTTACAGCCACAGCACCTACTCACTACTGTGCAGGATCTTTCCCAGAATCGGAAGAACTTTGAATAACTTTGACTTCCCTCAAGACTCATGGAAGTGCCTCATAGAATCAAGGAATTTCCAGGATGAAAATAGGCCATTGACCCATCATCTCTATACCGGCTCCCAAAAGAGCTGTCCGGCATGCTCCGCCTGCAGCCCCATCTCCGCACTCCTCGAAATTCATTACTCACTTGGTGCAGCAACTTACCACACTTCAATGCAATGTGTTTTTTAAGTAATTCATTTTCAATAATTATAATTTCCTGCACTTACTCATCTTCACCGGTCACTCTGTTCCCAAATATTTCTGGAAGATTTTCTGTTTCTTTCACTGTGGAGACAGAAACAACATATTCACCTCATGAGACAGAGATAGACTGTGTCACCTCGTGAATACCTCAGAAATGGCGCTCTGGCACCTGAGGGATATGACACCTATTCTTTCGAATTAGAGTTCCTACGCTGTGGAAACAGGCCCTTCGGTCCAACAAGTCCACACTGACCCTACAAAGAGTAACTCACCCAGAACTATTCGGCAATTAATATTAATAATATTAATAATAATAATAATAATAATAATAATATAACTAATAACCTTGGGCAATTTATGCCAATTCACCTCTGTTGCACATTTTTGGATGGAAAGTTCCAGAATCAAACCAGTTCATTTCCTGATCAGTATCAGTACAGTCCTCTCCCTGGTGTGAGACCACACGTTCTGCTGAAACAGGCGACACAGCTCTGTGACCTCCTCATTGTCTAATCAAACTCGCTTCACACATTGCATCCAGAATAGGTACAACATTGGAAAATATTCCTGGAAATCCCAGAGAGGAGATTGTAGTGCCCAGCTCCCCACTGTTTACAGAGCTTCCCTTCTATGCAGTCTCTGCTCCATTTGTTAGCCGTGTTGAAGACCCCGATACACTGTGAATGCCCTGCACACACCTTGTTTAGAGTGGGGTCATCAGACCCTCAGCTCTCCCTGAATGATTGCAGCAGCTGGTACACAAACCTGAGGAAACCATTTACAGAACCTTCACTGATGTTCCAGTGACTGGAGCAGGTCAAATTCATGTATACATGGCACACCCACTCTGTGTTGACAATGCCTTCATACTCAGATTCTTGTCAGTTGCTGATGAAGTGTTACATCTCTGCAATAGACAATAGACAATAGGTGCAGGAGTAGGCCATTCAGCCCTTCGAGCTGTATGATGATCATGGCTGATCATCCTGCCTTATCTCCATAACCCTTGATTCCACTATCTTTGAGAGCTCTATCCAACTCTTTCTTAAATGAATCCAGAGACTGGGCCTCCACGTTCCCCTGGGGCAGAGCATTCCACACAGCCACCACTCTCTGGGTGAAGATGTTTCTCCTCATCTCTGCCCTAAATGGTCTACCCCATAGTTTTAAGCTGTGTCCTCTGGTTCGGCACTCACCCATCAGTGGAAACATGTTTCCTGCTGCCGGATTGTCCAATGCTTTCATAATCTTCTATGTCTCAATCAGATCCCCTCTCAGTCTTCTAAACTCAAGGGTATACAAGCCCAGTCGCTTCAGTCTTTCAGTGTAAGGTAATCCCGCCATTCCAAGAATTGACCTCGTGAACCTCGGCTGCACTCCCTCAATAGCCAGAATGTCTTCCTTCAAATTTGGAGACCAGAACTGCACACAGTACTCCAGGTGTGGTCTCACCACGGCCCTGTATAGCTGCAGAAGCACCTCTGTGTTTCTATACTCAATTCCTCTTGTTATGAAGGCCAGCATGCTATTAGCCTTCTTCACTACCTGCTGTACCTGCATGCTTGCCTTAATTGACTGGTGGACAAGAACACCCAGATCTCTCTGTACTACCCCTTTACCTAAATTGATTCCATTGAGGTAGTAATCTGCCTTCCTGTTCTTGCCACCAAAGTGGATAGCCATACAGTTATCCACATTAAACTGCATCTGCCATGCATATACTCACTCACCTAACTTGTCCAGGTCACCCTGTAATCTCCTAACATCCTCATCACATTTCACCCTGCCACCCAGCTTTGTATCATCAGCAAACTTGCTCATGTTATTGCTGATACCATCTTCTATATCATTAACATATATTGTAAATAGCTGCGCTCCCAGCACGGATCCCTGCGGTACCCGACTGGTCACTGCCTGCCATTCCAAAATGGGGCCGTTTATCACTACCCTTTGTTTCCTATCAGCCAACCAATTTTCAATCCAATCTAGTCCTTAGTCCCCAATACCATGCGCCCTAATTTTACTCACTAACCTCCAGTGTGGGACTTTATCAAAAGTTTTCTGAAAGTCCAGGTACACTACATCTACTGGATCTCCCTCGTCCATCTTCAGAGTCACATCCTCAAAAAATTCAGGAAGATTAGTCAAGCATGATTTCCCCTTCATAAATCCATACTGACTCTGTCCAATCCTATTACTACTATCCAGATGTGCCGTAATTTCATCCTTTATAATCGACTCCATCATCTTTCCCACCACTGAGGTCAGACTGACTGGTCTTTAATTTCCTGCTTTCTCTCTCCCACCTTTCTTAAAAAGTGGTATAACATTAGCCACCCTCCATTCCTCAGGAACCGACCGCAAATCTATCGAACTCTGGAAAATAATCACCAATGCATCCACGATTTCCCGAGCCACCTCCTTCAGTACCCTGGGATGCTGACCATCAGGCCCTGGAGACTTATCAACCTTCAGACCTAACAGTCTCTCCAACACCAAATCCTGGCAAATAAAATTTCCCTTAGGTTCAGGTCCTTCAGCCACTGTTACCTCAGGGAGATTGCTTGTGTCTTCCCCAGGGATCACAGATATGAAGTACCCATTTAATTCCTCTGCCATTTCTTTGTTCCCCGTAATATATACCCCTGTTTCTGAATTCAAGGGCCCAATTTTAGTCCTAACCATTTTTTTGCCTTGCACATATCTAAAAAAAAGCTTTTGCTATCCTCCTTTATATTATTGGCCAGTTTACCTTCGTACCTCATTTTTCCTCTGCGTATTTCCTTCTTAGTAATCCTCTGTTGCTCTTTAAAAGCTTCCCAGTCCTCAGTTTACCCACTTATCTTTGCTATGTTATACCTTTTCTCTTTAACTTGGTCAAGAAAGCAGCTCAGCAGCATCTTCTCAAGGGTAATTGGCAGGGGAAATAAATGCTGACCCAGTCAGTGATACCCATGTCCCATTAGTGAATATAAGGAGATGCTTACACTCTGGGAAGAGGCAGAGGGCACATAATTCAGTTTAAACAGCGACTTGGAATGATTTTCAAGAGTATGGGAAAAGGCAGAAAATAAATGAGATTCACGGTACATTTTATTTCCATCCCAACCGCTTAACAATCCCTTTGTTTGCTTCTGATTCTCTATCTCTCTCTCTGTCTTTCTCCTTTTGTTCAGCTCACTCCTTCTCCTCTTTGTAACAAACAATTCTGTCACTAAAATAATCACAATATTTCCCAGCTGCTTTCAGTTGTCATTTATGGTCAGTGGACTCGAAATGCGAACTCTGTTTTTCTCTCGACACAGGCGGGCAAACATCTTCATTTTCCCCACCACTTTATTTTGTTTCAAAACGGCAGTATCTTCCTTTGTTTGATTTAACCCTTAATGTTTTTGATTCCATGGGAATGTCAGGATCACTGGTAAGGATCACATTTGGTGACCAACATTGATTGACCTTGACCTGAGAGGCCAATCCACAAGGAAGAATAGAGCCAAGCACATTACATAGCAGCACAGAAGCAGACCCTTCAGTCGAACCAGTCCACGCTGAACATAATCCCAAACTAAACTTTTCCCACCTCCCTGCTCATTGCCCAAAACCTTCCAAATCTTCACTATTCATGTACTTATCCAAATGTCTTTGGAATGTTGTAATTGTACACACATCCACCACTTCCTCAGGAAATTTATTCCACATGTGAATCACCTTCTGTGTAAAAGCTTTGCCCTCATGTCTTTAAAATCTCTCTTCTCTCACCAGAAAATGGTGCTCCCAGTCTTGAAATCCCCCATCGTAGAGAAAAGACAACAATCTATACCTCTCATTCTTTTGTAAACTCCTGTCAGATTGCCTCTCCACTGCCTGCACTCCTGTGAAAAAGGTCCCAGTCTATCTTCTACTATTTGGCCTCAGATTGCAAGTTTAATGACATGTTTTGGATCTGAAGTCACTTCTTAACCCAAACCAGTTAAGAATGTTAGATTTCTTTCCCAAACAACATCAGTGAAACAGCTCGGATTTCAGACAAATTCGTGAGAGTCTTATGGTTGTTAATAGTGAAACTCACGTTTTCTCCAATTCTTGCCATTTGAACTTATGGTCTGAGTTCAGTTGTGATTGCATATGAAACAGTGTCTTTAGCACATTAACTTGTGCCTCTGAATTATCCTTCAAGTGACATTAATACTCTGACATGGTGTTTCTGTCATGGAATTACTTTCGAGCCAAGAACAAGTTTGCAATTGAAATATTTACAACTGAAAGTGTGACCAGGAGAAAGTTGGAACAGTAAAGTCTGAATTTTGTCAAGGCTTAGATAATTGTTTATTTAGCAACAGTACTGAAATGTAGGTGGAATCTGGTGGTATTAGAGAGCTGACAATGGACAGGTTTGATGATGGACAAAATATCGAAACATAAATCAGTTCAGGGCAAAAAGGTGCCTCGATATTGCCAGTAGCAGTAGTGGACTCTCCCTCTTTATGGGTATTTAAGCGGGCATTGGATAGGTATATGGAGGATAGTGGGTTAGTGTAGGTTAGGTGGGCTTTGATCGGCGCAACATCGAGGGCCGAAGGGCCTGTACTGCGCTGTATTCTTCTATGTTCTATGTTCTATGAGTCTCGGTATCAGATGCTTGTGAGGCAGGGATCTGAAATTGGTGGATAATGAATGGAGTGTTTAATTAAAACTGAAGTTAATAGTTTCTGTCCTTGTCAAACATAGACAATAGAAATAGCAATGGAGTTCAACATGGTTTAGGGAATGAATGAATGGATAGACATAAAGAGACTTACGAGGAACACCAACAATAGCGAGGATGGGATAGTAACCTGCCATAATAATCAGCAGTACACCTTCAATCTGATAAGATAATAAATACCAGGAAAGAAACTTAAGCCCCAACGATAAACTCCTGTCCATTGTTGTAACATTCCAGTGTATTGTTCTCAGATTCTGATCCATTGTTGGAACATTCCAATCCATTGGTCTCAGATTCTGATCTCTCCTTTCCCTGTCTCTGCAGCTGCCATTAGTGGTGGATGTGATGCAGTTGCAGAAACGAGGGGATGATGTATTGAAAGGAACCCTTACTAATAGGAGAAGGAATGCTTCTAGTGACATAATTAGATTCCATGGAGTTTAACATTAATCACAGTCACTGAATAAACATTTCTAGTTAACCCCTCTTCAATAAAACACTTTCCGTTCACAATCATAACTGAACTGGACTGGATGTTGACGTTGCTGGCTGTTGGTCTTATCGCCCATTGCCAATTATTCAAGTGAAGTCAGTGGGGAGGGAGAATGATGGAAGTTTCCTTTTCGCAGGCTGGATGATACTGTTGTGTTTTCCATGCGCAATGCTTCATCCAACTGCCCTCCCACCCCTCAAAAAAAGCAGTCAAGTGGTTGTTACTGTGCTGATGACTCGATCAACCGCCAACCCAATCACTGGGCATAATTATCCTGAGCATGTGCAGGAAGTATGGATTTGCCTGAATGTTCCTTTCACTAATCTAATAAGGCAACTTTGTAACTTCACCACAAAATGCTCTTCAGCTTTTCAAATCCAAATTAGCAAATATCTTATTGCAGTTATTTTGCTTTCAATCAGCAAAATCTACATTTTTTGACTTTAGACCAAAATTAAATGTGACATGTACAATCATCTGGATAATTAATACCTTGTTTATTATGGAGTCAGGAACAGAATGAATTTGACATTGTCTCGGAGGTACAGTGGAATGGGAGCTTTTGCTGTGGAGACTGGAGGGGAGTACAATGATATCCTCCAGTCACTAGTGTTCAAACGTCACTCTTTCTGACAGATGGAATGAAATATAATGCAGAGCAAGGAGGCAGATTACATTTGGGTGATGGAATGCCAATCAACAATGTGAACAGAGCACGAGAATTGTAAATGTGATGGATGCAATATATTTTATAGATACACTTTTTAATCACAGGGTAACAGGTTGATAAGGTTGTTCATATCTGAGCAGGATAGTCAGAATTAAAACAGCCACAGACAACAAAATTGGAGGGGTACAGGGAGATCACAGATTAATAACAGGAGATATTTTCCTCAGTCTGTGCTGGTGCAGAGATGCTGGGCTGAATGAATGACCAACATATTTTCTGTAATTATTCTCTGATTTGTATTAAAAGCATTCGGACTCTGAGGAGACAAGCTTGTTCACTGAAGGCCATAGAGTGTGGCGTCATCAATAATCCACTCCTGTTGCTTCAGGAAGTGCAGCTGCCTGCAAAATGCCTTTTCAAATAAAACCGATTTCCTGAGAATCGCATATTTAGATGGATTTTAACAAAGCATTATTTTTGGAACTTTGTTATAACTTGCCGTAAAAATGTTGACCTCAGTGGCATAGACATAGCATGATCAATCCTCTGACTGTTTGAAAACAAATGGGATTTTTACCTCAATGTCATGTGGTGCTCCTGATATTACTGGGGTTGCACTCATACAGCAAAGACTTCCAGTGCTGAGACTTCAGACCAAACTGTGAAAACATAAAATACCTTGGTATTTTAACATATTCAATGCTCAACTCATCAATTGTCACTTCCGACGTGCCATAGCAAGAAACCATCATTACCGCCCCAGGAGACTGCAACAGACAGCGTACCCTTTGTTGTCCGGTACTTCCTGGGAGTCGAGTGACTGCACCCTGTCTTCTCAGCCTACAACGCATTATTGACAAGACCTTTCCCGTGCCTCTACTTCTCACCTTTAAACAAACACCAAATCTTAAACCGATCACGATTCTTGGCCAACTACTTAGCCTTCAGGAAAACAACACCATCCACCCCTGCCATAGTAGCTGCTGCAAGACGTGCCAGAGTATCGACACGGGTAACACCATTACATCGGGGGACACCTCCCACCACATATGCAGCAAGTACTCATGTGACTTGGCCAATGTTGTCTGTTTCATACGCTGCAGGTAAGAATGCCCTGAGACACGGTATATTGACGAGACAAAGCAGACGCCATGACAATTGATGAATGGGCACCACACAACATTCACCAGGCAGGAGTGTTCCTCCCAGTCAGGGAACTCTTCAGTGGACAGGGACATTCAGCCTCAGACCTTCAGGTATTCATCCTCTAAGGCAGACTTCGGGACAAGCAACAATGCGGAGTGGCTGAGCCGAAACTGACAACAAAGTTCGATATCCATAGGAATGGCCTCAACTGGGACAGGTGACCCTACTGCACCAACCAGACACACACGCACGTATACAAACACACACACACAAACACACACACACACACACACACGCAGATCTTCCCTCACACACAAGCTCTCTCTCTCATATGCGCGCATATGCACTCTCCCAAACTCACACCGACACACGCACACTCTCACACATACCCCATCACATTCACACACGCACTTAACCAAGCTCACACATACATATCCACACTCCCAGATGTACACGCTCATGGCACACTCAGTCTGTTGCTCTGACATGCGCCCATGTATATGTTTATGAGATGAATTTGTTTTTGCAGAATTACATTTTATTTTGCTCAACAAACTGTATGAATGCATGAAAAACTCTGTAAAGCTCTGTCAGCACATGAATGATTTTGGGACGAGCTGAGAATAGTTCACAGGTCGGCGGAAAATCGAGGGCCGTAGGGCCTGTTCTGCCCTGTATTGGTCTATGTTCTATGTTCCATGTTCTAAAACTATACAGAGTGTTTGTCAATCTGACATAGCATTGGGACACAGACAAATTTGATACCTATTGTTTAAAACCCTGAGCTATCTTGATAATGTAATTTGAAATAAGTTCTGGGATTTACATATCAAAGAACAGAAACTAGCTTCTCCCATTATAAAAGATGAAAGTTTTAATCTAAGATAGTTTATTGTATCACACCTCTATGACTCTGGTCTCCTTTGACTATACATTCTGTGAACATGATCTTAACCTCCACAACCATCTGACGAAGGAGCAGAGCTCCAAAAGCTAGTGCTTCCAAATAAACCTGCTGGGCTATGACCTGGTGCTGTGTGATGTTTAATTTTGTCCACCCCAGTCCAACACCGGCACTTCCAAATCAGAAAAATCTTGATCTAGTTTTCTCAGATTTAAAAGATTTTTCTCAGTTTTCTTTTCTCAGACTCGTTTCTTGATCAGATTATACTCTCATTCTGCATTTCTGTTTCTCCACCAAATGTCGATGATATGTTGTTCTCACTTGTTGAATTGTCTCAGCGTTGTTTCCCAATTGACATGAGAATGATTTGATCTCCCACATTGTGCCGATAATTTTGAATGTAATTGAATCTTTACCCTGATCACTCTCGGTCTTTCAAACAATCTCAATGAATGAGTCTGTGTCCACCCGCAGATGAAACGTTCCTTCAGCTCTGACTATTGCAGAGAATGTTTTAACGAACATGATCGTGGCCCACATAATATGCAAATGTTGAAGTACAAGAAGCCACATCAGTCCAACATTAATGATGTACCTGCCTTATGAAGTCAAAATGCAGTTGGGCAGAGAGTAAATGGAGAATTCAGCTTCATGTCCAAAACACTATCTGTGGTTCTATCATATAAAATGTCGACTGCATCACTCCTGTAATTTCAGTAAAATAGGAGAAACAAGGCTCTGTAATTTTCAATTCTTCTTCTGTGAGTAACATCTGGAAACACAAAGAAAATCAAGGTTTGATGATGATGATGACAATCTAGAAGATGGATAGGGGAAATGATTAATAATTTTTTGGGTGATACAAAGATTAGCCGGTTGTTCACAGTGAGGAGGAAAGTGTTATTTTCCCGGAGGATACAAACGGATTGTTCAGATGGTCTCATCAATTGCCGATTGTGGGGGGTGCCCATGTCTGAAAAACACAAATGGCTGGCAAGGAATAAGTAAAGTTAAACAGCTGCTTACACAAAATTGCCCACAAGAGTTAAGCAAACTTTAGCAGCCTGCCCAAACATTGAAATAAATCATAATGGTGCTATATCTTTGAACAGGACGTCTGTAAGGTCAAAAGGGGGCCTTGCAAGGAACCATCTCAGACAGTTTGACATGATGCTTAAGGATAGACATGTGGTTGATTCCAGTTGAATTGTGTGGTGCTGGAAAAGCACAGCCAGTCGGGCAACATCCTGAGGAACAGATGCTTTGGCGTTAAGCTCTTTATTAGGAATTTGAATAATCGATTCTCTGATCCTTGGATGCTGCCTGACCATCTGTGCTTTTCCTCGACTCTTTGACACTGATCTCCAGCATCTACAGTCCTCACTTACTCCGAACTGATTGATGTCAGCCTTACTAATAAGAGGATGATGTCCCTGGAAGTGAAGAGCACAAGTCAGAAAAAGGGAGTTGTAAATCTCAGCCCATGAACGACTCAGATAAAGCAGCTGAAAAACCAACAGCTAAAATTGTTTGTAGTAAATACTTGTTTCTTTGAAGTCTTTTGAAACATTAAGAAATTGGCTCTCGTTAAAGATTCTTCAGATAATCATAGATATATTCCAATGTAGGGATAGATACAGGTATAGCTAAAGTCTAAGAGAAGCATCGAGTGAAAATCATTTGAACCCCAATGTGAAAGTTAATTAGTCCCAGGAAAGGCCTTCTCTTATGCCCTGAATGAAAGCGCTTGTTCACAGTTTATTAATCCCAAAATGCTATCAGCAGAACCAGTTGGTTAACTTTCGACTTAATAACTAACTTACAACAAAAATTAATACTACCAATCTTATAGCAATTAGTTGAAATCAAATGTATTTTGTATTTTTAGTTATATATTTGGGGAAGTGTAAAATACAAGATGATTAACTGAATTTGATAGAGGTAGCACGTGGATAGCAAGGACTAACAGAATTCAAGCTCTCCTTAGATATCAGCAAGCCTGAAACATACCCGAGGGAGTATAACACATCATATATTAGTGCGAATGTGCAGGATGCATAGAAAGATCTCAAGGCCTGGAGATTACAATGCCTGGTAAACAGCATGAGATCATGGGAATCTGGGGCTATGCAGAGGAATGCCTATCATTGATTGGATATTCCATGGGTTTGGGTGTGTGCATTAAGGAAGAAGGACAGTGACCATGCTATATAGGGGCAGGTCGGTGGTAGGGGTGGCACGGCAGCACAGTGGTTTGCACTGCTGCCTCATAGCACCAGGGTCACAGGCTTGATTCCAGCCTCAGGTGACTGTCGATGTGGAGTTTGCGCATTCTCCCCATGTCTGTATGAGTATCCACTGGGCGGTCCGGTTTCCTCCTACAGTCCAAAGATTTGCAGGTCAGTTGACTTCGCCATGCTAAATTGACCGTAGTGTTAGGTGCATTAGACAGAGGGAAATGGGATTGGGTGGGTTACTGTTCGGAGGGTTGGTGTGGACGTTTTGGGCAGAAGGGCCAGGTTCTATACTGTAGCAAAACTAATCTAAAATTGGATTATTGCAACAAAGTGTAGGAGAACGCGGTGTTTCACTGTAAAAATCAGTTTGCCATTGATCTCTCCTCCGATCTGAGCCAAAGATTTAGGGAATAATTGTTTTCTCATGCTGAAGCCAGATTCAGGGAAGATTCTTTGATCCTCTCCCTCCGTGAACGAGTTTTTCCTTAAATAAAACTCTTTCACTTCCATGAATCCTCCGAGACTTTGTTCTTGTTCAGGGGTTATACTCCTACACCAATTAATATGAATATTGGGAAAAGTGAGGTGAACCACTTTGGAAGAAGGAATAAGACAAGAGAGTACTCAAAGTATTAAGACAGGATCGACTTGCTCTCAACTTACTTTGGATCAAAGAAGGTTGAAGGGGGCACCTGATCGAGGTGTATAACAGGATGTGTTTTACGGACAGGGTGAAAAGACAGCAGCTGTTCTCGAAGACTCAATAAGGAGGGAAAACACTTTTAAAATAAAAGACAAGATGGTGAGAGAGGATTTGTGGAATCTGTGGAATTTGTGGAACTGGGATGATTGTATGTATCTGGAATGAACCCCTAAAGGAGGGTGATTGAGGCAGGTGAACTCACAAACTTGGAAAAGATATTTTTTATTCAGCACTTGGTTGTACAGACTCACTGGGCCTCTTTTTCATTGTATGATTCGAAGTCGTGGCAGACATGAAAGCTTGGATATATTCTGAAAGTCTTGTGCATGGTCTTATCCATTAATTGTGCACAGTATGTGGCTCTGTTTCAAATCAGTATCATCTCATGAAGTATCAGAACTAACTCAACCTAGGCAAGTCCAGCCATCTCTGAAAACATCCAGATAATTCACATGCTTAGTGTAATAATCGACCAACACCAACACCAACATTATTCCAGGTGGTTGCCACGATTGCTTTAACTATAACAACACCATGGATACAGCTTTTCTTTCACAGATGTCTAGCTGTATGAATGTCATTTCTTGAAAGAAGCATAAACTTCTTTCCAGACGCTCACTGAAGTTGTTGACTGTCTCCATGATTGGGTTTCATGTCCTTGTGACCCAAAGCTCTATTTCCAAAGAGAATGTTTCTATTTGAACCAAGCTTGTGAATGTTCACAAACTAACACACCCTTTTGACAGGGGAGGAAAATACCAGCGACACAACTCAATTGCAAGTCATTCCTCAGTTTCACAATTCTCAGGTTCTGCAGCGGTCTACATCCCTATTCAGGAATATGGGGGCACCATTCGGGTTTAGACGATGAGCAGCAAACAAGACTCGTTCTTCAGGATGACCAGGTGCTGTTTCTATCCAACAGAAGAGAATCGAAATGTCTCTCTTGACATTCAGAAGTTTAATCAATCTCCAACTAAAGAAACCCTGTGCGTAACCATTGACCAGAAATTCAACTGGACTATCCACATGAAAGACCATGTCAGATGTTGGCCATTCTGTGGCACTGAACTCATCTGATTTTCGAATACTTAAAAAGCAATGCAGACATTTTTATTGATCTGATGAGTTTGTCACTGTCTTTGGAGATGTGTGACCCATTTGCAATCTTTGCGCATGACTTGAAAGAAAAGACCAAGGTCACAGATACTACAGATAATACAGCATTTAAGAAGCAGCTGGATGAGCACTTAAAATTCCAGGGCATGGTAGACTGTGGGATTAATGTCGGAGAAAGCGAGGACTGCAGATGGTGGAGGTCAGAGTCAAAAGCTGTGGTGCTGGAAAAGCACAGCCAGTAAGGCAGCATCTGAGGGGGCAGGAGAATCTTCATTCTTCATCATGAATGAACAATGTGGTATTAATGTAGTTTGGTGGTTTTTGGCTGTCACAGATATAGTGGGCCGAAGGGCCTGTTTATATGCTCAATGACCTTAAGCTTCCTCTGGCAGCTCATTTAACACACTACTATCGGCACCACTAACTGCCGGCTTAAAGTGGGGAGGATCTCCAAGAAGATCACACATATTGACACAGACATCAAGCTTCAACAGAAATGAAGGCCAGCAGGAAAGATCCCAAAAGGATTACGGATCACGAACCCACTCAACGTACAATTTCAGTTACATCATACTGTAAACTTTTGCTATAAATTCTGTGCCTTACAACTGTGTACTCCACAAGCATCTGATGAAGGAGCAGCGCTGTGAAAGCTAGTGCTTCCAACTAAACCTGTTGGTCTATAACCTGGTGTTGTGTGATTTTTAACTTCAGGTAAATAGGATAGTGAAAAAGCAGTTGGTTTGCTTTCTTTGATTGGTTGGAGTATTGAATATAGGAGTTGGGAGGTCAGGTTTTGGCTGTACAGGATATTAGTTAGGCCACCTTTGGAATATTGTGTGCAATTCTGGTCTCTTTCCTATTGGTAGGATGTTGTGAAACTTGAAAGGATTCAGAAAAGATTTACAAGGTTGTTGCCAGGGATGGAAGATTTGAACAATCAGGAGAGGCTGAATAAGCTGGGACTGTTTTCCCTGGAGTATCGGAGGCTGAGGGGTGATCTCATAAGATGTTTATAAAATCATGAGGGGCATGAATAGGATAAATAGACAAAATCTTGTTCCTGTGGTGGGGGAGTGCAGAAGTAAAAGGCATAGATTTAGGGTGAGAGGTGAAAGGGACCAAAGATGCAACATTTTCATGCACAGCGTGGTGCATATATGGATTGAGTTGCCAGAGGAAGTGGTGAAGACTGGTACAATTACAGCATTTAAGAGGCATCTGAATGCGTTTATGAATAGGAAAGAGGGATATGGGCCAAGTGCTGGCAAATAGAACTATATTAGGTCAGGATAACCGATGTACATCTCTATGACTTGATGACTTTCTGACCACCAATGCATCCACTAATTCTTCAGTCACTTTCTTAAGTGCTCTGGGATTTAGATTATCAGGCTCTCGGGATTTATCCACATTCATTCTCATCAATTTTCCCAGCACCATTTATATACTAATGTTGTTCTGACTTAGCTTTTCCCTCTCACTAACTCTTGCATTCTCCAACATTTCTGGTGTTTGATTTGTGTTCACTTTTGTGAAGACAGAGCCAAAGTACGTATTCAGTTGCTCTGCTATTTCTTTGTCCCTTATTATCCATTACCCCGTTTCTGTCTAGAGGGGACCGACATTTTGTCTTCATCAGTCTCTTTCTCTTCACTTACCGATAGAAAATCTCAGTATCAGTCTTCATGTTCCCTACAAGCTTACTTTGGTATTGTATTTTCCCCTTCTTCATCAATCCCTTGGCCCTACTTTGCAGAATTCTAACCTTGCCCCAGTGTCAGATCTATTATTTTTCTGGGCCAATCTGTATCCTTCCTTGGCTCAGATAATGTCTCTAATTTCTTTTGTAAGTGATGGATTGGGCTTCTTACCTATTTTGCTTTTTATGCCAGACAGTAATAAACAGTTGGTGCAGTTTCCCCAATGCGTTCCTTGAATGTTTGCAATTCCCTATCTACTGTCACCCCTTTGAGGAACACTTCCCAATGTAACAAGTCCAACTCACGCCTCATACCTTCATAGTTTCCTTTATGAAGATTCAGCAACCTCGTCTCCAAAAGAATGACCTCACTCTCCACATTGATCAAAAGTTTGATCATTTCATGGTTGCTCATCCCCAAGGCACAGTGAGATTGTCAAAAATTTCCTCATCATTACTCAGTACCCAGTCTAAGATGGCCTGCTCACGAGTTGGTTCCTCCATATATTGGTCAAGGAAAACATCCCATATACACTCCAGGAATTCCTCCGTTATGGCATTACTTTGATTTGCCCATTCCATGTGCAGATTAAAATCACCCATGTTCACTGATATTCCCTTATCACATGCATCTCTAATTTCCTGTTTAATGCCACTCCCAACAATACAACTGTATATTGGGGCTCTATACATGACACCCACTGATGAGATTTACTCCTTGGTAGATCTTCGCTGTGCCCATACAGACTCCACAGTCTCAGACCTAATATCCTTTTCTCATTATTTTGTTAATTTACTCTTTAATCACCAGTGCCACTCCACCACCTTTCCCTTATTGCTGAGCACCCTGAGACATTCAGTTCCTTTTCCAGGACACGCTGCAGCCATATTCCCGTAATCCTAATTATATAGCACCCATTTACATCTACCTGCACAATTAATTCATCCACTTTATTGCAAATGCTTCACACGTTAATGCACAAAGCTTTACAGCTTGTTTTTTAACAACATTTTTCTTGCTCTCAAAATGTTCTCAATTGCCCTGTTTGAATTTTGTCTCTGGTTTCTCTGCCTCTTACTTTTCCCTTTTCCATTGTTTATTTTCATGCTTGCTTGCTTCTTCTGCTCTATCCTGACTTTGCAGTTACCTGCATTCATTTGAAATATGATTCCATCTGATTCAAACTTCTCCCTCTCAAACTGCAGGTTGAACATTATTATGTTATGTCCGCTGTCCCGTAGAGGTTCCTTCACCTTGAGCTCTCTGATCAAATCTGCCTCATTAATCATCAGCAACTCCAGAACTGCCTGTTCCTTGCTGAGTTCAACACAAACTGCTCAAAAAAACGATCTCACAGACATTCCACAAATTCATTTATTTGAAATCCGCTCTGTATTGGAATTCCCCATGTTTATTGCAATAGTGCCTTTCTCTCATGTCGTTTTTTCTTTCCTAATTAATTTTCTTCATCACATTAGGACGACTGCTTGGAGGCTTTTTCTTCCCGTTCCTTTTCTGTCCATCTGCCTGACTTTTGTAGGATGTGCATGCTTGGACATGTAGTTCCCAGCCCGGATCCCCTTACAACCACATCTCTGTGATGCAACATTGGACATGCCAATGTCAATCTGTGTGACAAGCCCATTTACCTTTTCTCGTTTACAGTGGATATGTAAATACAACACACTCACTCCAACATTGACTGCCTCTCGCCTCATAATTGCCCCTTTACCTGTGGTACCTGAAGTTAGATTCCTGGGCCATTCCATACTTTCTGTCCTATTACTTGATGTGGAATCTCCAACCTGTGCTAATCCCTCCTTCCACTTTAGCTTTTCCAGAACTTTCCACGCAATTGCAACCAACCCGCATTATTCAGTTTAATGTCTTATCCACACACCCTTGTAGTGCAATTCACATTGGAACTGTGCATCTTTCCCCAGTACTGCCACCAATGTCCATTTAATACAAACCCATTCCTCCTATACCAATCTTTTAGCCACACATTTACCTGCATAAGTTTGCTGAACCTATGCCAATTTATTTACGGCTCTGATAGTAATCCAGAGATTAATATATTTTTGGTTCTGCTTTTTAATTCATCCCCAAGCTGCTCATATTCCTTCAGCAGAACCTCTTTCATCTTTCTACCTGTCAGGACATCAAGATCATTTCTCTCCCACTCCAAGTTCCTCTGCAGTCCAGATGAGATATCCTGAACACAGGCACCAGGTCAGCAACACAGCCTTCGAGATTCTCCATTCTGGCAACAGGGACGAGGGTCTATTTCCATGACCACACGATTGTGACTACATTACGTTTTTCTCCCCGCTTCTTGTATGATTTCCTCTCCCACAGTGTGGTCAGTTTGCTCAGCTTCCCTCTAGTTCACATTCTCATCCGCACAGGCAACAAGAATCTCTAATCTATTCAACAAGCTGATCGGCTGAGGTTCCCTCTACCTGCCTCACTCGTAGTCACATCCGTCAGTCCCTGACCACGGTCTGAACTTGAAGTAGCTAATCTGAAGGGTCTAACTGTTCACTGAGAGTGTCCAGGTAACTCTTCCCCTTCTTGATGTGTGACAATGTTCGGAGCTCAGACTCCAGCACAGCAACCTGAGCTGGAGTTCCTCAAGCAACCAACACTTGCTATGGATGTAGTCACTGTGAACTACAGCGCCCACTTCACGCAGTAACCACATAGCACCTGGCCTGGCATCGGTATTTTACTTCCTTACTCCTGAATTTGATTCTTTTTTGTAAATTGTATTGAAATAATGTCTACAATTGACCACATTGATGAGGTTGGAAATGGTTCAGTGCAGATACCTGAAAGGATTGTATGACTGGCAGAGGTTATAGCGATAGGAATGGTCACTGTGATGAAGGGATTTGAAAAAAAGTAGAAGTGTTTTAGAATGTTTTTTTATCATCTGGCAATGTTTGCAGGTCGGTGAGCTCAGGGTGAGGAGAACAAGACTCAGTGTGAGTGAGTAAACGGGCAGTGGAGTGTTCAGTGAGTTGAAGATTACAGGAAGGTTAAAAGTGGAAGGTGGATCAGGGGTGTGTTGGAGTCATTCAGTCTGGAGATTACAAAGGACTGGATGAGATTTTCAACACATGGAACTGAGACAGTGAAGGAGCTGGGCCATGTCACTGAAATGGTAATAGAACATCAAGATTATCATGTAGCTCCATGATTGAAAAATTACGTCTAAATCTGATATTCCAAAAATGTTGTGAAGAGCCTGGTTCAGACAGTTACCAGAGTGAGAGAGATTTTGGAGATCCACAAACTTCACTCCATGAATTTGTCCATGCTGCATGAGTTTATGATGCTAAGTGATTCCTAACATATCTCCTGAATAGTCTAGCCTGAATTCTCAGATTGCCCCTGAATTCTGCATGAAATTGGAGTAAATTCCTATTCATCCAGCGCTGTATATTGAGACATTGTGTGACTTGGAGGGAAATTTGAGGTGGTGATGGTCACACATTACTGCTCGAGTGAAGTGGATACTGCAGATGATAGAGATTAGAGTAAAGATTAGAGTGGTGCTGGAAAAGCACAGGAGGTCAGGTAGCATCCGAGGAGCCAGGAAATCGATGTTTCACGTAAAAGCTGATGAAGAACCTTTGCTCAAAACGTTGATTTTCCTGCTCCTCGGATGCTGCCTGACTTGGGGTTATGCATTTGCAGCACCACTCTACTCTTGACATATGACTGTTCACCTCGTCTTACCTGATGGGGGAAGTGACTGGTTTCGAAGATATTGCTAAAGTTATGTTCGAGCTATTGGTCAATAAAACTCCTCATAATCACCACCTCTTCCTTCCAGGGCATGCCCACACACGTCCCCTGGCACCCCCTCTGCACCATTACCGTTACCCTCACCCTACACCTGCCACACACCTCTTACCCACCAATCCCCACCTTGACATGGTGTCCAGAGTTCCTGTGATCACACTGGGTGGTGGGTTCTTTCCTGAAGGACATTAATGAATCAATTGGTCTTTTAATGTCAGTTGGTAGCTTTCAAAGACACCTTCTCTGAGTGGACAGCCCCACAAACTAACAGGTTAATTCAGTTCAATTTCACAACCTGCTCTGTGATTGGGAAAATTTTAAAACCTGTTATTAAAGTTAGAATTACAGAGCGCTTAGAAATGCTTTATGCAATCAGTCAGTGTCACTATGCTATTGTGAAGGGCAAAGCATAGCTGACATGTTTATTGAAATATTTTGAGGAGGCAACAAACAAGATAGAAAAGGGGGTAATCTGGAAATCCACTGATTGTGGAAATCAGTGGATTTCCAGAAAGCATCCAGTAAGGTATTGTATGTCAGACTACTTCATATAATAAGAACCAGTGAACCTACACAGTGGGAGTATATGTGAGCATTGATCAAGGACTGGGTAATGAACTGAAGGCAGTGAGTTGAGATAAAGAGGACATTTTCATGAGGGTGAATTGTAATTTTTGGAGTAACACTGTGCCACAATTATTTACAATATATATTAATGACATGGATGAAAAGTGAATGTCCCATTGCCACACGTTAAAGAAAGTCTGAATCGTCTGGCACTGTTTTCACTGGAGCGTAGAAGGGTGATGGTCAACTTTTTTGTATGTTTATGAAATCATGATGGGGAGAGATAAGATGAATGGCAGGTGTATTTCCCCAAGAGTTGGCAATTTCAAGACGATGGGTATATATTGAAGGTGAGAGGAGAAAGATTTTCAAAAAATGACATGAGAGGCAGCTGTATTGTTTTACAGAGGAAGTGTCAGGTGCAACGTATAAAAGGTATTTGGATAAGTCCATGAATAAAAATGGTTTGGAGGGATATTGGTCAAACACATGCAGGTGGGACTAGTTTCGCTTGGGATTACAGTTGGCTTGGACTGATTGGACTGAAGGGTCTGTTTCCATGGTAAATGACTCTCTCACTCTCTGACACAAAATAGATGGGGCGGCAAGTAATGAGGATGACACAACGAGACTACAGTGATGGAAAGAGGTTAAGCTTGTAGACAGACCTCAGAGAATGGAATCTAATATGGAAAGCATTGAATGTTTGCATTTTGGCTGGAGGACGAGAAGAGGTGAATGTTATTTCACTGGGTCAAAACACAGCAGAGAACTGCAGGACAGAGAATAGTGTGACATCATGATTGAAAGACAAAAAGCTAGCAACCAAGTTTGACTGGTAATCAGGAAGGTGAATAATCTGTTGGCCTTTATTTTAAAAGGTTAAGGGTCTAAAAATAGGGAAATTTTGCTAAAACTATGTAAGCACTAATCAGATCCCACCTGGAATACTGGGAACAGCTTTTGTCCCCTTATTTTATACATGGCAGTACATAGAATGCTCACAAAGTTTATCCTGATGTGGGAGGATTTACTCAGTGGATAAGAGGAAACCTTATTAAAAGGTATCAGATTCTAAAGGGCTTGACAGGATAGATTCAGGGAAATTTGTATTACTTGCTTGTGAGTTGCGAACCAAAAGACATAATCTCAGAGTAAGGAGTCACCTATTACAGACAGATGCAGGCAAATTTCTTCGCCCAGAGTAAAGAATCTGGAATCTGTAGAGATTGGCTGCTCAGTGTATCCAAGGCTGAGATAAACAGATTTTTAATCAGCAAGGGGATCAAGGATTTGACAATAACGCAGGAAAGTCCAGCTGAGGTTTATCAGGTCAGCTCTGATTTCTTTGATTGGTGAGAGAAGACTAGCTGGGTTAAATTACCTATGACTGCCTAATGATCTTCATTTTTCTGATTTCTCTCTCACTTCCCTTTTCCTAATTCCAACCAATTTCACACGGTAATAAAAAAAAGGAAGATTTGCAATGGGGAGACTTAAAATGAAACATCACTTCAGGATCTGACGGAGTTGCCCAGCTTCTTGTCATCTGAACTTCACTGGATTTTGAACATGGAAACAATTCACAGCGTGGAGAAACCATACACTTGTACGTGTGGACAAGGCTTCAGCAGATCATCTGCCCTGTCACAGCATGAATACAGTCTCGCTGGGGAGAGGCCATTCATCAGTTCCGAGTGTGGGAAAGGATTCACTCGAGTATCTCTCCTGGTGCTGAAACCACAACTTCACACAGAGGAGAGACCTTATAAATGCCCACATTGTGAGACTTGCTATCAAAGATCTGGGGACATGAAATTGCATCAACATGTTCACACTGACAAGAGTCAGATCAGGTAGTCTCACTGTGGGGCTGGGTTCAGGCAGTTATTCCAACTCACTCTACACCAGTGATCTCAGACTTGGGAGTTGCTGTATACTTGCACTGAGTGTGGGGAGGCATTCACTCAGAAATCCATCCTGCTGAAACATCGAGTTCGTGAATAATGACAGTGACTGGATTTAATGTGAACCTATCACCATTTCAGAGAATAAAGAACAAGAGCAAAGAAAATTACATCACAGAAACAGGCCCTTCGGACCTCCAAACCTGCATCGATCCAGATCCTCTATCTAAACCTGTCGCCTATTTTCTATGGATCTTTATTCTTCTGCTCCCTGCCCATTCATTTTTCTGTCTCGATACATTTTAAATGACACTATCATACCCGCCTCTACCAGCTCCACAGCACCACATTCCAGGCATCCACCACCGTCTGTGTAAAGAACATTCCATGTATGTCTCCCCAAAACATTTCCCCTCTCACTTTGAACACATGACCAATCATAATTGATTGCTTCACTCTGGGAAAAAGCTTCTTGCTTTCCATTCTGTCTATTCCTCTCCTGATTTTGTAGACCTCAATTGTGCCCCCCTCAACTTCCGTCTTTCAAATGAAAATAGTTGAATCTAGCCAATGTTTCCGCATAGCTAGTGCCCTCCATACCAGGCAGCATCCTGGTGAACCTCCTCTGCACCCTCTCCAAACCATGTACATCCTTTTGGTAATGTGGCACCCAGAACTGTACACAGTATTCTAAATGTGGTTGACCCATCGTCTTAGACAACTGTAACATGACCTGTCAGTCTTGTATTCAATACCTGATGAAGGAACGCATGCCATTTGACTTTTTGACCTGCATTGCAACCTTCAATGAACAATGTAACTGAACACCCAGATCTGTCTGTACTCAATTTTGCCCACGTCTTTTCCATTTACAATAATATACTTTTGAATTGGATCTTCCGAAATGTATCACCTTGCATTTGCCCAAATTGAGCTCAATCTGTCATTTCTCTGACCAACTCTCCAATCTATCTAGATTCTGCTGTAATATCTGTCAGTTACCTTCAGTATCTGCAAATCCAGCAATCTTAGTATCATCTGTAAATTGGAAATCAGACCACCTATATCTTCTTCCAAATTATTTATGTATTCACAAACAACAGTGTCCCAATATGGATCCCTGTGGAAAACCAATGGTCACATGCCTCCATTTTGAGAAGCTCACTTTCAATACTATTCTCTGTCTCCTGTTACCTAGCCAGTTCTCTATATATCTACCTCGTACACCCTGGACTCCATGTGACTTCACCATCTCCATTAGCCTACCATGGGGAATCTTATCAAATGCCTTACTGAAGTCCAGGTTTATGACATCTACAGCACTACCTTCATCAATCAACTTTGTCACTTCCTCAAAGAATTCTATTAAGTTGCTGAGACATGACCGTCCCTGCACAAAACCAAGTTGCTTTTTAATGATAAGCCCATTTTCTTCCAAATGGGAATAGATCCTATCCTTCAGGATCTTCTCCAGCAGCTTCCCTAACCACAGATGTCAAGCTCACCAATCTATAATTACCTGGACTAGAGAAAGTGAGGACTGCAGATGCTGGAGATCAGAGCTGAAAATGTGTTGCTGGAAAAGCGCAGCAGGTCAGGCACCATCCAAAAACCAGGAGAATCGACTTTTCGGGCATGAACCATTGTTCAGAAATGAGGAAAGTGTGCCAAGAAGGCTAAGATAAAAGGTGGGGAGGAGGGACTTGTGGGAGGGGTGTTGGGAATGCAATAGGTGGAAGGAGGTTAAGGTGAGGATGATAGGCCAGAGAGGGGGTGGGGGCGGAGAGGTCAGGAAGAAGATTGCAGGAAGGGCTCATGCCCGAAACATCGATTCTCCTGCTCCTTGGATGCTGCCTGACCTGCTGCGATTTTCCAGCAACACATTTTCAACAATTACCTGGACTAGCCCTGCTCCCTTCATAAACAAAGGGACAACATTAGCAATTTTGCTGTCCTCTGGGACCTCACCTGCGTTCAAGGATGCTGCAAAGATATCTGTTAATGCCCAGCTATTTCCTCTCTCACTTCCCTCAGATAACTGAGATAGATCCCATCCCGACCTGGGGCCTTGTCCACCTTAATGCCTTTTAGAATACACAACACTTTCTCCCTCCTTATGCCGACTTGACCAAGAGTAATCAAACATCTATCCCGAACCTCAATATCCATCATATCCCTCTCCTCTGTGAATACCGATGCAAAGCACTCATTAAGAATCTCACCCATTTTCTCTGAGTCCACGCATAATTTTCCTCCTTTGTCATTGAGTGGGCCAACCCTTTCTCTAGTTACCATCTTCCTCTTGATACAAATAAAACACTTTGGGATTTTCCTTCACCCTGCTTTCTAAAGAGATCTCATGATTCCTTTTAGCCCTTTTCATTCCTCATTTCAAATTGGTCATACATTTCCGATATTTTTTGAAAGTTTTGCCAATCTTCAGTCGCTTAGACCTTATGCATGCCTTCTTTTTCCTCTTAGCTAGAGTCATAATTTCACCTGTCATCCATGGTTCTTTAATCTTGCCATTGCTATCCCTCACTTTCGTAGGAGCATGTCTGTCCTGCACACATATCAAATGGGGATTTACCTTCAAAGAGCTGCGTCCAATCTACATTCCTCAGGTCCTGCCAAATCTTGGGATAGTTGGCCTTCCCCTAATTTGGCACTCTTCCTTTAGGACCACTCTTGTCCTTCTCCATGAGTATTCTAAAACTTACGGAATTGTGATCACTCGTCCCAAAGTAATCACCTACTGAAACTTCAACCAATTGGCTGGGCTCATTTCACAACACCAGTATGTCCCCTTTCCAAGTTGGACTATTTACATACTGCTCTAGAAATCCCTTCTGGATTCTCCTTACAAATTCTGCTCCATCTCAACCTCTAAAACTGAGTGAATACCAGTCAATGTTGGAAATATGAAAATCTCCGCTCATCACCAAGATGTTGTTCCTATATCTTTCCATAATGTGGTTTCGCATTTGTAGCTCGAACTCACACTATCTGTTGGGAGGCCTATAGACCAGCCCCAACATTGTTACTGCACCCTCCCTATTTCTGACCTCTGACCATATTGCCTCACTGCTCTAGTTCCTCCATGGTGCCCTCGTTCAGCACAGCTATATTCTCCCCTTTGACCAATTAGATAAGTCCTCTCCCTCCTTTACCTCCCACTCTATCCAGCCTGAAGCATCGATGTCCTGGGATATTTTGTTGCCACTTATTCCCTTCTCTTAACCAAGTCTCAGTTATAGCAATAACATCAATCTCCCAGGTAGTGATCCAAGCCCTCCGTTCATCTGCCTCACTGGCTAGACTTAATACATTAAAACAGGTGTGCCTCCCTCTCAACCATAAATCTGAATGACAATAAAATAAACCCAATTTTTAAAAACTGTAAGACATTTTGTTACTTTTTGAAGTGATCTATTTCTGACTGCAGGAGTTGGATTTTGCTGTCAATCACATCGAGGGAACAATTATGTTCACCGGGGATTTTTTCTGTCAATCTTTACAAATTCCAGCTCAGTATTAGGTATTAATAAAGGGGTTAAAAGGCAATTAATATAGATTTGTGGTAAACACATGGCCTGCTGAAACTTTCAAATGTCCACAGTACTTTCTTTTGAAGTTTCTGCCCTTTCTATTTCCTCCATCTTGTGAAGAACACATGAAGCTTATTTCTCATTCAGACCGAGACAATCGAAGTTCCTCATTGGCTGAACCCTGAACTCTCCTCTTTCTCCAGTTCCTATCCTACCTCCAGAGCTCCTCATGTCCATTAGATCCACTTCCTCATCCGTCAACTCATTTTCCTCTCATTCATTGAGCAACTAACTTTCCCCTCCTTTTGTGAGTGGCCTCTTAGAAGACCAGTTTTCTTTTCAGTAGCTTTAATAGGTCTTTATGTCTAATCCCCACGGGGAAAGTGCACAGACAGTCTGACTTGGAGCTGGTGGAGTTAGTGCCATCAGAGACAGTGCATTTGGCAAGCTGCTTGGCTTTCTTCAGCAAACAGGCCCTCTTTTAATGACCGCCTGGTGCTCCGGCCTCACTATGTTGGTGAAGGCAGAGCCCTGTAAGGCACATGCTTGACCCTGACCTTCAGGGAGCTGACAATCAGATGAAGAATCCCCTGGAACAAAAAACAAACCAAACAGGAGGCCATGTGGGGTCAGTCAGCAACAACTTCTAATTTCATACTGCCCATGACATGAAAACAACATCCCAGTGCACTTCAGGGAAAGGAGGTAAAACAAGTTCTTGTTTTAAACCCACACGGGATAGTATTGGAGCAGATAACAAAACACTTTGGCAAAGTAGTATCTTTCAAGGAGGGCAATAAGGTGCAGGGAGAGAATTCTAGACCCCGAGATTGACCCAACTTAAGGTGCAGCCACCAATGATCGAGCAATGAAAATTGGGAATGTGCAATAAGCTGGAATTCAAACAGGCCCATATATCTGGGATTGGGAGATTAGAGAGATAAACATGCGAGAAACCATGTGAGGAATTTAATGACAAGGATGATCTGGAAATGCAATGAGATCTTGATCAACTGGGCCGGTGGGCTGAGGAATGGCAGACGGAGTTTAATTTAGATAAATGCTAGGTGTTGCATTTTAAATGGTCAAACCAGATTTGGATTTACACAGTAAATGGGAGGAATCTGAGTGTTGTTATGGACTAGGCCAGACAACTCAAATCATTCTTAAGCAGGCAGCCCAGACCTTAACTTTGCAATTTGTTGCAATAATTGGACAGTAAAAATTACTCAGAGTAATTTAGCTAGTTAACGATCAGGTTTTAAAACAAAAAAAAGTATTCACAAAATTATGGAATGAAACACAAAGAACAGAATGTAAAATACCCACAGAACACAGACTATCCCAAACTCGCCTTCATTATGCTGTTCCAAATATACACAACAGTCCCAATAAACAAACCTCTCCAACACAGAGCAAACCATGAAACAAGGGCTGACAGGTCAATGTTAGAATGGCAGAAGGAGAGACAGTCCAGCAGCTTGTTTCCACACAGCCCACTGCTGTTCTGTCTCAGCAACAAGAATTCAGCTTTTCGGATTGACCACTCCCCTTTCATTGTACAGTTCAGTTCTAAAACATAATCTTTGGCTTAAAGTCTCCTCTGTTTACATAGAAACAAAAATACTTCCCAATATCCTTTCATCTCTGTATCAACCCAGCTGTTTCAAAGCCTAGATTATTTTACAAAACAAAACTACAGTCCACAGGTTCCTCAGGAACAAACCACGACAAGCAGACCTAACACAGCCAGAAACCCTAACCACCTTACCATACATCAAAGAAGTCTCAGAAATGACAGCCAGACTACTAAGACCCCTCGGAATCCTAATAGTGCACAAACCCACCCACACTCTCAAATAAAAGCTAACAAACTAAAAAGACCCAGTATAACCCATGGACAAAATCAACGTCATCTACAAAATTCCATGCAAGGACTGCCACAAACACTACTTAGGACAAACAGGAAGAACGTTAGCCATCAGGATACATGAACACCAGCTAGCCATAAAAAGGCACGACCCTCTCTCCCTCGTAGACCTACACATGGATGAAAAAAACACCATTTCCACTGGGACAACTACCCGATACTATTCCATTTTACTCCATATGTTTATCCAATGATCATTTCAATGTCCGTAAAGTTGGTGAATATTTGACTATTGCAGGCAATGCTTTTTATGTCCCTACTACTCTGAGTAAAGAAGCTACCTCTGACATCTGTCCTATATCTATCACCCCTTAACTTGTAGCTATGTCTCCTTGTGCTAGCCATCAATATCCTCGGAAAAATGCTTTCACTGTCTACCCTATCTAACCATCTGATTAACCTATATGACTCAGTTAATTTGCCTCTCAATCTTCTTCCGTCTGACAAAAACAGACTCAAGGCCCTCAGCTTTTCCTCATAAGACCTTCCTTCCATACCAGGGAACATCCTAGTAAATCTCCTCTGAACCCTTTCCAAAGCTTCCACATCCTTCCAGTTAAGTGGTGACGAGAATTGTACATAATTCTCCAAGTGCAACTGCACCAGAGTTTTGTACAGATGCAGCATGACCGTGTGGCTTTGAAATGTAATCCCTTGACCAATAAAAACGAACACACCATATGCCTTCTGAACAATCCTGTCAACCTGGGTGGCAACTTTCAGGGATCTATGTATCGCAGAATTTTACCATTAGCCCAGTATACATTATTCCAGTTACTCCTACCAAAGTGAATCACCTCACACCTTTCTGCATTAAATTCCATTTGCCACCTCTCAGCCCAGCTCTGCAGCTTGGCTGTGTCCCTCTGGAACCTGGAAAATCCTTCAGCACTGTCCACAACTCCACCGACCTCAGTGCCATCCGCAAATCTACTAACCCATCCTTATTTTCCCTCATCCAGGTCATTTATAAAAATGACAAAGAGCAGTGGTCTCAAAATAGACACTTGCAGTACACCACGAGTAACTGAACTCCAGGATAAACACTTCCCATCAATCACCACCCTCTATCTTCTTTCAGCCAGCCAATTTCTGAACCAAACTTCTAAATCACCCACAAACCCATGCCTCAGTATTTAGTGCAATAGCCTAGGGAACCTTATCAAACGCCTTCTTGATATCCATGCACACCACATCAACTGCTTTACCCTTATCCATCTGTTTGGTCACCATGTCAAAGAACTCAATAAGGTTAGTTAAGCATGACCTACCCTTCACAAAACCATGTTGACTTATTCATCTCTAGATGATTATAAATCTGATATCTTATAACTTTTTCCAACATTTAAACCACAAACAAAGTCAGGCTCATAGGTTTTTAATTACCAAGGTTGTCTCCCTCCCGTTCTTGAACAAAGGAACAACATTTGTCATCCTCCAGTCTTCTGGTACTATTCTTGCAGACAATAGTGACCCAATGGTCAGAGCAAAAGGCTCTGCAATCTCCTCCTGGCTTCCCAGAGAATCTGAGGTTAAATCCAATCTGGCCCAGGGGACTTATCTATTTTCACACTCTCCAGAATTGCTAATACCTCCTCCTTGCGAACCTCAATCCCATTTAGTCTAGTAGCCTGTATCTCATTATTCTCCTCAACAACATTGTCGTTTCCCAGTGTGAATACGGAGGAAAAATATTCATTTAGCGCTTGCCCTGTCTCCTCAAAGACCGCACACAATGTCCCACAACTATCCTAGCCCTAATCTTCCTCGAGTAATTTTTTTGTTCCTGATATACCTATAGAAGGCTTTAGAGTTTTCCTTGATCTTGTCTGCCAATGACTTCTCATGTCCCCTCCTGGCTCTTCTCAGTTCTCGCTTTAGGTCCTTTCTGGCTAACTTGTAACTCTCAAGCGCCCTAACTGATCCTTTATGTCTCATCCTCACATAAACTTCCTTCTTACGATTATCACGAGATTCAACTTCTTCAGTAAACCACGGGCCCCTTGCTTGACTACTTCCTCCCTGTCTGACAGTTACATACTTATCAAAGGCACATAGCAGCTGTTCCTTGAATATGCTCCAAACATTAATTGTTCTCATCCCCTGCAGTTTCATTCCCCATCCTATGCATCCTAAATCTTGTCTAATCACTTCATAATTGACATTCACCCAGCAATAAATCCTGCTCTGGATTATTTCCCTATACCTTTCCATAACTTGAGTAAACATAACCAAATTGTGGTCTCTAGCACATAAAATGCTCACCTAACTTCAAATCTAATACCTGGCCCGGTTCATTACCCAGTACCAAATCCAATGTGGCTTCATCCCTGGTTGGCTTATGGACATACTGTGTCAGGAAACCATCCTGCACAGACTGGAAAAAAACTGACCCATCTGAAATACTCGAACTGTGGTATTTCCATCAAATATTTGGAAATTTCAAGACCCCAAAACAACTACCCTTTTACTTTCGTTCCTATCCAGAATAATCTCTGCTTTCCATTCCTCTACACCTCAGGAGGCCAATAGAAAGCTCCCATCACGGTAACCTTTCATTTCCTGTTTTCTAATCTCAGCCCATACTACCTCAGTAGATGAGTCCTCAAACCTCCTTTCTGCCACCCTAATATTATCCTTGACGAACAATGCCACATCGACCCCGTTTTACCACCTTCTCTGTTCTTACTATAAAATCTAAATCCGGGGAATCAATAAGGTTTGGGTTCAAATTAAATCTCCATCTGCTCTGTCACTCATCAAGCAGTCAGAGGACTCACCCGCACCCTGTCCACATCAACCACTCAAGGAGAGTCTGACACAATGTTCGATGTGGGATAATATCTCCCATTCTCTTTCTGAGGCATCTTCAAACTCCCAGGTGTGTTCAGTATTCAGTTAGGGATTGATTAAATCAGGAGCCAAAAGGTCCCCAACAAACTCACCGGGGACAGGTGCAGCTTTGGGTTACATGCAGGGTAAAGCTCTCCATACACAGCAACTTTACAAATTCCTGGGTCGTGTTCAAAATGGGGTTAGAAATTCACCTTTACCAAACCTCACTGTCCTCATCAAACACTCCAAACACAATTATAGCACAGGGTGAGATACAGATTTAACCTCCCTCAGAAGAGCTGGGAATTTAACTTGTATATAACTGCATGATATACCTGGTGTGGGAACGTTTAATGCAAACAGCATGAATTTTGATAGTCATTAATTCCTGACACCCTCAACCAACACCAGCACCAACACCCACTATTCCCATGAAACGATCACAGGATAATGACAGCACAAGGATAGATATAGATTGCATCTCGCTGTACATTTTCCTCCATCAATCTATTTTAGGTATACGCAGGGTGAGATGCTGAGTAGAACTCATTCTGCACTAACCATTTTCAAGTTCTCAGTCCATGCTGAACCCTCAGTTAGGTATTGATTAAGTCATCTCCCAAACCGTCCCTATCAATCTATCGCAGGACATGTACAGCATGCAGTTAGACTCAAATTAACGCTCCATCGAAATATTCCTCCATCAAACACTCTTTGGCCAAGTACTCCATGGAGGTAGATTCATATTAAATCCGAATCTCTTCCCGTACCCATGAAGCATTCCCAGTACAGACACAACAGTGTGCCAAATACAGTTTAAAACTGTCTCTGCCAGGAGCTCATCAAACACTTTTGGGCAGGTATGACACTGTTTTAGACACAAATTAAAACTCTATCTATACTAGCCTCATCAAACACTGAAGTACAGGTACAGCACGACATTAGAGACAGAGTAAAGCTCCACCAGCATTGTAGTCCACCAAACACTCCCAGGACACGTAACCCAAAGCATTAGAACTGGAATAAAGCTCATTGTGCATGTTCGTCATCATATCAAAACCCAGAACAAAAGAGAAGGACAGCACAGAAACAGGCCCTTCGGCCCTCCAAGCCTGTGCCGATCAATACGCTCTCACTAAACTAAATAACAAAACCTTCTGTCCTTGTTTGGTCCATATCCCTCTATTCCACTATTAATGACACCATCCAAATGTCTCTTGAATGTCGACAATGTGCCTGCTTCCACCATCTGTCCTGATCGAGCATTCGAGGCTCCTGCCACACTGTGGAAACAACTTTCATCGCACATCTCCCTTAACCATTCCCACTCTCATCTTGAACCTGTGCCAGCTTGTAAAAAACCTTACCTCTGGAATAAAGGCTCTAATTACCCATCCTCTGCCTCTCTCAACTTTGTGGACAGCAATCAGGTCTCCCCTCAAACCAGTCTTTCCAGTGAAATCAACTCTCACCTTTTTAGCCTTAACTTATTGTCAATGCCCTCGAGACCGGGCAACATCCTGGTGAAACTTCTTTGCATATTTCCAAAGCTTCCACGCCCTTGTGGTAGTGTAGTGACCATAACTGCACACAATAATCCAAGTGCGATCGAACAAGGGCTCAGTATTAGCCACAGAATAAAGCTCACATTCTGACTATCTCCACCACTTAAGGATACTTATCACGCAGAGTTATACACAGCACAAAGCTCTGTTTGTATAAATCTAAAAATAAAGTTGCAATTTGCCTTTTTAAACTGAAAGTTAAACTCCATTGATATTGACCCATGAACTAATCTCAGAACAAGTACAGCATGTGGTAAGAGAGAAATTTAAGATCCCTCCCTACTGTCCTTCATTGAAACACTCCTAGGGCAGGGGCAAAGCTTTACATACAGAATCAAGTTCTCTCTGGACTGTCCTCATCTAGCACTGAAGGTCAGGGACAGTCCGGGGTTAGATACAAATTCAAGTTCTGTCTCAGCTGTCCCCTGAAACAATCTCAGGTCAGGGACAGCATGGGGTCAGATACAGTGTAACATTGCTGCTGTGCTGTCAAAGACAAACCAAAAAAAAGACATTACAGCAAACAAACAGGCCTTTCAGAGAACCGAGACTGCCAACATATGGTGCCTTTCTGAACTAAAGACCTTTGCCTCCCTATTCTTTTATTCGCTGCCTGTTCATATATCTGTCAAGGTAATTCTTAAACGCTACTGTTGCATCCACCTTCAGCACTTTCTGTACCAGCCCTTTCCATGTACTTACTAACTCTGTGTTTGAAAAGAAAATTGCCTCCTTTAAACGTTTCCCCTTTTATTTTAACCCAGTAGTTGATATTTCCCCTGGGAAAAAGGTCTTCATCTGTCCATTTTTTAATTTTATAAACGTCTGTGATACTGCCCTTCACTTCTGACATTCAAGTGAAAACAAGCTAATTTTGTTCAATCTCTCCTCATAGATAATGCCGTCCAAACCGATCAACACTGAGGTATCCCCTTTCTCTACCCACTCTAAAACCTCCATAAACTTCTAGTGGTGTGGTGACCAGTAATGTGGCTGATTTCATTTTTTAGCATTAACCTGTATAATGAAAGGGGAGTGGTCAGTCCCGGAAGCTGAAGTTGAGTCAGTGTAGCAGGAGCTGTGTGCGAAACAGTCTGTTGAACTCTGTCCCCTTCAGCCCTTTGAACTTTGACCTGTAAGCCTCTGTTTCAGTTTTACTCTCTGTTCAAGTGGTTTGTTTATTAAAACTTTGTGCATTTTCGGAACAATATAATGAGGTCTAGTTTGGACAGACTGAGTTCTGTCGGAATTCTATGTTCTGTTCTTTCTGTTTCATCTGTATTTTTGTGAATACATTTTTGTTTGTTTTAAAACCTGGTAGCCAACCGAGCTAACTTACTCTGGTTAATTCTAACTGTACATTTCCCAACACAAATTGCAAAGTAACGGTCTGGGCTGCTTGCTTCAGAATGTTTTGACTGGTTTGTCCTCGTCCATAATAACTTTGTGCCCAGATTGATGAAGGAGAACATGGTCTCGAGGGTACCTTTTTGTATGTGTCGCCACTTTCAGAGAACTGTGGATCTCTCACTTCTCTTTCGTCCCCTTTTCCTCTTACTTTCTATTCCTCTTGTTTGCTATCTCTCTCCGCATATGCTCGCTATCCCTCTTTCTCAACTTCACACTTATTCTCTTCCTCTTTAAACCCACTCCTCGCTCTCTTCCCTCTCTGTCCTCACCATTCCCCTGTTTTCTGTCTCTTAACCCTTTCTCTTACTCATTCCGCTCTTTCTATCTCTCACCACTTCTCTCTCTCCATCTCCCTCTTCTCACTGCCTCTCTCATCCCCTCACTCTCTCTCCCCACTGTTTCTATCTATCTCTCCCCACACTATTCCTCTCACTCTCTTCCATTTCCCACTCTCGCCTTCGGTTGCTCTCCCCAGTCGCTTTCTCCCCACGCTGTCTCTCGCCTCTTTCCTCGCCTTCTCACCCTTCCCCCTCATTCCTCCCCACTACGCCCAGCCCCCTCACTCTGTCACTTCCCCACTTATCTGAAAATCACTCTCTCCCTGCGACTGCCTCCCTTTCACCTCTTTCTTTACCTCTCTATCATCAGCGGTGGGAAGGCTGTTGGAGGGAATCCTGAGGGAGAGAATTTACATGTATTTAGAAAGGCGAGGACGGATTAGAACAAATAACAAGGAAAATTTACAGCCCAGGAACAGGCCCTTCGGCCCTCCAGGCCTGATCTAATCCAAATCTATTGTCTAAACCTGTCACCCAAACCCTAAGCCTCTGTATCCCTCTGTTCCCCACCTACTCACGCATCTTAAATGAATCTACAGTCCCAGCCTCTACCACCTCTGCTGGCAACGCGGTCCAGGCACCTACAACCCTCTGTGTAAAGTACTTGCCACGTGTACCCCCTTAAACGTTTCACCTCTCACCTTTAAAGCGTGACCTCTCGTTATTGAATCCTTCACCCTCGGAAAAAGCTTATCTCTATCTACCCTCTTTATACGCTTCATGATTTTGTAAACTTCAATCAGGTCCCCCCTCAATTTCCTTTTTTCTAAGGAAACCAATCCTAACCTGCTCAACCTCTCTTCATAGCTAGCTCCTTCCATACCAGGCGACATCTTCGCAAACCTCCTCTGCACCCTCTCCAAAGCATCCACATCCTTTTGGTAATGTGGCGACCAGAACTGTACACAGTATTCCAATTGCGTCCGAACCAATGTCTTGTACAATGTTAACATGACCTGCTAGCTCTTCTACTCAATACCCAGTTCAATGAAGGCAAGCTTACCATATGCCTACTTGACCACTCTAACTACCTGTGCAGCAACCTTCAGGGTACAATAAATCTGCACTCCCAGATCCCTCTGCTCATCAACTTTTCCTAAGGCTCTTCCGTTCAGTGGATAATTCGCTCAAGAATTAGACGTTCCTAACTGCATCACTTCGCATTTGTCGAGATTGAACACCATCTGCCACGTTTCCGCCCAGCTCTCCAGTCTATTTATATTCTCCTGTATTCCTTGACATTCCCTTATGTTTTCTGCTATCCCACAACTAAAGTCCATGCACATGAATTCAACAGCCTTTCCTTCATCTATCAACTTGGTCAAAGAAGTCTATTAAGTTGATTAGACATGATCTCCCCCACACAAAACTATGTTGCCTATCACTGATAAGTCCATTCCTGCTTAAATATAAATAGATCCTATCCCTCAGTACCTTCTCCAGCAATTTTCACACCACTGACGTCAGGGTCACTGGTCTGTAGTTACCTGGAATATCCCTACTACCCTTCGTGTACAGGGGGACAACATGAGCAACCTTCCAGTCTTCCAGCACCTCACCTGTGTTTAAGGACGCTACAAAGATAACTGTCAGGGCCCAGCTATTTCCTCTCTCGCCTCCTTAAGCAACCTGGGATCGATCCCATCCGGTGCTGGGGATTGGTCCATCTTAAAAACCTCTAACCTACTCAACACATCTTCCCTGCTTATGTCATTGAACATAGGACAATACAGGGCAGAACATGGCCTTCAGCCCTCGATGTTGCGCCGACCTGTGAACTATTCTCAGCTCGTCCCCCTATACTGTCCCAAAATCATCCATGTGCTTATCTAAGGATTGTTTACATCTCTTTAATGTGGCTGAGTTGACTACATTAGCAGGTAGGGCATTCCACGCCCTTACCACTCTCTGCATCAACGTGATCCAGACTAATCAAACTTCTATCTCTAATTTCAAGATTCATCATATTCCTCTCCTCAGTGAACACTGATGCAAAGTAATCATTCAGAATCTCACCCATTCTCTCAGGTTCTACACATAGTCTTCCTTCATTATCCTTTATTGGACCAATCCTTTCTCTAGTTACCCCCTTGCTTCTTATATAAGAATAAAAGTTTTTGGGATTCTCCTTAATTCTGCTCACTAAAGCTATTTCATGACCCCTTTTAGTCCACTTCATTCCTCAGTTAAGACTGATCCTACTCTTCCGATATTCCTCCAGGGCCCGTTCTGTTCTTAGCTGTTTCGACCATATGTACGCTGGTCTTTCCGACTTGGCTAGTTGTACAATTTCTCCTGTCATCCACGGTTCACGAATCTTGCCTTTCCTATCCCTTGCCTTCAATGGGACATGCCTATCCTGCACTATCTTAAAACTATAATTAAAAGCCTCCTGCATATCAAAGGTGGGCTTTTCTTCAAATAGCTGTGCCCAATCCACATTTCCCAGATTCTGCTTATTTTTGATATAATTGGCCTTGGCCCAGTTTAGTACTCTTCCCTTAGGGCCACTCTCATCTTTCACTGCGAGTATTCTAAAACTTACAGAATTGTGGTCACTGTTCCCAAAGAAATCCCCCACTGCAACTTCTACCACCTGTACTGGCCCATCCCCAATACCTGGTCCAATATAGCCGCTTCCCTCGTTGGACTATTGACATGCTGTTCTAGAAAACTCTCCTGGACACTTCTTACAAATTCTACTCCATTCAGACCTCTGATGCTAAGTGTATCCCAGTCAATGTTGGAAAAATTAAAATCTTCCATCACCACTACCCTGTTGCCTCTACATCTTTCCATAATCTATTTCACTATTTTTTCTTTAACCTTATGCTCACTGTTGGGAGACCTATAGTACAGCCCCAACAATGTAACAGCTCCCTTCTTATTTCTCAGCTCCACCCATAATGCCTCACTACCCAAGCCCTCCTTAGTGTCCTTCTTCAGCACAGCCGTGATATTGTCCCTGACCAGCAATGCAACTCCACCCCCTCCCCCACCCCCCGCCTTTTACTTCCCTCCTTTTCCAGTTTGAAGCATCTATATTCTCAACATTTCGTTGAAAAATGTGTTGCTGGAAAAGCGCAGCAGGTCAGGCAGCATCCAAGGAGCAGGGGAATCGACGTTTCAGGCATAAGCCCTTCTTCAGGAATGAGGAAGGTGTGCCAAACAGGCTAAGGTAAAAGGTAGGGAGGAGGGATTTGGGGAAGGGGCATTGGGAATACGACAGGTGGAAGGAGGTAAAGGTGAGTGTGATAGGCTGGAGAGGGAGTGGGGGAGGAGAGGTCGGGAGGAGGATTGCAGGTCAGGAAGGCAGTGCTGAGTCCAAGGGTTGGGACTGAGATAAGGTGGGGGGAGGGGAAATGAGAAAGCTGGAGAAATCTGCATTCATCCCTTGTGGTTGGAGGGTTCCTAGGCGGAGGATGAGATGCTCTTCCTCCAGGCGTCATGTTGCCATGGTCTGTCGATGGAGGACGCCAAGGACCTGCATGTCCTTGGCGGAGTGGGAGGGGGAGTTAAAGTGTTCATGCACAAGGCGGTTGGGTTGGTTGGTGCGGGTGTCCCAGAGGTGTTCTCTGAAACGTTCTGCATGTAGACGGCCTGTCTCCCCAACGTATAGCAGGCGACATCGGGTGCAGCAGATGCAGTAAATGATGTGTGTGGAGGTGCAGGTGAAATTGTTACAGATATGGAAGGATCCCTTGGGGCCTTGGAGAGAAGTGAGGGGGGAGGTGTGGACGCACGTTTTGTATTTCTTGTGGTTGCAGGGGAAGGTGCCGGGAGTGGACGTTAGGTTTGTTGGGGGGTGTGGACCTGACGAGGGAGTCGCGGAGGGAGTGGCCTTTCCAGAATGCTAATAGCGGAGGGGAGGGAAATATAACCTTGGTGGTGGGATCTGTTTGGAGGTGGCTGAAATGACGGACGATGATACGATGTATCTGGAGGTGGCTGGGGTGGTAGGTGAGGACCAGTGAGGTTCTGTCCTGGTGGCAATTGGAGGGGCAGGATTCAATGGCGGAGGAGCGGGAAGTGGAGGAGATGCGGTGGAGAGCATGGTCAACCATGTCGGAGGGGAAATTGCGGTCTTTGAAGAAGGAGGCCATCTGGTTTGTTCGGTATTGGAATTGGTCCGCCTGGGAGCAGATGCAGTGGAGGCAAAGGAATTGGGAATATGGGATGGCGTTTTCACAGGGGGCAGGGTGGGAGGAGGTTTAGTCTAGGTAGCTGTGGAAGCCGATCAGTTTGTAGTAAATGTCCGTGTTGAGTCGTCGCCCGAGATAGAAATGGAGAGGTCTAGGAAGGGGAGGGAGGAGTCTGAGACGGTCCAGTTACATTTGAGGTCGGGTGTGGAAGGTGTTAGTAAAGTGGATGAACTGTTCAACGTCCTCGTGAGAGCACGAGGTAGCGCTGATGCAGTCATTGATGAAGCGGAGGAAAAGGTGGTGGCTGGTGCCAGTTTAGCAGCGGAAGATAGACTGTTCCACATATCCTACGAGTTAAGAGTTAGGACCAGTTCAGTCAGTCGAAGGAGGGTGTCGGGGAAGGCGGCAGAAGAAATGCTCGATATCTAGCCACGTGTCGAACTCACTAACCCGGGAGCGAAGGGGATGAAGATGCGGCCTCTGCTGAGGACTGATTGTTCATCCTCAGAGAGGGGGGTGTGGAAGGATAGTGAAAATACAGCAGGGCTGGGAGCTAGGACCTGGTGTGGGGCTGGAGCTGGGAGTTGGGGGCGGAGTTAATCGTGGGGGTGGAGTTTGTCATGGGGCGGAGATCGACATGGGGGCGGTGTGGTCCTTGAGCCGGTGAGTGACGCCTACTTCTTCAACAAGGACTATCGCCCACCCTCTGACGGCCCTTTCTCCCACCTCCAACATAGCCCATTCACCTGGACACCCCTTGCTGGCCTCTTACTCGCCCTCGATCTCTTCATATCCAACTGCCGCCGCCACATTGACTGCCTCAACCTGTCCACCCCTCTCATCCACTCCAGCCTCTCACCCTCACAACACTTCCTCTGCTCCAATCCCAACCTCACCATCAAACCGGCAGACAAGGGAGGCGCAGTGGTAGTTTGGCGCACCGAACTTTACACTGCTGAAGCTAGACGCCAACTTGCAGACACCTCCTCCACTGACCCCTTGATTATGACCCCACCTCCCACTACCAAGCCATCATCTCCCAGACCATCCATAACCTCATCATCTCAGGAGATCTCCCATCCACTGCCTCCAATCTCATAGTCCAACAATCAGCATCACCCGTTTCTACCTCCTGCCCAAAATCCACAAACCCGATTGCCCCGGCCAACCCACTGTCTCAGCCTGCTCCTGCCCCACTGAACTCATCTCTGCATACCTCGACACTGTCCTGTCCCCGTTAGTCCAAGAACTCCCCACCTACGTTGGGGACACCACCCAACGCCCTCCACCTCTTCCATGATTTTCGCTTCCCTGGCGCCCACCGCCTTATCTTCACCATGGACATCCAGTCCCTATACACTTCCATCCCCAATCACGTAGGCATCCAAGCCATCCGCTTCTTCCTTTCCCTCCGACCCAACCAGTACACTTCCACTGACACCCTCCTTCAACTGACTGAATTGGTCCTCATTCTTAACAACTTCTACTTCCAATCCTCCCACTTCCTCCAAACCAAAGGAGTAGCCATGGGCACACGCATTGGTCCCAGCTATGCCTGCCTCTTCGTCGCATATGTGGAACAGTCCATCTTACGCAGCTACACTGGCACCACCACCCCACCTTTTCCTCCGCTACATCGATGACTTTATCGGCTCTACCTCGTGCTCCCACGAGGAGGTTGAACAGTTTAGATTAGATTAGATTACATTACGGTGTGGAAACAGGCCCTTCGGCCCAACAAGTCCACACGGCCCCGCCGAAGCGCAGCCGACCTATACCCCTACATTTACCCCTTACCTAACACTATGGGCAATTTCGTATGGCGAATTCACCTGACCTGCACATCTTTGGACGGTGTGAGGAAACCGGAGCACCCGCAGAAAACCCACACAGACACGGGAAGAACGTGCAAACTCCACACAGTCAGTCGCCTGCGGCTGAGTTCATCTTCTTTACTAACACCTTCCACCCCCGACCTCAAATTTACCTGGACCGTCTTAGACTCCTCCCTCCTCTTCCTAGACCTCTTCCTTTCTATCTCGGGCGACCAACTCAACACAGACATTTATTACAAACCAACCGACTCCCACAGCTACGTAGATTACACCTCCTCCCACCCTGCCTCCTGTAAAAACGCCATCCCATATTTCCAATTCCTCCGCCTCCGCCGCAAATGCTCCCAGGAGGACCAATTCAACTACGGAACAACTCAAATGGCCTCCTTCTTCAAAGACCACAATTTCCCCTCCGACGTGGTCGACGACTCCCTCCACCACATCTCCTCCACTTCCCGCACCTCCGCCCTTGAACACCACCCCTCCAATTGCCACCAGGACAGAACCCCACTGGTCCTCACCTTTCACCCCACCAACTTCCGGATACATCTTATCATCCTAAGTCTTTTCCGCCACCTCCAGTCCGACCCCACCACTAGGGATATATTTCCGTCTCCACCCCATCAGCATTCAGGAGAGACTACTCCCTCGTCAGGTCCACACACCCCCTCCAATCCAACATGCACTCCTGGCACCTTCCCCTTCAACCGCAAGAAGTGCAAAATTTGCGCCCACACCTCTGCCCTCACCTCCCTCCAAGGCCACAATGGATCCTTCTATATCTGTCACAAATTCACCTGCACCGCCAGACACATCATTTACTATATCCGCTGAAGCCGATGTGGTCTCCTCTACATTGGGGAGACAGGCCACCTACTTTCAGAACGTTTCAGGGAACACTTCTGGGACACCCGCACCAACCAACCCAACCGCCCCATGGCTGAACACTTTAACTCCCCCTCCCACTCCATCCCCAGAACCTGGCCACACGACGCCTGGAGGAAGAGCACCTCATCTTCTGCCTAGGAACCATCCAACCACAGGGGATGAATGTAGATTTCTCCAGCTTCCTCATTTCCCCTCCCCCCACCTTATCTCAGTCCCAACCCTCGGATTCAGCACTGCCTCTTGACCTGCAATCTTCTTCCCGACCTCTCCGGCCCCACCCCCTCTCTGGCCTATCACCCTCATTCTCACCTCCTTCCATCTATCGTATTCCCAGCGCCCCTCCCTGAAATTCCCTCCCCCCTACCTTTTATCTCAGCCTGCTTGGCACACCAGCCTCACTCCTGAAGAAGGGCTTTTGCCCGAAACGTTGATTCTCCTGCTCCTCGAATGCTGCCTGGCCTGCTGTGTTTTTCCAGGACCACATTTTTCAACTCTGGTACTCCAGCATCTGCAGTCCTCACTTTCACCTCATAAATGATTTGGATGCAAGCATAAGAGGTACAGTTAGTAAGTTTGCAGATGACACCAGAATAAGAGGTGTAGTGGACAGCGAAGAGGGTTCCCTCAGATTACAACAGGATCTGGAGCAGATGGACCAATGGGCTAAGAAGTGGCAGATGGAGCTTAATTCAGATAAATGCGAGGTGCTGCATTTTGGGGAAGCAAATCTTAGCAGGACTTATACGGTTAATGGTAAGGTCCTAGGGAGTGTTGCTGAACAAACAGATCTTGGAGTGCAGCTTCATAGCTCCTTGAAAGTGGAGTTGCAGGGAGATAGGATAGTGAAGAAGGTGTTTCTTTTATTTATCAGAGTATTGAGTACAGGAGTTGGGAGGTCATGTTGCTCCTGTACAGGACATTGGTTCGGCCACTGTTGGAATATTGCACGCAATTCTGGTCTCCTTCCAATCGGAAATATGTTGTGAAACTTGAAAGGGTTCAGAAAAGATGTACAAGGATGTTGCAAAGGTTGGAGGATTTGAGCTACAGGGAGAGGCTAAACAGGCTGGGGCTGTTTTCCCTAGAGCGTCGGAGGCTGAGGGCTGGCCTTATAGAGGCTTACAAAATTATGAGGGGCAAAGATAGGATAAATAAACAAAGTCTTTTCCCTGACGTGGGGGTGTCCAGGACGAGAGAGCATTGGTTTAGGATGAGAGGGGAAAGATATAAAAGAGACCTAAGGGGCAACGTTTTCACGCAGAGGGTGGTACGTGTATGGAATGAGCTGCCAGAGGATGTGGTGGAGGCTGGTACAATTGCACCATTTAAGAGGCATTTGGATGGGTATATGAACAGGATGGGTTTGGAGGGATATGGGCTGGGTGCTGGCAGGTGGGAATGGATCGGGTTGGGTTACCTGGTCGGCATGGATGGGTTGGACCGAAGGGTCTGTTTCCATGCTGTACATCTCTATGACTCTATGACTCTATCCCATCCTTCCACACCCTCATCCAGGTCATTTTTATAAATGACAAACAGCAATGACCCCTTGTTGTACACCACTAGCAACCGAACTCCACGATGAACATTTCCCATCAACCACCACTCTTTTTTCTGTGAGCCAATTTCTGATCTAAACCGCTAAATCACCTACTCCTGTGATTTCTGCAATAACCTTCTGTGGGAAACCTTCTCAAACACTTTACTGAAATCCGTATCAAAAGCTTTACCTCATCCACCTGATTTGTCATCTTCTCAAAGATCTCAATAGGGTTTGTGAGGCATGACCTACCCTTCACAAAATCGTGTTGACTATCCCTAATCAATTATTCCTTTCTAGATGATTATAAATTCTGTCTCTTACAATACTTTCCAACACTTTACCCACAACCATATAAGGCTCACTGGTCAATTATGACCAGGGTTGGCCCTTCTTGAACAAGGGGGCAACATTTGCGATCCTCCAGTCTTATGGCACTATTCCTGTAGACAAAGACAACATGAAGATCAAAGCCAAAGTCTCTGAAATCTCCTCTCTAGCTTCCCAGACAATCCGAGGATAAATTCCATCTGGATTAGTGGTGCTGGAAGAGCACAGCAGTTCAGGCAGCATCCAACAAGCCCTTCCTGATGAAGGGCTTTTGCCCGAAACGTCGATTTCGCTGCTCGTTGGATGCTGCCTGAACTGCTGTGCTCTTCCAGCACCACGAATCCAGTATTTGGTTTTCAGCATCTGCAGTCATTGTTTTTACCTTGTTGATTTTAAATTCCATCTGGCCAAGTGCATTTCTCTATTTTCACATTATTCAGGATTGCTAACACCTCCTCCTCATTAACCTCAACATTCATTTCGTGTCTCTCCTATCTCCGCGGACTCCATGCACAACTTACCACTGCTGTCCTTGACTGACCTACAGAAAGCTGTTGTGTTCTCCTTGATCCTACCTGCCAAAGACTTCACATATCCCCTCCTGGCTCTTCTCAGCTCTCTGTTTAGGTCATTCCTGGTTAACTTGTAACTCTCAAGCGCCCCAAGTGAGCCTTTGTGTCTCATCCCCACATGAGCCTCTGACTGTGTCTTGACAAGAGATTCAACTTCTATAGTAAACCGTGTTTCTCTCACTCGAACACTTCCTCCCTGTCTGACCGTTACATACTTATCAAGGACACACAGTAGCTGTTCCTTGAGCAAGCTCCACATTTCAATAGTGCCCATCCCCGCAGCTTCCTTCCCGATCCTCTGCATCCTAAATCTTGCATAATTGCATCACAGTTGCCTTTCCTGCAGCTATAACCTTTGCCTGTGGTACATTACTATCCCTTTCCATCACTGAAGTAAACATAACCTAATTGTGATCGCTATCACCAAAGTGCTCACCTCCCTCCAAAGGTAACACTGGTTCATTACCCAGTACCAAATCTAAAGTGATATCTCCCTTTATTGGCCTATCTGCATGCTGTTCAACTCCTCTCTCTTCCTATTACTCACCTCGCTAGCATGTGGTATGGTTAACAAACCAGAGATAACAACTCTGTCCAGCTCTAAGCTTCCACCATAGTTCCATGAACTTCTGCCTTAAGTCCCCATCCTTTCTCTTACCTATGTCATTCGTGCTTATATGGAACACAACTTGGGGCTGCTCCTCCTCCCACCCCCCACCCATACGTTCCGAAAACATGATGCGAGACATCACTAACCCTGGCTCCTCGGAGGCAACACCCCAAATGTGATTCCACTAAGTTGGCAAGACACGTCCTTCCCTGCACAAAGCCATGTTGCCTATTATTGATAAGCCTATTTTCTTCCAAATGGCAATGGATCCTAACCCTCCGTATCTTCTCCAGCAGCTTCCTACCACTGATGTCAGGCTCATCTGTCTATAATTATGTGAATAACCCCTGTACTCTTCTTGAAAAAAGGGTCAGCTTGAGCAAACCTCTAGTCCTCCGGGACATCACCCATGTTTAAGGATGCTGTTAAGGATCCAGCTATTTCCTCTCTCGCTTCCTGCAATAACCATCTGGACCTGGAGGTTTGTCCATCCTCGTGCCTTTTAGAATACCCAACACCTCCTCCTTCCTGATGATGACTTGACCGAGAGTACTCAAAGATCTATCCCTAACCTCATTATCTGTCACGTCCCTCTCCTCGGTGAATACTGATGCAAAGTGCTCATTAAGAATGTCATCCATTTTCTCTGCCTCCTTTGTCCTTGAGTGGGCCAACCCTTCCTCTCGTCACCTGCTTGTTCCTTATATATGAAAAAAAGGCTTTGGGGTTTTCCTTTGTCCTGTTTGCTAAAGATACCTCATAAACCCTTTTATCCCTCTTAATTCCTCATTTCAGATTGGTCCTACATTCATGATAGTCTTCCAAAACTTTGTCTGTCTTCAGTCACCTAGACCTTATGCATTCTTTATTTTTCCTCTTAGCTGGTCTCACAATTTCACCTGTCATCCTTGGTTCACTAAACTTGCCATTTTTATCCCTCATTTTCACAGGAGCATGTCACTCCAGCAATCTAATCAACAACAACAATCTGCCATCCCTAGATGTCACAGTCGAGCTGACACTCAGTTGGGAACTTCAAATGTGTATCGACAGGAAAACAACACGCATGGACCAAATACTGAACAATGGAAGCAATCATCTTAAGGCTAAAAAATGAAGCTGCATTTGGCCATTATTTCAATGAGCCGCCACACACTACAGCACCGAGGAACTATGAAAAGCAGAAGAGAACTTTTTCCCCGGGTACAACAGAGTGTTACAAGGGGACATAAATTTAAGGTGAAGGGTGGAAGGTATAGGGGAGATGACAGGGGTGGGTTCTTCACCCAGAGAGTGGTGGGGGCATGGAATGCGCTGCCCGTGGGAGTGGTAGAGTCAGATTCATTGGCGACCTTTAAGCGGCATTTGGATAGGTACATGGATGGGTGCTTAATCTAGGATAGAAGTTCGGCACAACATCGTGGGCCGAAGGGCCTGTTCTGTGCTGTATTGTTCTATGTTCTATGTTCTAAATACCTCCTCACTGTATTCAAAAACCCAAAATAGCAGACACAACACGCCCAAAAGCCCTCGCCACTTTCACCTACATCAAAGATATCTCTGACTACTCAGACTTCTTGGCATCATTCTAGCCCACAAACCTACCAACACAGTTAAACAGTGACTAAAGAACTTCGAAGACTCTGTACAAACAGCCAGCAAAATGAATATCATTTACAAAATACCTTGAAAGGACTGTAGCAAATACTACATTGGACAAACAGGCAGAAAATTTGCTACAAAGCTAAAATGAACCCTGCTGACTCTATATTAAAGTACTCCCGAACAAAGCTGATATAAACCTTACTGCCCCTCCAGTAAACTACTCTCGATCAAAACTAAAAATAAACCTGCTGCCTCTGCAGTAAGTTACACCCTAACAAAACGAATAATAACCCTGTTACCTCATTAGTAAATTTCTCCCTAACAAAACTAATAATAACCCTGCCGCCTCGAGATTAAATAACACCCAAACAAAACTAATAATAAGCCTACTACTTGAATTGTAAACTGCTCCGAACAGAGCTCAAAATATCCCTGCTGCCTCAACATGAATCTACTTCCTAACAAATCTAATAATAATCCTCCTGCCTCTCCAATAAACTACTTCCCAACAAAACTAATAATAAACCTCATGCCTCAACAGTAAACTACACCCTTATGAAGCGAGTAATAACACTGCTGCCTCGATAGTAAACGACAGCCAAACAAAACTAATACTAACACAACTGCCTCATCAGTTAAACTACTCTTGAGCAAAACTGATACCAGTCCTGCTGCCTGATAAATATACTACTCCTAAACAAATCTATGAATAAACCTGCTGCCTTTCCAGAAAACTAACCCCTAATAAAACGAATAATAAACTTGCTGCCTCAACAGTAAACTAATCCCGAACAAAACTGATAATACCCCTGCTGCATCTATCGTAAATAGCTCCCGAGCAAAACTATAATAACCCCGCTGCCTCAACAGTAAAGTACTCCCTAATAAATATAACAATAATTCTGTTGCTACTATCGGATACTACTCGACAATAAAACTAATAATAACCATGCTGCCTGTATCATAAACTACTCCCTAACAAAATTAATACTAACCCTGCTGCCTCAACAGTAAACTACTCCACAACAAAACTAATATCGACCCCGCTGACTGTGTAATAATTTACTCCCAAGCAAAACTCATGATAGCCCTTCAACCTTGAAAGGAAACTACTCCTGAACAAAGCGAATCATAACCCTGCTGCTTCTCAATGTAAACTACTCCCAAACAAAACTAATAATAACCCTGCTGCCTCATCAGTAAACTACTTCTGAACAGTGCTCATAATATCCTGATGTCTCAACAGTAAACCTCCCCCTAACAAAAGTAACAATAATCCTGCTGACTCCATAATAAAATACTCCCGAACAAAACTAATAATAACCCTGCTACCTCTCCAGTAAACTAGTCCTGATCAAAACAAATAATAACACTGCTGCCTCCTCAATAAACTATCTTGAACAAAACTAATACCAGCCCTGCTGCCTCATAAGTAAACTACTCCCAAACGAAGCTATTAATAATTCTACATGCCTCTCCAGTTAACTGATCCCTAATAAAATGAATAATAAGCTTACTGCCTCCTCAGTTACTACTCCTTGACAAAACTTATAATAACCCTGCTCCCTCAGCAGTAAACGACTCCATAATAAAAGTAATAATAACCCTGCTGCCTCTTCAATAATAATACCGCAAGGTTATTATGAGCTTTGTTTAGGAGAAGTGTACAATCGAGGCAGCAGGAGTTTTATTCGTTTTGTTTCAGAGTAGATTAACTGTTGAGGCAGAAGGGTTATTGTTAGATTTATTATGGAGTAGTTTACTTGAGAGGCAACAAAACTACACATGAACAAAGCTAATAATAACCCTACTGCCTCTATCGGAAAGTACTCCCGACAAAAGTTAATATTAACCCTCCTCTGTCTATAGTAAACGATTCCCTAAATTATTAGTGTTGTTTGGGTGTAGTTTTCTATTGAAGCAACAGTATTTTTATTTGTTTTGTTCGGGAGTACTCATAATAACCCAGCTGCATTGACAGTAAACTACTCCAGAACAGAGCTAAATGAAACTAATACGATCCCTGCTGACTCTATAGTTAACTACACTCAAACTAAGTTAGTAATATTCTGCTGCCTCTTTTGTAAACCACTCCAAGCAAAAGTAATCATAATCCTGCTGCCTCTATCGTAATCTATTCCCTAACAAAACTATTAGTAATCCTGCTGCATCTATTGTAAACAACTTCCAAGCAAAACTAATAATAACCCTGCTGCCTCCTCAGCAAACGACTAGACCTGCTGCCTCATGAGTAAACTACACCTGAACAAAACTAATAACAAATCTGCTGGCTCTATCATAACGTACTTCCTGCTGCCACAACTGTAAAATACTGCTGAACAAAGAGAATAATAAAACTCCTACCTCTGTAGTAAACTAAAACTAATTAAGCTAATACTAACCCCTCTCGAGTAAACTAATCCCGAAAACATTAATCATAACCTTGTTGCCTCTCAAGTAAAGTACTCCATAATAAATCTAATAATAACCCTGCTGCCTCAACAGTTAATCTACTCTGAAACAAAACTAATAGTACTCCTGCTGCCTCGATAGTACACAGCTCCTGAACAAAGCCTTGCGGCATCAACAGAAAAGTACTCGCTAACAAAAATATTAATAAACCTGCTGCCTCAAAGTAAGCTACTCCCTAACAAAACTCATAATAATCTTGATGCCTCATCAGTAAACTACTCCTTAACAAAGCTTATAATAATCCTGGTGCCTGTATTGTAAACTACTCCTGAAAAAACCTCATTAATGACACTGCTGCCTCAAAAGTAAACTGCTACCGAATAAAACTATTAATAACCCTGCTGTCTCATCAGTAAACTACTCCACAACAAAAATAATAATAACCCTGATGATTTTATTATAAACTGCTCCCGAGCAAAGTTAATAATAACCCGGCTGCCTTTGTTGTCCCCAACTCAACTCTTGCTCTCATACAGTTACGAATATGAACATGCGGTCTGAAATCTAAGCCATGTTGTAACTGGAAATGAAGAAATCACAGACCGTCTACCGAATGGCATTGTATGCATTTTGTTTTATTGTTATCACGGAGTTGCAGGAAAATATGGCAGCAAGGGAGGGGAATGCAAGCCAAGTGCAGCTCTGGTGAAACACCTTCTGACTGATTCAAGAAACGTGAATGCGACTAAAGAGGGAAACCTTTTCACACCTCAAACAAAGAATAATCACGTACAATGAGCATGTCTTTGACATCACAGATCGCCTTTGACATTCCCTGAATATGTGTGGAAATTGATTTTTGTACACCTCAAAGTAAGAACTGTTTGATTTACTGATAATTATGAGTCACATCTCCTCGATTCCCACACAGGTTTCCAACTCCGCTTGCAGCCAGGTGGCAGGTGCTCATGGCTCTGCTGGAAAATGCACCATTTAGGAGAATGACAAGGGAAGTTGCAAAAATTACTGGCACCGCGTTTTGAATAACCTCACGACGTGTTCCACTTCTCGTATTCCAGTGTTAAAACAGTTTTTCAGTTCATCCGAGCAGCAGGAGAATTGGCGTTGCTGGCAGGATTACTTCATCATCTCCAGTGCTCATTTTATCTTGGGGAGAGGAACTGAACACAGTTTCACACAGCAACTAATCGGAATTGTATTCCTCTTCACCATGGCAGCAGATATGGACTAGCAAATTCAAAGCCAGGTTTGCTGATGAGAAAAACAAGCACGAACGCTCATATGAAGTAATTCCTTTCCACCACTTATTCTGCAGAACTGGTGCAGTTGCTGTGAGTATGCTGCAAGGAATCATAAGGCGCACGCTCCAGTGCATCCGGTTGTTGCCTGTGTGCTCACTTGGCTGAGCAACCTGAGACTCTGGTTTCAGGTTCCACTTCTCAAGAAGGCTTGTGTTTGCATCTATGTGCTGCCACTTGTGCAAATGTATTAGGCTGGCAACCTTTTGCAAGGATGAGTTTTGTTGAAGTTGAACAGAAAAAAACCCGTCATTTCGTCTAAAGCTCGCTGTAATATGGCCGAGCACAAAGCAACTACCACGTCAGTGTCCACGCTGTTTTCCCTACTGCTGAGGTTATCACATTCGCCTACACCTTCGAATGCAATTTGCGTTATTCACCGTTTTCTCTGAAAGTGAATGGACACAGCTATTTTCCTCTTGATGTGAAATCAGATCCTGCATTGAATCCACTCGCCTTTATCTGTCGCTGTGGCGAAAAGGTGGGCAAAAGCGATGTGAAACTTGGTTACGTTTCCCATTTCCTTCATTTCAGTTCTGATGAGGGAGGCTGGTGATTGACCCTCTCGATCCGGTGGATCCACTTGTGCATTTTTACCCTAATCAATCGAGATTGTAATTGTTCATCTTCACTTTTCATGGTCCATTATTATTCTGTTCTAATTTGTTACTTGAGCACTTTTCGGGACATAGTGCTGCACCAGGACGCCAGTACGTTGAAAGCACCGTTTTGAATTGCCTCTCTGCTATTTGTGGGAGCAGTTCATGACCCAGTACGAGTCGCTCTACCTCACAGAGAACATTCATGCGTCCTTTTATCGGAAAATAGCTTCTCTTTGTCAGTTCTGTTTCTTTTCTATGTGAAGCGTTGTCAGTTTTTGGATTTGTTGTGAAGCTGAGCGGGTAACAAGATTCGTGAGGTAGTTTTCTCAGCCAATTTTTTTTTCTATGAGAACTTGGAATTGTGTCAAGATTGAATAGTCATTGCCAGACTCAGACCTGAAAACCTTCATCTGTTGCTGAATTTGAATCAACCATTTTCCAGGAAACTAGCCCCACGCGCTGAACGAGTCATGAGTTTCCTTTATTTCTGTCAATAACTTATTCAAACTGCTGTTCGCCACTGTATCATCTCAGAGGGGCCGAACACATAAACAGGTTCTCCGATGCAACTCGTCCCTCCTGATCAGATATTCGAAATTGATCTCTGCAATTTGCCAAAATCTGTCCTTTCTCTCCCTTCACCTTTCCTGTCTATATACCGATCTACATGCCTTGTAAATATTGTGAGTGTACCAGACTCTGCCACTTCGTCTGGCAATTAATTCCAAACAGGCAAACGTTTCTGTGTGGAAACAAATGTCCCTCAGATACCTTTTAAATTTTACCACTCTCACCTTAAAACTGTGCTCTCTAGTTTTGAAAATGCCTGCCGTGTGAAGAAGTATTCGTTGACGATTTAGTCTATTTGTCTCCCTCATGATTATATAAACTTCTGTCTGCTCATCCCTGAGCCCTCAATCTCCAGGGTCAATTATCGTAGCCTATTCAGTCAAACTCTACAATCCAAACCCTTGCAAACCTTGCAAAATCCTCGTAAATGTTATCGAACTTACATCAAATTCGTCATTGAATGTGCTTCGGAAAAGTGCCTGAATTGAGGCGATACTGAAACACTCGTCATAAAAAACGTGGTTGTGGGGTTTTTTGTGGCAGCGTGGTAGAGCGGTCGAAGGCGTTGTAGTTAAACTGTACACTCATTCGATTGAATCCCATCACGACCAGAACCACGTGTGAAGTCAGGTACTCTGTTCTTTATGAAAGACTTACACAGGTTGTGATGTTGGGAAATGAACCCATTATCGCCTATTTATTGACAGGAACGTCAACTAAATAAGGCACAACGACAGCCCAAACTCGACTTTTCAAAAGCATATACACATTTCCTTAACCATTCGATCACTGTAACTCGGTCACTTTTTTTCTTTTTCACAGTTGCTCAGTGAAAATTTAAATCAACCACCACTTTTGCAGAAGAGCTCACATCTGGATATTCTCCATTTAAAATGCACAGTAAGAGACAATCTCGTATTGCCTCGGTTTGAATCTGATGCCTTCGACTTTTTGAACTGACTGGATAACGAGGATGTGTCCATCCTCTCGGGGCTCGGGACCCATCAATCGCGTTAATTTGCGCAGAGGGAAAGTCACACCAGGAGGAATGGGCTCTTGTGGTGAATTTACAAGGAGTGCTGTGTCCGTCAGTGTGAACAGTGGCAGTGCATTCTGACACCGACACTGAGCCTTGCATAACCTGCTCCTCACTCACTTGTTCTCTCGTGCTTCCCAGTCATTATTGCCAGTCACTTTCCCCCCCCACTTCCACTTTTCAACTTATTCCCGACCGCTTGCAGGTGTCTCCTCAGAAACTGCAGCTTTTTGAAATGCGTTACTGGGATAGCATGTACCGTCCATCCCTAGTTACGCCAGAGATAGAGATGGTGAGTTACTTTGCAGGATTGATCTTCGGAGGGTCGGTGTGGGCAAGTTGGGCCGAAGGACATGCTTCCAAACTAGGGAATCTAAAGGAATCTAACCCTGGATGTGCTCAGTACAGAGGTGCAGTCGTGACGCCATGAGGGAAGGATTTAGACTCAGTGTCACTGAAGGACCAGTGGGATAATTTCAACTCGGAAAGGCGAGATACTTGGAGAGGGATTTGCGGTGTTGGGTTTCGCGTGTATCTGCTGCTATTGTCCTTCTGAATAGATGCAAACAATCACTGGTTTGTTCTGGCAGTATTCGCGTATGTGTTCTATGCGTAACCAGGGATTAGTTTCCATTTGGATAATTCACAAGAAGAGAATTAAATCTTCACTTTCTGAGTGGGAATTAAATCCAGGTCCTGGCAATACAAACTCAGACTCCTGAGCATTGATACTGACAGTAGCCTGTGGAAGCTGACCTGTACAACTCTAGTGACTGATCTTGACGTCATAATCGTCTTCATCAGCAGTGTTTCTCTCTCCAAGTTTCCAAACAGTTCAGATTATCGAGCTGGGTTTCAATGTGAAGAAGACAAATCTGCAATAATCTGATGTTGTTCAGCAGATATATTGCAGGAAGGTAAGTAAAGGCTGATGATAACAGGAGCTCGTTTCAGCTGCGTTCATAGGTCGAAACAATAAAGGTGTCGTTCAATCTGTATCGTTCTGGACGACGGGCTTGAAATGACCAGATATTTCTCACTGAATTTGTTCAGGGTCTGGAATGTAAAACATGAAAGGGAATGTTTCACAGAGTGGGGTCTTCCAAGTGAAGCTGTGATGGTGATTATGTTTTGCTGATTTTGCACCTTGTGAATGCTGTTTCCCCGATGTGGACGTTTACCTTACATTTTGACAAAGTCTCGCAGCCATGCCTGGTCTTTGGGTAAGTGACGTAATGGGCAGCGCGTCTGACATCGAGTTAGAGGATTGTAGGTTCGAATTGAACATCGCGAGGATGCAGCGTGCTAGTTCGTTCCCGTTACCTGTCGTCTGTTAGGAACGGAAGGAGTTGGTTTTTCGAATTTACATTTTCGTCTTTCTTCCACTTTAAACTTCACCTCACAGCAACGTCTTTCATTGTCTGTTGAACTGGCTTGCATTTCAACAAAAGCTGCCTTGTGGCGCATAAACCTGTGTGTGGGAGCAGACAGTGCAAGTGAAGCACAAGGAGTTGGTCTAATCCTGAGACCTCTGCCACTGTCGGGGTATGTGTCTAAGTCTCTCCCTCTGTTCCTCATGAAGATTACAACCCAGTGAGACAATATCAAGTTCAGTCCCATTGTTGTACCATTTAACATCAAAGCGAGACTCTCATTGAAATTTACACTGCAATCATCAGAACCCATGAGTTTATGGAACAAAGCAGAAAACTCTTAATAGAATAGATGAATGTCTTTAAAGTGCACCGCAACATGGGCCAAGTGGGCTTTTCCATTCTGCAAAACTTGAAGATCAGTAGAAACTAATCTGCAGCGAAACTGATCAGAAATGAAAAGGCAAAAGCCGTTTCATTGAGAATAATTACAAAAGCGTCTGTCTTCGACCCTTGTAATCTAGAAGTTAGGATTTGCAGATGTCACTACCGCGCAATTTGTTCTCAACTCAGTCAGAGAATGGATGTTTTGTTATGCAAATGTACCATGGTACCAGTATTTCTAACCGCTTTTCCGAACCTGGCAGGTGATTGGTTTTGTGCCAAACGTTATTCAGGTTAACAGAAATCAAAAAGATGCAGGCTTTTGAAATCTAAACTAAAAACGAGAATTGATAGAGAAATTCGGTACGCCTGGCAACATCTGTGGAGAGAAACATATATTTTTTCAGATGGACAGAACCTGGATTGATATATATTTCTACATTATACTGTTGGGAAAATGATCAGTTTTAACTGTCGAAGCAGGATACTTATCAAAATCTATCTTGAGCTTACAACCGTCGAAGTTACAAACTTAAAAGGATTTAATCCGCTGCCATGCTGCGTCCATATACCTGAACTGGTGAAAGGCTGCGTTTAAATTGTGACGTTTTCCTTTCCCTTTCTGTCAGTTAGCAGTCACGTCGAATGGAGAAATGGTTCTTTCCGTGTTTCCCTCAATATGTGTCTCTGTTTTTCTCTGTTTGTCTCTATGTATCCTCCTGAGCCACTTGTCTGTCCATATCCATCATTTCCTATTTCTGCTCTTTGAAAAGCCTGGTATTCAGAGACAGCTTGAGAATGGAGCCGGTCGAAGTAGGCTCACATTCAGCGGATAATCTGTTTATCATTAGACATGAGGCAAGGAGACATTTCTTCCTCAAAATATTATGAATATTTTGAAGTTAAAATTATTACATGACAGCTACAGGAGAGCAAGGATGCATTTACTATTGGTATACAATGAATGAATGGTGACAGCAGAGAATGACTGAGATCGGCTCGTCGTGTCTGTGCCATTACCACAACATTCCTCAATAATTCTGCAGTGTCTCCTGCCCACCTCTTAATTTCCACTAAACTGGGAATGAAGGAAGGAGAATAAGAGGAGGAGAAGCAGAAGTGCTTGTGGAACAGCGGGAAGAATCTCCAGGTTAAAATGATAGTTAGAAAGAACAACATACACTACTGGCAGTAAACCAGGAAAAAGAAGTGGGAACACCAAATCAGAACAGTCTGGAATTCAAAATGAACGGTGAGTTGGTCTATCAGCAACAAAACACTTACGAGAAATAACAAGCTTTCAAAACAATCAGAAGGCACCACTGTGGTGTGAGCTGCTTTAACTGGCTAAGCCACGGCGCCACGCAAAAAGCGAGTTTTCTCACGCATATGTGCAATTCCATAACCACTTGATAACAGCAATTCTAAAATGTGTTTAAATCACATCATAACCACCTTTGGCAGCAATATTCCTCTCTCCAAGTTTCCAAACAGTTCATAGTACCGTCTTGGGTTTCAAACTGTAAAAAGCAAGCTGTGATAATCTGATATTGTTCAGCAAATGCACTGCAAGAAGGTACAAAACAGGCTGATGAGAACAATGGCTCGTTGTGAGGTGCTAGTTTGCAGTGAAGGGGCGGCGCCAATAAAAATAGTCGCTGACCTCGTCTAATTCTACATCCCGGGCTAGAAATGACCACTGGTCTCTCGCTCAGTTTGTCCTCGGTCTTGACGAGACGAGACCATGACTCTTTTCATGAGAGTGAATCATGAAATCACGTCGTGACTGTGAATAAAATGAATAAAACTCTCAGCAGAGAAGTAAGGGAACCTGAAGTAGGCAACTGAGGACAAATGTGTTTTCTTTGCCAGTGAAAGGCATTACTTCACGAAGTTGGTTCCTCGAATTGAAATATTGATGGTGATTATCTTTGCTCCTTTTTCACCTTGTTAATTCTGATTCTGTGAAAGTCCATTATATTATACATCGACAAGTTGCCAGCGTTGCACATATGCTTTGGGCCTGTGGCGTAATGGGCAACGCATCCAACATCGGATGAGAAAAGTGTAAGCTCGAGTCGTTCCTACTTCGAGTGCAATTCCTTCTTTAAACGTGATCCATGGTGCTTTTCTGTATGGTGCTGCAAGGATGATTTCTTTGTGCTTCCGATATTGGAACTTGCATATGGTTCTTCTGTTGTTCATTTTAAATTCCAGCTCACCACAACGGCTCTCATTGCTGTAGAACTGGCACGTGTTTCACCAAAAGCTGCCTATTGTCAGAATAAATTATGAATGGAGGCAGAGAGTGTTCCTGGAGCATTTGGAGCTAGTAGAGTCCCGAGACCTCTGTCACTTTCGTAGTATCTGTCTGTGTGTCACCCTGTTTGCGGGAAAATGAGGATGCGTTCCTCGGGGGTTACAATACATTGTGAAATAATCAAACTTCAGTCCCATTGTTGTGTCATTTAAGATCACAGGACAACTTCATTGACATTTGTCCTGGAAACATCAGAGCACACAAGACTTTGGGCAAAGCTGGAAACTGGGACGACAATAGATGGTTCTCTGATGAACCGCAATGCACAATGGGCAGAAGGGCCTTATCCCACTCTGTAAAACTTCACAGACAAGTAGAAAATAATCTGCAACGAAAATGATCAGAAACTAAAAGGCAAATGTTGATTTATTGAGACCAAATATGACAGATGTAAAGATGTCTTATTGCAGCTGAGAGGTCTTAGTGAGATCTCATCTCGAACATTGTGCAGTGTTGTGCGCAGGTGTGGTCTCTTATCACTGTCCAATTTAAAGCTGTGTTTCCTCGTCCAAGCCATCTCCATCCGAGGAAAAATACACTTACAGTTTACCTTATCAATCCTCTGATTACCTTGCATATGTCTAATAAAACATCTCTCAATCTTCTTAACTTCAATGAAAAAGATCCTGAAGTCCCTCAGCCTTTCCTCATCAGAACTTCCCTCCATAAAAGGAAAAATTCTGGTAAATTTCCCCTTCGGACTTTTCCTATGCTTCCACCTCCTTCTTATAAAGCGTGGACCTGACCGATCCAAAAAGTGGCAATTGCGACCAGACCAGAATATTGTATGTTTGCAGCATGACCACACGACATGCGAAACTCAATCCCTCTACCAACAAAAGTTAGCGCCCTGTATGCCTCCAACAGCCTTATCAACCTGTGCGGGAACTTTATGGGATGTCCGTGATGGACACCACCATCTCTCTGCTGATCGACATTTCAAATAATTTACCATTCGCCCACTACTTTTTATTCCTGTTACTCGTTCCAAAGTAAATCGGTAACCACTGACAACTGGAAAATTTTCGAGTCAGTAAAAATCAGTAACCACTGACACTAACCAACCTCTATTAATGTAACTCACCTTGGAATGAGCAGACTGACACAATTCTGTCAGTTTAACTCATCCTGGGAAGAACAGCTATACCCCACTCTGTCAATGCAACTCGCCCAGAGAAGGGCAGACTGA